>NC_063011.1:1493333-2240000 GCF_017499595.1 Psilocybe cubensis
TGAAGCTGGAGGTATGTTTTTCTGCTTGTTTTGGCTGAGCTGACATTGAGGGGATCAGATTTGGACACCCTCGCGAGCTCGATCGCGTATGCTTGGATTGAATCTGAAGTTCACAAGAAACCAGCCGTTCCCTTACTGCAAATGCACCGAAACGACCTGGTACTTCGCGCAGAAAATTTGCATGTTCTAAAACTTGCAGGTCTTAGTGGGGAAGAGCTACTCACCCTGGATGATATTTCTCAAGATCGACCGTTTCCTGCCCACAAATTTGCTCTCGTGGACCACAACCGCCTCGCAGACGCCTTTTCACGCAACAATCCTGAAGCTCAGGTTGTCTCCATCCTTGATCACCACCAAGACGAAGGAGGCCACCTAGACGCCAACCCGCGCGTGGTTACCGCGTGTGGCAGCTGTGCCTCACACGTTGTGCCCTTCTGTCCTGCGGAAATGCCTGCAGAACTCGCGACGCTCCTTTTATCAGCCATCCTCATCGACACAGATGGTCTTGTCCCCGGGGGGAAGGCAACGTCAGTTGACCGCGAAGCGGCTCTAAGCGTCGCACCGAAATCGACCATCGGATACACCATACCACCTCCTTCCGCTCTTTCGCCCATTGACCACGCTAATCCCGACGCCCTCTCTGAAGTCCAGAGCATCAAGGACCTGACAGCTATCCTTATAGAGAAGAAGGCAGATGTGTCACATCTTGGAGGCCTGGACTTGCTCCGCCGAGATTACAAGGAGTATAGCCACAAACTTCTCTGGGCCACTGGGCAACCTACGATCAAAGTCGGATTGTCTACCGTTCCTACTGGGCTAAAATCGTGGGCGACCGATGGAAGGCTGGAGAAGGCAGCTGTTGAGTGGATGAAGACTCGCGGGTTGACGATCCTCGGCGTCCTCACTTCGTTTCGCGATGGCAAAAAGTCGTTGGTTGGGAAGAACAAGAAGGGAAAGCATAAACGAGAGATGGCGTGGATCATCTTGGAAACTTCTGATTTGGCCAAGACATCTAATGAAGGTCTGACTGCATCGTCGCTCGCGCGTAGGTTATGGAAAGGGTTGGAGGCCAACGCGGGGATTGATGTCAGCCCACACAAGAAATTCGACTTGGAGAAATCAGAGGGTCTTCCAAAAAGTTCACATGCCCGTGTTTATAAGCAGGGCAACGCCAGTGTAACGCGTAAGGCCGTTGCTCCTCTTGTCAAGGAAATTCTGGAAGGCAACATCATGAAGCCTGCCGAGGAACCCAAGAAGCAAGACGAACCGAAGCCGACACCGACGACAATCGCTACGACATAAATGATCACGGAGACGGACAACTCTCTACTGCTATTTACGAATCACCATCTTTGAGACTCACAGATACACGCCGAACGGACAACCTACGCTGATGCTTGCTATTCCCCCTTCCCATCTCGATACCCATTTGTTAACCCATAGTGACAATTCTGACGATAGATATGCCTTTTTCGATACCAATGGCTTTGCACTCTTTTATGTTTTTCGCTTTCTTCAGGGCAATTTGATCAGGTCATGGACAGGTTCTATGGTTCTATAGACTATATTGAATCCTCGTGTGCGATAACGGCGAACGAACAAATGAATATGGGTAGGTTAATATTGAAACAAATAGCAGGGATAGAACGGCATTCCATATTCGTACAGATGGGGTACAAATCACAATAGGTGATATTGATGAGGTGGTGGTTGTCGTAAAAAGATGGACACTTTGAAAGCATTCGGGCCTAGGTGTCGTACGATGAGGATAATGGATAGTCCAGAAGAGTGATGATATTAGGTGCAGACGATGGAGGGGCGTTAGATGTCGTCAAAGTCGCTTTTGGCTGTGCTATATGAAGTTTCGCTGTCTGGTCTTTTTGATGGAGATGACTTCGGTCTTGGTTGAACCCATTTTTCTTTATCGCCATTTTCTACGGTATTCAGCTCATCTTCGTCTCCACCCTCCACACTTGTCGTAGGCGTAGTCGGTTCCTCGAAATGATGGCCTTCAGATCGACTAGACTGCAAATCCGAAGACGAATGCGAATGGGCAGAACCCGGGGATGCTGGCGAGTCAAATGACGTCGTTTCATTGTCAGACGCGTTCGAAGCGAACAACTGTTGAGCATGAACGGCAAAGTCCCGTTCAATACTCGGAGTTCGGAGTAACTGCCGTCGCCGTCGCCTGAGCGATTTGGGGCTCATACTGGTAGAGCTGGACACGTCACGACTGTGGGATGTGGAAGCCATGGTCTCCCGTGACGCTTCGTGTATCACAATTAAGCGCTGCTGCTGTGCAATAGGCGAGGAGAATAGGGGCGCTGTGGAAGGCACCTGCTTCGACGGCGATCCTTCAGGGAACTGGGAGAGGAGTGGGCAAAAGGATGGTGACGGCGGGAATAGTAGCTTTGAGTTCGCGTAGAATCTCGTATATCCTCCCATCACTACTCGAGGGAACGGTGTATCTGGAATTGCACTCCAGCGAAGCAGATCGGGGGCGTCCTGTACACATTCTGCCAGCACTTCCGTCCATGCCTCTGACGTTGGTTGTGGAAGTGACTGTCGGCGTACTCGTTTCGCGACTTTCGAGAGCATGATGGTATGAGGGTAAGAAGTGATTAGAGGATTGGATATAGGCTCGCAGGTATGACAGGTGTGGGAGATAGTTTAGATATGAAGGACGGTAATCGTATGCGGGAGCGGGTGGTTAAATTGACGGTATCCAAGCATGTATGGCGTGGCCATTTGAGTATAGCGGTACTACCGCTATGTCTCAGGCCGAAGGAAGAATGCATTGGGAATTTGATATCCGAAAACCAGGATTGGAGTCTAGTATAGGAGATAAGAATAAGTCGTCTATGACGAAAATCAGAGATATATATCCCGAAACCAAAGCGAAAATGCGCACACCTATACAGTAACACCGCAATAGAAGACTTCTGTAAAATCAATCAAGCATTGAGCATTCATTGCGATAGCGGTATGTAGGCAGCTGACGGCGATCATGCTGGCCATTTGCACCGTCCATGCTTTCAAATCTTATCAGCTGGAAGACTGAAGTGATGATCATGTGGATAGGCGGACTACAGAAAAGACTAGGACGGGACCTTCCAGAATCGACGTCATGTGATACTTACATCCACTGAGGAGACTTTGGTCAGAAAACCCAATCCAACATTGGAATGGGAAAAAAAAAGAAGACGACCAAAGTATCTTGGTTTATTTTTGCCACGGTAGCTCTAAATTTGCTGTGATTCCACGAGAGCACGCTCCAAAGGGATTAGTGGCTTGACAATTCCTGCTCGGTCTCGGAGCGTTCCCGGATGATTATGGCTACTTTCCGGGTAATTAAAGGCGAGGAAGAAAACGTCTTATTGAGGCAACTTTGGAGCGGTTTTTGCTTCTGTTGTATTCTGTCAATAAAAGCTTCGTGGTAAAATCGAATGCTGCGCTTCGCAAGAGTTGATTAAAGTAACATTGATGTCCACGGTCGTGGAAAGACTCAAATCACTGGGCATATGATGTATCACTATCAGTAAATCCAGATCAAAAGAGAGAGAAAAAAGGATGGCTTACTGCGATGAACAAAATTTGAAGGTATATGCTGATAGTGGTGATATGATCTCCGTAAAGCCCACACGAGCAAAGGTTTCACCGATTCCCGTTACACTGCAGAAGGATGCCGTTTACGCCTTGTCAAGGAACGCCATCCAATGTCGCCTTGACTGATGAAAATCAATACAGGTACCCAGCTCTAGAAGTCTGCAATAGCACCAAAGGACCGCGAACGAGGCACCCAAGTCCGAGAAACACCCACCACTGGGAACCCAACAAACCCGCGTGCGCCGTGCCTGCACAGATACCCATGCACATTCAATCGATTCGATTCCCGTCACACAGCCTCTGATCTAACAACAGCACACGCCCAACAACAACGTCGACAGACAACGCTAGAAGCACCACTTCTGACATTCCGCAAGAGGGTTTCAAGGCTCGGAAAACGTTCACATAGCAGGCCAAAAAGTACTCGTTTCCCGGTCTTGAGTTGGCCGGGGAGCTGGGTGGGAGAGCAGGCGCCAACAGTGATAGCGGCATGAGACAATATGAAAGGTGGAGCCGTGGTGGGACTAGGGTAAGGATACTGGAGCGGTTTCGACGATAGCAGGGACCTTGTCCTATTCGATAGATGTGCCATAGGTGTTCCGGAATGATGGATGACTACGCACATTCAAAATATCTGTGTTTTACATTTGAGAGGTTTTAGTGTCCTGAAGACAGTCCCGGCCTGAACCTGTTGAATTCAGATCTTTGATGGTCTTGTACAAGGTACTAGATCCTTCGGGGACCAGACCGTCGAGTGTGCATACCGCTCGTTCGATTTACTCAACGAGCAAGTTTACAAGAAAAGTGAGCTGGAAATTGAAGGCATCGATAACGTATGAGAAGAAGGAGGGATTCGCCAAAGTACAAAACGCGTGTCAACAGTCCACGACGCGTCCTCGCGGTGTTCCAACTTCCTCTGGTCACGCGTAGCCATTTAACCAACCAGGGTCGTATCCGCGTAAAAATGGGGGAATCATGAATGTAAGTGTTGGACAATATGCTGCCGCATTGATTTATTGAGGGTGAGTACTGAGTATTGAGTGTCGATGTCGATGTCGATGTCGATGGTTGTCAAAGGGGTGCAAAAAAGGGTTGTCTGTCAAATGGCTTGTGCATCTCTCAATAAAATATTGATCCGCTGGAACCAATTGAACGAAACGTCACGTTGATTGAATGGGATTTGAGGGCTCTTCAAGATGAAAATTAAGCTTCAGCAAACCGGCAGCCAATAGGTAGAGGCAAAGTGCATAGAATACAAAATTGAAAACGATGCATATGTACGTATATATAGATACAAGTATTGAAGACGAAAAGGGGCATCCAAAAGGATGACCAGGGGTATTCTCTAGATCGTAAGCAATATCATCACAGGAAGGTCCGAATCCGCACACACAGAGAGAACCGACTAGACAAAGATCAGAGGCATGATAACTGATATCCATACCGTAGCACACAGTTTCGTAGTAAAAATACAATGAAGCATACCAAAAAAGAGTTTGTTCCAATCCCACCAACAATAACCTCCCCACCGCCTCATACGTCGAAGGAAACATCAGAACAGAACCAAGAAATCACCCGCGTTCGCCACCAATAGATCCCCAAATCTGCCCTCGAACCTCCTAGAACACTCTTCCTCCCTTCCACACCCAAGTGCTTCCCACCGTCCATCCAAGAGCGTGATATCCGCCACCATGGCAAAGCATCCACGTCAATCATATGTCCAAGCGAGGGATTCGCCCACACCCGCATGCAAGTATATGTATTGTGAAGGGAGAGTCGGGGGACCGGACCTGCAGGGGCGGTCGACCCCGCATCAAGAAAATTACCGCGCATGCAATCAAATATAGTCGAGAATGTTGCGTATCATCGACCCTTCATGGGGTCACTGGGGAGGAAGGGATTGCAGGGAATAGTCGGCAAACAAAGTGTAAGTATGTATTGTTGTCATGGAGGATCACGTGTGTTGAATTGCAAGAGGGAGAGTTAACCGCGGGTGTGTAGGGTAGAGGCTTGTGTTCAAATGAGCTGCGATGCAGCAAGATTTTCTCGTAAGACTCCGTCTCGCACGGTCTCAAGGGTTATTGCTGTAGCGTTGGTATCCTAAAAATGCAATTTTTATCAAATCAAAGATCGTACATAACGATCAGGAATTGAACGTACAGTGACAGTTGTCGGATATATGTACACAGCACGTTGCTCAGGGGAGTTTTGTTTTTGAATGTCTTTAAACTTTTCGCGGAAATCTTGGAGACAATTTCAGCGCCAATGTCAGGAAAAAATGAAGAAAACACGTACATTTTACAACGGGTATAACTTCGTTTGGTCGATCTCCAAAGCTGGGAAGATAATGGTTGACTTTCACACCTCGCTTCAGTTTTCGACGCAACAGATCACATTTGTTGAGGAAGAGGATCAGTTGAGTTTTAGATAGAAGTTTAGAAGAACAGATTGAGGTCCAAAGAATGATTGAGTCCTCCAATCTATTCACAGAGGGGTCCTCTTCCAGGCGCTGATCGAAAACAGACACAGGAGAAACTGTATGTCATGAGTCAGATGATATTCATCAAGCAGTTTGTACATGCGACACATACGGAAGATAATAACGTTAACATTGTCAAAATATGGGAGCCACGCAGTGCGCTACAACAATCAATCAGCTTCAGACGGCAACCTTGAACGATATGATACACATACACTGGTTCTGCATCCACCAACATCAAAGATACGCCATTCCCATCCTGATTCTCGACCGGCTATTTGATAGTACTTTGAGATACAGAGTGTGAGTAGACTAGAATGTATGCTTACATTTTGAATTGTCCCATGGCCCTTGCTTGAAAATAAGCTGATGTTCCTGGATCCCAACAGTCCTAAGCCGGGCGCGCATGATATCGTCATCTGTAACAGTGTAGTCTCGAGAAGCGACCCGGTCAAGGTCGTTCAAGAAGCTGTATCATAGATTAAGTAAAACAAGAATTAGGAGGTGAGATGAAGGGACATACAAGCCGGCGGTATCGTTCAACACTAGTTTCCTCCGCTTTAGCGTCAAACGAACAGTCTTGTCCTCCCATAGAGCCTTCATATCGTCCTTGCATCCGGCGATAGTTAGTGTAGCAGCCTCCATAGCCCGGTTCGAGCTTTCCGCGCTCTCCCCTGTTTCACGATCCAATACATCCTTCCATGACCGCACGGAAAACTCGGGTTTCCTTCGAACATTACTGTTGGTTTCCAACGACTCGAATGGAGTGGCAGACAACGACGCGAATGACGGAGTAAGGGGCTCAGTGCCAGCTCCAAGACGTCGCTTCAGCTCGGCCTCTACACCGTGAAGGGGTGCCAGCCGTATCATCAGCAACTGATGACGGTCGGAGAACTTGACTGGTTCGACCCCATTCGCGTCATCCGGGACCGTCAAATCGTCTTCGTCTGAGTCTAAGGGTACGTCCCCGTTCATTTCCGCCTCGATGACTTTGAGAATGGTGATGATGGAGCGGACAATGTTCAGCTGGACAACCGAACGCCAACCATTGCGCTCCCTCTCCCATTCTTCATGGGCAAAGCGCATGCGAAAGTCTGGTCCGCAGGCTTGTTGAGAAAAATGGCGGAAAACGTGACAACATGTTCAGACCTACTTTTGAGGGTAGTCGACTTGCCTATAGAGCGGCTCGGTGAGGTTGTTGCACGGTAATGTAATATTGTCCCCGACTCACCACTTTCTGATTGACCCAGCAACAACACTTTTATGATCTTTTTGCTCTTCCTGGCCTTGGCCCGCTCCTGTTTAATATCCTCGTCAATAATATCATTAATTCGTTGCGCGTCGGCCTCTCGCTTTAGACGAGCAGTCATTTGGGCGGGAGTCTCGTCAGGCGGTGGCTGCATAAGCTCGTAGAACGGGTCCGCGGGTCCAGGTTGGAAGCCCATGGCGGCGAAGGGGAGGAGGAGCGGGGAGGGGGAGGTGTGGCAGGGGATTGAAACCGATGAGAATGATCAGGATATTTGAGAGATTTGATGCAGTTTGCTGAGTCAGCGGCTGATCCCAAGCCACGCACCGTCCACCCAGGGTCAGGCACCACTTTCCGACTTCCCCCAATACAAATACTCGGTCAATTATCGCGGTCGCAAATGGATGGAACACTTTCAGATGTGTTTCAAATGCAAGAATAGGTTTGCTAATAAGCCAGTTAGGCTGCTTTTTAATTGTGATCATGTTCCACTAGTACTTGCATTTCACCTTACCAGATGCCCACACCGCTGCCTGAGTCTACACATGCAGGCTGGAAGCACCGAGGTGGATACCTGGATGTCATTCTCTGTCACTCAAAATTGCAATTGATTTGACCCATGAGAAAGGTTACCACCAGGAAGGATGCCATGCATGCCTCCTACCCTCAAACACTCGCAAACCAATTCTATTTTTTCCTTTGACGTAATATAGTATATCATCCTTCCCCATATCGCTCAGAGCGTTCTTGGAATCATAGATGCCTGGAAATGATTAATGGATGGCAACAAGTCTGAAAGGCGGTGATCTAGAGTCTAAGACTCCACAACTTATTTATTTACTCGTAACCTTCCACCAGTACAGTACTTTCGCCCAATTGTTCGACAAGTCTTTGCTGCCTTCACGTTAAGCAACTTGTCGATCCATGATACCGTAAATTGGCTCGTGAATGATACGCAACGACTGGGAATAGCACAATAGAATCCGATGGAACAGGGATTAAACTATTCATCCCACCCGATCGAAATCGGTCGACCAGCTCCTGTCACGATTCAACTCCGGCGTCCGACGCGCGAAGTCCCTGAAGTAACAGTTTAAAAGGTTATAGAACACCATCATTAACATCCCAACGGCAAGTTGGATGGGTGTGTACCGCGATGCATCACCATCGTGGAATCTCAATCGCGGCTTTTCATCATTATGTTCGTTGCCAGAATGAGAATGAAGTGCAACTACAACAATCCCTCAAACGACGAGTTACAACTCGGCATTAAAACGGAAAGTATGCGCTGAAAATCTGATAGAAAGATTTTACCTTGTGTCCTCCTCGACTATGGTACATACCACCCCTCTAGGATCATGAATTCCGCGCCTCGATAGATAGGGGCAATAATTCAGCTTGAGTCGAATCCCCGGCCTCCACATCAGATTGTTAGCCGGTCAACTCTTATTGGTCCTCGGAATGATGTCACTATATTCCCTGCACATAAAAGAAAAAATTAGAGTAAACGTGAGTATCTCGAGGTATCTAGATACACATTCCAAAAGCTCGCTTAACGCTTAACGCCGAAGGAATCAGAACAACATGATTCCTGTCAAAATGAAAGGGAACGGAAAACACATTCACAGCTGCTGATGACGACAGGAAATCTCACCTCCGCCGGTCAAGGCGCAGGCATGATATCGTACTGCGCTGCTGCGGCCTATGCGCTGAAAATGGACCCTAGAGTAGGAGAACACAGCCAGTACTGATTACTGGCTGTACTGCAATGATTATAATGGCAAACGGGAAAAGCCGGCTAGTATACTACAAATGAAAATTTGTAACACGCTTACGGGACACAGAAAATTCCCCTCCTTTACGAAGGATCAAGGGAGCGCGAGACTGCGAAGAGCACCCGTGTTTATCCAGGTCTATCCTCTATATAGTGAGATACATACCCAACCCCTGGAGACTGCGAATTATCAAAAAATGACTCACATTGTACGGGTATGAACTTGGCGCCCATATTCCACCAGGATAGAATCAGACGCAAGCCAAATTCACGGCGCACGCGTGGTACTGGATGAAAATGCTGCAAACTTAGGAGGCGTAGGACCCACGCAAGTAGCGACCGCTTAAGAAACCCGCGTCGTGGGAATTTAATACGACATCCGGCGGGAAGAAGCGTTCGGCGTTCGCACACTCGAAGTTGACATCCAATCTGCGATGAAAGTGTCATCGGTGTATCCATGATTTTCGACATTGCCTTACTTTTGCTCCGAGGCGACCTTTCGTACACCATATATTCTTTTCAGGATTCATGGCCGCTAAATGCCACAACATGATAGTCATGATAATTTGTAATAACACCAGTAGGATTTAAGAATATCCCTCGAAATTTTTAGCGAGGTTGCAGAATGGAGTTCACAATGAAATAGTAGAGCTCGCGCAATCGGATCACGGAATTTACAATTGGGAATGAATACTCACAACTGCCGACGACTACAATTCCGATGCGGACCTCCGCGACGAGGGTGCAGTCGCGTTCGCACAGAACAAATGTCATAAGAAAGCCCAGCTGTGGCTTGTGCAGGTGTTCCCAGGATATACCACATCATAGAATCCCAAAGCTAGTACTGGCTATATTCGAATTTGAGTATGGTCAGTGTCATACTGTAAATATAAATTGAACATGAATGGCAAAGCATCCCGAAAGTTTATTATTTACAAGAAGCCGTCCCTAAACGAAGTCTCATCCTGAGGCAAAAGAGAAACAACATATTTATGATAGATTTACTGAAACAAAAATAAACCGAAAATCCACCCCCAAAGATACCGCAATTTTAGCTACGTACAGAAGACCACAACAAAGTTTAGTATATTCCTGGTATCAGCCGATAAGGCACTTTGCTTGCCCATTCATCCCATTTCTTTCCAAATCTCTTCTTCAACGCCCTATCTTCATTTGGCATCCTTGAAAGCGTCATGGCGGGAATTGGGATAACAAAAAATATGACAAATGTGGCGAGGGCAATGCGTCCTCCCGCGGAGTCCAGAAGCGCAGACTCCCTGATCCAGGATCCTTTCGTCCCATACCACAAGCCCCATCCAAGGTCGGCTAGCACGATACCGCTGTAGCTGGGATGTCGGACATAAGCGTAAAGACCTGTTGTTACGAGTTCATGGTCTTTTTGAATACTGATGTCATAGCGGAAGAAACGGCCTAGATCCTGGTAGGTGTGCATCCTCATTAAATATCCGCATATCCAAAGGAACGCCGCGAGGTAGCTCAACGGGTAGAGCTTGAGGTTGCTGGGGTTTCTTTTGTGGAAATAGCAGAGGTATAGTATCTGCTGTGACAAAGGCGACGAGGGATATGCATTGGCGATTATTGAGATAATCTCAACAGCACCGAGAACTGTCTGTGCAAGCTGGAACAGAATGGCTGTGAGCACTCTAACATTGTCACCCAAGAGAACAAGTTTACCCTTGACATCTCAACTATGAAATTCCTGCCGGCTATCCAATCAATTTTGGAGCTAGCTACCAAATCTTCCTTTGCAGGTGCAGGGTTTGGAGCGGTAAACATAGCATTGAAAGTAAATGTTAAGATGCAGATGAGAGGGATCTTGGCAATCGACATTGTGGGCCAAGTGAGGAATACGATGTAAATGTAACATTTTATATATGATTGAAGTACTGGACTGTGTGACCTCACTACAACATCTTCTCATGGACTTACAGCCGATTCCCGGGTGGGTTAAAATATTTTGCTGCTTCTTCCTTGAAGGTAAAAATTTCGGCTTTCAAGACCCAATAATGATAGTAAAAGAATCGAGCACTTCCGACATTGGTGTGAGATTTCTCAAAGCTAGACTCCCAGGCAACTCGTGAATAGGTGCCAAAAGTTAGAGTTGTGTCTTATTCTAAAATCGTACATTGTGTATCCGACCAATGTAAGCTTGTGCCGAAGGGTACAGGTATGATCCTTGAACAAAATCTCTTGGCCTTAGATTATTTTAGTTCAGTCCGGCGGACAGGCTCTTGAATCAGGTACAGTTATTCACTTGTATCTTGAAATAGTTTCGCAATTTGGGCACGGATACATCAGCAAAGATTAGAAAATTCTTCTACGAGCATTACGACTGCCTGAACTGGTCCAATCGGATCTTGGAAAAACATAATTAACCAGTACCCTACGGTTGGTTGGTATCGCGTACACTTGTTTTGCTCACTGCCATATCACTAGAATTCCAGGGAAAAGGTACAAATAACATTCTGTGTATATGCTAGGCCAGTGTTTGAATACTGTCTTGCAGTCTATCGGAGATGTATGTATTGACTTACATCGCCGCCTAAAAGAACCATTCAGAGAGATCCATTTTTACTGTCAAAGCCGGCAAAGGCGCTTTCGAGTGTTGTGATAACCATCAATCCCCGCCGCCATACCCTTACAGATAACAGTTTTATCAAGGCTTATGTTTCGCTATGATAAGGTTTGCTATTTTCGCGCGGCAGAAATGTGCAATCTAGCATGTACGAAGTTCATTCCCCCACGCCATGCCGGGTCACACACTAACATTCTCCGACGTGCCGAAAAAGAGCCACCGAGTTCATATCACCCATACTATCTTCAACCAAACTTGAGGTTATATCAAATATTTGCGTATCAGAGACCCCATTCCGACTGATGCACTCGGTAGAATTTCCCCCCTTGCATCATCCCAGACCAAATCACAGACTCTGTGCAATTATTTTCGGCACGGTTGGCACATTCTCCCACGCGTATGATGGCGGCAGCGTGTCTCGACCTTGCTCTCCCAACTTAAAAGCAAGGGCCAACAGCACATTTCTTCACGGTCCTCCTTGGAGCCTTGAAACTTTATTTCCCAACACAGGACACTTTTTCTCAAATTTAAATTTGTAATCATGTACTACAAGCAGAATCCTGTATCTAATTATATTATGGTAAAAAAGTATTTTTAAAAAGAACGGATTGCTGATTATGCTCTTTTAATATCGTTCAAAATCAGCTCTCAAGTGGTCTCTGTCATCAGCCGTTTTTGTTTATTTTCGTAAAATCTTGCTTAGCCACGTATCGGCATGGTTAAAAGCCCTATCGGGCGTACAATGGGCCGTGTCCTACATCATTTTGTGGAAGCATATTTCACATCTACACATCAATCTTTGCGGTCTGATATTGAATCGCGAATACTACAACTAGGTAGACGGTCTACCTAGTTTTCAGTATCCGGAACACATCAATCTAATGTTTTCCACCACTAAATAAAGGCAAAACCCTTGTTGAGTACCGCTGTGCTGTGTGATTCCTATAAGAAATAGACTCCATGTCAAATTCGCGCAGTATACAGCTGGAATCTGACTTACGGCTTCCAAGTTTCTCATCATTATTATGTTTGTTGACAGAGTCAAATAACAGTTAAACCCAACTACGACAATCCCTCAAGCAACAAGGTACAGTCCAACAATAAACCATAAAGATTAATAGGGGGTGGACAGTGTACACCTGATGGAACCCTCTTCGCTTTCTATGTCCTCCTCTTCAATTGCTCCACCACCGCTTCCAGTGTCATAACTTCCTAGAGATAAGTACGAATGTATAGGTTCCAGAAGTACCAGTCCACCTCGAATCGAATCTGCTGTCCCGCGAACGACAGAAATGAACTTGGTCGCCGGATGACTCTTATTGGTGACAGTCCGTCGCAATCCTCTTGCTACTACTAAGCATATGATATCCACAGAAAAAAAGTGTATATGTCAGTATACACACATCCAAAAATTCCTTATCGCCTAACGCCGATGGACTTCAACGTGCAAATGGGAATGAAAGAATGGTCATGGAACACACTCACAGCAGCTGACACTGGCGCTGGCAACGACGCCCCCGGTCCAGATGCATACCTCCCTACCCCATCTCCGCCGCTCAAGTCGTACTCCCACTCCTGCAAAGTGATGTCGTACAAAGCGGCTGCGGCCTGTGCGCCAAGGATGGACCCTAGAATAGGACACCACAACCAATATTGACTGTTATATAAGTGTATTATAGTGGATGATTAGCATCATGCTGTAAGTGCCTATATGCAATTTTGTATGCATGTGTGTCAAGGCAATGTGAATGTAAACGGGAAACTCCGTTTGATCTGCACTGTCACCACAAATGAAATTGGGTAACGTAGATGTGCAAACATTGAATATTGAATATTGACACCTTGAAAGAGCCTTACAGCCCTGCAGAGACAATTTGCCTGCCAGCCTCATGATCAAAGGATCAACGGAGAGTTCTATCAACCCCAGCAACCCAAATGCAACAAATTGAAAAAAAAAAAACGAAAACAACTCACTTTCTATACGTGTATACCTTCCGTCCATATCCAACCATGGACAACAACAACCTAGGCCCAAAATCTCGCGCGGGGTTGAACGAGAACGCTATCAGTCATTGTCATGTTATTACCAGTCATTTTTTATCATTGTCAATGCCCCGTTCGCAAAGTCGACGAACGCACCTGTCTGCATACCCAACGCCGCCCCAAGCCCAAGTAGCGTGAGAAAGAGCACGAGGGGGAGAAGACCGCGCGGGGGCGCGGCGCTGTTCTTTTTGTCTGTCGTAGCTATGATTGTGAACGCTAACACGGCTGTACCGAGAAACTCGGAGAAGAAGCATGATGCGGATGACATGTAGTCTAGCTGGGCTCGGTCAAAAAATACGGAGGAGGAGGAAAAAGAAAAGGGATTAGGATTTGGGATTTTGGATTTTGGATTGAGATCGAGAATGGGGTGGTCGGGGTGCTTACCGCGAAACTCGAGAAAAATCCAGCGGTCGCTAACGTTCTCACACCGCGCCCGCCCTCAACAATATCAATCGCGCGCGCGTACTGCGCGTACACCAGTGCTGCGCCCACGAGCGCGCCCATAGTCTGCGCGAGGATGTACACTGCCGACAATTGAATGAACAAAGTGAATAAAATGTATGAAATGAATAAAATGAATAAATCGGGGTTAATGCTCGATGCGTTATCCAAGTACTCGAGTACTGGATATGTTTTGAATGCATGTATAGGTGTGGGTACGTACTTGGAACTTTACGCCATGGGAATCTGCGTCTGGCTGCTAGAGCTAGAGTAATCTACGACCGACCGACCAACCAAAAAGAGCAGGAATGCAAGACCAAGACGGTATACGATCATCGCGATGTAAATGAAAACAACCTCTGTATCAGTATTGCGTTTACAGCGTATAGTACTACTAGTACTATTACTAGCAATAGCAAACGGTGGGAGGTTGGACTGACTCACCGATGGGTTAACATGCCCGCCTGAGATCCCGCCGCTGATCCAAACAGCCATCGCCAGCCCTATAATATAAATATCCATACCATGATATAACAGTAAACAGTAAGCATACGAGAACGAGTATACACATATACGTAGTAGCAGTCCAACCAACGCGCATTCGAGAATCCCAAAAGAATCGAAACAAACAAAGAGTAAAAAGTAAGAATAAAACTCACCGATCCCCCATCCAAAATTCGTCGATATATATTCCTACACGTACAAAAAAAAGTACAACTATAAGTAGTAAGGTACTCAAGTAAACTTGTAAAATGCCTACATACCCCTTTCCTAGAAGCTACGACCCTGGTATCAGCCGACACCCCGACCTGCGCGTCCGCGCCCGCTCCGAAAATTACGAATATGGCGACTGCAAGGAACTCTGCCATCGGCTCACGGAGTGCGTTTCTATACAGTAGATTAAACTCAGTTTCAGTTGAGTAAGGTGTGAATTGGAAGTTGAAGTTGAGAGGTGAAAGGTGAAAGGTGAAGGGTGAGAGGTGAAAGGTGCAATGAAGGGTGCGTACCGTATCCTCGAAAGCATTGACAACGCGCCCCGGCTACGGCTGGTGGTGGTAGGTTTACTCGTGCGGATACCAGTGACACTGACAGCAGGCATCGAATTTTCGGGTTCGTACTTGAAAGTCTTCGATTCAAATTCAGACTTGGAGATATCAATGTCAGAGGAGAGCATGATTAGCAGGTGTAAACGGAGAAAGGAGAGAGAACCAAAGTGCGTCTCTGCGACTCTGCGTATGCCTGTATGTAAGTTTTAGTATCCACTCATCAGACGCCGATAATTCTCAAGCTCTTAAATACACTCGGACTCGGACTCGGATTCGAACTTGAATCTGACAAGAAAGCAAAGGCAGCAAATGCATCGTGCATCGTGCATCGAACAGGGCAGCCTGAGTCTAGTCCGAAAAATCCAGCACCAAAGCCAGAATGCCACACACGACACAGCACAACACCACACTGTCTTGTGCCCTGCGTCTGACATCTTGCGTCTTGCGTCTTGCGTCCTGCGTCTGGTACATCGAAGGACAAACACCAACGCTGCCCACATTCCTTCCGCCCGAATATTATCTATCATCTGGATTGTGTATTCAGCCTGTCGACACTGTTCTCTTCTGTTCTCTTCGCTAGGTAAGACGGTCGGGTGTGTGGCAATGATAAATTGGTAATCGAGGGTAGTACGTGCGGTGGACTGGCGATAGCTTTTAGTTTAGTTTGCAGCAGCTTGTAGTAGATTGCAGCCCAAATACACCTGTAAAACCGCGCACGACCACGACACAGCACGACAACGACAACGACGCAAAAGGTGCACAAATTCCAGAACCTAGAGCATCCCGGCTCTTTTTCTTGTTCTTGCTCTTGCTCCCGCGTGCCATGTGCAGTGTGCCATGTGCCATGTGCAAATTGTCAGATTCAAAAAGTGAAAGAAAGGAAAGAAAAGGATCGACGACTCTGAAAATAGAATGTTCATTTAATCGATGAACCACGATGCAGATGCACGACGATGTGATGTGATGTGCACGATGTGATACTATATGCGATAAACGATGAGCTCTGAGCGTCGGATAAGCAGATGGCTCTAACCTCTCACACCTAAACTTCAAGTTAAACTTCAAGCTCCAACATCAATTACAAACTCTCTCGAACACCCTCTCGCGCTAAAAGTTAAAAGTTAATAAAGATTAAAGGTAAAACAGTCTAAAAAATTAATTTGACATTTACATTTACATTTTACATTCACATATGTGCGCGGAATTTTTGGAGTGGAAAGTGGAAAGTGGATTACGATTCCTACCCCGCGATAATCATAGTGTTCACACCACACTACAAAGTGCACACTACACACTACACACTACACTACATAGTGTATTGTGCATTGTGCATGGTCAGCAGTGTGCATGGTCAGCGGTGTATAAAGTGATCACGATCGCAAAATGATGAATCAGGACTCGGAACTGGGAGTCGGAAATTGGGATCGATGGTTCGGTCAGGTTGAAGTCCTGAAGCGAAGTCCTGAAGCGAAGTCCTGAAGTTTGAAGTTTGAAGTCTTGAGGCCTGAAGCTTGAAGTCCGGAAGCCTGAGGCCTGAAGCTTGAAATCCTGAGGCCTGAAGCTTGAAGTCCGGATGCCTGAGGCCTGAAGCTTGAAGTCCTGAAGTCCTGAAAATTCGGGACACCAGCCTCCACAGATAATTTGTTTGGATCGATCAAATCTCCCGAGGCTGAGTCCGAGTCCGAATTTCAACATTTTTTCAGTATTAGTGTTCACAGTTCACACCACACTCTGCACACTACACAGTGCACAGTGCACAGTGCATGGTGCGTGGTTAGAAGTGTATAAAGTGATCACAATCGCAAAATGATGAATCAGGACTCGGAACTGGCAGTCGGAAATTGGGATCGATGGTTCGGTCAGGTTGAAGTCCTGAAGCGAAGTCCTGAAGTTTGAAGTTTGAAGTCCTGAGGCCTGAAGCTTGAAACTTGAAGTCCGGATGCCTGAGGCCTGAAATCCTGAAGTCCTGAAGTCCGGAAGTCCGGAAGCTTGAAGAAGTTCGGAAGTCCTGAAGCTTGAAATCCTGAAAATTCGGGGCACAAGCCTCAACAGATATTTTGTTTGTTTTCGTGCAGGGTGGCGCGTGGCTTCACAGAATCACTGAAATTAAATCACAGAGTCAGAGTAAGAGTCACAGAACCAGGATCACACATCTCGGACACATCGACACATCGACATGTCTGAATATCAACATCAACATATCGAAGAGTATCATCATCGACATATCGAAGCATCGAGATATCGAAGGATCGATGTATCAGGCGTGGATTATGGATTATGGATTAAATCTGATATCTCTGAGCACGGAGAATGTGACGACTCACTAGTCGAGCTGCCAGTGTCGTGTGCCGTCCAGAAATCCAAAACTCGCAAACTCGAAAATTGAGTCACATCTCGGACACATCGACATATCGAAGAAATTGCCTCGTCCCATATCAAAGTATCGACATCGACATCTCGAAGAAGTACCAACATGGACATATCGAGGTATCATCGTCGACATCTCGAAGAGTATCATCGTCGATATATCGAAGGATCGATGTATCAGGCGTGGATTATATCGGATATCTCTGACCATGGCGCCATGGCGAGTGTAACGACCAGTCGAATTGAGGCTACTAGGTCGTGTCGAGTCGTGTCGTATGCTGTCCAGAAATCCAGAAATCGAAAACTCGAATCGTAAATCGTGGATGATGTTGATCGCCGTGCAAGTGAGGTTCAAGTTGAAAGCAAAGACTCAAGCCTAGAGAGAGGGGCACAGTAGCAAGCCAATAACCTCAAATATCAACAGAGCCAAATACAAATTACAAATGACGACCCGCGTGCCGAAAGGCGAAGAGGGTTTGTCTCCGAGTTTGTCTCCGAGTCCAAACGCTGCTTTCTTTCTTGGTCATCAGCTTCTTGCTCCTAGTCCTCGTCTCCAAGGGGGTCCAATCTCTCCAGAAGCCAGAACCAATCTACGCCAATTCAGTTAAGTTAAGTAAGATGTGAATTGGACGTTGAAGTTGAGAGCAAGTTGAGAGGTGAAAGGTGAAAGGTGCAGTAAAGGTGCAGTAAAGGTGAAAGGTGAAGGGTGCAGTGAAGGGTGCGTACCGTATCCTCGAAAGCATTGACAACGCGCCCCGGCTACGGCTGGTGGTGGTAGGTTTACTCGTGCGGATACCAGTGACACTGACAGCAGGCATCGAATTTTCGGGTTCGTACTTGAAAGTCTTCGATTCAAATTCAGACTTGGAGATATCAATTTCAGAGGAAAGCATGATTCGCAGGCGTAAACGGAGAAAGGACGAAAAGTGCGTCTCTGCGTATATCTGGCTGCCTGTGTGTCTGTTCTAGTACCCACTCATCAGACGCCGATAATCCTCAAGCTCTTAAATACACTCGGAAACGTATTCAAACGTGAATCCGACAAGAAAGCAAATGCATCGAACAGGGCAGCCGGAGTCTAGTCCGAAAAATCCAGCACCAAAGCCAGAATGCCACACACGACACACGACACACTCACACTCACACTCGTGTCTTGCGCCTTGCGTCTTCCGTCCTGCGTCTGGTACATCGAAGGACAAACACCAACGCTGCCCACAGTCCTTCTGTCCGAATATTATCTATCATCTGGATTGTGTATTCAGCCTGTCGACACTGTTCTGTTCTGTTCTCTTCGCTAGGTAAGACGGTCGGGTGTGTGGCAATGGTAAGTTGGTAATCGAGGGTAGTACGTGCGGTGGACTGGCGATAGTTTTTAGTTTGTAGCTTGTAGCCTGCAGCCCAAAAAAAGACGCGGAAAAGACACGGACAAAAACGCACACGAGCGTGAGTCCGTGACGCGAAAGATGCCCACAGCATAGCACAGACGTGCTCAGTGACAGATACAAAAAAAGAGGATCGAGGATCGACGACTCTGAAAATAGGATGTTGGATGTTGATTTAATCGATGAACCACGATGCACGTTGATGCGATGAGCGTCGAATAAGCAGACCGTAGATGGCTGTTCAACGTTCAAGCTCCAACCATCAATTGCAAGCTTTGTTGGGACAACCTTTCGCGCGCTAAAAACTAGAAGCTAAAACTTAAAACTTAAAACTTAAAATTAATCCAGTCAAAAAGTTAGTTTGCATTTACATTTACATATATGCGCTGAATTTTTGAAGTGGAGAGTGGAAAGTGGAAAGTGGAAAGTGGAAAGTGGAAAGTGGAAAGTGGAAAGTGGATCGTACCACGCGATATTGCGATATTATAATCGCAAAATGTCGAGTTCGAGTACGAGGCTGAGGCTGAGGCTGAGGAGCCTGGCGTGCCGCGTGCGCCCGTACACATGCATACATACCGCTAGGCTCTAGCGCCGTTTTGTCCTGCTTTTTTTTAGCGCTTGATCATCGATCGAGTACAATGGGACGATGGTACGATAACCACACGAGAACCAGCGAGCTCGATCTCCAGACCTGTACACTGTACACTGTGCACAATCCAGAAGTCATCAAATCGATAAACCGATCGATCAAATCTCCCGAGGCTGAGTCCGAGTCCGAATTTCAACATTTTTTCATTATTAGTGTTCACACCACACTACAAAGTGCACACTACACACTACACACTACACTGCACACTATACAGTGCACAGTGCATGGTCATGGTGCATGGTGCGTGGTTAGCGGTGTATAAAGTGATCACGATCGCAAAATGATGAATCAGGACTCGGGACTCGGGACGCGGATCGGAAATTGGGATCGATGATTCGGTCAGGTTGAAGTCCTGAAGCGAAGTCCTGAAGCGAAGTCCTGAAGTTTGAAGTTTGAAGTCCTGAGGCCTGAAGCTTGAAGTCCGGAAGCCTGAGGCCTGAAGCTTGAAATCCTGAGGCCTGAAGCTTGAAATCCGGATGCCTGAGGCCTGAAGCTTGAAGTCCTGAAGTCCTGAAAATTCGGGACACCAGCCTCCACAGATAATTTGTTTGGATCGATCAAATCTCCCGAGGCTGAGTCCGAGTCCGAATTTCAACATTTTTTCAGTATTAGTGTTCACAGTTCACACCACACTCTGCACACTACACAGTGCACAGTGCACAGTGCATGGTGCGTGGTTAGAAGTGTATAAAGTGATCACAATCGCAAAATGATGAATCAGGACTCGGAACTGGGAGTCGGAAATTGGGATCGATGGTTCGGTCAGGTTGAAGTCCTGAAGCGACGTCCTAAAGTCCGGAAGCCTGAGACCTGAAATTTGAAGTTCGGAGGCCTGAGGCCTGAAGACATTCCTGAAGCCTGAAGACCTGAAGACCTGAAAACATAATCCTGATAATTCGGGGCACCAGCCTCCACAGATAATTTACCTGTTTTCCGTGCAGCGTGGCTTCACAGAGTCAGAACCAGAATCACAGAAAATCAAATCAAATCAAATCAAATCACATCTCGGACACATCGACACGTCGACATGTCTGAGTATCAGCATCGCCATATCGAAGTATCGACTCGAGAGTATCAGCATCGACATATCGACATATCGAAGCATCGACATATCGAGATATCGAAGCATCGAGATATCGAAGTATCGATGTATCGAAGTATCGAAGGATCGATGTATCAGGCCTGGATTATGGATTATGGATTATGGATTAAATCTGATATCTCTGAGCACGGAGAATGTGACAACTCACGAGTCTCGTCGAGCGCGAGCTGCCAGTGTCGTGTGCTGTCCAGAACACCAGAAATCGAAAACTTGAAAACTTGAAAACTTGAATCACATCTCGGACATCTCGGACACATCTCCACATCGACATATCGAAGAAAATGCATCGTCCCGTATCGAAATATCGACATCGACATCTCGAAGAAGTACCAACATGGACATATCGAGGTATCAGCATCATCGTCGACATCTCGAAGTATCGGAGTATCATCGTCGATATATCGAAGGATCGATGTATCAGGCATGGAGTCGAGGATACGTCGTGTAGTGTGCTGTCCAGAACTCGAAAACTGCTGACCAGAAAAGATCGTGTGACGTGCATCGTAAATCGTGGGATATGGAGTAAATTGCATCCTTGTCCTTGTCCAGAAATTGGGAAGGATGGAGGTAGGATGTAGGATGTAGGATGGGCAAAGGATGGGAAGATAAAGATCCGGCAGCAAGCCAACAGCTTTAAATAGCAACAGAGCCAAATACAAATGACAAATGACGACCCGCGTGCCGAAAAGCGAAGAGGGTTTGTCTCCGAGTTTGTCTCCGAGTCCAAACGCTACTTTGTTTCTTTCTTGGTCATCGGCCCTCGTTCTTGTTTCTCGTCTCCAAGGGGTCCAATCCCCAGAATCCATAATCCAGAACTCAGAACCCAGAAGCCAGAAGAAGCCAATCTACACCTACAAAATGTCTGTCGGTACACCAAGCCGCCAGGCGATTCTGAGCCTGTACCATAACATGCTGCGCACGTCGCAGTCGTTCAGCTCGTACAACTTCCGCGAGTACTTTGTGCGGCGCACAAAGGACACGTTCCGCGCTATCCAGGTGAGCGTCGCTCTCTCTCTACACATCCCGCACAGCGTGGTGCTGAGCTGAGCTGGTATTTGATTTTGCTTGCAGAACGAATCGGACCCTGAGCGCGTACGCTCGCTCTACTCTGACGCCGTCAGAGAAAGCACTGTGCTCCGCCGCAGTGCCATCGTCAACCAGCTATATGGTGGTTGGAAGCTCGCTGTCGAGGTCCAGGATAAGCAGAAGCAATCGGATTCGACGCTTGAGCGGGCGGACTCGTAAACACTTTTTCTTTGGTGGAAGCTTGACAATATGGCTGGGACCGGAGCACGCAGGGAAGGGAAGGGAAGGGAAGGGCAGAGAGGAGAGATACGCAGCAAGTTCCATGCCGGATGGAACGAGACGCAAAGCCTCGAATACAAGTCGTCGACTCTTTGCACAAAAAATCTGTATAGACAAGTGGTGTATGATAACTAGCAGCGCCTTGCAATTTCACTTGCTCTTCCTCCCCTCCTAAGTATCAAACTGGCAAATTACATGCGATGCGCCTTTTAATGTATTCAACATCTCCCCTCTTTTTCTTACGATGTCTTAGTCGATGAAGTCGAATCAGCACCATCTTTACCCTCCGCACTCGGACTCGGACTCGAACTCTTACCCCCCCAAAAACGCCACCCACCGCTCTGCTTAACCGCCTCCGTCGTGCTCGTGCTCGTCGCCGTCGTCGGCTCCTTATCCTCCTTGGGCTTATTCACCACCGGCCCCTTAACAGTCATCTTCCCACCCTCAACACCAACCGCCTTCTCCATCCTCGTCACCTCCTCCGCATTCCTCAAGCGCTCCTCAAACTCCCGCTTCTCCTGCGCCTTCTTGTGCTTCTGCGCCTCCGTCTCCGTCTCCTTCCCCGTCTCACCCGCAGAAGAGGAAGAGGAAGAGGAAGAAGCAGACTGCGACCGCGCCGACTCGATCCCAAACTTCTCCTTCATCCACTCACGGCCCCACGTCGAGCCGAGAAGGAGCGCGCCGACAGTGAGCCCCTGCAGGCCGACCCGCGCGCGCAGCCAGTAGTTCATGTCTTTGGGCTTGCCTGCGCGGAGCTTTGCGGCGGACATGATTAGGGCGCCGCATGTTGCTAGGCATCCTGTGTGGGAGGGGGGTGTGGGTGGGGAGGGGAGGGGGGAGAGGGGGAGAGTGTGAGTCAAGCAAAAAAAAGCGTGTGCACGCAAGGCAGGAAGGTGAAAGAAAGACGTACCGAGAGGGACCCACGGGTTCTCATTGAACTTGCGCGCAAACTTGTCGCTCCACGTCTCCAGCGGGTCCTGGTACCCTCCCGAAACGGAAGCGGGAGCGGAAGTTGTTGTTGGAGGTGGGGGTGGGGGTGTAGACATTTTTGTGGCCTTTTAGTTATATAGTATGTCCAAGTCGAGTTGTAGTCGCAGTTTTACTCGAGTTGTGTCGATTCAGAGAGGGGAGGCGAGTCGTACTTGGATCGTATCGTAGCGTCCTTCCTACTCAAAGCGAAAGCGCAAAAACGACCCTATAAAAGGTGACATTGACAAAAGATACAATGTGAGCTCAATATGCGCGGTCCATGTTTTAGTAAATAAAAAACAAGCTCACAGTATCGTATTGTCTCGGTATTATCACCAATGACTAGCAAAGCTCTAAGCTCTAAGGGTCCTAGATCCCTTATACACGTCCCAAGCTCGCGAAAAAGCTGCGCAAGTTATACAATGTCGTTGTGGTAGTGGTGGTTCCAGATGGTGGTAGTGTGAGGACGGAAGGCAAGCCGTGTTGCGCTCGCACCCGCTCCCGTTCCCGCACCCGTTCCTGCTTCGGGTTCCCTTTTAGGAAACCGCGAGATTTTCTTAAATTTTATTTTTTCTGACGGCAGGCAGGCAGTGGTTATTTTCGTAAAACCGACTCGGAGCTCTCCTCCGCGTTCGCGTTCGCGTTCGCACTCAGCGCTTTATTTTCAACGCTCGATATCTGGATATCCATCGCATACAATATACAGTATATATTTACATCACAGATAAAAAGCGGCGTGTCTGGATCTATCGTGTCAACTAACTTGAATAATCGCATATGTAACTTGAAGTAGATTGATCCAAGATAGAATTATTCGAGATTCGAGATTCGAGCTTCCTTTTTTCTACTTGTGTTTATTATATTACAGCGGGCAGTCAGTCAGTATGTAAGTATACATAACCAATCTAATCCAAGGGGGGCGGTGGGTGGTTGCACCTTGAAAGGATCAATAACAATGAATAAATGGATAAAAGGATGGATGGATAAATGGATGGATGGACAGTAAACGGGTGCACTGGTGCGTGAGTGATTCAGAAAACAACGAAGAAAACTTTCGAGGCAATCGACAATCGACAATCCTAATCGTAATCGTAATCCATATCCGAAATATCTGATTCCATCCAATCATCCAATGATCCAATCTAGCGTGTCGCGACGGTCAAGGGTTACGGGTAGATAAGGTACTTGAATGGGTAGACGGTTAGGTTGGATTAGGGAGGGTAGGGTAGGATGGGATAAGGAATGGCGGGGTAGAGTAGGGTAGGGTAGAGTAGGGGGGTAGAGTAGGGTAGGGTATCATGCAGCATCGACAACTGTAACTGTCCCATCTTCCTATTATACTAGAGAAATCAGCTATACAATCAACTGGACGCATAACGCATACATACAGAAACGTTATTAAACTCACCACCACCATCATCATCATCAAAAAACACCAGCGATCGCACACTCGCACTCGCACTCGCACTCGCACTCGCACTCCACCCGCACCCGCACCCGCACCCGCACCCGCACACACAAACGCAAAAGGCAAACGCAAAGCACGCCCACCAACCACCAACCACCAATCACCCGCCATGAAGCGTAGAAATAAACACGACCTCATCTCCATTCTTCAGCTCGTACTCGCCCTCTCCCTCGAGTTCCCAGTCGGTGTCGTTGATCAGGACGAGGATGCCTGGACGGCTGGTGTTGGCCATGTCGATATCGATATCGATGCGATATTGATATTGATATTGATTCGATGTGTAAGTGTAAGTATAAGTGTAAGTGTAAGAGTAAGAGTAAGAGTAAGAGTAAGAGTAAGAGTAAGAGTAAGAGTAAGAGTAAGAGTAAGAGTAAGAGTAAGAGTAAGAGTAAGAGTAAGAATAAGAACAAGGTCGTCAGTTATTTGAATCCGGTGTCGAGAAGCAAAAAGAAACAAAGCACAGATCACTCACACAGTACCCTTCTCCATGAACAGCTCAACGCGCTCGGTAAGCATGTGGTCGCGCATGTAATGGATCAGATAGGCCACGTCTACGTTTTTCGTTTCTTTCTCTATCACCGTCACCGTGTCCGTGTCCGTCTCTGTTCCCGTCCCCGACGTCGTTCCTGTTCCCGTCGTCGTCGTCGTCGAGGAAGAAGTAGATGCGGAAGCGGAAGCGGGGTAAGGAGAAGGAGACAGGGAAAGAGAAGTAGAATTATCAACAGGGACAACAGCGGGTATATCAACGCGGTACGACCGCTTGTTGGCGAAGAGGAGCTCGAGGCCGCCGCCGAATTCGAGTTTTATGGAGATTGTTGACATTGGATGTTGAGGCTCTGGTTTTTTTTGGGGGGGAGGGGGGGTTTTGGTTTTTGGGGGGTATGGTGGTGGTGGTGGTTCGGGTTCTGGTTTTTGTTTTTGGTTTTGCGCTTTCTGCTTTCTGATTTGTTTTCTGCTTTGTGTGTTCCTTTTTTCGTGTTTTGTATTTCTTTTGTTTTGTTTTGTGTTTTGGTTGGAGTTAGAGCACAGTAGACGGCCGAGAGCCGAGGGCGGAGGTGAAGATGAAGGCGAAGACGGATGGACGGATGGATGGATGGATGGTAGAGGATGAAGGATAGGTTGTGATTAGATCATTTGACGTCTGATTCGATTTCGATTTTAGATCTGAGCTGAAGGACGGGATATGCCGGTGATTACGTGATACGCTACAGTAAAGCCGCAATTGGCCAATCGCGACGCGCGTCGGGAGTTGGTCGAGGGGCCGAGTGCGCAGAAGACGCGTTGGGTTGGGTTGGGTATTTTGTGGAGATTAGAGTAGAAATTAGGTGTATTCTAGAAAGCATGAAAAATATTTGTGGGTATAGCTAAGAGTCCGCCCGACTACTATGAAAGCACTTGTGATAGCGTGTAATGTACTATTACTATTACATTTATTATGGGTATATCGTACAAGGGCATAAGCATCAAGATTCCAAAGCGTGTTTGCGCATTTTCAGTCAGAAGCCGACTGCCAGTGAGACAGCGATCAGCAATCAGCAACCATGTGTGCGCTTGTAAAGTAAAAAACGTATTCGTACCCAACAAACAAAGACTGAGCGATTCCTTGTCGAGTCTTCGAAGAAATCTCTATTCTCTTCAACCTCGCCGTAATCTTCCTCTCACGTCAGGATATCGCTGCATTCCTCGAAACCTCGTAGCGTCTGCACAATACAGGGGGGTGTCAGCCACAGCCACACCGGCAAAACAAAGCCAAAGCCAACGAAAGCAGCACTTGTGACTTACTGATTCTCGACACCCACCCATCTCTGCGAAGATGCACCCCAGCGCGCAGTAATCTACGGGGTAGGTGTACCTCGTACCCCCTCATGCGGATCTTCTCAGGCGCCATGTATCTGTATCCGCGCGTGCCCACTGCCGCCTGCGCGCGAGGCGTACACCGTGTCACGGTGCGTCGTGGATGTACGGCACTTGAGCTAGCTCGACTCGAGGGAGCTTGATTGTGGACGTGGCCGTGATTGTGCCGCAGCGTGCGCAGGACGTGTGCGGGCTTCAGGTCGCTGTGGATTACTTGGAGAGTCTTGAAGCCTGTGGGTTGGGTGTATGGTGAGTATAACAAGGAGCGGATGGCGGGAAACGGGGAAAGGAGGAGATTCAGAACGAACGTACGATTTTGGCGATCATGGTATGATGCGATGGGTCTCCGATATCGCGACTCGGCTGTATCGTGTGCAGTGGGAGGCTATCTAGCACATCGACCTGATCCGTCTATATCAACGGCTACGATGATATGGCGGAAACGCCTCAGCCTACCCGCGCTCATTGAGCGTGCGGTGTCCGAGATGGCGATGGATCACACTTGCTCCATGCGCGCGGTCCCGATGTCCGACCCGGTATCGCGCACCTTGCGCACGATGAGTCCTTTTCTTCAGAACTCTCGGACGTCCTTGAATCCCTGGATTGGTGGGGGGTGTCCCTCCCGTGTTCGACGCCGCGTGTGGGGGGGGGGGGGCAAGATACTCTCACACCCCGCTCGATGCGCGTTGAGGAGGTTAAGGAGTTCGTCCTTTTCTCTGCACGCGAAACGCGGAAAAGTCAATCTTCATCACAATACCATCTTTGACATCCGGCTTAGCAACACCATGCCTACACAAAAATAATTCATCAAGTGATCCATAGTGTGCACATACGAGCAGATTACGCACTCTTTGATAAGATGCCTTCTGAGGGTGACAGTATTGCCTGGCTTGAAGCATCGGGCGCAAGCCAGACCTTCGTAATCGGCCGCTGCACGCCTGAGTTCTTCTTCCTCGGTCAGCCGGGCCCTGATCGTCTCTGCATCTCGCGCGTTCCACATCGATCGTCTGGGCTGCGAAAGACATAGAGCCGGTGCTCGAGCCGCAGATGCTGGCGGTGATGCATTTTCGGTAGCAATGCTTTGCTACCGTATGTAATGTTTTATGTATCCGCTTCGTCTGCGGCGGAGTATAGCTGTGTAGTCGTGGTATCGCTGTGGTTGCTGACTCTGTTTTTTGAATGGATCTGAGGTGGGATATAAATGTAGATCTAGGTGTGAAGGTGTTGGAAAGATGTGGGTGTGGGTGTGGGTGTGGGTGTGCGATGATGCGCGTTGGTGTATCCTGCTGCTGCTTCTGCTTCTGCTGTGGCACTGGTCTAAGGGAAGGAAATGACCTTGGAGGAGATGCCACGGGTGCTGGAGGGGAAAGCGAACAGCTTTGGTGTCAACGTCTCCTCAGCCTCGTCGGTTTATAACGTGCGTCAGCGGAGCTGTGTGTCGAGTGCGCGCTGGTGGGAACACACGCCCCAGATGCTGCTTGTGTGTGAAGAAGAGGAAGAAGAAGAAGGAGAGGAATAAGAATAGGAAGCGGTGGAACATGCTGGGGTATTTGAACTGGGTCCTGAGTCTGATCCTGAGTCAAAGGCGTTTGTTTGGTTAAGATCTATTCCGAAATTAGAGGATGTCGGGCTCTTTAGTGTTAACAAAGGGTGGGGTTGTGAAGACGAGGTTGATTCCGCCGCCGACAATGAAGATGATGATACTGACGACGCGATTTGGCACGCGAACGACGACGGAGTCCGGACGACACTGGATAGTACTTGCGCCAGGGTCTGCCGCCCCGCGTACCTGTGGTACATTAAGTTACCGCCTGGCTGCGGCATGGCGCGAGCGTGTCTGCGCCACTCGGAAAGAGGGTTATAACAATGCAGTAAGCAAGGGGGCAATAAAGAAAGGGAAAGGGAAAGGGAAAAGAAAGGGTGCGGTGGCGCATTTGTCGGTGCACGGTGGGTGGTGATCGCGAAAAAGTTACAAAGAGGTTTATCGATTGCTGTTGTAGGTATATGCCACTGCGCTTGGAGTTCATTGTAAAGACGCTATTTTTTGCACGGTTCCGTAGATTGATGCACGCGAGCAATGATGGCAAAGTCTTTGAACTCACAACAGATTCTACATAATAACTGTCATTGATTCATGTGATACTTTACATTCTAGTGTGTCTACCTGGTTGATTTATTAATGCATGTATATCTTTGCTACTCAATGTGAATGAGCTTCTGGAATTGACCAATGTGTTCGTTGTAAACGGGAGCATTGCTTATTTTCTTTGCTTTATCTTCAATGCTTTGATTTCTGTTTTGTGTGGTTGTTTGATGTTTTGTTGTTCCCTTCTGTCATAGCTTTCGGCGAGAGTGGAGGGTGAAGTGGGAGAGGTGAATCGTATGGATGATAGAGAATTATTAGAACAGTGACGCGCATCCGCGCATCAAGCCTTGAGATGTGGAGGCGCATCACCTTTGGGTTAGATGCTTGTGCTAAAATTGTTCAGTCAATGTAAAACTATATTTGTACGACATATTTGTGGATATATGTAGGATTTTAATGGGATGATAGGTTAGTCCGTCCGACTATTAAAGTATTACAATAGCATGTAGTGTACATTGTTTATGTTGCTATCGTACAAGGCTATGTGAAATGTCCCATCCACGAGTTTATAATTTACCAGTGTGACATATATGGTCCGTATGGGTTGATCCAACGATACATGGTATCGTTCGTTGGATCCGATGTCTCGATTGGGTGTGTTGGTGTTGACTTGTCGCCCGGATTTGGCGAGTCAACGATAAGGAAGTTTTCTGGCTCTGTGTAATAGTAAAATATAAAAATGTTGTCAAGGTTATGGTGTATGAGAAACGTACCCGTTTCGGCAATTTTGTCGAACTCGGAGAAATCACTGTGGAGGGTGTCACAATGTCAGGTTGAAAGTAAAGTGATGCCAAAAAATGATCAATTCTTACTCAGTGATTTTAAAGTAGGGGTGGGAGATGAGTTCCCAAAACCCGAAGCGTGTCTGTGGGTTGGGATCCAGGAGCTGGAGACAGCGATCAACATGCAAGTTCGCGGTTTCACAAAAAAAATAGTGTTACCCCACAAACGAGACTGAGCGAATCTTCGTCGAGCTCTTGGTCCTCGAAGAAAGTCCTGCGCTCCTCGACGTCGCCGTAATCTTCCTCCCACGTCAGAATATCGCCACACTCCTCGAAACTTCGCAATGTCTACACAACACAGGGGGTGTCAGCCACACTGGCAAAACAAAGCCAAATCCAAATAAAGACCACATACCCGATCCTCGACTCCGGCCATCTCAGCGAAAATGCAACCCAGCGCCCAGTAATCTACTGGGTAACTGTAGCCCCTTGTACGCACTTTTTCTGGCGCCATGTACCCGCGCGTCCCGACTGCGCGCGAAGCGTACACCGTGTCGCGGTGTAACGGCGCCATGGTGGCCGTGCAATGGCTCAGCCCGAAGTCGGTGAGCTTGATGGTGCCGGTGGGAGTGAAGAGGATGTTGGCCGGTTTGAGGTCGTTGTGGATGACCCCAATGCTGTGTAGGGTGGCTAGCCCTGTAGCCTGCGGGAAAGTGGGTCGAGGTGTGGTGAGGAAATGAAGGAAATTACGACTAGGGGGGGAAACGTACAATTTGCGCGATAATTCGGCGTGTATCGCGACGAGCCACGATCGTGCGTCTGCTATCGAGCACATCCGCGAGATCGGTGGCCATCAGTGGCTAGAAACGAAGAAAAATAGTAAGGCAGTTACTCGTGTTTTGACTATCGATCGCGCTTACCAACAGGAGACAGTGCTCCCCGCGGATGGTCAGCGTTGCGACCAAATTCATTATGAACTCGAACCCAACTTTACCCTCCCTCGGCGCTTCCGCGATGCGCCTGTAGACTTCACACTCGCGTTTTAGCTGCGAGCGTGCGCGAAGGCCGTCGGCGAAGGCCACATCGCGGGTTTTGAAGCGCTTCAGCGCCCATATGCTGTCGGTTTTGAGGCCGACTTCGCCCCGACTCTCCGTCCCAACGCTGCTCGTTTGCCTGGCCTGGGGAGAGGGAGAGGTAGGGAGGGGGACCGAACGCACGGTCTCGATACGCGCCGTCCCATTGCCGGACCCGATAGCACACACCTTGCGCACTGCGATGCTGCGCCCTTTCAGCATCGCGAAGCCGTTTAGAGGCTTCGGCGTCTCCACTGGGTTGGATACGACATGCGGAGGGAGAACGCTCTCGTATCCGGCGAGATGCGCGTCGAGGAGGTTGATAAGCTCATCCCTCTTCTCCTCGTACCTCCGCCAAGATCCACTCGCCTCGGATGTCGGCTGACGGTGTGCTTGTGCTGATGGTACTCCAGCAGCATGTTTTTCGGTTGAGCTGGACGATTCCCTTCTCGGAGAGTGGATAGAACTCGCCCTACTTGGGGAAGAGGTTTGGTTTGCGCCTTCAGTATTGGCGGTCTGGTCTGGATGAGACACAGAGCCGGTGCCGAAGCCGCAGACGCTGTCGCTGGGGGAATTCGGTAGCAAGGAGTCGCTACCGTAAGAATGTTTGCCAACCAGCGCCTCGTCTGCGGCGGAGTATACCCGTGCATTGTTGCTGCCGTTGCTGCTGCTGTTGTCTCCATCTCTGGATGAATCTAATTCGAAATCTGAAGCTGAATCTAGGTGTAAAGCTCGTGGAAAGGCGCGGAAGCTGGTACGCGGCGACGCGCGCTGGCGGATGCTGCTGTGTGTGTTGCAACTGCTGCTGTTACCGCTAACTTTTTGACTTGCGTCGCGTCCTGACTTGGTTTTGTCGAGATGTGGTGACTCGAGCTTGCTGAGTCGTGGCTGTCTGGCGCTCTTGCTGTGGCTTTTGCTGTTACTGCTGCTGCTTCTTTTGCTGTGGCACTGGTCTATGGAAACAACCTTGGAGGATACGCCACCGACACTGGAAGGGAAGGTGAGCTGCTTTGGTGTCAGTGTCTCCTCAGGCTCGTCGGTGTAGAGCGTGCGTCCACAGAGCTGTGTGTCGAGTGCGCGCTGGCGGGAACACACGCCCCAGATGCTACTTGTGTGTGAAGAAGTGGAGGAAGGAGTGGAAGAGGTGGAACACGCTGGAGCATTTGAACTGGGTCCTGAGCCTGAGCCGGAGCCTGATCCTGAGTCAAAGGTGTTTGTCTGGCTAAGATCTATTCCGAAATTAGGAGAGGTAGGGCTGTTGATTGTCAACAAAGGGTATGATTTTGAAGACGAGGTGGATGATGATGCCACCGCCGACGATGAAGATGACGAGGACGGGGACGACGCGAATGGGCACACGAATGAGGACGGAGTCGCGTACGACACTGTGGACAATACCTGCGCCAGCGTCTGCAGCCCAGCGTACTTGTGGTACAACGTGGCCCGGGCCTTGCGTGCAAGTGGCCCTGGCTGTGGTATGGCGCGAGGAGACTTGTGGCCTTGATCGATCTGCTGTGGCATTGCGACGAAAGTGGAGATATAGGTAATAAAGACGCGTCTGGTGGGGGTGTTTTGTGTCGCGTGAGCGTGTCTGCGCCACTTGGCAAGAGGAATATCCCAATGCGGTAAGGAGGGGGTCAATAAAGAAAGAGAAAGGGACAAGGAAAGGGAAAGGGTGAGGCGGCGCGTTTGTCGGTGCACGGTGGGTGGTGATCGCGAACTTAATTGTGTTCTCTCTCAAGGGAAGATAGGTCGGATGCGCTGGACAAGTGGATGGTTATGACTATGGAGGTGTTGAGTAGCTAGAAATAATATTTTATTGCATCCGTCTGACCCACCACCCACATTCGTCTCTATTAGGCAGGTAAGGTCTTTACTTTTGGCTTCGTCTGATTTCGAAAGCTTTGAAAGTTTACGGTGGAGCACATGGTCCAGACGCTATGCTCTGTGCCGGTTCGTAGGCCGATGCGCAGGAGTGATAATGGGAAAGGTTGATTAATTAATGGACGTGTGTAGTTTCTACATTCATTTAATGTGAATGAACGACTAAGTTGATGTGTTTGTTGTAGAAGCAGAGCATTACTTGCTTTATTAACTTTATCTTCAGTGCTAACTCTGTTTCATGACAGTACTGGAGCTGCTTACGACGCTGGATTCTGGTTACCTTTTGCTCATTGTGGGAAGAATCCACACTGCTTAGAGATGAAACCAAATACTACTGAATTTAGACGTAAGTATCTACTGTCTAGGTGGTTTGTAACATGCTCTCTTCGCCGTTTTTGTTTTATGAACGGAGATTGTTCTTGAGGCGAACGAAAAGCAAAGAGGCTAACTAACAGACTATATCCACCAGCATGCTATTGAGCTGGACATCTTGAGTTGTCTGCTACCTTATCACGACCGGTTTTCATGAAGGTCTCGTATAGACTTCATTAAATCCAATGTGGAAGAGTAATCCATATCCCCAGATTTGTCGATCTGTTCCTCTAACGACAGAATTCCATACAACAAATTTTTAGCTAAATAGTCTAATGAGTCTTTTTGATCCTTTAACAATTAGGCAGGACATACGATGGACCTGATTAGGGGACCCTTGTCTTCGGTGGTAAGACTGCTTTCAATCTCATTCGAGGTGTGGGCAGGCGACTGTATTCTGGCTTCGAGTTGTGCGTTGACTACAGATCCTTTAGACTGTGAACCTTTGCGCGCAGCTGGTTCCTTGTGAGAGTGTTTCATTTAAGGGCATACTTAAGGTTTGGGGGAAAAATCACAAAGTTGTAGGGCGCTTTATATGTGTAGACAGGATACCGATATCACATCCGCATGTACTGGCCGCACTGACGTTACACTATATTTTACAACGCCCGTCATTGGTGGCCTGGGTGTCATCGTTGGAAATTATCAAGACCATCTACTCGCAGCTCAAACTTCAAATCTAGGTACACAATATTAAGCGGACAGTTTAATCCTGAGTGACATTGGAGCTAAAGATGTATATTTCGATTCGATCTGCAGCGCGGACGCGTCACCGGGTTGGGTTGTGTGCTCTTACTTAAATCTTGGGGTTAGCGCTAAATGTAGGTACATTTCAGGAATTTGCAAGACAATTGGGGTATAAGTATGCCAGTGTGTTGTTTTACAATTAAATAATGCGATAATAGCAAGATAACAGTTAAGATCTAAGAGTCCGTCCCTACGAAAGCATTGCAATAGTTGTGTATAATGTACATTAATTGATGAGGGTATATAGTAGAAAGTCCGGGTAGTTACTCTTACAATGCATGTGTAAAACTAGGAGTGTAATACGTAAGGCCCGTAGGGATTGATCCAATGGTACATTGTATCGTTGGTCGGATCCGATGTTTCGATCGGATGTGCTGGTGTCAACTTCTCGCTGGGACTTGGAGAGTCCACGACGATAAATCTTTCTGGATCTATGTGATAGTTTAGTATAATCAGGGTCATCGAGTTTTTGGTATGTGCAACGTACCCGTTTTGCCAATTTTGCCAAATTCGGAGACATCACTGTGAAAGGTGAATGTCAGATTGAACGTAGAGCACAGGAAAAGGATCGATGCTTACTCTTTTATCATGAAAAACGGATGAGCGATGAGCTCCAGTATTCCGAAGCGCGTCTGGGGATTTGGGTCCAGAAGCTGGAGATCGAGCGATCAGCACATTTGCTCGTGGTTTCATAAAACAACACATAATTACCCCACAGACCAGACTGAGGGAGTCCTCGTCGAGCTCTTGGTCCTCAAAGAATGCTCTGCGATCCTCAACACCACCGTAATCTTCCTCCCATGTCATGACATCGCTGCACTCATCAAAACTTCGCAGCATCTACATAGGGGTGTCAGCCACAATGGCAAAACAAAGCCAAATCCTAACAAAGACCACATACCCGATCCTCCACGCCCACCATCTCCGCGAAAATACACCCCAGCGCCCAGTAGTCTACTGGGTAGCTATACCCCCTTGCAAGAACTTTCTCCGGTGCCATGTATCCGCGCGTCCCGACCGCGCGCGAGGAGTACACCGTATCACGGTGCAGCGGTTCCATAGTGGGCGTGCGGTAGCTGAGCCCGAAGTCGCCGAGCTTCACGGTGCCGCTTGGGGTGAACAGGACGTTGGCAGGCTTCAGGTCGCTATGTATGACGCCAATGCTATGTAGGGTGGCCAGCCCTATGGCCTGTGGAAGTGGTTGAGTATGTGGACAAGGTTGATGATGGAAAAGATGGAAAAGACAAGGGAGAGAAAACGTACGATCTGTGCGACAATTCGGCGGGTATCGCTACGAGGCAGAATGGTCCGCCTACTGTCTAGCACGTCTGCCAGATCAGTTGCCATCAATGGCTACAATGGCAAAGAAGAACAATCAGTAAGTTACTCGTGTCTTGACCGCCAGATATCGCTCGCCCTTACCATCAACAAACAATGCTCCCCGCGGAACGTCATTGCTGCCACCAACTCCATGACAAATTCAAATCCAACTTTGCCTACTTTTGGCGCCTCTGCGATGCGCCTGTAGACCTCGCACTCGCTTTTCAGTTGTGAGCGTGCGCGAAGGCCGTCCGCGAATGGTACATCACGCGTTCTGAAGCGCTTTAGCGCCCAGATGCTATCCTCCTTGAGACCGAACTCACTCTCCATCTCCTTCTCGACAGTTTTTGTTTGCCTGGCCGATGGAGAGATGGACGCAGGTAAGGGTACCGAACGCACGGTCTCAATACGTGCGGTCCCATTACCGGAGCCGATATCGCGCACCTTGCGCACGGCGATGCTGTGCCCTTTCAGCATCGCGAAGCCATGCAGAGGCTTCGGTGTCTGCTCTGCGTTTGATACGATATGTGGTGGGAGGATATTCTGGTACCCAACCAGGTGCGCGTCGAGGACATTGATAAACGCCTCCCTCTTCTCCGCGAACCTGCGTTTGAACCCTCCTGTCTGGGACGTCGGCTGGCGTTGCCGTTGTGTTTGTACTGGGGACAACTGAGCAGCGCGCCCTTCAATTGAAGAAGATAATGTTCTCCCCACAAATTGAACGGGTCTCGCACCGCTTGCGGAGGACCTGCCTTTCGCGCATTCCGCATTGATGGTTTGGCCAACGCGAGACACATAGCCGGTGCTGGAGCTGCAGGCGGACGCGCTGGCACTGGAGTATGTCGGTAGCAAAGAGTTGCTACCGTAAAAATTAATCCTTTCCAACGCCTCGTCTGCGGTGGAGTATAGCCGTGCATTGTTGCTGTTGTTGTCGCTTCTGGTTCTGTTTCTAGATGAATCTCGTGGAAAGGTGCGGGTGCTGGTACGTGATGATGCGCCCTGTCCAATGTTGCTACTGCTGCTCTGTGGGTGGCGACTCCAACTAAAATTACTGCTGCAATCTTTTTGGCTTACGCGGCGTGTTGACTTGGTCTCGTTGGCGCGTGGTGATTCAGTCTTGCTGAGTCGTGACTGTTTAGTGCTTCTGTTGTGGCTTTTGCTGTTACTGCTACTGCTTCTTCTGCTGTGGCACTGGTCTGTGGAAATCACGTTGGAGGTTATGCCACCAGCACTGGAAGGGAAGGTGAGCTGCTTCGGAGTCAGTGTCTCCTCAGGCTCGTCGGTGTATAGCGTGTGGCCACGAAGCTGTGTGTCTAGTGCTCGCTGGCGGGAGCACACACCCCAGATGCTGCTTGTGTGAGAAGAAGAGGAAGAAGAAGAGGAAGAGGTGGAACACGCTGGAGCACTTGAACTGGGTCCTGAGCCTGAGCCTGAGCCTGAGTCAAAGGCGTTTGTCTGGCTAAGATCTATTCCGAAATTAGGGGAGGTCGGGCTGTTGATTGTCAACAAAGGGTATGATTTTGAAGACGAGGTGGATGCCACCGCTGAAGATGAAGATGACGACGACGACGACGCGATTAGGCACGCGAACGAGGACGGGGTCGCGGACGACACTGTAGACAATACCTGCGCCAGCGTCTGCAGCCCAGCGTACTTGTGGTACAACGAGTCCCGGGCCTCGAGTGCAAGTGGCCCTGGGTGTGGCATGGCGCGAGGAGACTTGTGGCCTTGATCGATCTGCTGTGGCATTGCGATGAAAGTGGAGATATAGTAAAGACGCGTCTGGTGGGGGTGTTTTGTGTCGCGTGAGCGTGTCTGCGCCACTCGGCAAGATGGTTATGACAATGCGGTAGGGAGGGGGTTAGTAGAGAAAGAGGAAAAGGAAGGAAGAGTTAGCGCGTTTGTCACTCCACGGTGGGTGGTGATCGTGAAAACGTTTATCGATCGGTGGTGTAGGTATATGTCACAGCGCTTGGGCCTTTGGGTGTGGCGGTACCGTGTGTAAACCGCTGTTTTTGGGAAGGAGCAAGCTGACTTTAATCTTATCAGTGTACCCTTTTGCGCTGGTGTCGACGGTATACCACAGTATTGTGTGTGGGGTATGAATTGGGTATATTCTTACGCGGAGAAGGATTGGATTTGCTGGACAAGTGAATGGTTATGATTACGGAGGTGTTGGGCTGCTTGAAATAATATTTTATAGTATCCGACCGACCAATCATCCACAGATGTCTCTATTAGGCAGGTAGGGTCTTTACGTTTGGCTTCGTCTGATTGCGAAGTCTTCGAAAAATTGTGCTGAAATTCTTGGTAAAGACGCTATTCTCTGTGCGTTTCGATGGGTCGATGTGCGGGAGCGACTATGGTAAAGAATGTTTAATTAATGGCAATTTGCACCTTTGGTACTCGATGGGAACGAGCTGTTAGATTTTGTCGGTTTGTTCGTTGTAAAAACAAACTTTGCCTGCTTTGCTTCAGTGCCTACTATTTCATGAGAGTTCTTACGAGGCTGGATTCTAGTTACCTTGTGCTGATTGTAAGAGGAACCTGTACTTCTTGGAGATGAAAATAAGGATGAATTAGAGTAGTAAGGATCGACAGGCGTGCATGTTCTTTTAATATATCACTTTTCTTTAGGTGGTTTCTAACATGTTTGCTTCGCCGTTTCTGTTCTTATGAAAGGGGATTGGTCTCAAGGCAAACAAAATTTAAACAGAATACCTAGCATGCTACGTCCACCGTCGTGTTATTCAGTTGGAGAATCTGAGTTGCCTGCTACCTCATCACGACCAATTTTCAAGTATTCGTTCAACCAAGCCACCTTGGAGAAGTACTTCATTTCCTCCGAATCGTAGACCTGTTTGTCCAATAAAAGAATTCGTGGGCATCTTCATTCAATACATATGCAGCTAAATAGTCTGATGTCTATTTTAAACCTTTTAAAAATTAGGTAGGACTTACGATGCCTGATTAGACCCCTTTTCCTCTGTGACGAGACTGATTTTCCCCATTCAAGGTGTGGGCAAGCAGCCATTTATTAGTGTTAAGAGAGTATTTCATGAGAAGGCAGCTTTGAGGAAGTGGAAAAGAATTAAAAGGTGGTAGGTAGTTTTATTTGTGTAGGTATTACTGTGACCCGTGTCTGCGAAAGGGGTTGAACGGGAACATTCAGGCCCGTCTATTGTCATTGGTTTGCAACAGGAAACGTCAGTGCATTTAGTCCATGTTGGTGAATCTCATAACCTGAAGTGCACTGACATATGGCGTTAGGACATATGAAATTGCATTTGGACATAAAATTAAATTTGGTTTACCATGATGGAGAGATTGTGAATTGAGGCGCCTGTGCAGTTACTCCTACACAACCGTTCGTTTTCCTGATATCTATGCTCAATTTAGTACAAGAGATTGCTACTTTACATTCGATTACTATCCTTTGTTAATTAGCCATGCCTGACCCAGGAAACCTGTACCGAGTGCTTCAATCCCACCCAGCCATCACGCAATGCACTGACCTTCACAGATGATTAGAAAGATGTAATGAGATGACACCGATATCACATCTGTATACTATACTGACCGCACTGAACTTGCACTACATTTCTCAGTACCCGTCATTGCTGGCCTCCCTGCCATCTGTAGAAATAATCAAGACCATCTACTCGCAACTCAATCTTCAAATCGAGGTACACAATCTTTAGCGGGCTGTTTAATCTTGAGTGACATTGGGACCAAGGATGCATATTTTGAGTCGATCTAAAGCGCGGATGCGTCACTGGGTTGGATTGGGTGGTTGTGCTTAAAATTTTGGATGAGAGTTAAGTGTAGTTATATTTCAGAGAACTGGTAAGACAATCTGAGTATATGCTAGTGTGGTATTTTATCATTAAATAATGCGATAGCAGCAAGATAACAGTTAGGAGTCCTATGAAAGCATTGTGATAGCTGCGTATAATGTACATTGGTTTGGTGATTACTTAATGAGTGAATATAATGGACAGTCCGGGTCCTTACTTTTACAATGTATATCTGAAATTAGCAGTTTGATACGTAAGGCCCGTAGGGATTGATCCAACGATACATGGTATCATTGGATGGATCCGATGTCTCGATCGGATATATCGGCATCGAGTGTATGTCCTTGGGACTAGGAGAGTCCACGACTAATAAATTTTCTGGCTCTGTGTGTGATGGCTTAGTATAAATATGTCGTCAAGTTTTTGGTATGTGGTACGTACCCATTTCGCCGATTTTTTCGAACTCGGAGAGATCACTGGGGAAGATGAATGTCAGATTGAATGAGGAGCTCTGGAAAAGAATAGATGATTACTTGTTTTTGAAATACGGATGAGCGACGAGCTCCAGTATTCCAAAGCGCGTCTGGGGATTTGGGTCCAGAAGCTGCAGACAGCGATTAGCATATATGCGCGATTGCACAAAAAAACATGTTCTTACCCCACAAACCAGACTGAGCGCGTCCTCATCGAGTTCTTGATCCTTGAAGAAGCTCCTGCGCTCCTCAACCTCACCGTAATCTTCGTCCCACGTCAACAGATCGCGACACTCCTCAAAGCTCCTCAGCATCTACACAAACAGGGGCCGTCAGCCACAAGCAAAACAAAGCCAAATCTAACGAGACCACCACTCACCCGATCCTCGACGCCCACCATCTCCGCGAATACGCACCCTAGCGCCCAGTAGTCGACGGGGTAGCTGTACCCCACCGCGCGGATCTTCTCTGGCGCCATGTACCCGCGCGTGCCGACAGCGCGCGCGGTGTACACCGTGTCTCGGTGTAGCGGCGCCAGGGTTGGGGTGCGGTAGCTCAGCCCGAAGTCGGCGAGCTTCACGGTGCCGCTGGGCGTGAAGAGGATGTTTGCGGGCTTGAGGTCGCTGTGGATGATGCCTATGCTGTGTAATGTGGCGAGTCCAGTGGCCTGTGGGAGAATGGGTTGAACGAGTGCGTGCGGCAAGTAAGGGATTGATGACGATGATGGAAAAGAGGAGGAGAAAACGTACGATTTGTGCGATTATTCTGCAGGTATCGCGACGAGGCATTACTGTGCGCCTGCTATCTAGCACATCTGCTAGATCGGTCGCCATCAGCGGCTGCGATGACACGGCGAAGAAGAAGAATGGTAAGTAACTCTGTCTTGTCAATGACCACCAGATAGCGCTTACCAAAAGCAAACAGTGTTCCCCGCGGAACGAGACCGTTGCCACCAACTCCATAATAAACTCAAGGCCGATTTTGCCCTCCCTCGGCGCCTCCGCGATGCGCCTGTAGATTTCGCACTCACTTTTCAGCTGTGCGCGCGCGCGCACGCCGTCTGCGAATGGAACATTGCGGGTTTGGAAGCGCTTCAGCACCCAGATGCTGTCGCGCTGCAGCCCCATCCCCGAGGCTGAGTGAGAGTCCAAGAGACAGGCGGCGCGCACGCTCTCGATGCGCGCGGTGCCATTTCCCGAGCCGATGGTGCGCACCTTGCGCACGGCAATGCTTTGCCCTTGCAGCTTTGAAAAACCGTGCAGAGGCAGAGGGGTCTCCGCTGCGCTCGACACGAGGTGGGGTGGGAGGATACTCTCGTATCCTGCAAGGTGCGCGTCGAGGAGATTCAGAAGCTCGTCCCTCTTCTCCTCGTACCTTCGTCCCGCCTCGGATGATGGTTGACGCTTTGCGTGTGCTGATGGTAATCGAGCAGCACGCTCTTCGAATGACGAGCATGATTTGCTCCAAAGACAATGGACAGACGAGCTGCGCTTCGCGCCGTCCGCGTTGATGGTCTGGTCTGGGCAAGACACAGAGCCGGTGCCCGAGCCACTGGCGCTGGCGCTGGGGGAAGTCGGTAGCAAAGAGTTGCTACCGTAAAAAAGTATACCACTAAGCGCCTCGTTGGTGGCAGAGTGTAGCCGTGCATTGCTGCTGCTGCTGCTGCTGCTGCTGTTTGCGTATCTGGAAAAATCCAATTCGAAATCGAAATCTAGATCTAGGTGTAAAGCTTTTGGAAAAACGCGGGGGCTTGCGCGCTGGTGGTTTCTGCTGCTGCTGCTGATGATGCTGTGTGTCTTGTGGCAGTCGTCAAAGCTGCTGCTGCTGCTGCTAACCCTTTGGCTTGCGACACTTGTCGACTTGGTCTTTTCGGCGCGCGGTGACTCGGACCTGCTGAGTCGCTGCTCTCTGGTGCTTTTGCTGCGGCTTTTGGTGTTACTGCTCCTGCTTCTTCTGCTGTAGCATCGGTCTGTGGAAACAACTTTGGAGGATATGTCACCGGCACCGGAGGGGAAGGTAAGCTGTTTCGGCGTCGGCGTCGCCTCAGGCTCGTCGGTGTATAGCGTGCGTCCGCGGAGCTGTATGTCCTGTGCGCGTTGGCTAGAGCAGACACCCCATATACTAGTTGCGTCTGAATAAGAGGAAGAAGCTGAGCTTGAAGAGTACGCTGGGGAACTTGAGCTGGGGCCTGACTCTGACCCTGATGTTATGCTGAAGTCTGATTGTGAGCTTAGGGCGATTGTCTGGTTGAGATCTAGTCCGAAATTGGGGGAGATGGGGCTGTTGATTGTGAACGGTGGGTATGGATTGGGCGATGCCGACGACGCGATCGGGGACGCGATCGAGGACGCGATCGAGAACGGAGTCGCGGATGACAAAGGGGACAGTAACTGCGCCAACGTCTCCAGTGCAGTGTACCGCATTGAGGCCCGGGCCTCGCGTGCAAGTGGCCTCGATTGTGGTACGGTGCAGGGGGTCCTGTGGCTTTGATCGATCTGCTGTGGCATTGCGATAACGGTGGAATCTAGGTAAGAAAACGCGTCTTTTTTGTCTTTCGCGTCGCGTCTGCGTGTATGTGCCACTCGGCAAGGGGATTGGGACAATAGGTTAGGGAAAATTGGGGAAGAGAAAGAGCAGGAGGCAGAGAAAGGGTGGGGTGGGGGCCTTGTCCGGGCCACGGGCGGGGCGATTGATGAAAGGTCACAAAGAGATGTATCGATCGTTGGTTAGGGTGTGTTTACGGCGCTTGAGCCCTTTGGGAGTGTGACGGTAATGTTTAAAGAGATGTTTGTGAAAGGGAGAGCCTGCCTTTGATCTTATCAGTCCGCCCTTTGTGTTCAAGTTGAAGGGCTGTCACAGCACGATGTGCGAGGTTTGGTTTATCTCAAGGGGAGATGGGTTGGATGTGCTGGACAGTGGATGGTTATAATTAGCGAGGTGCTTGAAATCTTATAGCACCCGCAAATTCAGACTCCAGAGTCGTCTCTATTAGGCAGGTCAGCACCTTTGGGCTTCGTGTGAATGTGGATCATTTGGTGTTTTTGGACTGGAGCTGATAGTATTTTAGTAAAGACATTATTCTATGTGCTGTTGGGTGGGTCGATGCGCGGGAGCAGCAACGGTAGGTAATCATTGAATGTGTCAGCCTTTGGCAATTATATTGAGCCATAGACTCTGCCAGGGTGGTAAAAGGAGCTTTCTTGTGTTGTTATTTGACCTTCAGCTTCCGAGTTTGCTGTTTCATGAGAGTTCTGGAACTTGTTACAACGCTGGGTTTTTGTTACCTTGTTCAAACACCAATGAAAACAAAGATGATTTTTTTGTAATCCTATTTTATTCTCATGATGTGGCCGCTGGAGAATCATATGGTAGAGAGTGGTACTACGTGTTGGATCCATAGGATATATATATTATATTTTATTTGGATGTCCAGCTGGTTTGTAAAATGATCCCCTCGCCATTTAGATAAAGTTAACTCGCATGTTACACCCACCAGCACGTTATTAAGTTTGACCATCGGAATTGTCTGCCACCTCATCGCGTCTGGTTTTCATAAATTTCTCGTAGCGGCTCTGCCAGTTGCAACGCTGAAAGTATTCCTTCATGTAAGCCACCTTGGAGTTGTGGTCCATATCCGGGCCCCGCAACTCGTATATCACTTCATCTAATACAACAATTCGTTCTGCTTCTTCATCCAAAGTATAATTGGCTGAATGATTTGTTAGTTTTTTTTATGTTTGTATAAAAGAAATTAGACGAGGCTTACGATGATTTTGAATAGGTCCATTGTTGTCTGGGCCGATGATGAAGGCAGTGTTGCTCATCGGCAAAAGTGACCAAGTCCCAAAATGCCTTTGCTGCCTTTTAAGGAAGGCCAATGATTCATGTGACATAATTATGTCACACAAAACATTTGGGTAAAATTTGGAGGCACCCAAAACATTTAGAAGGCATTTGGAGGCTCCAAAAACATTTGTAGAGCCCAAAAGTTATTACTAAATATTTCACATACTTACACTTATTTCTCAATTATTGGTTTGCTATAGAACTTAGAGTGAATGATTGATCATAAATAAAAAGAAAAAGAAAAGCTTGAGTTCAACTTGACATGCACTCAAATGATTACCGGCCTTAGAGTGCGCAAAAAATGATTTTTCAATGTAAAAATTTATTCACAGTATCATCGCACAATGTCAATTTAAGGCAAAGTCCACCGTTTCTGTCTAGCCATCGACAAAGAGCCTCCCAGGTCTGATTACAAATTAAGTCGGAGATTGAATCAATGTTATGTGTATAATAACTCGAGACATGCCCCGAATTCCTTTCTTTCCTCACTCTCATGTCTCCTGGTTCTGACAACACAATCTTCTGGTGTCCCATGCACATGACATAGGCCTGAAAGTTAAACTCACAAGGTAAATCAATTATCCCCAACTGCCAGTGCAACCCAACTGACAATTTCTTTTATGTCTTTGCTCCTCCTTCGACTTTGATACATCTTTCCATCAAGTATAGATTACAGTCTTACGGACATGCATGTTGAATTAATTGTGAGTATATGCGCATCAAATGCGCATACATTTTGCATTTTGCTTACCATGACTCACTGTGACACATCCAGATCCAGATCTCAAATCACACGAGTTATTGTGACCTGGTCACACGGAGTCTCCCAGGGTCTGGTTGACCATTATCGTCATCTGTACTCGTTTCTATGTACCCTCCATTGTAGTCAATCAAATTTTATTGTGTTAGTATTTCCAAAGTGTGTGATTATTGGGAAATGGCTGCTATAAATAAGAATAAACAAGCTGTAGCATTGTGTGAACCTCAAATCTTTTTTGGGTCTCTCAAATGCAACTCAAATGTTGTCCAAATGTTTTTGGGTCTCCCAAATTTTACCGAAATGATTTCATTAAATTTAGATTTTGATAAAACATTCATTCTAGTGAAGGATTTGTAGCCTTTCAAAATTGCGAGTCTCTACTTAGTCGATATAAAAGGCCATTTGCGCCTTGGGGCCTTTGGGCGTCCCCAAATGCCTTAGTAAGGCATTTGGGGACTTGGTCACTTTTGCCGATGCTTTTCCCGGTCATTGATTAGGGTCAAGTAGTGGATTTGTGTTTGAGTCTTTAGGCTGGGCTCAGTATTTATAGAGATTCCTGAAATAAAAAAGACATGGTCGAGCATTTTATAGCTGTGGCCCGTAATGTGTTCAGTTTCTGCGAAAGGAAGGATGAGAAAATGAAGGCCCGTTGTCATTGGTGGCCTTGGTAGTCTTTGTATGGTTTGACCTGGTTTGACGGCCACCGTGCTCAAACTTCGTATCTTATCGAAGTACAGCATTTGGACGAGGCTCCTATACTATTACCAATGGTAGTTCAATGGTACATAAAAGTATAAAAGAGTCACAAAAATGAAATTGTAACTCGACCTTTGGTCAGAGTGAGGCTGCTCGTAAAATTAAGTCAAAATAGTAAATGGGATTTTGTGGCCGTTCAGCTGGGCATTAGAGTTATTCAGCTCTAGTTTTCGTCAGCACGACTGCCTTCTGGACCATTTTGTCCATCCATCCGTACTAAGCCACGAGAAATACGAGCCATCAAAAAATCTCCTGAACTTCCCTGTGTGTCCATAATGTCCTTATTTTGACTCCAAGACATGGAGACAAAATACAGGTAGACACCTGATAGGTGCGCAACGCGGCACATGCATTGGTGGAGATTGAGGTATCTGCTATCCGGAAGTGGCATTTTTGACTTCGTGGTGAGAGTTACAATACGAGGCTCGGATAAGCCGGCTAGTATACCATTGTGGTATGTTTGAATGATGTACGTGTTCAATTTTCCCTGACAGTATTTGAGAAAAAAAAACCTTAGTGGAGAGTCTCAAGAAAAACTCACTGGAATTTCTTCAAACCACAGGGATAATACATTGAAATATTCCCTAAGCATGATTGATAGTGTTATGCTATTGGACATTCTGTATGCCAGTGTCCCGCTCAGTTCGGTTGGTGAACCAATGGACTATTGTATATTACCACCTCCACCACAGAATGTACTCCCATGGAAATTTACACATACACGCCTCGTGGGACACATACAATTGATCACTTATTCCCAAGACCCTTTGTTGGGATTTCGTCTGCGCGTACATCCGCCCGAGAAACCTCACCGGGATATTTGGTTCAATCCCACCCTCCAAGCCACTGAATCTACTCATGACTGAGCTGTTTGATGGGGCTTCGGCGTAAAATGTCTGCTGCGTGAATTCCTATGGAGCGTGGACCTAATTTCACTACTTAACAGCATTCTGTCAACAGCTAATTTCATGCCCACTGTACGATAGCTAGAACCTGTTGAACCTGTACAAACTTTAGCATACAATCGATCTACTCCACCGAGTCTGCATTCAGACACGAGAATTGTGGCTGAAGTGCATCCGGGGGGAGGGGGGGATCATCCTCCGCACTTCCATCGGTCGCCTATGCCCTGGAGAGAAAGCGGACTCCTAGCCGTCGCCCTCTTCATCACACAGAACGTGCTACCTGCCTATCTAAAAATACTAGGCGCAACACACCAAAAATGAGAACAAAATTTAAATGTCTGTGCAGAGGAAATGAGTGGTGTGTATACATTGTTGCTAGATCTTCCATGATTAATAATACAAATGCCAGAGAGAATCTGAGTCCGTCTAATGCAAATCTTAAACATTAGATTCTACATATAATCCATAAGGGTTGATCCACCGATACATAGTATCGTTTGATGGATCCGAGATGTCGATCGGATGCGTTGATTGTTTGTCCTTCGACGATTTGGGAGGGTCTACAACCATCCATCGATCCGACTCTGTGATTCGTTGTTCAGTACAAACATAGTAAAACTTTGGTGCTTGTGGAACGTACCCATTTCACGGATTTTGTCAAACTCCGAGATATCACTGGAAATTTCATGATTGGATTAATAACGAATTATAGAGCACTGGAAAAAATTCGATGCTCACTCGTCTATCTTGAAGTACGGATGCACGAGGAGCTCTAGTATCCCAAAGCGTGTCTGTGGGCTGGGGTCCAGAAGCTGAAGACAACGATTAGAATGTGTGTGCATGGTTTCAGAAAAGAAAATGAGACTTGCCCCGCAAAGCAGACTAAGAGAATCTTCGTCAAGTCCCTGGTCCTTGAAGAATTTTTTCCTCTCCTCATGCTCGACGTAATCTTCATTCCACGTCAAAACATCACTGCTCTCCTCAAAACTCCGCAGAACCTACATTCAGGGAAGTCAGCCATCACACATCAAAACAAAGCCAAACCCAAACCAGAAAACCACTCACCCGCTCCTGCACCCCGACTATCTCCGCAAACACACACCCCAGCGCCCAGTAGTCTACGGGGTAGCTGTACCCACCCGCGCATATCTTCTCAGGCGCCATGTACCCGCGCGTGCCTACCGCGCGCGTGGTGTATACAGAGTCTCTGTGCAGCGGCGCCAGCGCGGGCGTGCGGTGGCTCAGCCCGAAGTCGCCCAGCTTGACGATGCCGTTGGGCGAGAAGAGGATATTAGCGGGCTTGATATCGTTGTGGATTACCCCTATACTGTGGAGTGTGGCGAGCCCGGTAGCCTGTGGGTGAGGTGTGTGTCAGGGGTTGGTGATGGGGATGATGGCAAAAGGAGGAGAAAAACGTACGATTTGGGCGATGATGCGTCGGACGTCGTGACGCGGCAGCAGCGTACGCAGGTTGTCCAGTACATCGGCTAGGTCGGTGGCCATCAATGGCTGAAATGGCGAAAAGGAAGAAGAACGGTAAGTATCGATTTACACGGATATGTACAGTCTGAAAGCACTTGCACTTACCAACAGCAAGCAATGCTCCCCGTGGAATGTCGTCGTCGCAACCAACGACATAATGAACTCGAAGCCGATTTTACCCTCCTTTGGTGCCTCCGCGATGCGCTTGTATACCTCGCATTCGCTCTTCAGCTGCGCGCGCGCCCGTAAACCATCCGCGAGCGGTACATCGCGCGTCTTGAAACGCTTGAGGACCCAGATGCTATCCTGCCTCAGCCCTATCTCCGACTCCATATCGACATCCGTCGCCTTGCTCGTTGCTGGCGGTGTGGCGTCGGATTCGGGGTCGGAGAGGGAGACGACGCGCACGGTCTCGATACGTGCGGTGCCGTTGCCTGCGCCGATTTTGCGCACCTGGCGCACGGCTATGCAGCGTCCTTGCAGCTGCGTGAAGCCGTGTAGCGGCAGCGGGGTCTGCGGTGCGTTTGATACAATGTGCGGGGGGAGAATGTTCTTGTATCCAACGAGATGTGCGTTTAGGATGCGCACCAGATCCTCCGTCTCCGCGCACCCGCATTCTCTCACCTCGGATACCCGCCGCCGGTGTGTGTATTCTACTGATAACACAGCAGGTTTCTCCGACGGTGAGGAATTCCTGAGAGACTTGGCGGTATCTGCCCTGCTGGGGCAGTAGCTGCCTTTCTCGTCGTCCGTGTTGATGATATGATCAGGCGGTGACACAGATTCGGACCCACTGGTGCAAGATTGTGGAAGTGAGTCGCCGCCGTGTAAAGTTGCGCCGTCCAGCGCCTCGTCTGCAGTGGTGCGTACCCGCGCGTTGCCCATGCCATTGTTCTCCCAGTTGCTGGATAAATCGACATCGAGATTTGAGTCGACATCGATTTCCCCAGCTAAATACTTGGGAGCTATGTGTGGGCTTGCGCGCGATGACGCGCGCTGGTGGATGTCGCTCGGGCGTGTACTGCGTTTGTAGTCGAAGCTGCCGCTGCTGTCTTTTTGACTTGTGTCGCTTGAAGACTTTGTCTTGTCGGCGCGTGGAGACTCGGGCCTGCTGAGTCGTGGCTGTCTGGTGCTTTTGCTTGTGGCTTTGCGTTTGATTGCGCTAGTGTTTTCGCTTTTGCTGCGGCCTTTGGAATCGCACTTGGAGGTTTTGGCACCGGCACCGGCACTGGAAGGGAAGGCGTGCTGTTTTGGTGTCGGCGTCTCGTCTGGGTGGGCGGAATACAGCGTGCGGCCGCGGAGCTGTGTGTCGAGCGCGTGCTGGCGGGAGCAGACGCCCCATATGCTGCTCGCGTTGGAGGAGGAGGAGGAGGAAGAGGAAGAGGTGCACGCTGGGGCGCTTGGGCTGGGGACTGATCCTGAGCCCGATCGTGCGCTGGAGCTTGATTTTGATCTTGATCGCGAGTTTGATCTTGAGCTCGAAGTACCTGTATGGTTTAGGTCTACTTTGAAATTCGGAGAGGTGGGGCTGTTGACCGTGAACAGAGGGTACGACTGGGCTGACGACGACGCCGACGCGGACGAGGATGACGAGGATGACGCGAACGACGCGAAAGACGCGAATGACACGAACGAGGAGGACGATAAATGTGTCAACGTCTTCACCGCGGCATGTCTGTAGTGCAAGGACGGGGTCTTTCCCTCGCGTGCAAGTGGCCCCGGCTTGGGAATGGCACGGTGGGGCCAGTTGCTTTGAGTCGTCTGTTGTGGCATTACGATGAAGGTGGAATGTAGGTAAGAAACGCGTTTGCTTTGTCTATGTGTATGTGCCACTCGGCAAGGGATTCTGACAATGTGGGGTAGGGAGGATCAGGGGGTGGCCTGGGGGGATTTGGGTTATAAAGCGGTGTCGCTGGCGTAAGGGTTGTGTTTATGGTGTATGACTCGGCGTTACAGTTTGGGCCCTTGCCTGTGTAACGGTAACGTGTAAACAGTTGTTTGTGTTTGTGAGAGGATAGTACAATCTATTCAACTCACCTTGCCGATGTCAATGAGGTTGAAGCAAATGCCACAGCGTGCAGTGCGTGGTTGGTTTTGGTTTGGTTTTATGTTTTCAAGCGGTGATCGGTTTCGAGATTGGAAGTTTGTGGAAGAGAGGTGAATGGTTATTTTTATAACGGTGTTGAATTGCTTGAAATATTGGTTTATAGCACCCGCTCGCCCATCCGTCTGATGGTATGGCAAATCAGTGTCGTCTTTATTAGGCAGGTCAGGTCAGTTCAGGTCACAGCACGATTGGGTTTCGTGTGACATTGGAAGATCGAATTATGCGGACTGGAACTCATGGTTTTATCGCAAAGACGTTATTCGGTGCGCAGGTGGGTGGGTTGATGCGCGAGAGCAGCAACGATGGATAAGATTGATGATTCCGAAATGGATGCCGCGTGTACCTTTGGCAGTGTTAATGAGCCGTTAAACTTTTGAGCTCACCAGGTAGTAAAGGCGCTTTGCATGCTTTATATTTTGACCTTCAGCCTTTACTGTTTCATGGGAGTTCCGGTGCAAGTTCTTGCGAAGCTGAATCCTGGTTACTCTGTTTAAGCGGTAGGAAGCATGCACAATAAAAACAACGATGAATTGAAGGTAAGAAATTATAGGATCTATATTCTGTTGGGGCTCATCAATTGCCTAGGTGGCCTGTAAGATGGGCCCTCGTTGTTTTGATAAAGGTAACTACTATGTTACACCCACCATTCTGTTGTTTAGATTGACCATCGGGTTTGTCTGCTACCTCATCACGACCGGTTTTCATAAAAGTCTCGTATCGGCTCTGCCAGTTGCAACGCTGGAAGTATGCGTTCATGAAAGCCACCTTCGAGTCGTGGTGCATACCCCGCGAATCGTGTACCAGTTCATCTATCATAAGAATCCGTTCGGCTTCTTCTTCCAAAGTATAATTGGCTGGATTATTTCTTAGTCTTTTAAGTTTGCAGATCAAAAAAATTAGAGGAGGCTTACGATGGGTTTGAACGGAATCCTTGTCTTCGGGGCCGATAGCGAAGACGAGATTACTTTGCCCATCTGTGGTGTAGGCAGGTAATTGCTGATTAGGGTGAAGTAGTTGGCTGCTGCTAGTGGTTTTAGGCTGGGACCCTTTGTGCGCTGCCGTTTTCTTCTGAGAATTCTTCATGTAACCCAATTTTTAATTTGAGAAGATAAAGAGATTGTACAAAATAAAAAGACGTGGAGAGTTTTATAGCTGTAGCCCGTATGGCAATGCGGCAGTGCGGTCAGTGCATGTCAGTGCATACCGTGGTGGTGTCAGTGAAATTTCAGTGCATGTTACCAATAATTAATGAATTGATCAGTACGTGTCAGTGCGCGAGCAGAATGTGTCAGTCTATTGCCGTTGGCCCAGGAGGGGGCACAGAAACTTCGAGAGAAGTGCAAGGGACGTGCACTGTAATGGGACGTGCGTGAATGCTGAGCGCTGAGCGCTGAAGCGCTGAAGACGTGCGCCAGTGGCTTCATGGGCGTGCGTGGTGAGGGTTCGAACCGTGTTCTAGAGGGAAGTCGCCGTGATGGAGCGTGTGAATAATTAACTTCAACAAATTTTGTCATCTCTCTTGGACTCTTCGCTCTATATTGGACGAGACTTGCACCACTAAGGTTTAAAAAGTAGTTTCCGATCAAAATTGTAATGTAAATTGTCAAATAATAGTACATTTGAGCACAGCTAAAGTTGATTGAGGGTTTAAGGTTTAGAACCCGGCACCTCAAGTCCCCATTGCATTTTATTTAGCTCCCAGTAGCGTGAATAAGAAAGATATGATGGTCAGAACTCAGTGCAGGTTTACTAGTGTCAGTGCACTTACTTTTTGTATTCAGTGCAAAGACATCCTTTATATGCCACCGAGCGCGAGGTTTTTACTAACTACACGCGAAATAAGAGACAGTTCTTCCAGTTTTTTCACGGAGTTTTTCCACGGAAACAATCAGAGACATGAGAAATCTATACCATTTGTCCATACTATTTACAGTATCTTTTGACATTACACAACAGATACCTTAGGCGTAAATGCCCAAAGCTTTCTTTTTATTCTACTAATCGCACAACCGCACAATGATACAAAAACACACCCTGTTACGATGTGCGACAACCTTAATGACTTCGTCACAATTTTGTTGCAATGTAAAATTTTGTCCAAACACATTTTCGTGTATCCACAATGTATTTCAGCGCACAGTGATGTCAGTGCAGTCAGTGCATATACATTATATGTCTGTGCGTTGCAGGTAATGAGCTACACTGATGTGCACTGACATGCACTGACATTTCTTGTTGCCCAAAAATAAAATTTCCCGTCCCATTGGTGGCCTTGGTGGACTCGTTATGTCTCATCAAGGCCATCCTCAATCTTTGAACTGAATTAAAAAATCTGGAATGAGCCATCAGACTCTTGGATACAGGTTTGGCCAATGTACATACGTAAGAGCAAAGATTGAATTGTAAATTCGACCTTTGGTCGGAATAAGCCTGCTTGGAAAATCAACTTGAAGTCGAAATAGTAGATTCAATTTCGTAAACGCTTCAGCTTCGAAAACCCTAAAAAAAATTGGTTTGCCCTTGGATCTAACCCTTCTTATGCATTTTAAAATCCTTCTTTCAATTTGAAAGCTGAGCACTAAATGTTATCGCTTGTCCATGGTCCCTATAAACACATTGTGATGGCGTTTAATGTACATAAATTTTGGTTTATCATACAAGAAAATAATACAATAGAAATTCCGAGTCGTTACGCGTCTAATGCAGACATAAAAATTAGCAATGAGACACATATGGACCGTAGGGATTGATCCAACGATACATTGTATCGTTGGTTGGATCCGATGTTTCGATCGGATATGTCGGCGTCGACTTGTCGTCGGGATTTGAGGTGTCGACGACAAGGAACCTTTCTGGCTCTGTGTAATAGTTTAGTATAAAAATGTTGTCAATATTATACGTGGAACGTACCTGTTTGGCCGATCTTGTCGAACTCGGAGAATTCCCTGAGGAGGGAAGAATGTCAGGTTGAATGTAAACTGGTGACAAAGGATTGAAACTTACTCGTCGATCTTAAAGTATGGATGAGCAATAAGCTCCAATATCCCAAAACGTGTCTGGGGATTTGGGTCTAGCAGCTGAAGACAGTGATCAGCACATAGGCGCGCGGTTTCGCAAAAAACAAAATATTACCCCACAAACAAGATCAAGAGAGTCTTCATCGAGCTCCTGTTCCTCGAAAAAGTTTCTCCTCTCCTCAACGTCGCCATAATCCTCCTCCCACGTCAAAATGTCCCTGAACTCCTCAAAACTCCTCAACACCTACACAGACAGGGGGGTCAGCCACATCAAAACAAAGCCAAATCCCAACAAAACCACACTCACTCGATCCTCCATGCCCACCATCTCCGCGAATACACACCCTAGCGCCCAGTAATCCACAGGGTAACTGTACCCACCCACGCGGACCTTCTCGGGCGCCATGTACCCGCGCGTGCCCACTGCGCGTGAGGCGTACACCGTGTCTCGGTGCAGCGGCGCCATTGTAGGTGTTCGGTGGCTCAGCCCGAAGTCGCCGAGCTTGACGGTGCCGGAGGGGGTGAAGAGAATGTTTGCGGGCTTCAAATCACTGTGGATGACGCCGATGCTATGCAGGGTGGCCAGCCCTGTTGCCTGTGGGTTAAATGTGTGGTGAGTAAAGGATTGATCTTGGAAATGATGGAAAAGAGGAGGTGAAAACGTACAATTTGTGCAATTATGCGACGGGTATCGCGACGAGCCAATATCGTCTGTCTGCTATAGAGAACGTCCGCCAGATCTGTGGCCATCAGAGGCTAGATACAAAGAAAAATAGTAAGTGAGCTACCCGCGTCTTGATCATCGATTGTGCTTACCAATAGGAGACAGTGCTCCCCGCGGAAGGTCATCGTTGCCACCAATTCCATAACGAATTCAAACCCGACCTTTCCCTCCCTCGGCGCCTCCGCGATGCGCCTATACACCTCGCATTCGTTCTTTAGTTGCGAGCGCGCTCGTAGGCCGTCCGCAAAGGGCACGTCACGGGTTTTGAAGCGCTTCAGCGCCCAAATGGTGTCGTTTTCCAGACCTATTGCAGATCTGGACGCGGAAATGGATACAGAGCGCACGGTCTCAATGCGCGCAGTACCGTTTCCAGACCCGATGTCGCGCACCTTGCGCACGGCGATGCTTTGTCCTTTGAGCATGGTGAAGCCATTCAGCGGCTTTGGCGACTCCGCTGCATGCGACACAACATGCGGGGGCAGGACACTCCCATACCCAGCGAGATGGGCGTCGAGCAGGCTTATCAATTCGTCCCTCTTCTCCTCACACCTGCGATGAAACCTCTTCGTCTCAGAGGAGCTTCTCTTTGCGCCTTGAGTGTGGATGGTCTGGTCCGGACGAGACTCAGAGCTGGTACCCGAGCCGCAGGCGCTGTCGTTGGGGAAAGTCGGTAGCAACTCCTTGCTACCGTAGAAATTTTTACCATCCAGCGCCTCGTCTGCGGCGGAGTATGCCCGTACATTGCTGTTGCTGTTGCTGCTATCTCCATTTCTGGAGGAATCTATTTCAAAGTCCAAAGTTAAATCTAGGTGTAAAGCTTGTGGAAAGGCGCGGGTGCTGGTACGCGATGATGCGTGCTGGCGGATGCTGCTGTTAACGTTTTGGCTTGCGTCGCGTGTTGGCTTGGTCTTGTCGGCGCTCGATGACTCAGACCTGCTGAGTCGTGGCTGTCTGGTGCACTTGCTGTGGCTTTTTCTGTTACTGCTGCTGCTTCTTTTGCTGTGGCTCTGGTCTATGGAAACAACCTTGGAGGACACGCCACCGACACTGGAAGGGAAGGTGGGCTGCTTCGGTGTCAGTGTCTCCTCAGGCTCGTCGGTATATAGCGTGCGTCCACGGAGCTGTGTGTCGAGTGCGCGCTGGCGGGAGCACACACCCCAGATGCTGCTGGTGTGTGAAGAAGAGGAAGAGGTGGAGCACGCTGGAGCACTTGAGCTGGGTCCTGAGCCCGAGCCTAATGCACTGCTGGAGCCTGATCCCGAGCCAAAGGTGTTTGTCTGGTTAAGATCTAGTCCGAAATTAGGGGATGTGGGGCTGTTGATTGTCAATAGAGAGTATGTTTTTGACGACGACGAGGTTGATGCCACCGCCAACGATGAAGATGACGATAACGACGCGATCGCGGACGCGAACGAGGATGCGAAAAAGGACGGTGTCGCGGACGTCGACAATACCTGCGCTAGCGTCTGCTTCCCTGGGTACCTGTGGTGCAACGAGGCCCGGGTCTTTCGTGCGAGTGGCCCTGGCTGTGGCATGGCGCGAGGAGGCCTGTGGCATTGATCGGTCTGCTGTGGCATTGCGATGAGGGTGGATATGTAGGTAATAAAAACGCGTCTGGTCGGGTGTTTTCTGTCTCGTGAGCGTGTAAGCGCCACTCGGCAAGATGGTTATGACAATGCGGTAGGGAGGGGGTCAGTAGAGAAAGAGGAAGAGGAAGGGTGAATTAGCGCGTTTGTCGCTGCGCGGTGGGTGGTGATCGCGAAAAGGTTTATCGATCGCTGGTGTAGGTATATGCCACAGCGCTTGGGCCTTTGGTATGGCAGTACCGTGTGTAAGCCGCTGTTTTTGGGAAGGAGAAAGCTATCTCTGATCTTATCAGTCTACCTCTTGGTGCTGGTGTCGACGCTGTGCCACAGCACGGTGTTCGGGGTATGGATTGTCTTTTATCTCAAAGGGGGATGCTTTTTCTGCGCTATACAAGTGGATGGTAATGATTATGGAGATGTTGGGTCACTTGAAATAATATTTTATTGCATCCGTTCGTCCAATCATCCACAGATGTCTCTATTAGGCAGGTAAGGTCTTTACCTTTGGCTTCGTTTGATTTCGAAAGCTGTAAAAATCACTGAAGCTTATGGTAAAGACACCATTCTCTGCGCTGTTTGGTGGTCCAATCCCCTGGAACTTCGATGGGCAAGATCGGTTAATTAATGGCAGTATGTACCTTTGACATCCAATGTGAATGAGCTGTCAGAATTGGCCAGTTTGTTCGTTGTAAAACCAGCTATTCTTACTTGATTAGCTTGACTTTCAATGTTCAATGCTTACTGTTTCATGGGATTTCTGGAGCTTCTTACCCTGGTTACATTGTCGAATATTCTGTTTGAGTTTATCACTTATCTAGATGGTTTGTAACATAATCGCTTCACCGTTGCTGTTTTTATGGCAGGACATTGCTATTGATTCAAAAGGGATGCAAAGAGGCTAAGTAGATCACTGCGTCCACCAGCATGCTATTTGGCTGGACATTCGGAGTTGTCTGCTACTTCCTCACAACCGCTTTTCATGAAGATTTCGTACCGACTTTGCCACTTGCTTTGCTGGAAAAATTCGTTCATTAAAGCGACCTTGGTGTTGTGATCCATATCCCCCGAATCATGGATCTGTTCATCTAGCAAAAGAATACGTTCAGCTTCTTCATCCAACGAGTATGAAGCTAAATAGTCTTGTGAATCTTTTGATTTAATCAAACTTGGGTAGGGCGTACGATGGTTTTGGGTAGATTCCTTGTATTTGGAGTCAATGACGGTTCCGGGATTACTTTGGCCATTCGAGGTGTTGGTAGCTGGTTGTTTATCATTTTCGCCAACTGGTGGACTACCTGCAGAGTTTTTAGACTGTGCGCCTTTGCGGGCAGCTGCTTTCTTCTGAGAGTGTTTCATCTGAAGGCGAGTTTTAGGCTTTCGAGGGGATAAGATGATTGCAGAATTAAACAGTTGAGGGGCGTTCTTATATGTACAGCTAGAACAGTGGCCCGTTTATTTGAAAGTAGGTTGAAGTGCCTGGATATGGAGGCCCGTTCATTGTCATTGGTGGCTAGGGTGGTATCTTTGTCATCCCGACTCAATCTTCGAATCAAGGCACACAATAATGAAATGGCTGTTAGTTGAAATACTAACGACTACTTTTGCGCGATATTTGGGCCAACAATGCTATATACCTACTATTTACTAAGGTATGGATCTGTCGTTCAACCAGCTTCGACCTTCCATTGGAGTAAGGCACCTTGTAAAAAGAGGCCAATCAAAAAGTTCGGTTTTATAGGCTTCAGGATTCTGAAGAAAAATTACTTTTCTCCAGTTCTCTAGTCTTGAGTATTTTCCAGGTTTCAAGGCTGAGTTCTGAGCATCATCCCGTGCGACCTGTCTTTGAAGTTTGACCGTGGGACAGCGGCAAGCCCCTTTTACATGTGTCGGCGCGTCAAGAGTAACGTGACCACTTATTCGTGTAACGTGTCACCCCAAGCCTTTGTCGCTACGTTTCCCCAACCCTACAATTTACCAGCTTACACCCATATCCTCCTCTCAACAACTTGAACGAACAGAGAGAAAACTTGAGGGTCAAGGGTACATCTGCTCACTATGTTCACCGAAGAACTCAAAGCGTTCAAACGACTGGGTTTCCGACATGTATGTCGTTGTCAAGTGTCTATCTCACACATCTAGTTTTATTCATAATCTTCTTGTTTTCGGTATAGGTTCTTCTACAAATTCTTAACTTTGCGTCTGTTATTGCCTCGGGACTCATGATATGGAAAGGACTTGGGATTATCACCAATTCTGAATCACCGATCGTAGTTGTCTTGAGGTACGTCTGCAAAACATATATTTCGCCTCGAGCCGGAGCAAGGAACACATCGCTAACCGTAATCGACTGACTTTAGTGGATCAATGGAACCAGCCTTCTATCGCGGAGATTTGCTTTTCCTCACGAATCCTCCAAATGAGCGCTATCAAACCGGTGACATCACAGTGTACAAGATCCCTGGCGCCGATATCCCAATTGTCCATCGTGTGCTAGAGACGCACGATGTCTCACCGAAGACCAAGAAGTCGAAGAAAGCTGCTGCAGAAACGACGATATCTGTCCCAACCCTCCCTCACCAACGACTACTAACCAAGGGTGACAACAATTATGTCGACGATATTGAGTTGTACCAGGGATTGGAATGGCTGGAACGAAAGCACATTGTGGGCAAGGTTCGAGGGTGAGTTATATTCATTGCGTGTATCTGTGCATCTTTTGACTGCATTACTTCTGAAGGTTCCTCCCATATGTTGGTTACGTTACAATCGCTATGGTTCGTCTGTTGACAATTGTTCTTCCATGCTGTGATTTTAACTTTCATCATAGAACGATTTCCCGCAGCTGAAATACGCGTTGCTCGGCGGTCTGGGTCTTTTAGCACTAATACAACGGGAATAGACGCATTCTGTTAAAAGCATTATCCCACTGGCCCCGAAAGGATCACATTAATGCAATACATACCCGCCTGTACTATTACTCATAATTTAACAGATATTTGTGCTGCCGGATTCAATTAATTTCTGTTCGATGGCCTCTCAAGCACGTTTTCAGGTTTTTGATCCATTATTTTTCGACAACCGTGGAACTCGTAAAGCCGGGGATCTCGAAATGCCGTCAATTGCGCGTCTGACGTTATCATGGTCCACATTCTTGCAGAGGACAAAAACGAAGTGTGGCATCACTTCAAGTTTGTCTGAGGACAGTCTCAGTTGTCGATGTTATCTGAAAAACTGCTATAAATCAACTGCAGTCCAAGATCCGGCGTCGAATCTTTTTCCTGGCTCTAATCGACTTCAATTGTCAAGTAATCGACGTTCAACATTTGGTTTGCCAAAGCATTCAGCATCGGGTATTCCTGTCAATTTGATGCCTTCTGATTGTATATTATTGAACGCTAATAATGATACATGATGTACAGCTTACACAAGTTGCTAGGATTCATCATTCGGACAACATACTGTAAATAACCTAAGCAAGCTGGGTCTTCACTGTTTGGCTGCTGATTGACCGCATTGTACTAGTTGTAGATAACCTCGATGGTGCAGTTTTTACACGTTTCATTCGTCCTGCAGAAGGCGACGTTTCGAGGGGCTCTTCCTCTGATTCTTTCTCTTCTTCTTGGAATATCTCCAGGTTTCGCTTTCCACCGACTCGGCCATAACATGCAGAATCGTTTTTCCAAGACCATTTATCGTCGTCCGGAAGGTTAAGCATGTGTTTACGCAGAATCGCAATGACAGCTTTATGCGTGGGTTTGGATCCATGGATTGACTGAAGAAAGATCAACTGACGTAGCTCCTCCATGCATGGAGCCAAGTCTTTGAAGTAGGGCGTGAAACAGTCGGTAATGCCTACTTTGAAATCTTCTGGAGATGGTGTCTTCATGAGCACGCCTTTTGTAACGGCAATGAGTGTGAAGTCGCTGCCGTGTCATACTTTTTTTTTTTTGGTGGAGCCACGTAGTAAACGACAGCTTACAAGAGTTAGTTTCGAGTACTGGCCAAAGGGTGCGAGGGTTATAAACCCTCACTAACAGTAGTGATTGAGAGATTGAAGAGAATGCCGACCCGGAGGAATGCTTTAGGCACATCGTATTAAAGGCAGTGTGGGACTTTGACATAGGTTTTGTCCGCGTCCGCGAAGACGCGTCATTATGCCTGTACCCACTACAACCCCCTTCATTCTAGTCCAATCCTCGTGCAGGTATTCCTCATCTTTGAGGTTCCCTGCCACGTCTTTAGGACGGTCTCGAAACAGTTCATTTTCAAAAAGGGCAGCATAAAGATTCCAGAAACTGGCGCTGAGGTTAAAACGGTGATCCATTCCAAATTCAATCGTTTTGAGTTGCCAGCTTTTTATTCCTCCGCGGCGTGCTGTAGCCAGTTCATAATGGTTATTGATAAATAACGAAACTAATAGCATATGGGCTCGTCATAAAGGCGCTGTATCTAGCAATTTAAAGTCTATGTAGTTGTGCCTTGCAAAAAAGCACATCATAATTTTGGGAGGTTTGGACATGAATAAATAAGATTGAGTTACAGTATCAGTATTAAGGTCAAGGAACAGTGTAACGAAACAATGGTAGAAAGCGAGATAGCAGGAGGGGTTAACGATACGGTGAAACGAAGGACGATGGTAATACAGAGAATTTTAGCAGGGTGTGGTTACAATAACAGCAGTAGGAGGAATAGATAACAAGGGTGTCAAAGGTAACCTAGAAAAACCGAGAGAGATAGCATAAGAGGATAAATGGCATGTAGGCGAAGTTTAGGGAAACACGATGAAGAAGCGGAAAGGATGATTACTCATGCACATGGGTATAAATGTCATGTATAGAATCTGTATTCGGATTCATTACTCCAGTACGTCGGAGGACCTTGAACGGTCTGAGGTCGTGATTGTTGTTGTTGTTGCTGCTGCTGCTGAGGATGCCATGCAGCGGAGAGAGCCATGTCGATAGAAAGCTGCTGACCAGGTCTAGCGGTGTCCATATCCTCACCATACGGGTGGGGCGTAGGTTCCATAGACATATGTGGCTGGTGATGCTGTGGTCGATGTTGTTGCTGGGTCTGTTGTTGCTGTTGTTGTACATGCATATGTTGCAGTGCGTGATTTCCTCCCATTGCGATGGGCTTCACATCGTACAAACTTTCTTGCTGCTGCTGCTGATGCTGGGGTTTGTCGTACACGGCGTTATCAGATACAGGAACCATATTTTGGTCCATGCCCATATCCATGAGAGACATCGTCTGCGTGGGCTGATGATGTTGCGATGACGAAGATGGACTACTATACGACTCGTTGCCAAAGGTATTCGTGGAATGGAAGTAAGCTGTTGGACTGCTGTTCACACCCTGAGGAACTGATGGTTGGGGTCCGAAAACAGGAGGAGTTGGATGGTGCCCATTGAACGTGGGAGTCGGAGGGTGTCCAGAGCTAGCGGCGCTGGCTGTGGCGAATGGAGATCCAGAAGACGATGGTGGCCCAGCAGAGTTCGAAAACGGACTTGAAACCGAGTTGTTGTATGCCATAGCGTCAGACGAAGAAGGACCGGCATCGAAGGGGGCCTGGTTATGCGTCTGGTCATACATTGTGTGAGCCTGATCAACAATTCGAGGAGTGAAGGGAACTTGAGTCGGCGAAAGTTGCTGTTGCTGAACTGGGTCGTGTTCGTGAACCCCGAAAAGCTTCCTCTGTATTGAGTCGTTTGAGGGTTGACCGAATGGCAAGGGATAGTCTGGGTCAGATCCAAGTCGTCGTCTATGCGGTTGGTCATTGGGCCGTGGTATTTGATCACCAAAGGATTCTGGTCTGGATCTCTGCATATCGTCTACATTTTCGATGACCTGCATCTTTTGCTTCTGTTGGAACGCTAAGACCGCCTCCGCAGTAGGGCCGTTTGAAGAAGGCAGAGGGCGAGGTATCGATGTCATGAGAGGACCCGAGACAGACTGGCCTCTTGATCGAGACGGGGAAGGGGCTTGTATATCTTTGCCAGCCCTGACGCGGATGCCTACCGTTGGATGTGTTTTCTTTGACTGTTTCCTGTCCCTTTCCTTGTCCTGCCCAGATTCTTTTTCTGCACTCCTTGCTGCCGCTGCAGACAGCCTGGCCGCCGTCACGGACAAAGCAAGATCAGTCTTTGACTGCTCGTTATGAAGCGGATGGTCTTGTGGGAAGCTTGCGAGCGCATTTGCCTGTCCAGAGCTTAACGGGACAGAGGTCACGTGTGTTGTAGACGAGGATCCTCCAGGGGAATCGAGCACAATACTATTGGCAAGAGGTTGCTGGAAATGCATGCTAGTTTGACGACCGTTTTGATTGTGGCCGAAGTCCAAATCAGATAGGGAGGTGTTGCCACCGCCAACTCCGTTTGCCATTGTCGAATAATTATGCGGTGCATCTACTCGTCGATTTTTGGTATGCAGCATACAGTTGATCACCGGTGCAAACTTACCTGCAAAAGCGTTTCCCAATTCCATTTCACCGTGTTTCCTTTTGAGCAAGTTCAGACCCCCCGTCCCATCACTGTGCAACGAAAGACGCCGGTATAGGGCCCCGATAACCTTTTTCTGGGCCTCTCCAACTCCGCGTCCAGGTCCAGCGCACATGTCAGATAACATATTGAGCCCCACACTCACGTCCTCCATCACCCCTTGTGCGCCATCGACAGAGAAAGCCAAAGCTGACAATGACGAACGTTTCGAATTGCCCTGACCCGCAACGAGAGCGGCGTGTGCGCAAATGACGACAGCATCAAACACAACTTTTTCCAAAGGGTAAAAGTCGAACATGGCAGGCAAGATTTCTAATGCAGTCGAGGAGTGAGAGCTGGTGCCCGAGTTTGCGATAGTGTTTGCATTCGGGATGGCGATCGAGTGCCCCTCCGTGATTCCTGGAAGCTTTGTCCGAAGATCTTGAAGTATGTTTGCAGCGCGTACGATGCACTGTCCCGCGTGCATTGTGGTTTGATACGCCACTGAGATCCCGCTAGGTGATGTAGTTGTGGTCGTTGTTGATGGTGGAGGAGACTGGGCAGCGACAGCTGACGTTGACGCGTTCCGGAGAAAGGGCGTGAAAACTTTTATGAGAAGCATGTTGGCCATTATGGACAGTTCGCAACTCTGCATTTTGAGAACGAGTTTGTGTCTTTCTTCGTCCCCAAGAGCCGGGATATTCGACTGAGATCCAGGAACCTCCGAGGCAGAAGAAAAAGAAAGTCTGAAAGTTAGGGGCAACCCCGATTGCCATCTCCTGATGTCGTCCTGAAGCGACGTTGCTTGGTCGAGCGTATATCCACAACAGCAATCAGGGCTCATAATTCGTGCCTTGATTGACTGAGCGATGTGGGCCAGCCTTGAAAAGGAAAAGATAGGCTGAGTTCAAAGCATTCGGTGAAGCGAATAGATAGCATACCTGTAGCGAGCATCAAGGTAAGATTGTTCTGTACCTGAAGTATCGGAATCACTGAATTGTGTTGAATGACAATGAGGCCGCTGAGTCGGGTTGCTACTGGTGAATTCATCGATATCCTCATGTTCGCCGTCATTGTGGTGTATGTGGAGGACGTTCGGGAGAACGGAACTCGAATCTAGAGATAAAGATCCAGAAAAAGGAAGCTTTGCAGAAGCACCCTTGGAAGATGTCGTATGTGGTTGCATACCCGAAGCGTCTGATGTAAACCTAAAAGCACAAATAAGACGATTCGTTAGTACAAGTTATTAGAAACAATTCACGTCAGAAGCGTCAAAATTGGGGAACACATACAGGTCCAATAAGGTAACGTGGCAGAGTAACATCCTCCTCCATTCCTCCCTGGTAGTTTTCCTTTCAGACCGTTCTCGCTCTTCGAAATCTTTTGTCTTCTCTCTCTCAGCCCCAACGACGTCCTTTTCTTTTCTTCGCTTTCCAATACCTGGCCCTGAAACGTTATGCCCCAAGCTGATAGTTCCCAGAGTGTTGCTCGTAGAATTCCCGACCCTACGAATGAGGCTGGAGGTGGAAAATTTTTCCGTTTCGAGTCCAATAGCACGGGCTGCCTTGATCGCTTTACCGACCTACCGAAAAACAATCCATGTCAGTATAAAACAAATAAGAAATACCCCGCCTCTTCGGGAAAAATGGAAGAACTGCAAAAGATATACATACCAAACCATGAACAGCCCCGCCATCATCCGCTCTCGTATCCTCTTTACCAATACCCCTGCCGGAGACGGAAGCGGACGATAGCAGCTGCAAGTATTCAACGCCTACAATGCAGGCCAGAACGGATTGCATTCGTTCCTTCTCTACCTCGTCCGACTTTTCCGTAGAAGCATCCAATGCTTCCCTATTGGTGTCCGAAGGCAAAGGGGAAGAAAGATGAGTTTCCCAGACGGTCAAGGCCTGCTGAGAGAGAGCGTAGAAGAATGCTGCGCTGTCTGTTGCGACAGATGTCGTTGGACTGGAGTTTCTTCCGAAGTTCGAGCTGGAGCTCGACGATATAGAGGAAGATGAGGATGAAGTGGACGCTAATGCCCCAATGGCGAGCACAGCACACATGGTCGAAAAGAAGGTCAACGACTCCTCGTCACCCGATTCCTCTGCTGCGGCCATCGATGACGATGAGGGATGCAACGGGGCGTCCTTATCCCGATTCGTACCACTGGAGCTCAGTTCTTCCATCTCAGCATCCTGCACATGCGAGGACGACGTTGAGTTGGCTCCAGCTTGCAGTCCGACAATTCCCCCGAAATATATTTGCCGCGCCCGCCGCGCCTCTTTTGCCTTCTCCTTCTTTTCGCGCTCCTTCCTTTCTCTCTCGCGCTCTCGTTCTCTTTCACGCTCCCTCTCCTGCCGACGTTTCACTCGCGCTTGGTAGGCCGGCCCAGAGCTGGGTCCGCTGAGGAGAGTGATACATCGATTTTCGAACGCCTTCCAGCTGGTCACAATGGCCTTTGCTGGAGAGTGCAGGCCATGAGTTGCAGTTCCACCTCTTCGAATTTGCCGGCTGTTTTCTCGCTGTTTAACCTTGCGCCTTCCAGCCATAGCACCGCCACCACCACCATCGTCCCCGTCTTCGTCGCCGGTCCACTGGTTCTCTCCACCCCTCCCACCCCAGTCCCAGGCTCCAGCCTCATCCATCCCGATTCGCGATGCATCCATGTTTATATCCGGTCCATCGTCAACACCGTCCAGATCTAAATCGGAGCTAAGTGGAAGCGGCAGCGGCAGAGGCCGCACTTTGAAAACTTCGCCTGCGCGGTCGAGAAGAGATTTGCATTGTTCTAGAGGCGGCAGAAGAGCGAGTAGGGCCGGAGTTACTTGGGGCTTGGTACTTGGGGCTTGTGACGAGGGCACGGGAGAGGGATTCGAGTGCGGGTTCGTAAGCGCAATGCTGTGTGAATTTTGAGGTTGGGTGTTGTGGGTGGGTGGGAAGATATAACCATTGACCGACGCGGTTGCGGATGAATTTGACGCGTTCGCGGTCGTTGCGGAACTAGCCGTATGATTTGAAATTGAGACGGCGCTTGGGGTGGAGGATGTGAAATGGTTTGTCGGTGACGTATGCGCGGGCTGTTGGAACGGGAACGCGGCGGATGAAGAGGGAGAAGAGCCTGGAGGTGGTATAGATGGTACCGGGTAGTAGATGCTCAGTGCTGGTAAGAGTAGCTGTGCATGTGCAGCAACAGCAGCTGACGACGAGCACAATGAGGAAGAAGTAGTATTTGAACCGGACGGTCCGGCACGGGCATGGTTCTGCGGCTGGTGGTATTGCGGAAAGTGGGCGACATTTGCCCTTTGGGCAAGTGGAGGAGTAGAGGACCGAGATTGAATGTGGGAGGTAGCATTCGAATCAATGTCTATGACAATCGAGCGCCCAAAACCACTATTATTATTGATGTTGGGGTTACTGTCGCTAGACTGCGGATAAGAAAAGTCGACATCGACGGTCGAGGGTTCCAATTTGATATAGCCCAAGTTGCCCACATTTGAGCCCGTTAGCGTGTTGTTTGTATGATGCGTATGTAATGGTGGACTAGGATTCGTCCGCGAATCCGAAGCCGATGAGGTGTTCGTAGTGGCGGTGGAAGAAATTCGTGGAATACCTAGATCAAGGTCTTCTAGCCAGATACTAGATACATCCTGTGGGGAAAGCATGAGTCGTGAGTCGTGAGTCGTAGATGGTGGCGCAGCGTAGTGGTGGTGATGTTGGTGCTGCGACGACGGTTGTTGAGATACAGACGTTGAATTTGCACTAAATGCAGGCGTGACATTGCTTGCTGCATTAGAAGCAGTTGTACTGCTGAGACTTGGGCCCGGCGTATATGAACCAGCAATTGGATATGCGGATTGAAAAGCAGGCGGTTGCTGCCCGTTGGTAATCATTTGTAGAATGGCTTCAACTTGAATAAGTCGATTATTCAAAGAATGCAAGTCCCTAAATTGAAAGAGATTCGCACTGCCTCTTCGAATGATGTAAAAAAAACCAATGCTCACACTTTCTCCGCTGCGGCAGGCGAATAAATACACCTCACAACCGTGTCGCGCTTCGTACAACTACCACAGGGAGCCCTTCTATCGCATTTGAGCTTTAAACGCTTGCACTACACATTTGAAAATGGAGAAAGTCAGCGGTGTTCATAGTTCGTTTCAAATAAGGACCGACGTACCTCAGCGCATACTACAGTGATTCTGGATCTGATTTGACTGGACGAAGATTGACATTATGATGCATCGGAGGCATAGAAGACAACTCACGGGCCCGTTGATGATGTGGGTGCATTCTGGGAGACTGTAGAGGACGAAGGATTGATGGGCTGGGCTGGAGGTACTGGAGACTCCATGGGTTGGGGGAGGAGGGATTGTATTGTGGGCGTGAGTGCTTGATATCTATTCTAACAGCCCAACACCTCAGGGTCAGTGTGACTCTGTCACAAAGATCAAGATCTCGCCCTTGCCGCGGCTCGTGCCGTGTTGCTATTAGCTTCCGTATCCCGATTTGGGAGATCCATGTCACCCCCCTTTCTTAGGCACAATAACGTCACATACGCTCGGCCCGTCATGTTTTCTCTCACAGTTCGCTCGCCAATCGCTTGCAAGTCCAGAAATGTGATCACTTCCGCCCCCTTTCATCCACCCGTTGTCCATGGATCTCTCCTTCTCGTTTCGGCCGCCCAACCTATGATATACGCGTTTGGTCTGAGCAACGTTAGACCTGTCAAGTAGCTCCCACACCAACATCATCGCCATCCATATCAACAACTACGGCTTGCGCACCCAATCAATTTGTATCCGCAGAAAGTATGTAGGTCGAGGTTAATCCATCACCAAGATCCTTTTATCAAGCTTAATTCATTTCAACACACGCCAATGACGGGCCACGCCGATATCATCCTAATACTCGTCTGACACCGAAAGGGTTCAACCTCCTCCTGGACTTCCGCCCCATTCGACGATACAATTGCATCTTTGCATACATTCACTTGACAACCTGAAACGGAACTCTCTCGAAATAGGAACATGAACCCCCGTAGTCAAGTGGCGGTAGGGCATCATGCCGTCCCGTATATCTGTGAGCCTCGAGGCTTAGGTTTCTCCCCAGGGACGTGGCACTACATTACCATGGCCTTCAGAACTGTAGAACCAACTGCCATAACAATCCACAGCCGAAAATTAAGGCCCTTATTATATCTTGAAGTCATATCAATTTAATTGACATGTCATACTCAGTTCAAATCTGAGTCTTCATTTTTTTTTAAAAAAAGAGGCGATAACATCGACGAATGGTACTGTCTCGGTGCAAAATTCCTCCCCAGGTACTTCCCATATCTTCTGAAAGTTTCTTCACGTTCAATTTTCACTGTGAATGCGGCAAGCTAGTTAGGCAATCAAATTTCGAATAAATGGCATAGCGGACGATATAAACCTATCACCATGTCATGATACGCACCCAATCATGAGTTTGGGTGGTGTTATCCAACAAGCGCCACTGACACTAATCGACATACAGGCTCACATTCTATCCTTTAGAAAATAAATTCGCATTATTCCAGGTTTCTGTCTTTCACATCGTTTTGAGAAAATATCTTCGATTACGAATACTCAACAATGTCGCAAAGATTCGTCCTCATCTGACAGCGACATAGCTACCCTCGCCACCTCCCTACAATGCACAAACCCGCAGTCCCTGAAACCAACCGAGTACCTGACGCAGCCACGGCGGCCACACGTAGTGACATCCTGATGATGGATACCGTACATATCTCAAATTCTCGTTCGTGTACTTGCCACATTATAAGTTAACGTCAACATAATTTAATCGCAAGCGTTTATTCACGCATAAGTAAATATACAACCCATTGACGCTCCCCGCTTCCGCACCCGTCTCCTCTGATAGAAGCGGTGACGACAGCGCTTTCACCACGCTCGCAAGTTTCCGGGAGCAGGCATGCCAGGATCCAGGAAGACCACTGCGAAGTGACAAGTGATAAATCGACGTATGCACAGCGCACGGTTATTCTTGGCCACTCCCGCCACGATTTCCGTAACAGTTCCTCCATAGATTTTCGGATTCAGCGTTACGGATTTGTCATGCCGTTTTGTATACTGTCGAGCGCCGGAAAGTTGTATACGGATGACGAACCTCAATCTACAAATACAGTACATAACATATCTCACTCACCCAGAAACATATCTCGTTTCCGAGTTACGACCCCCTCCAGACCCCCTCCATATTACCCGGGACGCTCGCCCGAGTACATTACGACAACGTCTTGAGTATATCTCACACTGTCTCCCTGTTTTGTTCAAAGTGGCATTAAGTTCAGAAGTCTATAAAATGCCTTCGACGATTACTCAGTCTAAAAAAGACTTAAAGCACTTATTTAAGACCTTCCCCATCTCCCCAAATCACCGAACGTAAAGAATAAAAATATCCACCGCTTTTCTTGGGTAGGACATGCGCGTTGTTTCTTACTTTTTCACCACATAACTCAAAATCCAAAAATAGGTTGAATTGTGCTGTGGAATTGATTGCCTTAAAAAAGTCAGTTTCGTGCTTGTACGTGTTCACGGGTAAACTTTCTGGTGCTTACATATATAGCGCCATGGTCTATAGTTGGGGGAAGAGAGCGTGATAGATGGTGGCTAGCCTTTATATCAACAAGTCGGGACCGGTCTCGGATTCTTCAAAGCGCTCCAACAATATTGATGGGTACGGATGAATATAAGTACCCTAGCACTAACAAATAATTGCTCAGGTAAAATCAGTTGTAATGGGTTTAGTCGGCCTCAGTTTCTTGTGCGTAAATCATCGTGATCCTGTGGAATGTGGACCTCAAATGAACTAATGAACACGGATGTAATACTCGTAAACATGCAGAAGTATGACCTGTGTTCTTTTGATAGCATTTCATTTCCTCTTCATCTCTCGCGAGCCTTTCATCTAGAAATTAATCGCTCTCATTTCATTGGACTCTGCGATAAAAAAATCACACGGTGAAACTTGACGAGAAGAAGAAGGCAACGTGGTATCGACTCGTGTTCCCTCCATTACTACATGAACCTTTCGATCGAGGCGTAGAGCTTATATTCCGGATAGCCTATTATTTGACTGCAATGATCGGTTTGCCGTCGCATACCAGAGCCACAGCGCGATTATTGCTGACTAGCGCCGTAACATTGACGGTCCCGAGACACAAGCTTCAATGGTCCCCTTGCGCAAGCGCCGGAGCCAGATACGCAGTATCTCCTGCAGATTAGATTGCAAACGAAGTTCTCTAGAGAGGACCCTGTTTACGATGGGTCCTCCGTACGACACGTGTATTCATTTGAGCCATCATACGTCCGAAGTTTCAATCAATGGGCTTCTAAGACTTTGGCGACAAACCAGTAAGGTAGTATTTCGTGAAGATAAGCAGGGATTAGTTTTCCACATTCATGAGGATTTCTACGATAGATTGACCCCTTACTTACACAGGAGATTTCAGTCTAACGGTGAGCCGTCACCTCAACTCCCACCTCCCTCCCTCGCATGCGGCAAGCGTCAAAGTAAGATACCATTTTTCGGGGTCACTTTACGCAGTAGAGATAAATATAGCGGCGGCATTTCATTTACATACGACCAAAACTTATAAATAACCACCATGGTGCTCATAGGCATTCACTAATCTCCAAAGGTTTGAGTGACATCCATCAATCATTTTTCCAACTGAAATACTAATTGCAATTCAATTGAAGGTTTTAAGCCTTTCTCACATGCACGAGGCTTGAATGCAGAGACGGACAGGTTTTCTGCACATTCCGTCAACCTACAAATGGTTCTGAACCGTCTTCGATTTCCCCCCTCAAGGTTGATTCTTTTTCATTCTCCACATTCAAGCTTCCGATTTCAATGAATCAATGTGAAGGTTCCGAAGGTTCCCCAGATAGTCGGCAATCTCCTCGGCCTCCTCGGCATTGCAATGCCGTTAAGATGCCGTCGCAGGGTCGGCTCACAATAGAGAGACAAAATAAGCGACCGCAAAATGCCTGAAGGACTGACAACGCTGGATTGATTCCAGCGTGGTTTATACTTGAAATCCCGTTATATATAGAACCTACCGAAAGAAATGGATATCAATAAAATACGTATTTCATCTCGGATCCGGCACATGCTAGGGCGCTCGATAGCAGCCTGCCTTTTCCCTCAAAGCACAAAGCTCCAGTTTATCTGAACTCAGGGCAGTAGTTCCGGCTGCATAACGGTGGAGGGGGGTCTAAAATGACTATCATTGTCAATGTCGCATTGATCTTATTCGGACCGATACCGCGTGATTCCGTGCAAGGTATACTCGCCAATCGGAACTTACTGAAGTTGACCTGACCATACGATGGTGGAATGATGGTCTCGATGGCAGTACTCAGCTGTGCGTTTTGAAGTATTTAGTACTTCTGCGGATAATTAATGGATCAATCGAGCTCTTGTACTTTCATACCCGTAGCTGCTATCGAATCTTAGCGACCTTCTTGATTAAATTGCCATATCACATTTCTCTTGTTCTTTCGCCCGAAGCCCCAAATCGGCATATATCCACCTTGTTAATATTCGATTGGCCTAATACAAATTTTCAACTCTGGAAAACACAATTCAGCGAGTGCAACACCATCTCAAATTATCAGAGCTCCACCTATCGGTTGGAAGCTTCTTGAAACTCTTGGACCGACCGGTCCCGGTATTAAGCAGGAGAAATCTGGGGGGGTTAATTGTCCTCTATACCCGGATCATCCTCGTCAGTAAGGTAACCGCAGAGTTTATTCCATGCTGTATCACGGCACTTAAGACTCGCTGGCTGTAGACCAAGTATTTGTACAAGCTTATAACAGATCAGATCCTATAAAAGCGGGGACAGGCTCTGCCGTCGAAGTCAGGAAGTTGTTCCACGAATCGATATTGAACAGATCCAAGGATATGCATACACGTACGTTCCTCAAGTCTGCTATTAATGTAGATAATGGGTGTACTGTATGTCCTTTACCCAAGCAGTGCTTTACAGACTTACAGTTCCAAAATCTCAAACAGTTTTAAGCCTCTTCATCGAGTAGACGACGCGTTCCTTAAGCTACTACAAGCTGTCAAATAGAGTGACGGAACCATGAGTATTGACATTTCAAAACCATATAATAGAGTAATGTTTATGGAAATTATGATATTGACCCTCGGCGTCTTTGTCACCGAGGTATGTGCCTGAGAAGACAGCGATAGGGATTGCCACCAGAAAGGTCTGATCTAGCTTAAAGAAGCCCTTCTGAGGATTTTACAAACAGGTGTGTACCAACTGGACGCCTTGGGTCACAGACCTACTAGACGACGTGGGCACGACCAAAGACATGCTTGAAGTAACGGGCTACTAGTGTCAGTGCACATGAGAACTGAATAGAGAATCGGTGACTTCTAAACGACGCCACTCTCTCATGACAGGCTTCTTTATCAAGGACGTGACTTTGACGTCTGGCTCATGACATATCTTGCAAGCAGTCTAAATGCGCATGATACTCTCCGGAGCTACTGTTCTAAGCAATCTCGTGAGCCGCGAAGGGGATAGACGGTACGATGTGCGGCCAATGACTTATCTATCAAAGATAAGGGAGCCAGAGGTGCATTTAGTTACAGTAAGCCTGAGCAAGGCACGGGTTGAGTGGTAAGCTTAATCCAGTGGTCAGTAACTAGGGACATGTGCATATATATTACTATTAGACAGTACTACCAAAAGAATCTCGTACCCTTTTTTTGCATCTTCTCAGCAGTATGAAAAGGCATCGTGCGGTGTTCATGAATAACCTATATTTCATACCAACCAGTGGCAACCACCTGTAGTTTTTACTGTTTTAAAACTTGTATTTTTCTATGTTGGGTGGGAGATTGTGCGTATATACGACGTGCAATAAGCAAGGAACTTCATGAGGTAATATCAAGCTCTCTTTAGCTGGTTGGTAAAGTCAGAATAGCCCGAACCCTACTGGTCGACAAGCACGACGCCTTGCATTCTATGCTTCTGGCACACACTACTTCAAAAACTAGGCGGGTTTAAATACAACACCTGCAGTAAAAGTAAATAATTTCTCACTTCTAGAACGACAAGAAACAGAGTGGGAACTCGTGAATTAGCACCCTGGGCACAATCACACATTTAGACAACACTAGCTTGCAACTCTGTGGTCTATAACGTTGGATGAGATACCTGCGTCCCAAAGGAGCTTTTATCGAGCCTATCAGCAACTTCCTATGCGCCATTAGGTATGACCAAGTGCGTCTGGGCTTTGGACAAGCGCTCATTGACACGTGTACGATGCTTGAAATCTCTCAAATATACATGAAAGTCTTCACGGTTTGATTATCTCAAACCTTACCTAAATGATTCAATGTATACAATGTAGAAGAGCAGAGAGACTAATATTTACTGTGCATGTTCACTGATGCCAATCAATGTATTTAATGCGCTCGTCATACGTTTGGCGAGAAACAATGTCAAGCCTGTACATCGGACTCTGACATCATTGCTCACAGTCGTCAATGTGGTTCAGCTTCCACATTTTTCTTTCCCTCTAATCCCCTCGGATCTTTGGACAATGTCCAATCTCTTCTCGAGCACTGATCAGTGACAAATGGATTATAGCTTTTCCAGTAAAGCCACCCTAGACACTGTTTGGCATGGTACTCGAGATATGATTGATGACGATGCGGTCATGAAAGAATACGCAGTGTCACTGTCGACTACTCGTGGTAGATCAAGTCAGGGTGAGGCGGTCCTGGAAAGCAGAAACGTGTGACGCAGCATCGCTCAGTTCTAGGTTGAAAAGGTCAGTGCGAACCTCTGGGAAAAAATCAGAAACTGTTCATAAGCCATAGGATAAGCCATAATATAAAGGAAAAAACACTATTGCAACATTCTTTTACACCAAATCCACTCTGATTAGCGATGCTGGCGGCGTTTCGAATGCCCAAAATGGTAGGATTTCCATATATGAATAGATCATTGCCTGAAGAGGGTATAATCAAATTTGATCGACAGATAGCGGGTACGCAGCGTCTATTCCCTACTGGCCCACAAATTAGAGCAGATGGCATACTAGAGGAAAGGAGTATAAGAATAAAAGTGTATAATCAATGACAACATGCAAACAAAAATGCGGTTAGACTTTGAGCAGTAGCCTTTAATTACGATCAGAAAATACTGACCGTTCAAGCTTCAAGGCTTCAAAGCTACAACTGTACCATCATATTATCATATCATAATCATATCATGTAATAGAGGGGTTGTAATGTTCTTCCGACATTTTGCGACGTGTCTGGGAATATGAAGTTTCACGGTTCAAGTTCACAGAAGGTGTCAGTGGTGCTTTGTCCGAGGATGCATATGCAATGCTGCAGAGTCTCCGACGACCTCGGTGCTCCTGTAGATTTACAGGGTTACCATCAGCTTAGTGTAGGGATCCAGTTTTATTGTACAATTGTGGAAGCTGGATAGATTATATGGTCACGTTCGTTCAACGTTGAACATGATGCCCTCATTGCGATATAAGAATACTATGAAGTGTAGCGGTTTGTCTTCAAATCGTAATCGACTTGCCCTTATGATATCTGTAAGATCAATAGGTCAACGGCTGAAAATATAAAGTACCAGATGAATGCAAGACCCCCTTTTCACTTTCACAAACATTTCACAACTGCTTCAAGAATAGATGAGATTTCCAACGCCTAGGCTTCGGGGACAAGCACGGGGAGGGGTTAAAAGAAAACAAAAGAAGTTTCAGGAAATGATTGTATCCACACAACAAGCCGCACAAATTGCAACCACACCTACCCACCCACGCAATTAATGAATTAACATTGTTCAAAGCAACTCGATCAATTCACTGTAAGCCAATCTTTTTTCCCGTCCATTATTTTTGGACATGCCGCCGGTAAATACTGTACCACGAAGTTTCGATTCGAACTGTCGAGATGTGGTGTACAAGATTCAGATGTGAAGGAAAAGAAAGATTTCGCACAGATTACAGTGCCGTTCACTTTATAGGTGTGTACCCGGTCCAGCGACAAGAATGCGGCCGAAAGTTTGAGATGAGCATATTCTTGAGAAACTTGACGTTTACATACATGCGTTTCACTGCAGTTTTTGGTTTCCGTCAAGCTAGCCCTGCTTTGTCTTTGGTGAGGGCTTCGAGTGCCAGTGCACGATGATATTTTACATCACATTTCACGACTCACAAGATCGGTCCGAGGAGCGAGTTGCAAGTGGGGCGTAACGGCTAGCATAGCGCAGCGCAGCAAGCCAGGGCCAGGAGATATGAATGTGCAAGCTTGAAGCCCGATACGTGAAGAATAGCATTTTAGGGTTGAGAATATTAATATTCACAGCGATGGTTTGCCTGTGTGGAAAAAATGAAACTTAAACCCAAAAGATGGCTCCACTTTAAACAGGAGAGTAACATCGCGGTTTTCTACGCGTGCCAATAGTCAGGTAGCAGAAGGACGGCAGAAGGAATGAAGAAAAATGCATCAGGTGATATCGATATTCGATACCGTGCCATTCCGTAACGGGGGCAAATTAAAGCTCTTAAAGGTTTAAAGCCTTTTCAAGCCTTGAGGCAAACCAGCCGTCACTCGATATCGGACGACCTGTCAGCTGATATGTCGAAGAAGGCACACCGTCGCTGCTGTTCGATAGAAGCCATATTGTACACGCTGGGGAATGTTGACACATCGTACCTACTTATCTGGTGATGTTCGACAGATGTCCTGTAAAGTAACATCCGGGGTTGTAACATATTTAACATGCGGTTTTGCATCGTGGCCGTTCGTAAATGTGAACGGATCATGAATCTGAGAGCGAAATGAAGTGGATCCATGGCTGCTCAGGTTCAAGCTCTGTGATTTATGTTGGAGTATACGGATTGCAGAAGATGGGTTTTGCCCTTTAGCGAGATATTTTGAAGATTTGAACACCCGTTCATGTTAGATTTGTTGGTTGTTTCGAAACACATCTGAAAAAGATCCTGTTGAAGAGTGAAAAGACAGAGTTAGACATACATGGCAAAGAATGAAAGCCGCAGATGTCTCCTTGAATCAAGGAGTATAGAGACCCACAAACACAAGTACATCTTTTGACTTTTTAATTTGAATATATCGATACATCGGATAGTATGAGCATTAGTATTTTAATGGATGATACGTAATGAAATGAAGAACGCGCCAGATAACGGGAATCACTCTGAATATGGGTCCGCCTCCGATTCTTCTTCCATACGATCCCTTTCTTCTTCAACATACTTCTGCATCAAGCCGACTACCTTGCGCAGATTTTGACTAAATTTGGCCGATATCGGAACTACATCCAATAGTCGCCCGTCAGGCAGCGTCATAGACGTCGTAACATACTCTTCAAGAACCCTGAGTTTCTCTTTAGCCTGTTCAACAGCGGCTGGGTCCCCGTCACTAGCCAGGAGGTCTGCTTTATTGGCAAGCACAAGCCTAGCCTTCTCGCTCATTCCGGGCTGATACTTTTCCAGCTCGTCTCGAAGTACGGAAAGCTCGTCCCAGGGCTTTTCCATGGAGAAATCTACGACGTATACAAGCGCCAGTGATCGCTCCATAGAACGCAAGAACGCATGACCCAAACCGACATTTTCTGACGCGCGAGAAATGAGTCCAGGGTTATCCGCAATGGTGAACCGGAACGTCTCGAAGACGTCAAAGTGGTGGCCTGGTTTCAGCGGAGATGTTAAGTTGGCGGGGAGCTCCTCTGTGATCTGGTTTCGCGTAGGAGACATGGCGTAGTCGCCTCGCTCGATCTTTTCTTGTTCTTCGAGTTCCTCTTTCCATGTTTCCTCGTGCACTGTTTGCCCGGAGATGGAGCCTTCGAATGTGCCGTCTTCTGCTACGCGCACGATTCCAACGACGGGGTTCAGTGTCGTGAAGGCGTATGACGCGACTTCGCTCTTCGCCCGTCCGCCTGTGAGGGCTCGAAGTAATGTGCTTTTGCCGGCGTTTGGCATCCCAACGAGGCCGATGTCGGCTAGCAGTTTTAGCTCCAGGGAGAGTGTCACTCGCTCGCCTTCGATTCCTCGCGTTGCGAATTTGGGTGAACGGTTCTCGGCAGATACGAAGTGAGGGTTTCCTAGCCCCCCAAGGCCGCCCGAAGCAACGAGATGACCTAGGTTTTCTCGATGTCGCGTGCCAAGTGGTGCATTGACAGGTTTTTCAAAAATTTCCTCTTTGTCGAGGTCGAGGTAGATCGGTTCTTCCATAGCTTTTCTTCTGCTTTCGTACCTCCGTACCCTCTCAGAATTGTAATATGCCTCCTCCGCCTCTAAGAACGAGTCTCGTTCGATATTCACATCGTGGTGTTCAGGATAATGCACCCATCGTTTATCCCGCATTTTTTCGCGTTTCTCAGAGGGAGACAGGCCCTGCAACGACTCTTCCTCTGACTCCCAAGCGTCCTTCGCCCGTCGCGGGTCGTCCCAAGGAAGCTGTCTAACGACTGTCCCAACAGGCACTTTTATCACGTACGGTGCCCCGGCTTTGCCATTCTGCCACGTCCCCTGCCCGTGAGCGCCGTTTTCACCTCTGACCTTCTTGGGCACGGTGCTTAGCGTTGTGAGAGTCGAAGTTGGGAGTATGTACACGTCTCCTCCGCGCCCGCCGTCCCCTCCGGAAGGTGGACCGAAAGGTTTGAACTTTTCTCTGTGGAACGCGGCGCAGCCAGAACCTCCCGTTCCTAACCTGGGATATCAATTGTGGATCCCGGCTTGTACACAATGTACTCGGGACGGCGCACCTCCTCTAACTGTCACTATGACATTATCGAGAAATGATTGCCCCTATTGTAGTCAATTGTCAATGATGTGTCCATAGAGAATGGGATATGGCATTCTCTGACTCCTTGTCTCCGTTTCCAGTCTGTTTTGCGTCGTCTTCGAAAGGTCTCGAGGTCATCACTTGTGTACGCGGGTGTTTCAGGTTTTTCTTGACTTGATACGTGTCGATGACAGTATGAAAATGGATTTTGCTTCTGATGGATACAAATAGACCGTAGAAGAGGAGGGAGACGGGACATGAAGAGAAGATACGAAATTTGGTGTACGTTGGCTTTCGCGGCGGGTCGAAAAGTGACTTGAAATTCAGAAATAAACCAGTCATGTGATCAAGGCTCCAGGTGAACGCGTGGTGGGGACGCGCGTCGCGTCGCTGACAGCCATATGAAGAATTCCGATATACAGGATGGTGTGTCTAAGTTCAGTCAAGCTTTCGGAATTCGCAGTCTAGCTAATGAGGGATTCGTGCACTACTAAGTCGGTGGTCTCTCCCGTGACCCGGGCAGGCAGGTCATACTCGGGATCATATGATAACTCAGAGAGATTCGACGCAACGTCGTCCTCGTCACTATCTTCCGTCGTCAGTGTTTCATAAGAACCTGCATCTTCATCTGTCTCCTAATGACATATCAGTATTAATTTGAAGCGCATATAATGAAAAACTTACGACTGCAGAGCCCTCCGACGTCGTAGAATCTGTTTCATAATCTACATCATGTTCTGTGCGGACTCGCTCCTGTCGTATAAATTATATGAATGACAAACTGAAAAGACAGGAGAACCTATATTCTAACCTTGCTGCTATACCAAATAGGTACGTCTATAGCATGTCGTTCCATGGAAATCAGAAGAAGGTCGACGTCGTAGTACACATCGCGGATGTCGAGCGTTCAAGTTACTCCAGCCGCCGCGATCTGAAGAAGTTGTATTGTAACGCTCTTGTCGATATCGTTACTCAATTTTTCCGATACTCTGGTTGTTGCTGGGATCTGTCTAGCCCAATGGTTTCCTAAAGACCACTTATGGATGACGTGTAGTGATTTAAGCGGGCGCCTACGCGGGTGAATCATATCAGATGTCGAGCCGAATATCACTGGTATATGGGTCCAAAGAAAGCCGATATCGGCGGAGAATTCAATAGTAAGGTCTAGTAGATCTGGAAGGAAGGGCTCTTGGTCATCCTGGGGAACGGTCGTGTTGCCGAAATAAGTGAACAAGATTTCTGGTTCATATTCTGTAAAATCGCTTCCCAAGAGTTCCAATTTACGGATTGAGGGCATAGCTTTCAGCGCAACTATGATATCTTCCCCGTCGCTTTGAATGTTTTTTAAGGTCAAAGATGTGAGATTGCACGTGGATTTTTTCAAAAATGAGTGAATTTGTGCATGAGGTAGAATGGTACCCCTCGTATTCAGTTCCAAATGAGATAAGACTGGGAATTCCATTGACACGAGTATGTTTGACATGTAGCCAGTTTCACTTTCCAATTTGAAGGATTTCATCGTTTGATTTGCTTTTAAATTGGAGGGGATGAGTTCACCGAAAGAGTTGATCAGGTTTAGTGAGCATTCGATCAGCAGTGGGCATGCAGCCAATATGTCGAAAATTTGTTGCATCGATATAACAGCCCCTTCGAAGTGAGTAACATTTTTCCAGTCAATCGATATGGCTTCAAGAGCACATCTATTCAGGTAAACGCGAATATTGTGAAGTTGCGTGTTGTCCAAGTGGAATACGCCACTATACTCACAATTATGGTACGAAGACCAAGGAAAGTCAGATGTCACTCTCAGTCTCTGAAGGATCGGGGTATTTCCGCGCAAGTAAGGTAATACCGTGCGTGAACAATTGATTTCCAACTCGCGACATTGGAAAAGATGTCCATTAATGAGAGTCGCAAGAGATTTGAGTTCATCAGAGGTGGAGTGAGTACGGTCAGTTAGAGAGAGAGTTCGGTCAAAGACTTCGCGCTTCGAATATAGGAAGATTGTCAGTGGCAGTTCGCCTGTCCTGTCGAACCAGCCTTTGACGACATCAAAATAGGATATATTATTTCGCAGAATCGGGCCTATGTTGATTGAAATTTGACTCCATAAATAGGGAGAACTCCAGGCGACATTTCTCCAAGTTCTGCACACAGCGCCAAAGGTGAATGGGGTTGTGACTGGTTTTGATTCTTGCAAACCCAGACGACTACCTATGCGCGCATTCGGCAGAGCTAACTGGAATATCATGGCTGAAACCTCAGGAGGAAATCGGCGTACTATGGGCTCGTGCACCATGTTTTTACTCTCACGCAATGCTCGATGTCGATTTAGCAATTCGTGAAGGTCCTTCTGTGCCTTGCCAATAAGTGCCTCTAAAAGGGCCATTTCCCGGCATGGAGTGCACGGTTGTCCGTCAAGCAGCAAGCAAGATCCGGGGTCATTATCAGAACATTCCTTCGGTACCGCACAGCTGGAGCATCCTGTATAGAGCATTTAGGCAGGCTGGACGGAGAATGGTCAATGCAGTGTATATATTGACAGCACAATGCCGATGGTTCATCAGTTTATATCATCTCATTAAGACTGCAGATTGAACGTGCCTGAGAACACACTGAATACTTCTAACGTAGGATGTACGCTTTCGCCGATCGAAGAAGAAACAATGTTTAAATGTAGATTGAAATTGATTGAAGAGGTGCAATGCTGACTCGGATTTATTAAGGTTCATAAATTATAACTGAGCTTAAATCTAATCGATGATCACTGGACATGCCGCACTTGAGTGACCTTTAACGTAACGCAGTGTAACCACTACTTTCTTTTCTTTTCTAGCACATTTCTGGCGGTATGTTTTCACTTCTTGTTTGCCAAATATTTTTGTTACTGATTGTAAATTGGGCTCATAGATTGCATTATTTTACAGGTATACAGGTCGTGGGATTGACTGAAACCAATGACTTTGGGAGGTTGTGCCTTTTCTCTTCCTCCCACGTGAATTAACACCGGGTTCCGGGTGTCATCTATCGTCGATATTGCTTAAATGCCTCACTGTTGTCCCCAGAGTTCTCCTCTTTTTCTATCATCTTCGTAGAATGAAGCCCAACTCGTACCCAGAACCCCCACCGTTCCAATGGGACCCATATCCTGTGCGCGTTCCACTCCCGGTCTATCCCCCTACAGAGCCTCTACCGCATCCACTGCCTTCTTTGCCTTCACCACCTCGCCAACCAAATTTCTCCGCTCCCTACACGTTAACTACCCATCTTTTTCCGGCATGCTATCTGCGCAGTACGCGCCCTGCACCAGTTCCAACGCCTCCATCACCCAGCCTGTCGAAGGATGAGAGGAAACAGTTTCTGAAGGAGACCAGGAAAGAGTTGGATCGGCTTAGAACTTTCAAAGAAACGGACGGCTATCCCAGAGTCCTGTGGAACTGTGTCAATCGATACGTTAAAAATGGGTTGAATGAAAAGCAGGCAAATGCAGGGGTTACACTTTTCTTCGCTCATGCCAATGGGTTCCCGAAAGAGGTGTGCTTTAACGTTGGAGATGCTGTGAAACCCGTTCGTTAATACGAGGTCTGTCAGATATTCGAGCCCACGTTGGCTCATCTCCTTTCTTCTCCAGCTGCGGCTGTGATTGACGAGGTATGGGTATGGGAGTCTATCCAGCACGGCGACGCAGCACTCATTAACGCTCCCTCTGCTTCTGGTTTATGTACGTATTCCTACCCCACCATACGTCCTTTCTCTAACCATATGTTATCTACAAGTCGACTGGCAAGACAACGGACGTGACATTTCCAACTTTCTGCTGTATTTCATGCCTTCTTCTTCTACCGCGTCGACCCTGCCCACACATCTCCCACGCGTCTCGACTGAGTGCACTGCGACACGCGCACGGTCCGGGTTCGCGTCGCGTAATCTTATCGCAATTGGCCACTCATATGGCGGGTGCACCTCGTCAGTGCTAACTGCCCTTTTTTCTCGTGTTCATCCAACTAACTTTCTCGTGCGTTCGATTCGTGTGGCCTTACTGTACTGAACTCCACAGTGCATTGGCGGCCATACTTTATCCAAGTCTCTTCAAGGCACTGTATCTCATCGACCCAGTAATTCTCAGCCCGACACCTCCTCCCCCTCTTCCTGCGGGCACGACTCCTTCAGGAGACCTGGCGCTCGGTGCTTTGAGTCGAAGAGACGGTTGGGAAAGTCGGTAAGTCGCATTCTTCAATCATACCTACCCTTCCATACACAACTGTCCACAGGGAAGAAGCCCTCGCGTCCTTTTCGCAGAACCCATTCTTCAAGGCATGGGATCCCGAAGTACTCAAGATATACATCGAGTGCGGGACACATTTTGTTGAGCAGGAGTCTGGAAAACGTACACTCAGGCTCAAGATGCCGGGTGTGCAAGAGGCGGTCGTGTTCGTGGAGGTGCATACGGAGAAAGAGGTGTTTCATTTGCTTGGGAGTGGTGGGTTCGAGGGGCTGTCGTCGTCAGAGAAAGAGGCACCAGACAGTAGCCAGAAGAAAAAGAAAACGATAGACGACATCCCGATTCGGTGGTGCGTGCCTGGTAAACCCGGGGCGCGGGAGCTGCGCGATGAGGTTGGGGGTACGCAGCAGCGTGTGTGGCTGCGGTCGATGCGCTCGCACTGGACGGGCAGAGGGCGGGGTGTACGGGATACGAATGTGAGGATTTTGGGTGGGGGGCATTTGGTGAGTTTGCATTTTGGGGCGGGTTGTAATTGATTTGTTGATATCTTGTAGATCCCGCAGGAAGCGCCAAAGGAACTTGGTATGTCCCTCTATGACCTTTCCCATTGTTAGGTGTTAAGTGGTTACTCTAGCGGATGATTTGGGAGAGTACATCCTTGAACTCAGCTCTTCTGAATATCCTTCGTCTATCTCTCCTTCGGATACGCCACGGACACGTCAGTTCAATGTCAAGGCGAGTCTTTAGGTGTGCGGAGAAGCTGTTATGGTAGTCTGGTGTATGTAAGTTGTAATCGCTGGGGCTTACGCGTTGTGGTGATGATGGAGCTCATGGTGAGTTTCTTTCTGGTCGGATATAGCGTACGGCTGACCAGGATGAAATTGTAGCGTGTTTAACTGCAGTCGATTGTAGAATGTAAAAGTAATTGTTCAGACAATCTATTTTAGAAGCCTGTACTACAAATGGCTGTGGTGGGGGGTGTAGCGCGCGTGGCGCTTATCTAGTTAAGGCAATAGCGTGGTATAATATGTGAGATGGACTGAAAAATCTTGCAAGATTCAGAAGTCTATTCCCCAATGTTGCTCTTCGGGATAGCCCCTAGCCCCTATTTCATTCCCCACGTGGACGCGTATAAATCGAAAATTTCGAAGGCATAAATCTTGCCAGTTAATTCTTACCTTGCCACAGTCATCTTCCTGCTCTCATCACTTGGCAACGCGTATATAGTCTCATCCGGGGCTGTAGTGCTGAATTGAATTGTGAGGAGTGTTTCCTCTCAGCTCAATCGAACTGAACATAGTTGAATCTGACTCTGACCCCTTGCACTTTGACCCTGTTTTTGGGACCCCAGTGAGCTTGGGGACCTTGGGGCACTGATTTTACATAATAGAAACAGCCTCGTGCACACCTGTATAAAAAGCGCTGTGTTTTTGTTCGTTCTTTTTCAGGTTTTTCATCCCCGCGCGCTCGACGCGTGAATTTACGAAAGGTTACAACTCGAAATCAAACCCTATCTTGGCGCTTTTCGACTTGAAGCTTGAAGCTTTACTGCTCTACTATATCTCGTCCCTTTCCCTTCATTTCTCGTAATCAAACCATCTGTGAGTACGATCATGACTTGATTGGCTTTTTCTCTATCTGTCACCTTTTTTCGACTGCTCTAACGATACTCCACTTTCAAATCAAATCACAGGGCCCAAAAGCCAAAAGTGCACACAATGCCACCGAAAACATCATTACACTGCAACCAACACGCAGAGCATCTCAAAACGCAGGGAAACGAGCTGTTCCAACAGGGCCAGTACAAGCCTGCGCATCGCAAGTATACTGAAGCGATCAAAGCTGATCCGGGCAATGCTATTTATTATGCGAATCGCGCTGCCTGCAATTTGGCTATGAAAGAGTGGGTTTGCATGCTTTTTTTTGGTTTTGATATGATCGTTGAATGCTTTTTTGGTAGTTATTTGGATGCGTCGTCAGACGCGTCAAAGGCGCGTATTAAACTACCTTCTCGCTGGATTTTTGGTTCCATTACTAATACCTTGCATTCATATTCGTTTAGGCTACAGAGTTGGACCCAAACTACGCCAAAGCATGGTCGCGACTCGCAACTGCCGCCTTCCACATGTCATCCTATCCAAAAAGTATCAACGCATGGGAGACAGCGCTCAAGTGTCTTCCCCCGGTAGAGCAATCAAGTGAGACGGACAAGAAGCTTCGTGCGCAGTTCAAGGCGGGCTTGGCGCAAGCGAAGAAAGCTGGCGAGAAACCGTTCGTGAAAGAGGAGCATACGCGTGTGTATTCAGAGGATGCGGCTAAGGAGCTGCCGTGGCATCGTGCTGCGGCTATGGAGAGTGAGATTGTTTCGCAGATGAAGATATCTTGTGTATGTCGATTTTTTATCCGTTTCTTTTTGATGAAATTTTTATCGTGTTTTGGATGCTTGCGACATTCAGGCTATTGTGATTCTTCAAGCTTATCGAGTATGTTTGACCGCTGTAACGTCCATGATCAACCTCTGAATTATGTTCTTTTTGTCAGGAATTCAAAACTGCAGTTGAAGATATGAAGAAAATTAAAAAAATAGGCGAGGTAAACGGGAGGCCCAGGCTTTACGGAAAATCAGGAGTAAGCTTCACGTTTGGACACTGCGATATGTCACTGACTTAAATCAGACTCTGGAAGGCATTTGCAACGGGATTATGTCTGACCCTCGAGTATTCCATCTTGACTGTACAGACTGGAGTGACAAGTATAACCAGCAAGGCAAGCATTAGTTTCTATTCTGAATAAATTACAGGTTGGCTGATGGTTTTATTGTTATTTTTTCAGTGATTTTCGAAGCGTCTGCATTCAACGCCTGGCAAGACGGGGGCGCTAAAGTAGTCAAGGCTGAAGCTCCGAAACGACTCAAACGAGAAGGATGGAGCAAACTTCGTCCTGCATTATCCGTCACTGTTCGGTATGTCTCGTCTCCGAGTAACTCATGTCGACTTTTTTTACTGTGATTGGCGCTAATCTTTGCTGCTACAGGGCTTGGATTATTGCCGGGTTTGTGGGCGGATCCATTGGAAAGTACGCCGCTGCAATGGAATATCACTCTCGTGCACTGGAAGTTCTTGAATGGGGTGAACGTACATGGCAAAATGTACCTTTCACCGAGAGAGGCGTCATGTTCCGTAAAACTTTCATTCGGGCGGTGAAGCGTATGAAGCTGTCTTCTATGCACAATGTAAGCTCCTAAATTACCTTGTTTTCAAAAATTTTCCCCCAACTTAGAAGAAATGCTGATCCGCTTTTGGGTGATTGTGCATTTGCTAGTGCATTGTCAACAATGTGGAAGGTGTCGACTTTACGGTTGAAGATATGGCGGATTTGGCGCGCGACATTATCACCGACGTTGAGGCTAATCCACCCCTGCCGGAGTATCCGGGCGAACCTCTCGATCTAACCTTCACATTCGGATATTACATTTACCCCAAAGCTGCAGCTCTCTCGTACGTCATTTATTCGGTTTGCAATTTGGCTAGAAATTTGAAAATCTCACTCTCGTCGTATTTTTATAGAACCCTTGCCTGGCACTACATGCAGCTTGGGCATAAAGCGACTACAGCCGACGACGCTCAAGCTGCGTATTCTCAATCAGCAGATTACTACATGCAAGCTGCCCAAATCTACCCACCTGACGAGGAGCAAATGCTTATCTACTATAAAGTCGCGGTGGAGGCGTACTGGTTCTCGCCCGAAGGAAAGACGCTCGAAGAGGTTCTTCCTACCTTAATGACGATTTACGAGCGACTGCCGCACGTCGTCAGGATATGGGAACACTCGGCGCTGGCGAGCAGTCGAGATTCACAAGTTGTTTATGCTCTTGATTTTATGACGCGCTGCGGGGAGGCACTAGAGAGTGGAAAGATTACTAAGAAAAGCTTTGTCAGGCCAAAGGATATGGTGAGTGCGGTTTAAAGTCACTCTTCATGGCACAATGCCATTGTTTGTCTGATTTTCTGACCCCCCTGACGTTTTGCAGGAGAAGCAGTTTAAATGGAAAGCAGAGAAATATGTTTATATATGATGATAAGCCTGAGACGAACCGAAGTCACTGTTGATTTTTGTAACTCCTCGTTGAATGATATTCTCGACTACAAATCCTATTTTACTTCTTGGTGCGGATGGGTGTTAAGTATCAGTAGCAAAGATATCTGGTAAACATCAAGAAGTTGGAACTTAACCCAGACAATGTACTAGAAAAGAAAAGAAAAGAGTGGGTACACACTGCGTTACGTTGAAGGTCACTTCACCCCAAGTGCGGCGTGTCCAGTGATCATCGATTAGATTTAAGCTCAGTTATAATTTATGAACCTTAATAAATCGAGTCAGCATTGCACCTCTTCAATCAATTTCAATCTACATTTAAACATTGTTTCTTCTTCGATCGGCGAAAGCGTACATCCTACGTTAGAAGTATTCAGTGTGTTCTCAGGCACGTTCAATCTGCAGTCTTAATGAGATGATATAAACTGATGAACCATCGGCATTGTGCTGTCAATATAAACACTGCATAGACCTTCTCCGTCCAGCCTGCCTAAATGCTCTATACAGGATGCTCCAGCTGTGCGGTACCGAAGGAATGTTCTGATAATGACCCCGGATCTTGCTCGCTGCTTGACGGACAACCGTGCTCTCCATGCCGGGAAATGGCCCTTTTAGAGGCACTTATTGGCAAGGCACAGAAGGACCTTCACGAATTGCTAAATCGACATCGAGCATTGCGTGAGAGTAAAAACATGGTGCACGAGCCGATAATACACCAACTTCCTCCTGAGGTTTCAGCCATGATATTCCAGTTAGCACTCCCAAACCCGCGCAAAGGTAGTCGTCCGGGTTTGCAAGTGACAAGACCAGTCACAACCCCATTCACTTTTGGCGCTGTGTGCAAAACCTGGAGAAATGTCGCCTGGAGCTCTCCCTATTTATGGAGTCAAATTCCAATCAACATAGGCCCAATTATCGAAAATAACACCTCCTATTTCGATGTCGTTAAAGGTTGGTTCGACAGGACGGGAGGACTGCCTCTGACAATCTACGTGTACTCAAAGCGACAAGTTTCTGACCAAACTCGCTTCCTGTCTTACCATGCTCATGCCACCTCTCATGACCTCAAACCCCTTGCGACTCTCATTAATAAACACCTTTACCAATGTCGCGAGTTGGAAATCGATTGTTCGGGGACAGTGTTACCTCACCTGCGCGGAAATGCCCCCATCCTTCAGAATCTGAGAATCATATCCGACGTTCACTGGAGTCAGCACCAGATTAGTGATGCCAGTCGGTATGCTGACCTCATTCACTTCGACAACACGGATCTTCAAAATATTCGCGTTTCTCTTCATAGATGTCCTTTAAAAGCCCTTTCGGTTAATTCGGAAGCTATCACTCACTTCGAAGGGGCTTTTACATCTATACAGGAGTTTTTGGAGATATTGGATGCCGCCCCACAACTGGTCGAATGCTCGTGGAATCTGATCGAACCTTCTCGTGCTCACACATCCGTTGTAAAAGCACACCAAACGATAAAATCATTCAAATTGAAGTGCAGCACCCATGAGATGGAAAAAATATTTTCGTCATTGGCACTTCCAGTTTTATCTCATTTGGAACTGGATACCAGGCGTACCATTCTACCTCATGCACAAATTCACTTACTTTTGAAAACATCCACGTGCAATCTCACATCTTTGACCTTAAAAAACATTCAAAGCGACGGGGAAGATATCATAGCTGCGCTGAAAGCTATGCCCTCAATCCGTAAATTGGAACTCTTGGGAAGCGATTTTACAGATTACGAACCAGAAGTCTTGTTCATTTACTTGGGCGCAACGACTGTTCCACAAGATGACCAAGAGCCCTTTCTTCCAGATCTACAAGACCTTACTATTGAATTCTATGCCGATACCGGCTTTCCTTGGACCCATATACCAGTGATATTTGGCACAACGTCTGATATGATTCACCCGCGTAGGCGCCCGCTTAAATCACTACATATCATCCATAAGTGGTCTTTAGGAAACCATTGGGCTAGACAGATCCCTGCAAAATCTAGAATAAAGGAAACCGTGAGTAACGATATCGACAAAAGCATTACAATACAACTGCTTCAGATCGCGGCGGCTGGAGTAACGCTCGACTTCCGCGATGTGTACTACGACCTCGACCTTCTTCTGATTTCCATGGAACGATATGCCATAGACGTACCGAGTTGGTATAATAGCAAGGTCGGCATATAGGTTCTCCTGTCTTTTCAGTTTGTCATTCATATAATTTATACGACAGGAGCGAGTCCGTACAGAACATGATGTAGATTATGAAACAGATTCTGCGGCGTCGGAGGGTTCTGCAGTCGTAAGTTTTTCACTACATGCGCTTCGAATTAATATTGATATGTCATTAGGAGACAGATGAAGATGCAGGTTCTTATGAAACACTGTCGACTGAAGACAGTGACGAGGACGACGTTGCGTCGAATCTCTCTGAGTTATCATATGATCCCGAGTATGACCTGCCTGTCCGGGTCACGGGAGAGACCACCGACTTAGTGTACGAACCCCCTTTAGAAGCCCCACGGAGGATGAGATTCCCAGAATAATAAAGTTCGTGTATGTATTTCGTTTTACATTATAGATTATTGATAACGCTGAAGAGACTTCCATCATATCCAGAACCTTGGCATGGTTGGAAAACGACAAAGACTCAGTAACAGTACTCGTCATAAGTATTTCATCTGATAATCTTCGGTTAGCTCATGTTGTTGTATATCGTAAACAAGAAAGTCGTACTAAGAAAGGCAGACATCGGTTGAGCATCTGAAGGATTCCACTCCGTATCCGGTATTGATATTGCGGCAAACACCAGAATCGAGCCTGAAGGAAGTCCATTGGTCGAACCTCTCGTGTTGGCATCCAGCTTTGTTGTAAACGGTGACACAGTTTCCAGGTCCACCACCGCTGATCTAATAGAGAGGGTTTCGGGTCAGCATATGCGACGATTTAAATGAGAATGAGCTATTGACCTTCAGAGAATGCCTTCCAGAGAATGAACGGCAGCTTCCATCGCAAGGCACGGTGTTGCCAACGTTGCCATTGCAAGTGTTTCCGCTGTAGGCGACGATGGTGGCCGCCTGAGCAGAAACAGAGAAGAGAAGGGCAACGGCGAGAGCGGAGAAGGACTTGTTGAAAAACATCTCTGGTGTGAGGATGAATATTGAAAGTAATACGAAGTTAATAGTCTATTTATACCATTTCAAGTGGCACTTACCTTCTTCTGGACATTTGCTTGGGCTTTACAAATTTCCTCCGAAGCTCGCTCGATGTTAGATCCTTGAAACCCGGCTGCATACGCATGTCATAAAGCAAATATACAAGTTGATCGCAGATGAAGATTGACCACCTTCCTTTTACGGCAGTCAAATTACACTTTAACATCTGGTAACAGAATTTATATGCTTTAAAGGCGTCAATTTATTGGGTTTTCAAGGGGTTATAGAAGAAAAAAGTCCTTCGACGCAGATTTGATCACTTAATCTTCCCGAGCTCAGCGCATTAACACTGGCAGACATGTTTATCAAGTTCTATGGTTCCACAAGCCATCCATTTCGTATGACGTCTAAAGCTTATGTATACGTACATAGAGGCCGTGCGTTTCCTAATATATATCACGGTGCTCCATCATTCGATATGATCAAATGGTATCGCTTTCCCAGTATCTTCGATTTGCGCGGAAAGTACGTTCTCGTGATTTGTGCCTACACGGTAAGCGCCTAACTGTCGTATTCCAATAGTAAAAGGTACAGAATAACAGAAAGCCATACCCTAGAATATGAGGGCGAGCAGCAAGAATTGGTTTGATATCTAGTATGCTGTGAAACCAACTGCTCTTCTCGTATCTCATAGAGGCCGCATATGGTCGATTTTGTTATAGTAGGTGATGCAGTTGGTACTTGTTGTGTCGATAATCTACCAGGCAATATAACATATTAACATTCGTGCATATTGATGATTGACGTACATATATTGCTTCGGCCAGACTTTAGCGAGCACTGGAGAAAGGAAGGTAACTTCCGTAGAATTTGTCGCGTGAAAGCAATGTTAGCTATGCTACCGATGCAGTCGGTTCCGTTTCAACTTCAACTGTCCGTAATGCAAAATTCGCAGTAAGTTAGTGGGAAAGAGTGAAGAAGACTCCTAGACATCAGGGTTTTTTAAGGTGTTGTCTGTCTTCATACAGTAGATCTTGCCACAATAGATTGGCTTCGTTAAACTGTTAAAAGCATTTTAGATGAGACTTACCACAGGGTTACAACACCTGAATGAGATCAACACGAGATCCAGAGAAATCAGTGTACCATCATACTTGATGACAATATTGCTGTTCTTTGCCGGTACAGCATCTTTCAAATGACTGCCAAGACCAAAACCTCTTCATATCTGATCACAAGCAGGGGCAGGTGCCGTAAACATGGAGTCGGAAGTTGACAGGGTTGGAGGTCGAATCTTCCCCGCTCAGCTATAACAATAACAACTTTAAGAGTTGGAGTTCTCTCTGATGCACGATCTGAACCGGTTTTTTGTTTCGCTGCAATATGATGGGCCTCCAGGCGCCCCTCACTTTCTTGTGCCTATCGGTCATCTTTGTCACTTCCACATGGGGACCGAGAGATATGATGTTTTGCTCACTGGTGAGTAGTCCTTCTCATAAATAATGACGGAAAACAAAGCCCTCAACATCAATTAATCCATCCCTGCACGTGCCACCTCCCGAATAACTTGATGCCCGAGTCATCCTGACTGAGAGCTGATGTTGAGCTGATGTGAATGCGCACAGGACCTGGGTGGAGCAAGGCGACATAAACAAGAATGACATATGAAGCCTGAAGTTGGTCAAGTGCCTAGAAAGCTACGGCGTCTAAGACCCGAGAACAAGCACAGTGAACAGATATTAGAACGCGATCTTCCAATTTGATATTGCAAATCATAATGACTGTGACCTACTGTGGCACACATGGATAATTTCTGGGAGCCCAGAGCATCCGCAGATTGCTATCACCTACATACCAGAATCCACATGAGGATGTTTTATGAGTATGTGTTTCGTATATCAAAGAACTAGACCTACCGTCGTTGAGAAAATCGCGGGTGGTCCCGCCGTGCCAATTCGATCAAAGAGTCACGCACCGGCAATTCCCGGGGTAAGCGAGACCAAGCAGGCTCAAACAACACGCGCTTTTCTCTTTGTCTCGACTGCTCGACGCGTTATCCCGAACGATCTTTTCTTAGTCGTCGGGTCAAGGCTTTGAGCTTTGAGGATAATCGCCTCGAAATCCATATCTTCTCTTGCCTATGTCTGCGTCTAGCACACAAGTTGCTCAACCCAAATCATGTCCTCCAATCAATTTTACGGTACACGAATACGTGGACTCGGTGTGCCCCCGCCAGTCCCAACAATCGGTCTTGAAGCAAGGTTACGATAGTATACTCGCGCTTTATGATAAATCTATATGGAAATCTGTTAACCTCCATGCCCAGCAATACGAAGTGAAGACAAGTCAGTCGCTCTATTGCTCGTTGTCCTGCCTCTATCTCACAAGCGGACATTCAAGGCAATAGCTACGTGTTCAACATGGCACCGCCAATGTCGTCAGTTCAGAATCGATCGCTGAAAGAATTGAAGGAATGGGGATCTGAGGTTACAGATGAAGAGATCTTCACTCTCGAAGCACTGGACGAATTCCGAAGTTCAGATTTTGGACAAGCCGGAAACTCACCGACGTCAACTTCCACCTTAGAAAAGAAGATCAATCAAAGGGCCACCGACACGTTTTCGGCAGAACTGGATGGTAAAGATAAACAATTCAAGTCCGGGTCACTATTTCGTGTCATTCCACAGGTGGGTTTCGTTAAGTCTTGTTGTTTGTTTTTGACTTGACATTGTCACCAGCCTCACCTGTATCCAACGCCTTCGGACTCGAAGATACGAACAGTAAATACTGCATACACGAAATGCAAACCAATCTATCTCCCACCATACGTACCGGAAACATACCCAAAGGAATCCCGTGTTGCATGGGTAATCCCTTTGCGTGGATCACTTCGTTGGGAGAACTGCACTTCTGGGGAAGTCTTGGATAATGTAGCAGTGCCATCTCCTGCTCAACTCGGAAGCAAGAATCAGATCTCGTGGACTACAGATGCCATCGTCAAATTTTGGGATTATCTCCTCATGTTGCGCCAAAAGGGCTCTTTGGGTCGTCTGGGTGTCTCTTTCCAGCCTTCGAAGAAACATAAGCATACGTCACAGATTTCTAAAACCTCCAACCCAGTCCTTAACTCGTCAAAAATAACAGCAACTTCAATCAGTCGCCAACCATGCCGCGGGCAATGTGTAGTTGATTACATCAAAGTTTTCCAGGATGCGTTAGATGCCCCTTATGTTCGGCGTGCCATTGACGTCTTTCGTTATCAGTACACTCAGGAAAATGGAACAATGCAACATATTCGGTTGTTAAAAGGCTCCAGACTTGCTCTTGTGGACGAACTTTCTCAAGGAATACTGGTTCTTTGACGTCGTGTGTCATTTCACTGGAAATCGACGTTGTTCATGCTACTGCCGTTGATGTCTATCCTGTCCCACATATGATCGTCAGGACATCTGTCGCTTCCAAATAATCGGGTCTTCACTGTCTGTGCCTCCGAATGTGTCGCTTCTATGCGCCGACAGCGTTCTTCTCACTGTTATGTCCTTCTTTCCCGGTCACAAGACGCTCCATTACCTATACCCCACATCAACACTACACCCAATGCTAGGGTACCTAAAAATAGGTCGCCGGTCATTTGGCCGACTCCAACCTCAGTTTAACTCTACAATCAATGCGCTACGTATAAGAAGGCTGTCAGTGACGAAACCGAAGATTGAATTCCCCCTTTCGTTCTTCCAATGTCTTCATCACAGCATTCTCACTCTCCTGACGAAGTAGAGAAGATCAGCTCGCAGCACACGAATAGGGAAGGTACCTTACACCAGTCTGAACTTGGGCCCAAGGCGCATCGCAAGCATTTCTTTTCTCCGCTTGATCCTGCATACGCCGAAGCCGTGAATCTGGATGCGGAATCAGTTGAATTCTCTGAAGATGAAGAGGTGAAAACACTTCCATATTGGCGCCACGATGCCCATCGCTGATAATTCTACGTCAATTTAGCGTGCTGTAAGAAGGAAAATTGATAACACTGTGTTACCCTTGGTCATATGTAGGTCCGTAAAATCAGATTCGTGCACGATTCCTGCGTCGTCAAGTTGCTCATCTGATATATCTGTCAGTTATGTTTGTACGTCACCGCACACATTATGAAGTGGGAAATGAGAAAACTAAGCTGAAATTCAACTGGACTGTAGTCAATCAATTCGGTGAGATATTTACCCTCTCCAATTTAGCGCACAGCGATAAACTTGCGATCATCCTAGATAGGACAAATATGTTAGTGGAATCAAAAGTGTTGTTTGTCCCAATTCTCACCCACGTCAATGCCAAAAAGCGGAAATGCGCACGTCATCGACGCTTTCAACCGCAACTTCGTAAGCTGGACTCTTATTGGTTTCTCTTGTTTGTTTAAATCGTGTCAGGGAATTACGGATAACAACAAATGGACTCTTGTTCTGAGCATCTTTTACGTAGGATATTGTGAGTGTGGAAGATGGTCGTCGGCTTTGTTTGGTATTGAACATGTCTAGGTCTGTTGGAAATGCCTGCTAACGGTATGGAATTATCCACAAGTTCATTGTTGATTATTACCTCGATGCTGATGCAACATAGTATTGCAACGACACATTGGAGCCAATCGTTTGTGAGGGATGCCGTCGCTTTGTCACTGTAATTGCCTCTAAATGAAAGATTTGTAGCTTCTTCCTTTCGTTGACCTTCTGGGGCCTCTCGTCTCTTTCGGTCGTTTATGCGAAAGGATATGGTGGCATCTTGGTCTTGAGGTGCGGGTCTTCTGATTCTTTGTTTGCTTGTACCGACTGTATTCTCACAGGGTATTGATGGGTATTGGAGAAGCTGGGTACTATGCTGGAATGATTTACTACCTGTCATTTTGGTACAAACGGTGTGCTGTCTTTTCTAACCAAATGGTATGCTGGTATTAAACACACCCTTGATAAGGAACGAACTGGCGCTACGCATCAGGTTCGTTAACTTACTAACGTTTTAATGGACTTTCTTACACATCCGTAGCTTGTGTATGACTGGAACGCTTCCTGGTGCTATTGGGGTTCGTTGCAGTTTTTTTCCTTCTCTCTCCGATTTTTAATTTGCTGGTAAAGGGCCTACTTGCATTTGGATTAGTCCGCGCCCACACTTCTGTGCTCACTGGGTAAGTTATAATCCATTACCCACAACTGATAGTATATGGATCTGACGTGTAAACTGTCGAAGATGGCAGTTCTTGTTCCTCGTAGGCGTCGTCTATCCACTATATAACTACAATATTGACAATTGGTCAGGTAGAAGCTATTCCCACATTGATCATGGCTGTGATGATTCTTTTCTTCTTGCCATCTTTTCCCTTTTCCGCGGGTTTCCTTAGTCCCAGGGAAAGAGCTATTGCGCAGGCAAGGCTGAACAGGGACCATAAGCCCCAGTCCCATGGAGGAATGAATGGTTGGAAGGGCTTTAAAGCCATAATTTCGGATATCAATGCGTGGCTTTTTATGCTCATTTATGCCAGCTGTGAGTGTCGTCGTCTTGGTCCAGACTCTTCAAGTTCAATGAATGATAAAAATAGTTAACGTTGGTGTTGCCACCGTATCCTACTTCTTGCCTACAGTAAGTTTTCTAACCTCATCTTATGACTGAAGCTGTAAACAGAACCTGTTTCTAGTTGATCAAGAACCTTGGCTTTTCATCCATCAACGCTCAAGGCCTCACTGTTGCCCCTTATGTCGTAGGGTGGTTCATGGTCTTCTTACAAGCACTACATAGCGATCGTACGCGAGAGAGAGGATATCATATCATGGCGTCTTGTGCAGTCTCTTTCATTGGCTACATCATCTTGGCCACTTCTGTCCAGAAAAGTGTTGGTGCTGCCTACTTTGCCCTATTTCTTGTGGTCGGAGGGAATTATAGTCTATTTCCGCTTGTTATGTAAGATTAACTATATCTTATCTGCCATGGATCGGTTTTCATTCACTAACTTCGTTAATTAGGAGCTGGGCAGCCAACGCATTTTCACCTACTTCCAAAAGAGGTGTAGGAACTGCTTTCATAGTCTCCATATCTAACTGCGTCTCGATGTGCGTTTTAGAGTGACATTTGACTATTCTGCGCATATATAACTGACTCACTGTGCGCAGTGCTTCGCCTCAAATATACTTCGATCCGGAAGACTCTTTCAGGAAAGGGCACGCAATCTCCGCTGCGTAAGAGTTTTATTGGATCTTCTTCATGCATAACTAACAATGCGTTGAAGATGTTTGCTACTGGCGTTCCTTGCGACGGCCACTTTGAAAATACGGCTCAGCCTTCTCAACAAACGTAATGCTCAACGGTTGTCCTCGTTGTCAAAGCAAGAAAAGGACAAAGTTCCTCAGTTAAGCGATGAAGAAATATGGGATAACGATCCTCGCTATGTGTTCATGACTTGATATGTCAAATGCGTATACATTCTTCTCCGCGAACGTCGTAGGTGTTTGGCTGCGCTCGCTGATCATATGCCACCCTCTTGTACATGCTAGGACAATTGTAATGACCCACCGTATCCGGAAACTTAAAGTTCACCGTGTTGTGTGACTTACATCTTATCAACTTCTATATTTATAATCAGAGGGATTGCGGTATATAACCGGCTTTCTCGTCGTGGGGAGAAGTCAGTTCCTCCCTCCTTACTCGTTATTCTCGGCTTCAATCATGTTCACATTGACTACAAAGACCAAAGAGACTCTGGACGCGATCCTTGTATGTTTGATACTATGGTATTCAGGCTTCAGAGTTGAAACTAAATATATCATCTTTGAATACTGTAACGTCGTGTAGGCGCAAGCAGTGGCTGATGGCAAGGTTCCAGGCGCTTCGATCGTGGTGGGAACACCAGACGAGGACATCTACTTTGGTGCTGCTGGGCATAAAGTATTGAATGAACCCTCGTCCGGAGAGATTGACGAGGACACCGTTTTCTGGGTCTGCAGCCACACCAAACTTCTGACCACAGTACGAATAATCTCGTTGCTCGACGATACACTGATAAATCTTTCTCGCCTAGATTGCCGGCCTACAACTTATTGAATCAGGAAAGCTAGCCTACGAAACCCCGGTCGAAGATATAATCCCAGAGCTGAAAGACCCCGTCGTGGTTGATGACATTTCGTCGGAAACATCGGCATTCAGACCTGCAGAGAACAAAATTCTCATCAAGCATCTTCTCAATCATACGAGTGGTCTCTACTACTCTCAACTTGCGAAGGCTAGCGCAGATGACCTTACCCTGGGATATACATCCGCTCCATACAATGGCAATTTCTCCGTCGAGCAATTTTTTAAGATCATCAGAGTCTGTTCTTTTCAATTTTTGCGAACTGTTTTTCCACCGTGACTTATGTTCCTTTCGTTAGGAACGATTCCCATCCGTACCTTTGGCTTTTGAACCTGGCACTGGCTGTAAACATTACTTGAAAATTTTTTTACTCTCTTCTACAGTGCTCAATAACATTTAGGGAACTATGGCTGGGGTTGCGACATACTTGGCTTCGTCATTGAGAGGACTACGGGTAAATCACTTCACGAATATTGGTGCGCGTCCATGCCCTTTTGCGTTGTCTCTCAGATTGTGACATCAATTTACCCCACGACAGTAAGGAACATATCTTCGAACCTTTAGGAATGAAGTCCGGCTTTTACGTTACACCGGAGATGCGAGAGAAACGCGTCCATCTTACCTACCGAAATAAAGAAGGAAAGTTGGAGCGATGGGCAAATCAACTGGGCACCATAGAGCCGGACCCCACGAAAGGTGAGTATAGCGAAAACTTGATAATTTTTGTTGAGACTTATATTAACTTTTGCAGCGCATTTCCTTCAAGGAGGTATCGGACTCTACACGACTTTGAAAGACTATCTCGCAATGCTTCGTCATCTTCTTCTCGTCAAGGGTAAATGCTTGTTATCTAGCCTGGTCATGTACTAACCATTAGCTATTGGGTAGAGGGACGCGCACAAAATCCTATTCTAAGTGTGGAGACAGTTAACAGTCTCTTTGCACTGTCAATCCCCCAGTATTTGCATAAAAGTGTTGAATTATTCTCTACTTGGAAAAATGTAGGTTTTGGCATCGGTCTCTGCCTTGCCACAGAGGATTGGCCTGGTGGCAGAAGGAAAGGCTCTGGTTTCTGTGAGTTATGAGTGACTTGAAAGACTGAACATTTTCTCATTGCAAACAGGGTATGGGTGGGCGGGAACGTACTATTTCTTGGATCCAGAAACGGGTATTGCAGTGGTCTACGGGAGTCAGGTTCTCCCCACCCGCGATCCTGAAGTCGTAAAGTTGTGGGATCAGCTGGAAAAGGCTTTGTATGCCAACGCAGAGGAAACCGATGACTGACTCGACTCGGCAGAGATACTACCGAGTCAGACCAAGTTTGTGATCGTCGATTTAATGTATTTTTATCTCAGAGTATGTTGACAGAATACGCCAATTGTACTGACATGGTCGATTGGTTATTTTTAATCTGGTGGCTTGAAGATACTGGATGTGATGTTGATGATATTGATAATGCATACTAGGTAACGTCTTTTTATATCATCAAGGTGTAGGATATGTTGGAGCATGTCGGTGTTGGTGATCTACTCAACAGATAACCATTTAGCGTAGAATTCATGCGCTCTTCTGCCAAGAAACTGGACGCCTTTTATGTTTATTCAGGAGCCATACCGATAAGCCAAGAGCAAAGTTTAAACCGAAACAGGTGAAAACACAGAGAAACGGACAAATTTCGTCTTGGCATCTGCGGTTACCATCCAAGCTCACTGTCCCAAAGCTGGACACGCGTCGAGGTGCTCTGGACATGAAGTTTTTAGAACTGTTAGAAGAAGAGAGAATACGATTAGTATAGCCTTACGCGTTTTCAGAAATCGTAATGAATCAAATATGCAAGTTCTTGGAAAGTGGGGACCTGTATGTTATAGAGGCTGGGCATGTGCGTTGGGGCAACAGTCGAGTGATGTGCCTGATAAATACACAAGCAAAAAAGGACCAAAATGAGGGTTATAAATTCTCTGCATCGCGAGGTAACAGCGGTTCTTGTTTCTAACGTCCACCATCCTCCTACTAGTACACTGTACTTGCTTTTCAGCAACCCCACTTTCCCTTAATCACACTTTCCTTTACGTTGATAATAACAGTTAAAATGTTCTCTAAAGTCTTCGTCGCCCTCACTCTCGCGTCTACCGCTTTCGCGACCGTTTTCGTACGATGCCCTCTTCCGAAGATTCGTGGCACGGTTGCTAAAGTTGCATTTCTGTAGGTTACCGCCCCTGTTGCCTCAAGCACCTTCTCCGCCGGCAAGGAAAACACCATTAGATGGCAGGAGAGCGGTGAAGCTCCCACTCTTGCTGAATTCGGACCTGCGAGAATCTCCATTTATGCCGGAAATTCGCAACAGCAGGTATTGATTTCTACTACGCTTTTTTTCGTGACTGCGACTTATATAACGCCCTAAGACTCTCCTCCAAGCCATCGAGACCAACATCGATGTTTCCAAGGAGTCTTCTGTCACCTTTACCCCTGATGCAAGCATTGGCCCCAACGGAAGCGAATAGTACGTGTTCCTCTAGAGTTTCTACGGAAAGTATCTTACCAATGTTGTAGCTTCATTCGCTTCGAGTCTCTTTCCTTGAAGGATGATAAGCAACCCCAGTTCCCTGCTCTTGCTTTCTCTGCCAAGTTCACGTATGTCGTTCCGAATCTGTTTTTATAAATTTCTACTGACATTGCCCACAGTCTCGAGGGCATGACTGGTGTCTTCAACGCCACCGTTGCTTCTCAGATCGCTGGCCAGGCCACTGCCCCTCTCGCTTCGGTCCGCCCTGCTTCGACCACTGCTTCCGCCACCTCTTCCGCCACCTCCAAAGCATCCACTTCCGCCTCCACTTCCGCTACCTCTACCCCTTCAAGCGGTGCTATGGCTATCAATGCTGGCTTTGCCGGAGCTCTCCTTAGCGCTCTCATTGGTGCTACAATGTTCTAAACACATGCTATCTTGTCACTTTTTGTTTCTCTGTTGCTTCATCAATGGATCGCCTTTGAGTGAGTAATATTGGATATGTTTGTCCCGCACATCCAAACTAGTGTATATACCCCGTCAACCTAAAGCCACTGTGGTCTATGATAGTCATTTAACTTCACGATTATGGAACCGGATGATTCAGCACGATATGGACGTGAGTCGACACTAGCTGTTGTTAGAATTAGAATGCTTTAGATCCTACATTTTTTTCTTAATATCAATGTCTGCTACCCTTATTCGAACGCCTGCGCCTACTTTCAACCTGCTTCAGGAGTTGTTAACGTAAGGCGCTAATGCTTTTTGAACTTCCCAGATCAAACGTTATAAATAGGTGGGCATCCCACCTCCATTCAATTGATAAGTCGCTTAGGTGATACATATCGAATAGGCGCCAGTGGCCGACTAATGTACACAGTGGTTAATTATACTTACATGGTTACATGGAACATTAGTTAGAGATTTTCATGTCTTTCGGTGCCTGGGGGTAAGGGGATGATCTTCCTCGATTACGCCAATTAGGTGCTGCTTCTTGGGCTTTCTGTCGCAGTTGTCTGCCCCTTTTCTCTTGCCATTAGGATCTATGTTCTTTGTTCGAAAGTTAAGACAGTGCATCACGTAGATTGACATAATCTGAAGCAAAGACGTATACGTACTTCATCTACTTTGACTGATGCCACCTTGCCCTTTGCAGTCACGTTGCTGATAGATGGTGCCTGTGGTGCCTTGATACGCTCCACAGGCTTGACCGAAGGTGCCGCAGCAGATGCTTGAGATCTCTGCAGAAATATGAGTCGTGGTACGTGAATGCTGTGTTACTGACGAAGCACACCTCCACCTTCCCATCAGGCTGTTTTGCCTCCCTTCGTTTGCGATAACCTGCTTTGGCGAAGGCCTCAGCAAAGAAAGGGTAGGGAATTTCGTATTCGGTAAAGGCCTCTCGTAAGCGCTTGTAGGCTTTGGTTGACGAGGACGGTGTCTCTTCTGTTTCCCGCAAGTTTCTCAGAAACTCGACAGCAAGCTTAATATCCAGCTCGTCATTCAGCAACTTGGGCGAAGGGTTTGGATCAGGAGATAGCGTAGATAGGGTGTTCCGAATGTTTTCTTCGCGTATATTCTTCCTCTGTCCTGCGAGGGCTTTCTCGGCTGTTTTCTGTGTGTTTGGATAAGAAGAGGTGTCGACACGGTTAGCGACCTCGGAAGGCAGACAGTGACCCGAATGTACCCTTTGTTCTCTGGTTCGTGGGGCCATCTCTTTTGCCCTTTCCCTTGCTTCAGCTCTCTGTATGCGAGTCCAGTAAATATCTGATTGAAGCAAAAGCCACCAATTTCGTACCTCATCTTTAGTAAGAGTGCAAAGTTCTTTGATATCCCACCGCATGCTCTCATACGCTGTGCGTATCATGTCTTCAGTCACAATCCACTGCGGATGCTCTTTCTTGACGCGAGATACAACGCGCCATAACTGTGTCGGCAGACGGTCCGCACTTCGCAGTTCTGCAAGAAATGCCACAATAGTTTTGTTGTCGAGTGGACCTCGGGTTGAGGGATTTGTGTTATGCTTATCGGTAGGCTTCACTATAGGTTGATGTAAGAACAGAAATGACGCGTATCGGCGCGTCAATGTGCATTCTGGACTCACTTCTTTTACAGGCGGTCGTGTCAACTTGAATTTGTTCAATATCCGGTGAACACTCAAACCAAACAGCGCTATAGAGATTTGGATAGGTAGAGGTTGCGTGAGCCTGAGTAGAGTTTGATAGTTATAAATGTCGAGGTAGTTTGTGGAGTCAAGACTGAGAAAGTGAAAACCGGGCCAGCCGCGATGAAAAGAAGGTTGAGTCGCGTGACAAATATCTAGTCACATGACCGAGCCACACTCATTATTCCCACGATTTCGCGGATCACCTTCTGGTCTTTCATCGGCAAAAGTGACCAAGTCCCCAAATGCCTTGCCAAGGCATTTGGAGGCGTCCAAATGCCCCAAGGCCCAAATGGCCTTTTAGATTGACTAACGAGAGACTCGGAATTTTGAAAGGCTATAAATTATTTACAAAAACCAATGTTTTAGCTAGATTTAAATTTAATCAAATCATTTCGGTAAAATTTGGGAGACCCAAAAACATTTGGATAACATTCAAGTTGCCTTTGAGAGCCCCAAAAACATTTAGAGTTCACCCAATATTGACACAATGATATATTTTGTATATTTCTACTTCTATTAGCCACTTTAGGTATTCACACAGTAGAATGTAGTAGTTCAATGAAAAATATTATTGGAAAAGATTCAGAACAACAAAGGCTACATAGAAATGACTAAGAGAAAATGGATTCAAGTTACAACCTGGGCGGCGTTACGAAGTCACGTGATCGAATTGATGTGTCAACCGTCCAACGAGATCTACTTTGTGATGAGTCACGGTCAAGCAGATCTAAAATATATGCGCATATACGTACCAATAAGGTGACCAAAATGTGTATCTGGCTATATGATACACTTGAGAGAAAGGAATAATCAAGGCAGAGAAAGAACATGCCATGAAAAGGTATAAAACAGTCAGTTAGGGTTGTGTGATGAAAATGAGAGCATGTCTTTCACCTTTTCAGCTCTATCAACAGTTTTGAAATGCAGAGAAAGAGGCATAGCAGTATTGATTGAAACCAGAGAGCGCTGTCGTCAGAGTGGTGGACATGAGAGGGTAGAAAGAAAGCGACTTGGGCGTGTCTCAGATTCTTATGCTCAAAACGGATGTTCAGTCTCCGATTTAATTTGTCATCGGAGACGGGCCTCTCTAATTTATATTTCTTGAAGTTAAATTTCCCACGTACATGTAATTCTTATGACAATGGTGTCGTATTGGAAACAACCTGCCAGTGTCATAGGTATTACGTGTGGTCAGTAAAATTTCTTGTACCTAAATCATTTTGAACATATTTGAAGCCCTTTAATCATCTGTGTCAGCAAAAAGTTAAACTCAATGTTTTATTCTTTGTTTTTATTTTTAATCAATTGTTCTCTGCAAGTTTTATGGCAAACAAATCATTAAGAGATAAATGTAAATACATGGAATATTTTGTACTGAACTTTGAGGTGTATAAATGTTTGTGGAGCATTCAAATGCTCTCCAAATGTTTTGTGCACCTCCAAATTTCAGTGAAATGTTTTTGTGTGACTTAACATGTCACGCAAAACATTGACCTGCTTAAAAAGGCACAAAAGGCATTTGGGGGTCTGGTCACTTTTGCCGATGTTTAATAGTCGCAAATACTCCGCGCGTCCGCATTTATACCATGATCATCTTCACGATTTTTGGTGATTTGTTGTGGATAAAATCGTCTGATGAAGCTAAACATAACTTCTCGGGACCCAATGTGAGGTTGTAGACGGCGTGGTGCTGTGATTATGTAGTCGGGTGTAGCATGGGTATCAGATATAAATAGACACGACGTTTGACATGTTGACTCCGGACGATGCGTAGGAACCTGTAAAAAAATGTGAGCTTTAGAGAGGTTAATCAATTTATTTGAATAAAAGAAATTCTTACTGAAGGAAGATTGAATCGATGGCCTCGTATGAGACTTTAAGTTCATTTAAACGCAAAAGCCCCTTAAAAGTTGATACTTAGGAGTCAAGTCTTCTGAATCTAAAATAACTCAATAACTCGGTCCATCTGACAATCAGGTCTCTTCCAACCATCATTACGGAATGGAAAATTTTACCACCCTTTATAGCCGCATTCCGCAACACGTTGTCACATAAAGTCTGCTTGCCAGCGTCAAAATTCCCTTGTTCACGACGCCCATCTCTCTCTGCTATTTTTTGCTTTTCAGCAATACCCACTCTCCCTTACCGCACTTTCGTTTGCTCGTTTAATAAACATGTTCTCTAAGGCCTTCCTTGCTCTTGCCTTCGCTTCTACAGCGTTTGCAGGCGTTTTTGTGCGTATAGGACTTTGGTTTTGAGAGACAAAGCTGATTACAAGCCTTGTGCTAGGTGACCTCACCCACTCAAACGACCACTTTCCAAGCTGGCCAACAAGCCACTATCTCGTGGCAAGATGACGGAAAGGCTCCCTCTTTATCGTCATTTGGACCATCCAAGATTTCTATTTACGTAGGGAACTCTCTGCAACAAGTGAGTTTTGGTTTTACTATGATTGTGAAAACTCTCTTAACGAATGTTGACAGACTTCGCTCCAACTCATCAACGGCAATGTTGATGTTTCTCAATCTTCGTCCATCACTTTTACTCCTGACCCATCTATCGGCCCCAACAGCAACCAATAGTAAATCCTAATTGTGCCGGTTCACCGTCTCTTGCATGCTCACCTTGTTTACCCAAGTTTCATTAGGTTCGAATCCCTGAGCCTGATTGATAACAGTGTGCAGCCTCCCATCCCGGCCCTTTCCTTCTCCCACCAGTTCACGTAAGTTCAAGCTTGGACTCGTGTATTAGTTTTTACTTACCCAGTCGCTTTCAGTTTGGCCGGGATGACTGGAACGTTCAGCCCTGCTGTCAGCGCTCAAATCGCTGGTCAGTCAACGGCACCTATCGGAGGCGCTGTCGCCACCTCAGCCGGCCCCGCATCCACTGGAGGCTCCCCGTCTGCTCCCGCTAACCCTACCTCTGCGAATTCCACATCGAAGAAGGCCACCAGCACCTCGTCCAGCGCACCTACCTCTTCCCACTCAAGCAGCGCCATGAGCATTCACGTTGGATGGGCTGGAGCATTCCTCAGCGCTCTGGTTGGCATGACCGTGCTTTAAACCTGCGTACTCGTAAATTCGTTGCTTTCATATTCCTTTCTTCCATGGACATTAGGAAGCCGATTAATTAAACCAAGTAGGTCCGGCGTAATATTGATTTATGTTGAGGAGTAGCCAAAGGCTTTGTACACGCCATACTCAAGCAAAATCATATCTTCACCTGTCATGTTACAGGCCCTTTTTTATCTGGATGCTAGAGTTTTCAGCACACCGCAAAACGACGAGTTTTAATTCTATGGGTGAAGTCCCTCCTCTTGGCATCTAGGCCCCTTGTGCTACAATTGGTCTTCCGGAGACCAAGCATGTTGATCACCCTTCGCCCTAAGGTTTTCTGAGTCACCGTTCAACGCGGCCGATCAAATATCCCATCACCGCATACGGCGAAACACTCAGGGTCAAACCATATAAATTTCGCATTCTCACACAGATATCCTTTTCAACATTTGTTGTTTTCTGCCCCACCTGTACGCTCTGTTCGTGCCCGCTTTATAGCACCCTACACTCCCTTACCCCACCTTCGTTTTTGTGCTATTGCTGAATTTCGTCAAAATGTTCTCTAAATTCGTTGTCGCTCTCACATTGGCATCCACGGCGTTCGCGACAGTATTTGTACGACCGTTGCCCATTCTATTTTAACGTTGGCAACCTAAAAATTGACGCATTCCTAACTTTAGATCACTGAGCCCTTTGGTGTTACGACCTACGCAGCTGGCAAAGAGGCCACTATTCGATGGAAGGACGATGGCAATGCGCCCTCTCTAGCTGAGTTCGGGCCTGCCAAGATCTCCATCTACGTCGGGAACTCCAGGCAGCAGGTATGTCTTGGCCTTTATTGCGCTATCGGTGTGTACCGACAAAACCTGTCAGACTTCCCTGCAACTCCTTGCGGATGATATCGACGTTTCCAAAAATTCTTCCCTTGCTTTCACTCCCAATGCGACAATTGGACCAAACAGCAGCGAATAGTACGTCGCGTTGCACACCACATGAAGACGTGCATTTGTAACTTTTTTGCTAATATGTGCAGCTTCATTCGCGTCGAATCTCTGTCGCTCAAGGATCCATCTCAGCCTACAATTCCCGCGCTTGCATTTTCGGCAAGATTCACGTACGCCCAGCCTTCTTTCATTTTCGAGAAGATTAACTCAATTTAACACCGGAATTAGTCTTACAGGCATGACTGGAACGTTCAGCGCGGCTGTTCAATCTCAAATTGCAGGACAGTCCACGGCTCCCCTTCCGTCTGTAACATCCACGACCACTTCTACCACTACCTCAGCCACATCCACCTCCAGCTCTTCTAGCAGGAGCAGCACTGGCACTGCGTCTAACGCCAGTGCTTCTCCGTCCACTGGCAGCGCCATGGGTATCGTCAACCCACACGCCGGACTGGCTGGAGCCCTCTTGAGCGCCCTTGTCGGTATCACGTTGTTCTAGACTCATCGGATCGCTTGGCTTTTCCTAGTCCTCTTCCTCTGTGATGTGTGCTGGTCGACCCGAGGCAGAAGGAACTCTTCGACTTTTCTCATCCTTGTTTTCAATGCTCTCCTGTTCTATACCCAAGATGCGATTTACATGCCATCATTGGAAGATGTATGTAAGTTGTAATCTGTACCGATGATAGTTTCTTACATGTATTTCATCAATTTATTGCCCGTTTGTCACAAGTTTGTTGCAAATGTTGTGCTTGAGACGAACTAGTATTACAGTTATTCGAGTCCGTATGTGTGACTCAACCTTCCGCCATACGAACACCAAGATAAGTACACTCAAGAGCTGGACTATCAAACCCCCTTGACTTTATAGCTGCTATACCTGTTTTTATATCCAAACAAAGGTGCAATGTATCCTCCAAAAATTATAACAAACTGGAGTTGTAACGGTCAGGCTTCCGTTTGCTTGGGAACAGTGATGAGGGGAGGGACTTACAGCCTTCTCCAACCATTTAATATGGCCAGGGAGCGGAATATACATATCGCCTTGATACCCAACTACCAGGACTTGAAGGAGACTTGTAGGAGTCTTTCCATCCTCCAACAGATTTCGAAAGAAGAGCTCTTTTTCCCCGTCCTATAGCAATGTACAACGTTACATAGTTGGACGCGTATGAACGGCCTATAGGTACAGAATATTGATAATCAACGTACCATAGGGTCAGTCCGTTCCTCAAAAATAGTCTCCTCTCCCTTAAATCCATGGAGGCTGTGGATCGTGCCTCTGGGAATGAGAATCTCTCCGTCCTCTGCAGTATAATCACGAGTGACGTCCCCGATCCTCACGCGTAAGCGCCCTTTGATGACGCGGAAGAGCTCGTCGTATTTGTCGTGCCAATGTGGTAGGACGTTCAGTGTCTCTGCGTCAGTTATGGCAGCAACGTGGACTCGTGCGAGATAAGGCTCGTTCCGTAGAAAGGTCTATACCTTTTATGTTGAACTCCCTTGAATATCACGACTCTGGATAAGCGCTCACCATGGTGGACTGGTGCCCAAGGTCCAAGACTGGGGAAAGCGCATCATAGTCAGCGACAGACATGGGAGACAAACAACAGCAGCGTCGTTGATAAGACCGTGGCCTTTAAGTGAATGATGTACGGGAGGACCCTGAAGTGATGTCTCATGTCGTAATGGTATCCTTTGTACGAACACCGATCGTACGAGGGAAAATGTTGACGAACTTAATACGGTCTGTGCTGACGCTTCGGCCAGTTTACCTAGGCATACCTGATAAATAAGTAGATACCCTTATTTTTGGAGCATCTAAGAGATGTCCTAAGTACCAAGAACGAGCATGTATCTCGCAACACTCAGCACGGTGTAACAGGTCAGATATTCGCGTCAGACATATAAATAGCCAGCCCCAGAGGCAGCTTGTAAGATTGGGCTCATCAGAAACCAGCACCCTTACGTAATCAATGGGCTTGGCGCCAAGAGCGGCCAAAATCCAGCTCGAAAAAAAAATCAAAAGTTATGTTGACGGAAAATGGTTTCAGACAAAAAGTTTAAAAAAAAAAAATTCATAAATGTGCATATACAATCCTTACTACTAGCCTTTATGCCCACAATAATAGAATTACACCTCAGAGGTCAAATTGTAGTCTCTGGAAGTCCATAATGAGTCTGAGAGGTATTACTTAGGCGTGACTTATTGTCACGTGTGGTCACGTGTACCATTATATAAGCGGCCAAAAGAACATTGTCAAATTTTCGAAAATCTCCCAAACTCGAGAAAACACCATTTCTGACGTGTTAGACTAAAAAAAAAGGAAAAAAATTAAAATCTTTATAACTTCTTGAGATCAAAATTTTTTTGAAAAAAAAAACCACAGATGTGTTCAAAGAAGCATAACCTACATATCTGTGGTTCAAAAATGTAGAATAGTGTGAGTGCAGAAGGGTTGAAAAGGTTCGGAGGTAAGCCAACTTTTGCTTACCTAAGGGGGTGCTGGTTCCTGATGAGCCCAATCTTATCTATTGCGCAAAGTGAATGATAACATCAAAGCGAACGTTTATATGCATCATTGAAATCACGATCTCACCTGTAAAGGTACTCTGGCACTATCGAACACTATTAATTATATCGTCGTGGTGGACACGAATGTATGGCCTAGAACTTGGTGGAAGCTAATCCAAACTTGTTTTGTTCAGGCGATCTACAAGATTCCGGCTACCAAACAGAACGTAAACAAATCAGTGACTGTCTAAATTGGATGTATAGAAACTGTATACAGACAACACAGGAGGCCAGAGAGCAATGCAGATAAGTTGATAAAAATGGTAATGATCAAGGCCCACAGGTCATTTGACAACATTCAAACCATCGCAAGTGCCCTTTCCATATCTGGCTTGGCCGATTGCCATGTCCACGCCCACACATCCTGGATGGCTTTGGCAAGTGTGTCTACACTTTCCTGGCTTACTTCATCGCCATCCTTAATGTTTTCAAATCCGGGTGAATGAAGGTCCAATAAGTATCCCAATCGAACCGAAGCGTCTGCGGCAAATACCGCAAATGGTTGACGGACTGTATCGTATATCTTGGTGAGTCTAGGTATATCAAAGTTGCCAGACGTAATTCCTTTGGCTAGGACGTTTGCGAGAACATAAACATCCTGACCAATATCTCGGTAAAGTTAAGAAATTGCGGATAGGGAGCTTGCTTACTTCAATGGCTTGACTAGCGCCGTTGCCAAGATGTGGGGGTGCAGCATGCGCCTAATGTGTAGTGTCAACCATGAGAATATTTTCTCTGAAAGAAATACTTACAGCATCGCCTAGAAGGACAACGGATCCAGATTCAGAGACGTATGTATCGAGCGGCGAATGGTGCTGAATTTCCCAGCGAGATGGGTTTGACATATGCTATACAATTATTCAAGAAATTAAACTCAAAATCTAGGGAAATGATGTAATTGACTCGTACCTTGATAAGCACTTCCACATCGTCAGCCCAGCCCGCAAAATTGGGAGCAAAGTTATCTTTAGATCCTTCAACCAGGACTGGACCGTCGACATATGTCCCTTCCCTAGCGTAGTTTGTAAGAAATGGGACAGCGTTTACTAATTTGCCTTGAAGGATCGGGTAAGCTACAAGATGCTATAAACTCGATATCAAATTAATCTGTTGGTCGGTCATTGGTTGTAACAAACCAACCTTATCCTTTCCAAGGTACTGGGAGTACAAGCGCCAGTGTAAGCGCGTGGGATATTATATTAATATGTGAATTTACTGACCATCACTGCCTCAGTTAACGCACGATGATTCGGAGAGTCCTTTCTAATAAGCTCGGCATCGATGGTGTTTCTATAGACGGTGGAACCTGTCCAAAGAGGTTGTGCTTTTTGGGCAGCTTCTTCCTCAGACCACCCGTTTTTGTTTCGAAGGAATGTCTTGCGAATGGCAGAATTTATACCATCAGCACCGATCAGTAGGTCGCAAGTGACTTTATTGCCGTTCTTGAACTCCAATTCAACGAGGCCTTCTTCAAGTTCACGATAACTGATGAGTCGATGCGAGAGATGAACTTTAATGGAAGGAGATATGTGCTTGAGAAGAACTTCTTGCACGTCTGCCCTATGGAACGCAACTGAGCCACCTACAGACGAGACGCGTATAAGATTCGTTGACTTCGTATCAGAAAAAACTAAATTACCTGGCATCATGACATCAATAATATGCCTATCTTCCTTTGTGTCACCTTTTCTAATCTTAAATGTGGGCTCTGAAGAATTCATTAGCGAACGGCGCGAACAGGAGAGTGGCACAGAGTGAAGCCCACTGAGTTGCTCGGGTGAAGGAAGCTCTTGATCAGGAGACATTTTCTGAGCCAAGGAAGCTTCCAATCCCAGACTCTGAATAATTTCCCATCCTCGTGGCCAAATCATGATCCCAGCGCCAATTTGGGTCAACTTCCCTGTGGACTCATAAATGTCGATTTGAAGATGCTCGTCGACTTTGAGGTGACTTAAAGCGACTGCCATAGCCAACCCTCCGATACCACCACCACTATAGTCAGAAGAATCGGTAAAGAAAATGTTAGTTGCATTGGATCTGTGAGCAGCAATGTTGTACTTACACAATAGCAACGCGTTTCCTGATTTCAGACATCAGCAATCCTTCTGAGTAATAAACGGTATCTTCAGGTTTCAAGGACCACTATATATCTAGTCTGAGCCATGCTAGTCCTGGATGGAAGCAATCTATCCGGGAAACGTCATCAAGAAGCATAAAGTCAAAAGTCGATTAGAGCACAGGAGGCAATCCAGCTGAGCGTGGTTTGTCATTATATTTCGCAACATAACGGGTTTGGACTGATGAAATGCACGGCATGAATAGCAGGATGGGAATTCTAACAGAGCTTTCGCAGATATGACTGACTAAAACGGAAGATAGTTCAGACAGATGGTGAAATAGATGGAGGTTGGGAAACCCAAACCTACCAAAAGACACGGTTGAAGCGGAAGGGAGAAACCCATGGCGCGATTAGCCGAGGCCGTGAGTGACCCCCATAGCGATCACGTGGATGAAGATCAATCATCATCGGCAAAGATGCATCTTTGCAGGACTTCATTGCAAACAGATCTGTTTCGGGATGTATAACTTAAAGACCTAGTATGCTCTCCTATGACATTTCTTTGAGTAGTATAGACGAGAGAAGAGAAGAATCACAAACCATGCTAGGAATTCCGAGTCGAGCGAGTGATCGCCTCAAGACTTCAATCCAGATACTTATGTTCAGGATATGTCCATACCCACTAGCTCAAAGCTCAGCTGAGATTACAGATAATTTCCGTGTGTATCTATAATACGCACCCGTTTCAATTAACCATGGAGGATCATCAATGGAGGTCAGGACTCTTCAATCAACTCACAAACCCAACTGGCCTCGTCCACCGGCATGCATCAGGCTTCATACCGGATGTCCGAGCTCGATTGATGTCCAATGTTCAGTATGTCGATGACGTTGTCGAGATAGTGTGGCAGTTGACATGAAAGGACGTCATCTAGGACGCGGCTGTGATGTAACAAAGCGCATATCGTGAAGTATGCAGTGATATTGGCAGGCGTCAGGAAAATAAACGTTTGACGACTTAAACTCTACTGGGTTGGGTATCGCAGCAAAAAAAAAAAATCGGCATGTCATATCATGCCATCGCGAAATGGAAGAAAGAAAAAGAAATAAAAATAATAAAACATAAATGAACAGGGTCAAAGGTCCAAAAAATATGGATTGAAACCGGGTCCGCAGAAGGTAAATAAAAAATGGCGGGTTGGTTTATGAATAGCTAGGCGACTTGGAAGGGAGGCGAGGTGGACGGGCGCGATGTCAGACAAAAATCAAAGTTGGTGTCGCAGAACAGCTACGCCTGTAGATGGGCGGGGTTCGCATGCTCTCTTGGCAAGCGACAAGGTGTCCAAGGAAGGATGGCGTCGAATGTTCGAGAAAGATATGTTAACTACAAAGTACTAACGAAGAAATGGACACAACAAGTAATGTAAAAACAGGTGAAAGGATGCTGGCACCCCTGCAAGAACCGCTGGTATTCGAACTCAACGCAGAGGTAGGGGATGGCGAAGCAGAAGACGATGTAGTAAGAGATGTAGAAGATGGCGGAGATATCACAGTTGTCAACTTAGACGTAGATGACAGAGATCTGGAAGATGTTGAGCTGGATGATGAGGAGACAGTTGTCGAAGAAGATGGCGCCACGATAGCTGTTGACGAAGATGAAGTAGATATTGAAGGAGATGACGGTGGAGGTGATGGGATTGATGGTATCGTGGTAGGTATCACACCGACTGTAACTGTTCTGGTCCCTGACTCAGTTGCGGATGGTTGGGTGAGAGACGCAGGGACTGAAATTGGTGATACGGCTGATGGTAAGGGCGTGTCAAATGAGCCGGTCATCCCAGTGAGACTAGAACGATTTGAGCATAATATTACAGTAACACCATGCTTGAGAACCTACACAAAACTGGGAGACCATCCGGTATACAGTGCGCTATTATTCCCTTGGAGTGTAGTGGAAGTAATGGCAATATAGCTTAACCAGGCAGTTAGATATGGTGATTGAGCTACGTAGGGAATTAACATACTAAGTGTCTGAATTGGGACCAGCTGCTGGATTGGGCTGTAACAGGTCGGTTAGTAAGTGGAAGGTACACTCATTGGATATAGAAAGTATGCACCGTAAATGTTACTGAGTGGACCTTTGCAACGTCTACTGGACTGATAGTTTGGACAAGTTGCTGCATCGCGGTAAAGCATTAACCCGAGTTCGCGAACACTTCGTGAGGTGCTCACCTGCTTGCCCGTGTACAATCCAACTGTAGCAACACCAACTGCAGAGAGTAGCGGCCGGGAACCATCATCTACCCAGCTGATAAGACACGGTTCACCTGCTCGACACGTAGAGCCAGAGAAAGGTTGATAAACCTGTGGATGAATGTTGAGTATGCAAAAAGATTCAACGGACAGCTTGACGCACGAAAAGACCAGCATTAACGAGCAGCGCAGCGTCTAGATAGAAGACTGCCAGAGCCAAAGTCACGAATGTAGTATACATTTCCGATATTTAAAGAGCGTGATTGATGCGCGGTGGATGCAAAAGAATGTAGGTTTATGCGTCAAAGGTCGACGAAGATTTGGTGAAATTTTGGGTTTTCAGAGATTATTGTATGTGGACCTTTGCCGGAGGCATATAAGACGGTGAGGAGGAGGATGTCGGTGGTGAGAAGTAAGGGAGAAACAGGCCGAAAACAGAATCGTAAAATCGTCGTTATGTCGTTCCAACTCGGTTGTCGTCAAGTTATTCAACATGGCCAGCCATGATTTCTGATTTCGGCATTGCGCGGCATGCACCGGAAACTTCCGAATTCGTTTTTTTCCCACTTGGCACTTGGCGTTCCCTCTTACTACCGCAACCACCATGCCTGACGCCTGACGCTGCTCCATGAAACATTACTAGTGGCTTTGTGCACACCGCTGCTGCCTACAAGAAAACGTGCCGTATTAAAATCTACCGTCGTCGACAACTTTAATGAAACTCTCTTCGTTTGCACCAATCGTTTTATCTTACTGCGGCAATAATTGTCCGCATCTTCGGATAATTTACTGGTCCTGATAATGGGTGACGCTTGAGCGGGGTAGATGAGACAACAAGACAAACATTCCAATTTTGTTCGTGCTTGTTGTGAATTTTGAACACCACTTTTTGGAGCGAAATTTACAGTATGCATAACGAACTAGACTGTTGCTTGGAGCAATGCAACTACTGTTGTCCGCGTCTACGTTCCCTGTTGTAACATCCGGCTTGGAAGCTTAAGAAGAACACGGTATACACACACGTGTCTGGGTACATAACATCCATCTGACATCCTATGGAAGCTTCTGTATTCCTTAGAAGGCGACATCACTCCGAAATCCCGTGGTGAAATCCCTGTTGTCTATTTTCGTGGCACAAAATTTGGGGCAAGGGCTTCATCTGCTGGACTAACGCGAAAACTTCATGGAGCTTGACCCTTCTGCTTTGGATCTCGACATTGGGCAGAGTTATCGGTAACGCTTTCACGTACGCACCTTTCGCGCTGGTTAACACTGCGGACTTTGTTGCCCCCGAAGAAAGCTTACATTCATTCAATTAACATACTGTCTGCTCCAGAGTGACGCATCGCAAAGTGCCGGTAAATATATTCTGGTAAACATGCTGGGCCATGACATGAAATCTTCTGGTCAAGCTGAAAATTTTCAAAACAAAGAATTCTCCGTCTCCCCTTTCCCGCAGAACTTCGATGAAATTAAAGGCTGGCAATTTTACGAGACGCACAACACAAACTTTTTGAAAGCTGTATGTGACCCAATGGCAAATGCATACCAAGATGAATCCTCAATGTGTCTGCGCAGGATGAAGGAGCGCAGCTGGCAAACCCTCAAGGCATCAACTTTGTGCTTTGATACCATGGTAAGCATCCGCAGTTATGACAACGCACAGTATTGCCTCTTTGCTCACTGGGTCTCTTCACAGTACATGTGTCCGGAGTGGTGGATTCATTAAGCTGAAAAATTGACGGACGATGGGTCAGCCAAACTAACTGGGAATTTTTCTCTCGGGTGGGTAAGTGCTATGTCATTCATTGACATATTTAATGCAATATTCTTAACCACCCATATCTTTGAAAGGTTGCCAAAATTAGCTTTTCTCCACTCCCTGGGGCCTGTGTATCATACTTACTAATTAACTCCATAGCAGACAACCTCACCAGCGCTGGTAGGAGCATTCTGTATAAACAAACCTCCCTTCGCAAATGATCCGCGATTAATTGGCACGAATGCAAACACAATGTGTACAAGTAATACTTCGACGCCCCACTGACTCAAACTCAAGAGAAACGGGTCAGGGAGAGGACAAGGGAACTAGCCGCAACGCTGCCATGAGTTCTAAGAGCCAAACAAGGACAACCAATTAATACTGAGCGACGGTGCGGAGTTTAAAGTCGAACACGTTCAGAACGTCAACGTACATGTCGTCCATTCAGGAGGAAAGCGACAACCTTGTCCAGGCTTCACAGCAAGTCCAGGTATATCACGACCCACTGTCTTGTTGGACTTATTAATTTTACCGATTATCAAGCAGGAGCAGTCGAACAACAGGTCTCCTAAATCCGATCCTGATCTGCCCACTGGCAAGTTGTGGGACGTTCAAGATCCTTTCAGATTTGCCCCACCTAAACCTGACGGAGATTCATGGGCTTTACTACTAGACCCATTGATAATGAAGGATAAAGTTCAATGCGACGCTTGGAAAGACGAAGTACAATACTTGCTCATTTTTGTAAATGTCATGTGTGACGTTTATAAAGATACACTGACCCCATCTTGCTTAGGCTGGACTTTTCTCTGCGGTAATTACCGCTTTCATCGTCGAGTCGTACAAGAACCTACAGCCGGACCCCAATGACGCCATCGTTAGCCTTCTTTCTCAGATAGCTTCACAGATGGATCGGTCTCTCAATGTGACTACCGTCAACCTGTCGCCTGCAAACTCTTTTGCGCCTACCCCATCTTCCATCCGGGTCAACGTGTTTTGGTTTATTAGTCTTGTTCTCAGCATGGGTACAGTAATCATAGGTATTGTCTCTTTACAGTGGCTAAGGGAACATCAATCTTACGAGTCGGACCTCTCACCACGGGAAAAATATGCATTATTCAACATGCGAGCCAATGGATTAAAACGATGGCACGTTGACAAATTTTTAAACTCTCTGCCACTACTACTACAGGCAGCTCTTGTCCTCTTTCTAGGAGGAGTCATCGACTTTCTTCATGCCATTGGATACTGGGCCGTCACAATCCCTGTTGTTGTTGTGATTGCTTTCATCTTGCTATTTCTTGTTACTACTACACTTCTGCCATGTCTTCAGGTACTATCCCTATACTTTTATTTTCCACCCAGGAATGGTAAAATCCCAAAACACTTTGACCCACCCAGTCAATGCCCGTACAAATCACCACAATCTCAAACTATACGACGGTTCTTCAGAAACACCATAAAATTATATGGCAAATTTACTTTGTGGCATCTTCCACGGTTCTTTCACAGAATTAAACACTACTTGAAAAACCCTTTCTCAGGACCACCTGGCCCCTTTCAGCCTGGTTACTATTCCTTCGACCCTTTTACTTGCTACCTTGGGGAGGCCTCCCGATCGCATTGGTGGAGCCAGTTTGATCTAGCCTGGCTCAACATTCGTGACGCATATATGCGGCGCTCATTTGGTCAACAACTTGATTTCGGCGATACGCTTGGGCGGGATGATGACCAGACTTTTCCCATCTATGATATCGTAACGGGGTTACTTTCTCAAGTTGAAGAAAAATCGACAGAAATTCCTGCCTATCACTGCTTCGATGAGGTGTCGCTAATGTACGATAACCAATGCTGGTATCGTCAAGATGCGTATCTTAATCGCCTTGTATCGAATGGCTTTCAACTCGAGAATAACGTTTGTTTGTCGGATTTTCTTTGTATGACCGGCTCCCTCTACCCCCTTCGAACGGCGTATACCAGCCTCCTTCGCCAACAAAATTTGTTTCTCTTTATTAGAGGCTGTAGGGGCTGGAGACGCGCAGCATTGCTTACCAAACATCTATTCGAACTGAATTTTCGGTTGATGGGATATTATCTCCGTGAGGAAAATGGACTACGCATTGCGGAACTTGGTGAACAAAAAATTCCCGAGTGTTTTAAGGTTCAAGAAGGCTATACCTCTCTCTTCGATCCTAAAGAGGACCATAAAAGCAGTGCTGGTAAGTTTCTTATTGATTTGTATCCCAACAAGTACGTGGTTGATGGTTTGTCAGTTGTAGAACTCTCCCGGCAGTTTGGAAATATTACACTGCTAATGTTACGCCAGCTAGAATCAAATATCAACACAAGTTCAGTGCACTCTGCATCATTAGTTCGAAGCTATGGGTTAGGGGATTATATGAACCTCGCAGAATTCCTCGAAACTCGGAGCTCGTTTGTTCTTATCGCGCAAAATGGGACATCCATACATCGGCCCTTAGAAAAAAGCGATGTCTTTGAATCAATTCGTACTCTACTCGAAAAACACTTAACCAGTAAAATATTGGCGATATCTACCTCCCAGTTATCGGACGAACACCATCCAAGCTTGCTTCTCTACTTGGCCGCACTGTATTGTGACTCTCTCGACTCTTTTCGCCTGCGTCACATTCAGTCTCTGCTCTCCGCGGTTTGTAGATACAAGAAGCTTACAATAGACAAAGGTATAGTTAATTCGGATATTGAAGCAGCATTACATGTTCGTCGAGTTTGGTTTTGGTCTGAGGCTGGACATACCTTCTCAAAAGAGTGGTGGGACCATTTCATGAGTCGAGTTCTGGAAGCATCCATAGAATCAGCGGGTACCAGTAATGACAACCGAAAAGGGACATATACTCGGAATATGTAGGGTTGTCATACTAGTTGTTGCGATCAATAGTACTTTCAAAATTTATTAAGAAGAGAATGGCCCGATGAATTGAAGCCTCCTATTAACGCGTAACGCGTAATCATTCACGTGATGGGAAATTTATGGTTCAATCTCCGATTATAGCTGGCTCCTGTATTGTTTCCAAAATGTTTCCACCAACATTTCACCTGGTGTATTAGCGTCGATGCTCGAGGTTTAAACATGCACGCTTTTTGGTCCGTTCCGGGAACACCTTTTGTTGGAATCCATAAACGGCGTCAGTTAAAATAACATTGCTCCACTCATTACACTTGAACAGGCTTTGCCAATCTGTCAATGCCTTCACACCATCGCCATACGCGTTTAAAGGTTCGCCACAATAGGTGGTGCAGCTTATGTCATATACTTTCAGTAAAAGAGGATATGTCACTACCAACGCTGGTGGAGAGTACTTGCAAGCATCCTCGAAGCTGCATCGGGATGTCATCTGTGACGATTCACCAATGCACCGGGCCTTTGAGAGGGGTGACGTCACCTTGTCCTCCATTCATAAATATGCCAGCTGCTATTCGTAGTCACTCGAGTTATAAAACCTCGTAAATTTTGACGCATACCACATTCTTACGATGACAATGATCGACAAAACAACTGTCGCAGACCTCGTCGCCAAGTATGGATCCTCTAGTGCAACCGCCTGGCTTGAATTTGAGCGGTACAAACTATGGCAGCCCACAGAACCGGTTCTCGAATCATCGTTCACGCCAGTACAAGGATACATGGAGAAGGATCCATACATCTTCGCCTGGGGAAACCCTCTCGTGTCTGACCCGGCTGCCTTACCTTCGGTTGCGCGCCAGTTCGTCGAATTCTGCGAATCTCAAGGGAAGCGCCCAATATGGTCGTGCGTTGACCGAGACCTCGAGGAAATTTTAGGCGGTCCAGAATTCGAATGGAGCACGGTGTCATGTATATACGAGGATGTTGTCGACCCTGCCCACGTGCTAGAGCTAACGTCGCCCGAATCGAAAGGAAAAGAAGGCCAAAAAGTGGTGAAGGATTTGAAGAAGAATTTATATAGGGCAGATAAGTATGACGTGAAGGTGCAGGAAATTTTATCCAACGAGTGGACAGAGGCCGACAAGATTGCAGTGGAGAAAGGAATTGCCGAGTGGAAGGAAAATAAGAGCGGGGTCCAAATAGCGTCGACAACCCTTCAACCGTGGCTTGACTCGGTACATCGAAGATATTGGCTAGCAAAGAAGGACGGTGAGGTGAGTTGCTCTTACCCTTTGGACCCAAACTATTCGTATCGTACCTAACCGACGGCCCTTGCTATAGCCTGTCGGAATCCTCATTCTCACACCTATCCAAGCGTCGTCGTGGCAGATCAAGAATGCTGTTTCTTTTCCATCCGCGCCCAAAGGCACTTCAGAAGCACTCATATTCACTGCACTGAAGGATTTGCATGAAGAAGAAGAGAAAGCCCGAGCGTCCGGAGACAAGATACCCCATCCAGCCAATGGAAACGTCACCGGAGAAGTCATCCAACCTGTTGGGAACGGTGCACCAGCAGCTGACTCTGCATCAGAAATTAGCAGCATCAGCGCCGACGCCCCTTCAGAAAGCGAGACCAATAGTCTTTCCACTCCTCACCTGGAGAATGGCTCAAACACTAACGTCGGACAAGGATCAGCACCCGCGCCCTCGAAGACGAATCATCGAGATGCAGATAGAGTGACTGTAACATTTGGTATCAGCGCATCGCCGGAGTTCCAGCCTATTCGGAATCTTGGGGGTTGGAAAGTGAAGGCGCTAGGAAAGACATATAATAAAGTAGCTTCTGGCGCCAAATTGATTCAAAGAGGCGAGTTCCGAGTGAGTATTGCAACCTTTTCCGAGGTAAATTAACCTGAACTTACCGTATCCGCAGAGTAAATTCGACTCTGAGGCGGATCCCATGTATGTCTGCTATCCGGCGGATGGATTTGGCCTGGACGGGGTAAACGCCTTGCTGAAGGTGTTGAAGAAGTAACTTGAGGGATTTGACTTTTATTAGACTCCATGGTAATCTTCATATCCTTCATTTGTCAATTAAATTGAGATACTCGTTTTGTTGCCTTGGTCTCCTGGACGAACTGCAACGTGTGAGACTCTTTGGTCATGATACATCCCAGATGCATCCATTCATGATCGCGTCGAACTAATTTCGGCCTTTTGCGGCCGTGCATTGATGCCGATTGATTAGGGTGATTACCGAGAACAGCCGAAGTGCCGACAAATGAACATTGAACAACTCAGAACACCTCCAAAGTCAATGAGTCCTAGGCGGCACTGTGTAACCCTTATGCGCACGGTTAAACGATGATCTGAACTGAGACTCTGTACATATTATACTTTTAAAGAGCTTTCTATTGGATAATTAAAGCTCCAATGCGCGTACGCCGTACACCGTCTCGGCGATCAACTTCGTATATGGGGCACCCAATCGACATGAATAATCATTGTTATCCCGACAGGCGTTGGCCATTCTCCATACAAGAGTGAATTTAAAGACATAATCACGATATCACGATATATGCTATAGTCGCATCTTTTCCATACAAATATACCAGTCGGTAAACTGTCTTCTTTGTATAATGCAGCTGACTAGCTTATCAAAATATACAACGACTTCAATGTGAGCTTGTGTAACTTGGACGTTTTAAGATTCCTCGAGAACTCTGATATTGTAGAGATTAGAATGGGTGTGTGAGCCCTTGGCATGATTTCTGTGGCTCCTTTTTTCATCACAAGGGATCCATCAACATGAGACCGTCAGCGCTTCCGATTCATTCCATGCTTAATAGCCAAAAATAGGTAAACAACCACAGCGTACACGCCGGGCTGGAAAGATCCAAGTTCTTCACTAGGACGAAAAATATCGCCGAGCATACACTTCTTGTGTGTTTCAGTTCGCTGGCGCAGTAGTATGTAGTAGTAGGCGCAGTATACTGCGTCGCATATGCCAATGTTCAAAAATAGCTTTAACGCTTATATACAAGTCAGCGGTGAAGGTATGAATCCTCAAAAACGCATCAACTAATCGTGCCATTTCACATTCCCTCAAAGCACTCTCATATACTTTCCAGACTCCTTCTGATTCATGAGGAACATTGAGCAGCCGTCCCTTTCAGATTTAATCGCGGAACACGGGCATTCCAGCTCGACAGATTGGCTGGACGCGCGGTATCAGCACTGGTATCTTCCTTACCGACCTTCTGGATCCAAATTTACCCCCGTCCAAGGGTATATGATTCAAGGATCGTATATTTTTGCGTGGGGAAATCCGATCGTCTCTTCCTCAGCTGTTTTTCCTTCCTTTATCGACCACTTCTCCGCGTTCGCCGATTCTCAAAGCAGAATTCTTGTCTGGCTTTGTGTAAATCAGGAGTTTCAAGATGTCCTTGGGAGTAAATTCGGCTGGAGCACTGTTTCGTGTATAAAAGAAGATCTTATCGATCCGACTCATGTTTTGCACATGATGTCGAAGAAGGAATGCGGTCGCATTAAGAATCTTCGGAACAGCTTAAGCAAGGCGTACAAGTCAGGTCTAATGGTGGAAGAGGTCCCAAAAGAGTATTTGGTCGAGTCTAATCAACGGGTCTGCATCGACGAAGGAATAGCGAAGTGGAAAGAGAGTAAAAAAGGAATACAAATCGCTTCGACGACTGTGAATCCATGGCTAGATATAGAGCACCGAAGGTATTGGTTAGCAAGATTGGACTCCACGGTGTGTAGCCTCTTTGCTTCTCGGTCAATTCAACTACTGCGAGTCGCCTGCTGACGTCGTTCTCCAAGGTCGTCGGAATTCTTATTCTTACCCCGATACACCATGGTCACTGGCAAATTGTCAACGTTGTTCCGTTTAATTCTTCTCCGAAGGGGACTTCAGAGGCTCTCATACACGCCGTATTGAAGGCCATCGAAGCTGAGCAAGACACATTAGACGAATCGACCAGTTCACTCGTTAGTCGAATTTCTAGTGCATCAGTTCTAGTGCTAACCGTGATATTTCGAAGCATTCCGACAGTACTGGCGACTCCATCCCTTACCCAAATTACCAGATTTCGATAGGGGATGCAACGTCGACACCAGGGCTGGTAAGCTTTGGTATCAGCGCTACTCAGGATGTAGTGCCTAGGCACAATCCATCCCCAAAGCTAGAAACACTAGTTAAAATATACAACAAGGTGGCATACCTAGGGGGACTATTTGGACGGAAGGAATTTCGAGTAAGCATTTTGCTACCACCTAAACTCCGCTTTTCGTCCCATTTTCATGTTTTTATTTTGCTAACCCACCGCTATTTTCAGAGTAAATTTGACCCGAAGTACAACATTATGTATGTTTGTTACCCACGCGACGCTTTCGACAAGGGTAGCAGGTTCTCGTTATTCGAAGACCTCATAAACGCTTTGAGAAAATAGTAAATTTGCTTGGCACTGTGCTACAAGCACGTTTGCACTTCTAGCGCATCGACTTTTCATAGTCAGTCAACATCTACTTATATATTTTGGCATCTTTCGTATTCGTTTTCGGGCACTGTCTTTGGGGAATTATGTGGCATATATACATGGACAATTTACTATATTTGTACTTAATTATCGACATTGTATTTTTGTTATTTTTGGGCAACAGCTTCTTCCAACTTCATGTCAAACATATACACCGAAGAAATCGCCTGTGACTTAGTGTACAAGTGGTTATCCAACAAATCAATCCACCGAGAAACTATGCATTCATATTTTTTCTACAGCAACTGCCCAAATACCTGTTGGGCAATGCCGAAGCAATGAACGCGTTTCTACCCGTACACGTACAGTAGTCCACTGTTCCGCTTTGAGAGTGCGTGCGTGCGTGTGCGGCTACTCCAGCCGAAGACATCAAGTGTCGGACCTAGCAAGGGTATGCTCCTGAGATTGTGGAATGGGTATCAACGTCAACGGCAGTAGCATTGGACGACGAGGAAAAAAATTTGGTTGGATTACGACGACGCAACCGTCTCACAGGCCAACCTAGTCGTCTTAGGAAGCTTGTGTTGGGGGGATATAGGTCCGTACTCTGGAATGCGATGACGACCCAGACGGTCAACGCCGTAAGAGGTAATGTGAGGGCGGCGTATATGGCAAAGGTAGCGGTTGTTCCTGGGTTGATTTCGCGGACATTCATGCCAAAGATGCCCTGCTTGAAAATGTTATCGAGAGACGTCTGTAGTAATCACAAGCTGCTTACTGCGAGGAATGACGCTGGAAGAAAAAACATAGTCATATACGCAATTTGCTTCATCTGTTTGACCAATTAGCAATCGACTACTTGCAAGGGAGCCTATATGTCTAACTTACAGCTAGATTCGGTAGTGATTAATTGTATGATTCAATTCACAGAGGGAATAAAACCTTACCGGCACTGTCGCGTATGGTGGCTTCCGTAATTAAGCGGGTGTAGCGCCTATCAACAAGTTCCAAGACATTTTGCAGGCGCCTTTCTTGCATATACAGTTCGGCTTCAAGGCGCTTGATCTCTACCAAGAGATTCGCACACTCCCGTGCCATGATAGCCTTGCTAAATTCACGTTCCTCTTCAGATTTACCGTCCATGGCAGGACTGGGCGTATCCCGGATGAAGATAACATGCTTAGCGTAGTCGTCGAGCAGGGATGTGTAGTGCAAGTGGTGCGCCCTTATCACGTGAAGCTCATGAGTGAGAGGCATATCCTCCGTGGTTGTGATGACACGAGATTCCTGAGGTATAATGAGAAGGGCTACATCACCATTGCATGACTTACCAAGGTGCAGATGTGATCGTAGAGATTTTCCAGAGCTTCATCCCAACCATACATTGCATGCCATACAAAAGCTAATAGGACAAAGGTAGAATCTGCAGATCTCTGGAATATACTTTGCCAGTAAACGTTCTGACCTAGAAGGAGGAACAGAGTCAGGGAACCAATTAAAAAAAAACGAAGTCCAGGTGGTCCACCAACCAGCATAACGAATTCGCTCGTGGAGAAATGCTGCCGACGTCGTCGGAAGATTCAACGTAGGATGAAATGATAAGATGGTACTCCCGTTGATGTTTCGGATAAGGTGAACAGCGAGTAGGTCTAGCACTAGCAGCCTGTTGTCTGTCATATTTATCGGTTGTCAGATGCCTGTCATATAACGTTTTTCTTGGCTTTCTTACTGGAGTGAAGCATTAATGGCGAATGAGGATCAATTCTTTGAGTACCTGAGATATCACAATCAGGAAAAATTGAAGAGAGAAGAAGACAGGAGCAGGGCATACCAAGCAAAGTCCCCGATGGCCTGAGAGTATCGGTCGATTTCCCGAACGTCACTGTGTCCTGATTCGACATGGATCGCAAGAAGGTCAAGGTGATGGTGATATCTAGGCCGTGAGAGGATGAGAAGCTATAGATTCCTCCTTTCTGGATAGGATGGTGAATGCACAAGGGAGAAGATCGACTCACGGTCTCCAATTCCGGGTTCTATCTCCTCTTGAAACCTCGACGGGATCCAGTTCATAGCGGATGACCAGAAGGAGGGTCCTACATTGTATCTAGTGTCCACAACGTATTCACGTAAGTACTGGATGACCGAGTTGTAAATCTGATCGCAGAACCACCCACTTTGCGCCAAGCATTTGCAACATCGGTCCTGAGATGTTTTCTATAAAAAGTGCGCGGACGCGGAGTTTATCGGGTCTCTGGTAAATAGAAGAAAGGCCGTGAGTTACACCAGCTCGGACAATAATCAGAGCGGGATTCATACCAACCTTCTCATTGATTAGGCTAGCCCATGTAGCATCTTCGTCGCCATATCTTGATATAATGTGACCGGGATTTGTGAAGAAACCGTCGATGTCGACGTCCACCTGATAGCAGACGCACGGGCTAGTCCTCGAGTAATTCTTTATGGCACCCATGATCTTGCTTTTTGTTACCTGTCGTTTGGTCCAGTTTGGGAATCGGGACTGTGGGTAGCCCCTCCAGCATCCGCCACAGTCAACGTGGTCGCACAGTGGCGGAATCGGCGGAAGAGGAGACTCGAGTTGCTCCCGATTGACCTCTGCGAGAAAACGCCAATTGGATTAGAAAATGTGGGTCTGGGTCACAGACAACAAGTGTGAGCAAGGACTCAGTACTCACCGTCTTCGAGGTCGACCCATGGCCAGGGGGCAGAAGGAGAGGCATGCCGATGAGAAGGGGCAGGAACTCGGCTTTTGTCGTCCTTTGGGTCGAACCTCAACGACGAGACTCCCGTATGCCCACTTCTCCTCGAGAGCCCACTCCGTACAGACATGAGGTCGGGAGAGTGGTTGCCACCTGCGAGGTCCATCATCCTGGTGGGTTAGTTAAGAAGGGGGAAGGTTGATGTGGTAGAGGGCAAGAGACAAAGTGAACCCGAGACCTATGAGCCGTTGAAGGATCTTCTGGTCGAATTTCGGTGAGAAAAGAAGGATAGGAGAGTGAGCCATCGCGTTAACCGATGTCCATTAGAGACATCAGCGAAGAAGTTATCGTGCATTTGCTCTAAAATTAGCAACCAATTCTCGACAAGTGATGGCATTCGCACAAATAATCGCTACGTCACACGCGTTTTGCAAAAATCTAAAACCCCGTAAAGAAAACAGTAGATATAAAACATACATAATCGATAAAACCATTCAGAAGGGGGATACACGGTTTCCTTCTGACTTAGCTATACTGAAGTCGGTGAATTCAGACTGAGTGTCCAATTGTTGCATTTGCCGCCGTTCCATCATCCGCTTGATTAAGTAGACGGGCCAGCCCAATCGTTTCATAAAGCCTGTGTTCTCCGGGAAGATGTACGTGCTTTGGAACGCGATGATTATCCAAGCAGTCACCAAAGTAAGAGGAAGCGCAATTTCAATGTAGCGGGGCAAAGTGCCAAGAGACCCGGGATTGATCTCGCTCACGTTCATCCCAAAAACGCCCTAAAGGCACTATTAGTGAACACTATCGGCAAGGTGAGAGTGAATCTGCCGCAATCTTACCGCCACAAAAGAAGCAGGCAGGAAGACCATGGTAAGATAAGCGACTTGCTTCATCTTAGCAAAAACAACGTAAGTAAGATACACAATGTATCAAATAACCAATGACATACCGCTAAAAGGGAAAGCAACGAAGATGATAAGTTTATGCAAATTACGCGTTCGAGAAAAGGAAGCTTACCGGCGCTGTCTCGAACCGCAGCTTCCGTCATAACTCTCATGTACCGACTGTCACTTATGTTCACACTACTGAACACCTATGTGTATCATGCCCTATAAGAATGTCACGAGCTTAGGGGACGGAAGGGACGGAGACTCACAAGACCCATCACATTTTTCAGTCGTCGTTCCTGCATGTGAAGTTCCGAGTTGAGGCGTTTTATTTCTGTCAAGAGATTTGCACATTCTCTAGCCATAATTGTCTTGCTGAACTGTTGATCTTCTTCAGACACATTGTCCAGGGCAGGGTTGTGAGTGTCCCGAATAAAGACGACATGTTTGGCGTAGTCATCAAGAAGTGATGCGTAGTGAAGATGATGAGCCCTTATGACGTGTAGCTCCTGGGTCAGTGGCATATCCTCTGTCGTAATGACACGAGATTCCTAATGTTCAGGTAAGAAAAACAATAGACCTGTACAGGCGATATAAAGTTAATCATACCAGCGTGCAGATGTGGTCATATAAATTCTCCAGAGCCTCATCCCAGGCATACATGGCATGCCACACAAAGGTCAAGAGAACAAAGGTAGGGTCGGATGATTGTTGGAAAATGCTTTGCCAATACACACTCTGTCCTAAAAATGGGTGGTAAGTTCGTGTACCAGCACAGGCCAAATTAATTCTACAAACCGGCAAAGCGGATACGTTCGTGTAGAAAAGCGGCCGTGGTCGTAGGAAGATTCAGTGTAGGATGGAATGAGAGGATGGTGCTGCCATTAACATTGCGAATTAGGTGGACTGCTAATAGGTCCAATACAAGCAATCGATTGTCTGGATGATGGATATCATTTAGAATCACAGTCCAAAAGAAAACAGAGGCACCAGGAGGGCGCTTGACGCACTCGAATGTAGCATAAGCGGAGAGTGCGGATCAATCTTCTGGCTGCCTAAAATAACACAGTGAGGAAAAAATTATGAAAATAATACATAGGAAACAAACCAAGCAAAGTTCCCGGTGCTTTCGCCTTGAGTGAATCCGTCGACTTCCCGAATGCGTGGTTGAGTTGTACTGCGTCATGATTGGACATGGATCGCAAAAAGGTAAGTGTGATCGTGATATCTGGGTAGTCAAATGTTTATAACCCGCTCCAAAGCAGCCCTTTCTAACTCACGGTCTCCAATGCCAGGTTTTACTTCTTCCTGAAATCGAGATGGGATCCAGTTTAAGGATGAGGACCAAAAAAACGGTTCAATGTTGTACCTGTGGGAAGCAGATTTCGTCAATGAGTATGAATTCTATCGACCAACAGCAACCCACTTTGCCCCAAGCATCTGCAACATCGGTCCAGAGATGTTTTCAATGAAAAGAGCACGAACCCTAAGGTTTTTGGGTCTCTGTGATAAGGACATAAGGAAGGTATGATAATATTACATGATGCACGAGCCATACCTTCTCAGTGATCAAATGATTCCATGTAGCGTCCTCCTCTCCATGGTTTGCCACTATCGGACCAGGATTCGTGAAGAATCCATTTTCATCTACGTCAACCTGGTAGCAAATACAAGGCTTTTCCTTGGAGAACTCCCTGATGGCACCCATGATCTTGCTTTTTATCACTTGTCGTTCGGTCCAGTTGGGAAAGCGGGATTGGGGGTACCCCCTCCAACATCCTCCACAGTCAACGTGGTTGCAAAGTTCAGGGATAGGTGGAAGAGGACATTCGAGTTGTTCACGATCAACCTCTACAACGTACACGTAAGTTGATCTGCATCCAAAACGGGGAAAGAGCGGAAGCATACCATCTTCCAAGTCGACCCAAGGCCAAGGAGCAGACGGAGAAGCATGCCGGTGAGAAGGGTGAGGAACTCGACCCTTGTCGTCCTTGGGATCAAGTCTCAACGAAGAGACGCCGGAGCGCATACTTCTTCTCGAGATCCCACTTCGTACTGACATCACGTCGGATGGTCGGACTCGAGCAGGAACTGCTAGCATCTCCATGGTAGTTCGTTCGTATCGTCAGTCTTGTGTAGTTCGTTAATGAGGTCGTAAGTCGTTACAAAGGTAGTATGTTGTTTTGAGGATAGGTTGCGCGGTAAGGAGAGGGTGGACGTCAATGGCCAACGAGGACGACGTGCTTCTTTGACAGGGTACTTGCATTTATCCTGGCAAGCGCCCTGGCCGGACATGTGAGGTTCTCCGGAGCCACCCTGAGCGATGATGTGATAAAAATATACTGCCTGATGTTTGTTTTCACGCTTCCCGTCTCGGTTCGTCGTCGAGGATCGCCACGCTTTCTGACTGGTGGGATCATGATGACACGCAGTTATTGCAAACTTTCGCAGTGTCTAGTCTTCTATGAGGCTAACAGCTTGCATGAGGCATTGGTGGGGTTCGCGCTGCCGACTGGATATATCTCCTTTGGAGATCATTGTGGCACTAGTAGAAAAGGTTCATCAAACGATTGTGGAGGCGTGGCAAAATAGAGTTTCATGCCGGAAACTTGCCGGTGTTACCGCGATAGCCACCGGAGTCCAACCGGAGGCACTTTCCTTCCGCCCTGTACCTTGGGGCAAAGACTCTCAGAAACTCGCCCGTGGGTGGAAAGATAATTTGGCTTATAACGCGGAAGAAGTATAAATCTTGAGAATATAACTTCAATATTGAAAAACCTGAAAAAAATGGGCATCAATTCATTATGTTCTACATCCCACCCCTAACAGGGCAAGTAATTGCGATCTGGGGGAGGCATTTTTGCGTTGATTAACTGCTACTTCAGACTTGCGGAATCCTTCATATTATATATATCCTTGATAAGATCTGCATCAGCTCCAGTTGGACTGATGCCATTTTCTGTGACACGGCTTTTAAAAACTCACTCAAGTCTGAGGTCGTCTCTGGTCAAATGAGTACTGTCACCCTCAACTTGTGGGTTCTTATGACAGAGACTTTAGAAAGCAATTGTGTCAGGGAAAAGATCAAAGTCGGATGGCGTTTCTTATTTTTGAACACAGACATGAGGCTTGCACGAGCATGTCGGTTTCAACTCTTCTCACTCCAAAGTAATATAAGTTGATCTATGGATCTACTTTTCTACTAGTTGACGCTGGATCACAGACGCTGTTGATTGAATAGCGAGCCAATGATGTAGATTCACTACTTAGGTGTCGTATAGTTGTATAGTCACAACGCTACAAACTGTAGCTGGCCCCGTTCAGATTTGAAGGCTGCCATAATTATGATGTATCACTAGTTATGCATTGGCTTTATTCTTTGGTCTGTTCGGAACTTTTCATCAATAATAGATGATCACTATAATTTGCGTGAAGGGAATTAACAGGTGCCCATGCATAATTACTTTAAGCCTGGCCGTTCTCAAGCAGTCAGGTAAAAATTAGCGCCCATAATTTAAACGCCGTCCACACGCGTGATTGATGCACCTCTCCCTGACGATTTCAATCTCCTCGCGAAGATAAACGCGATTGCATGTTGCTCAACTAGACGGAACAGCAACAAGTCCGAAAAATTTTACAGTAGCCTAATCGACACGCTCGTGCAGGTAATTTAGTACATGAGGCATACACGAGTCTGATATCAGAGGCAAAAATGCTGCCGCGAATCAGTGGCTCAGTACCAGGAGGCTACACCATGCTTGTTGACCATAAATTAGTGGCGACATGTGCTAGCGTAATACATAAGGAAAAAAACCTCTGAAAATGAGAACCTAATCCTACAAAATGTGATGCATGTGTATACAATGTTGAAAGGATATCACGAGAGTCGCCATAGAGATACAAGCCTAAAAGTGAAGTGCATAATTTGAAGAATTAAATTTCACACCTGATTAAGGCAGCCGTTCCACAGAGCGCATGCCTTCTCTTATCGTCATGTCATTAAATGTCTCCGGTGGTCTATCCTTCAGCTGCTCCTCCTCTACCTCAATCGGGGACCTTGGGCCTACAGGACCATTCCCCATGTACTGAGAAATCAGTAGCACTGGCCAACCAAGACGCTTCCAAAATGGCACATGAGCCTGAAATATATACTTGCTCTGGAATGCAATTATAATCCAGACGCTCAGCAGTGTGAAGGGTAAAGCGGTTTCGACCTAGTGCGCAAGTGTCCCGTTAGTTCCGGGAGCAATCTCCGCGATGTTCATACCGAAAACCGTCTGAATAGCCATCAGTAAAGTATCTTGTTGGATCACAAAAGTGAATGTACCGCCACGAAGGAAGCCGGGAGAAAGACCATAGTCAAGTACGCTATTTGTTTCATCTATAGACGATTCGGGATCTCAACAACAGTGCGATCCAGGTAAAATCAACTTACAGCTGCACTGTCCCGCACTGCCGCTTCTGTCATCTTTTGCATTCGCTTACTGTCAATAATATTCACACTGCTGAATACCTGAGCAAACCATCAGAAAATATTTGCCGTAAGTGCCAAACGGAAACACATACGAGACCCATAACGTTTTTCAGCCTTCGGTCTTGCATGCGCCTATCCTTTTCCAAACGCTCGATCTCAGTGAGCAGATTTGAGCATTCTCTGTTCATGATGCTGGCATTCTCTTGCCGCTCAGCTTCGGATAATGACTCCAAGGCAGGGTTTTCTGTATCTCGTATGAAGATGACTGACTTGCGAAAATCGTCAAGGAGTGATGAATAATGTAGAAGGTGCGCCCGGATAACATGTAGCTCCTGGGTAAGCGTCATCTCAGATGTCACGATAACTTGGCTCTCCTGTCATAAATGTTGGAGTTATTATAGGATTGCGAAGAACGTGGTTGCTATGTTGTACCAGAAAAAACTTACAAGTGTGCAGATATGCGAATACAAGTTTTCCAGTGCTTCGTCCCAAGCATAGATTGCGTGCCAAATGAATGTAAGCAGCACGAACGTCGGATCTGGCGAATTCTGAAAGATGCTTTGCCAATATACACTTTGACCTTGGTTTCAGGTATACCGTTAGTAGCTAGAAGGTGGAAAAGATACGTATACATGCCTGCAAAACGAATACGTTCATGGAGAACTGGCGCCGTGGTGGTCGGTAGATCCTTGTTGGCATGGTATGAGATAATTGTACTGCCTTGTTTCCGTCGGATGAGATGGACGGAGAGTAAATCAAGGAGGAGGAGGCGCCCGTCTTATTTTTTAAATAAAATAAGATAAATTGATTTTTCGATTATTGTGGCAGAGACATACTAGACTCGAGCGCTAATGGCGCATGGGTGTCGATCATTTGATGAGCTATACATGGAAACGACAACATCAGGATCTAGTATACGGTTGTATAGCTATGCAGCGAGAAGATCTCACCAAGCTGTATACCTGGTTTTCTGCTCGATCTTCCTTCTTGATCAGTTAGGGTAGGAGATGATTCCATTGCATGCTGAGAAGAAATACGGAAATTGGCATTTTCGTCATTGGCTATTGACCGGACGAATGTCAAAGTTATTGTGATATCTTTAGTTGATATGAGTTACTTGAGAAAGGCGGTGTAAAAGGAAATTTTCCATACGATCTCCTTCTCCTGGTCGAACTTCTTCCTGATATCGTGAAGGTATCCAATTCAATGAAGACGAAAAAAAGAATGGCTCGATGTTGTATCTTTAGAACACCATTTTGTCAGTTAAATTTCTCCATATTTGAGGGAGGACACATAACAGGAAACAACAGATGACATTGTGCAAAGTTGCAACTCCAAGTGTACGGGTATCAGATTTCAGGGATACTGCGCGGCCAAATACGAGTAGATTTGAATGGTAACTTTGCTCACCTGGTGCCTAGCATTTGGAGAACAGGACCTGAAAGGTTTTCGATAAATAGACATCTTACTCGATTATCGTCTGGAATCTATCGCACAAAGGAGAAATTTAGCATAGCTTGCCAATTCAGGTTGCCAGAAGTGTTAAAAATAGATGACTTATGCCCGGGCCATATGTTTCCGATGAGGCAGGAAAATGCATTGCACAAAATGCTCACATTCGATGTTATCAGCGCCTCCCAAGTTTTACTCAACCGATCTTCATCGGATATTATCTTTCCAGGCTCTGGAACTTTGAATAGACCATTGTGGTCGACGTCAACCAGGTGGATAATACAGGGGACATCATTTCGGTAGTCAGTGATGGCCTTGTTAATTTGGCTCTTCCTGACTTGTGACGGTGTCCAGTTTGGATATAACGACTGTGGATAGAGATCCCAGCAACCTTCGCATGTCTTGTGGTTACATGGCGGTGGCACAGGGGGTAGCGGTGATTCCAGTTGTGTGGGGTCTACGTCTAGAAAATAAACAAAAATGCCGTAAAATATACCTAGGTAGATATATATGTAACGCTATTATAAAGCGATATGCATACCGTCCTGAATATCTACCCATGGCCAGGGAGCCGATGGCGCTGCATGTCGATGGGACGGGGGATGGATTTTACTAGAATCTTCCTTTCGCTTTTTGCGTCGTAAACGAAGGCTGTATACCGACATTAATTGGGTATCCCCGAGATTGATTCTATGAGAACTAGTTTCGGAGAATTGGCTAATCGAGCCCGTATGTAGTCAGTACTAAAGCGAAGTAGGTGGTCGAGAAAGAGTTGTGCGCTGAGTGTGAGTGTGAGCTTCAGGCAGGTGGCACGTATTTTGGGGCATTGCGGAGTTAGTTCCTTCTTATGTTCCTTCAGGTTGGCTGCCAAGATAGAACTACTGTGGCCAAAATCGATAAGATTAACACTGAATGTAAGGAGAGGAGCAAGCACAGCCTCAAGAGCGTGTAATTCTGGCTGGAACTACGTATGGGCAAGAATTCTCACGGTACCCATTCTTTCCGGTGCCAAGTGTGCGGTTTCAGTATTTCCTACTGTGGGTGGCCCTGCTAGAGGCACTGTCCTTGCACATATACTTACAACAAGGTGAGTTGTTGCTCAACTATATAACCATCATAATAACTTCCATTGTATGACATCTACACTAGGATTAGGAAATACTAATTGAACCGTATCCGGGACTAACCACCATAACGAACCAGAATTATAAGGACTTCACGCATGTACATGAAAAACGATAGACGACTTGTCTTTGCCTAAATCCATACGAGTCGATCAAGATTTCCGGAGGTGCACCTACCAACCATATACCCCAACCTAACGCTCCAACAAATCCATTGACTGCACCATGTCAAACATTGACCGCTTTTCTATCGTCACACTGATCCTATTCTTCCTCTCGACGCTGTTTGTGATCCATCCAGTATCATTCCATGTTCGACTACCTGTTATTGGGAAGATTCGTCTTACCATCGGTCTCATGTCAGCGCCGATTATTGCTATAGCTATCTTATGGGCAGCTCAATGCCTTGGACCCACACAAATTCGGAACGGCATCGTCGGAACGGGTAAGGTTTTCTTCAACATATATTTTAACCTACTCAAAGGACCATTTTAATCCAGATGACATCAAGCCGTATAATATTCTAATTCTATTCATTTCTTTGGCATACATGGCTATTACTCTGGACGTTACGGGCATTCTCCAGGCAGCCGCCTTCTGGGTCAGCAATAAAGGCGGCGACAACGGTCGAAAGCTCTACTTCTACTTTTACATCCTTCTGACAGGCATCAGCATGGTGGTTGGAAACGACCCCATCATTCTGTCAGGAACTGCGTTCTTGGTTTACTACACCGCAGCTACAGGCCTTGAACCTATCGCATGGCTAATATCCGAATTTGCTGCAGCCAACACCGCGAGCATGGTGCTGTTTGTTGGAAACCCTACCAATGTCGTCATTTGCGAAGGCTTCCGGATCAACAACGCGGCTTTCACAGCCTACACAATTCTCCCCTTCCTGGCGTGCAGCGTTGCCTGCTATGCTGCACTCGCCTTCCAATACAGAGACTCTAAACATGTTCCACGGAGATTAAGTTTCACCGCCAAACTCGATGTTCGCCAGGTACTCAAAGATCCAGTCAGCGCTTGCTTTGGTAGCGCCTTGCTCATAACATGTCTCATCGTTGTGATCGTGCTCAGTTTCCTCCATGTTGATGTGTGGAAAGTTACACTGCCCTTTGCAGGAGCCAAGTTCATCTTCGACTTGTCATGGGATCATTACCGTTATACCACTGGACGCATTCCAAGATATGGCGAGAAGGGAGAGTCGGAGGACGCTTCTGGTGATGACCCCATGGTCAGCGAGCTGAAGAGAGCGATGTCCATGCCTCACGATTTGGAGCGTCCTGCCACTTTTACATCTATGACTGCTACTGCAACGGAGGTTGCAGCAGTCGCACAGAAAATTGAACCAGCTCCAACAAAAGAGAGAGCGCCAACCGCTGGAAGCTCGGATACCGCTGTTCCAAAAGAGGATGATGGACCCCGTCTATTTGACAAGCAGAGAACGAAGCTCGACATTGTCCACGCAAAATTGGCAGCACACTTCCCAACATTCTTCACTGCACTGCCGAGACTGCCTTTTGGCCTGATACCCTTCGCCTTCTCGCAGTTTATTCTGATTGAAGGGCTTTCGCATCAAGGATGGATAGAGGTTTTTGGAATCTGGCTCGTGAGAGCTTCTGGCCGTCAGATGATACCCACAGTATGGCTGATAGGTGTTCTCGGTGTCATTCTGTGCAATGTCGCTGGAACAAACATCGGTGCTACGATTTTACTGACAAAGGTTGTTCACGCGGCGCCTGATTTCCCGGTGAGCAGCCAAAAAGCAGCAGCCATTGCGCTCGCTGTTTCGAGTAATATCGGTGCTGTGAGTTTCACATTCTCTGCCAGTCTCGCAGGGTTGCTGTGGAAGACTATTTTGGGACAAAAAGGCATCACCATTAAGCAGACAACGTTTGCGTTTTGGAATATGTTGCCGCTGTTGGCAATGACTGGGGTTGGATTGGCAATTGTCACTGCTGAAATGGTAGTGCTATATTAGACGCCTTTCTTGCCATAAATATATGATGTACACAGGGGTATTTAATAACAATTGGACGACATTGATCCGTCTTCTGTCGATTCTAAAGTTTACCACCAATACTTCTAGAATCAAGGTAAGCAGTCGAATGTGGTTCACTAATAGTAAAAGTAATAGTAATAGTAACCTAAACAAGCCCCTAAGCGGTGGCAGTGCTGGCGGGTCCACCGCGGCGCGCGCGACGCGTTGCACCTTTCTTGTGTCTTCTTTTGTACCGACAACACAAACGGCGAAACCTATTCGATTCAGCAGCATGGTATACAGATCCTGCACCAGTACTTATTAAACTATTAAAGTCGCCGGTAAGGCCCATATACAACGTTCAGTAAGGTGAATTTACGTTAAAAGCTTACCGGACTTCTTTGTCCAAAGGATAGCTAGAATGGGAGCATTATTACCGTATGTGTCAGATCCACAAAATTGCCATCTTTTAACTCTGATTCGAGCATAATCTTACACAGACCCAAGACCATACAATCGTTACCGAAAGAAATCTTACTACGCATCTTCGAATTTGTATACCAGGCGTCGTGTTCAAGCGACTTTGACTCTCCCAGCCACTTTGCAGACCCTACTCTTTTCCCAGCATGTATCGAGGGAGTATGTCCTTTGTGGAAAAAATTGGCCCTATCCATCGGTCATTTCTCAAGCCGAATACTCGTCTTTGTCGACAAGCCGGTGGTGTACACGGAGCTGCGGACGCGGTTTACGGTATCGAAAAAGTACTCGATCGACGTCTACGTTGTTAGGAAAGGATATGATGTGGACGAGGATCTGGAGGAAAAGGCTCGGGTTCGAGGTGTGATGCAATTGTTGGTGCAGCACATAAAGCGCTGTAGAGTTGTGGTATTTGATGTCCTGCACAACTCGTCTCTTCCGCACGTCTCCGACTTCGGGGACAGTGCAGCGAAGCTCCTCACTTTTAGGCTGCGAAGCAGACTTCCAGGAATTGGACCCAAGGCTCAAGCATCGTTTCCTGCCAATTGTCGAAATCTTCGTCCATTTTACAGCAGGCCACTTCGATACCTCGACATGGATGCAAACATTTTTATGGACGCGATGAGTGTACCAGGGTGGTACAAAAGCTTCGAATATGTCTCTCGGAAAAATTTGACGCTTAGGAACCTACCATGCCTCGAAAATAACTCATATGATTTGCACAAATTCCTCACCATCCTCGAAACACTCGGACACTTCCATTCACTCGTCCTGGAGAATGTCGAATTTAATCCATGGTATCGCATAAAAGGACTCATTGTGACCATATTTGTACAGAACTTCGAGTTCATAGGTCTCTCCAAAGAATACGTTTCCGAGTTCCTAGACGCTATTGACAATAAAATCGAGGAACCCAATATTACCTTGATTCGATGCGGGCTTGAATGCCAAGAGGACTTCGGATTTCGAGCCTGGTGCCTAACTCTCTGCAATATTGCTCCTGAAGAAGACCTTTACAAATTTCTTTGCTGTTGGGATGGGTTCAGTCTAATTTTGAAAGAATGTCCTGGGGTTAATGACAATAACGTCTTACGAGCCCTCAGCACGCATTCATGGGAGTCGATGCACGCAAAGACACTTCGCCAGTTGCAAATCACAACGTCGGGTCCAATATTGATCACTATGGATGGTTTAAAGAGGATGGTGATTGAGAGGCAAGAAGAAGCCAGCAAATTTTTTACAGAAGACCATCCGATGAAGAGTATCCCCTTACCGATGCACTCAATTTACATCTCCGGAAGCGGTCATCCTTTAACACCTTCGGATTTGTCGTGGTTCAGCGACAATTTGGATTTTTTTTATTGGCATGCATCTCTGCCTCGCTCTGATTCTCCAGTTCTTGACTGGGATATCTCTAACTTGAATGACTTGGAGGTAGGAATGTTCATACTCGTTTTACAAGCTACTCATTTTGCTCGAAGTTCCAGCCTTCTGCTTCTGGAGATATCGACCCGAGTTCATCACCTTTGCCCCCCGTATCACAAACTCCTTCGCTGGATGTAGGTTATGCTCATTATTTAAGCTCCAGATGTTCAAATAGCTATTTCATTTCAGCCTCCTGCCGATCACTCATCCTCACCCCCGACATCGCAACCTCTCCCCTCAAGTGTGAGCCTTTTGTTTACCCCAAAATATACTTCGCGTTAAACCTCCAAACAGCATCCCGAGCTTCATTCTTCTTCCTCCCCCAAATTACAAATTTCTGTTCCAGACGTAAGCACGGCTACCTTCTTTCCCTGAATTGCAATCGGCAATAATATGATCTAACTCTCCTCACACCTAGTCTCCCGTCATTGAGGGAGATTTTTGTTATCTGGATTGGCCCAATACTCTCGAATCTTCGCCACCTCCACGGTCAAAAACCCCTGATCCTGATGTAAAACATTTTGTCCGCTAATATTACGCACTGTTAACTCAATGGTTCACAACTAGTCTCCCATCCTCGATGACGATCTCTCCAGGATCGATTGGTCTAAGGTCCCTGCCGACTTTGACCTCCCTCCACCTGAAAAACCACAACGCTGTTCTACTCCCGATGTAAGAATTTTGCAAAGACGTATATTGTCAACTCATCTCACTTCACACAGTCGCCTATCATGGACGGTGATTTTTCTACGTTCGATTGGTCCATCGAACAAGTGAGTTCTTCCACCGTTTTTTTCTTCGTTTTGGAATTATTGCTCAGTTTGTTTATTTGTCAGCTTAGGAGTTTGCCATAAATCTCTATATTCTATCTAAACTATTCAACACATGGATAAACCTACTCACTATATTACTGCTTTCGCGATTCTTCATCGCTTCTCCTGGTAGTTTTCGCATACATTTATTGCTGTTCTAATGCTTTTCGTGCACCATCATTGTACAGTATACTATCTCATGCTAATCTATCATCCATATGTATCCTATGTTCGTATCGTAGTGCTTCATAACAATATAGTATTAAAAAATGCATGAGCCAAAAAGTAGTGAACGAGTCGATGACGCTGTTGCTTGAGCCGCCAAGAAGGAAACGGCAATCACCTCAACAATCACGGTCTTGAGTAGCTCGAAATAGTAGCCCCTGATTTTGATAACTCGCTGTTCACATTTGAATGCATCCACAAATGGAGATTCCAGATAATCCTTCTTACTACCATCGTCATGAAGGTCGCGGTCTTTGGGACACAGAAGGTATGTTTTACTGAAGCGTCCTGTGTACTGGGTTCTGAATGATTGAGGCACATCTAACCATCCATTTAGTATGATTTGGCTTCCTTGACAGAAGTGAGCATACCTGAAGGAAAGGAGTTCTCCTTCACCTTCCTGGATCCACTTTTGGATGAAAAAACTGCTATTTTGGCTGCTGGTCACGATGCTATCTGCATCTTTGTCAACGATATCTGCGATGCAATCGTGATCAAGAAACTCGCTGACATTGGGGTGGTAGGTTTCATGATTTTGCTTCCTGCTAGTGGCCATTCAACTAACTCAAATACCCCAGAAATTTGTCGCACTACGTTGCGCTGGTTACAACAATGTCGATTTAAAAGCCGCTCATAAGCATGGTATCAAGGTCGCGCGCGTGCCAGCATACTCCCCCGAAGCAGTCGCAGAGTTTACAGTCGGAATGATCATGACGGTTATCCGCAAATACCACAAAGCCTACAACCGCGTCCGAGAAGGGAACTTCCTTCTTGACGGTCTCCTAGGATTCAATATTCATGGAAAGACCGTTGGGTTGATCGGCACAGGGAAGATCGGGCTGTTAACAGGAAAGATTCTGTCCAAGGGATTCGGCGCAAATGTCATCGCCTACGATCCTTATCCTTCTCAGTTGGCTGAGGAATACGGTATAACCTACGTCGAGGCTTTGGATGAGCTTCTCACCCGCTCTGATATAATCAGCCTTCATTGTCCTCTTAATGAGAGCACGAAGTATATCATCAACGACAGCAACCTTGCAAAGACCAAGAAGGGCGTGGTGTTGATCAACACGTCTCGTGGGGGACTAATAGATACATACGCTCTAATCCGGTGCGCCGCTGATGTCCCGCTATTTTTTTAAATTTGAGGCTTATGCTGTCATCAGAGCTTTGAAGACAGATCATGTCTCCGCGGTCGGCTTAGACGTTTATGAACGTGAATCCAACTATTTCTTTGCGGATTCGAGTGCGAAGGTTATCGCAGATGATAGTTTTGCTCGCCTGTTATCATTCTACAATGTCTTTATGACGTGAGCTGAACCTTGTTCTACACCACTCAAGAGTCCGTACTCACATTTATACAGAGGCCACCAAGCTTTCTTAACGTCTGAAGCTTTACAAAACATTGCAGAGACTACAGTCAATAACCTACTCGAATTGGAGGCATCAGGAACATGTAAATTTGTGGTCGAAAAGTAGGAGTCACCAACACCATTGGCCGATTTTATTGCGTCCTGGGCAGAGGTTGAAAGGTCTTCCGAATTATTTTTGTTGCTTCAAAGGTTGTACAGAGAATAAAATACAGTTGGACATAAAACAGAGTAAGGGTCAGGCAAGCAAGCGCCGAAAAAATGAAGTAGGTATATAAAACAAAACAAAACGACCATCCATTCCTTCCACCTTATTCCTGGATCTTCCTGATCATCCGCTTCTCTCTTTCTCCGACAACTTTGATAACACCTTCATTTTCAAGTCCCTTGATGACCTCGGAGAATTCGACAGGGTCGATCTTTACACTGCTCTGGTCACCCAAAAGCTTGACAGCATCCACCCACTTAATGCCCCTGCCCTTCGCAGCGCCTTCAAGGACATTCAAGATGCCCTTCCTCATATCCTCACGCATCTTCCGCTGACCGGTGCCGGTACCAGTGTTAAGCAGACCCATATCGATCTTGCCAGTTCTTGGATCCATCGCACTTGTTCTGATAGCCTCGCGCATAAGCCTGCTCGCCTCCTTCACGTCCGACAGCTCGACGAACTCCGAAAGGCGCATACGGGCGTGTGCCTCGGACAGCCGAATCAAACTCTCCAGCTGACGGGTCGTTGCGGTGATGCGCTTCTCGCTCGCTCGGGGGTCGTCGCCCATGTTGCGCATGTCGACGTACGAGCGCACGAGTTCGCTTCCCGCCTCTTCTGTAATCACAGGATGGACTCTTGAGCGGGCATAATCTATGTATGCTGAGAGCTCTTGTAAAGGCTATCGGGAATATAGATTAGCACAAACGCGACCGACAAAGAAGGATCATTCAGATACGAACCAAACTTTCGTTTGACTCCTGAGCAGGAGCATCCTCAAGGTACAATCCGACCAAGTGTTGGGCAAGTCGTCGGTCAAGGGCGTCGTCGACTTGATCTAGGACCAAATACAGAAGGTCGAACCGAGAGATCAATGTCGGGGGTAGATCGATGTTTCGTGTGATAGGCAGATTGACATCGTATTTCGATCCAACAGGGTTAGCTGCTGCCAGGATTGAGGTACGAGCATTGAGTGTTGTTATGATCCCGGCTTTGGCGATGGACACAGTTTGTTGTTCCTGTATGCCAATTTTATTGATGAACAAAATTTTACTACATGTATGGAATCAGTGGTTCCAAACTTACCATGACTTCGTGGAGGACACTTCTTGTGGCATCCGACATCTTGTCAAACTCATCGATACAGCAAACACCACCATCACTGAGAACCAGAGCGCCACTATGAGAGAGCATGATTAGATGTTTTGTTTCACAGAATCAATTATTCTTACCTCTCGAGGACGAGTTGTTTCGTTTCAGGATCACGCGTAACGTACGCTGTTAGACCAACTGCGGACGAGCCCTTGCCTGAAGCATAAACACCTCGGGGTGCAATTTTATGCACGTACTACCAAAGAGATTCATGAGTCCAAAATGTATGATTACGCTCGAGAAAATATCACTCACATGTAAAATCTGAGATTTACTAACACCAGGATCACCAACGAGAAGAACATTGATATCACCCCTGTATCTCGGACCACCTTGTCCTCCGCCCTTCGCTACGCTCTTGTTCGTTCCACCGAAAAGTTGTAGGAGAATACCCTTCTTGACGTCGTCCATAGCCCAGATAGACGGGGCGAGAGAGCGCGCAAGATAGTCATAGATGTCTGGCCGCTGGCTGAGTTGTCTGATTTTTTCCTCAAGCTCAGCCTTCCGGCTCTGTCGGCCTTCCCTCTCTTCGTCTTCATCGCCGCCGTCGCCTAGACCTCCAACCCCTGGAACACCATCACCACCAGCTGGACGCGTGCTTTTGTCGAGCCCAAGGGTTCCACCAGAACCAAGTTTGACATGTACCACATCAAGATAGGTCTTGAATAAACTCTTGAGGGTCCTTTGTCTTGGGTTAGAGCGTACGGGGACACTCCTGTAAATGCCAGTTACGACAACCCTGTCTCCTGGTTTGGCAACATCAACGAGCTCATCGTACACGCTAAGGGAAACTGTATGCGGAGTCTGGCCGTCAGGTACAGCATCGGGGGTTTCTTGGAGGCGGATGACCTGTCTGTCTGCAAATTCGCATCGGTTGTGAAGAAGAGACATTGTGCCGACTGAGGCGCAGACATCGCGAGGGCATTGTCGCGGCTCTTCGATCTTGCCACGGTCAATCTCGACTTGAACAGTATGCGAGCATGTTAAACAGCGGAAAAAGGCGACTTTCATATCGGGGATGACAGGAGTAGCGCGAATGACAAGGCCTTTGATACACACAAGTTTGTCGGTGTCTGATAGAGAGTAAGTCTTTCCGTTCATTGATGAAAGAAAGCAAATTACCAGTGGGATTCAAGTTGCGCATGTTGGCGGAGGGGATCCCAAATGGTCGAACTTTATAGATCCTCCCCATGATATCGCTGATCTCCTGCTCGCCTTCCAAGCTCTGCATGCCTTCCACACCGTTTTGTTGGTCTAATTCTGCGACTTCAATCATCATATCCTTTAAAACTTGATCCATAGCGGGTATAACTTCTTGAGGGTATTTGGAGAGCTGTGTATGAAGCTTTTTCGAAGGAGGATACGCGAGAAGATTGTTGACATCGAGATTGAGATTCGTTTCCCCCGTCTGACGCATTCGTCTGAAATACGTCTCATAGAGGATTACTTCGCCTTCTGCAGGTGTACTGAGGACGCGAGTTTTGAGTCCGAGGTCTCTGTCGTGAGAGATGCGGTACTTTGGTTTGAAGCCTTTGAAGAAATCGCGGAAGGCCTTCATAGTTTCAGCCAAATTAACGGTCGTTCCCCAAATGGCACGAATCTCGTCAGGCTCATCGGTCATGGGCGCCTGAACTGAAAGATTGGGTGCAGATGAGCCAGGGATGCCAAGATGGGTGCTATCTGAATTGAGGTTGGTGGGATCTCGGGGGGCAGAACGACGAGCTGGAGCACTAGGGGTGATAGAAAGTGATGAATGGATATCTCCTCTACGGTTTTTGGGCGTGTTGTTAGCAGCAGGAGTTCTAGGAGTACTAGTATCTGACTCAATCGCGATGCACGATGTATATTTCTGTAATCACGCACGATGGAAAATGAAGCGGATCTGAGTCCTGCGGGCGTTCGGATGATGGCATACGGCGCCTAGTAGGAGTCTTTCCTGGTGATGATGAAGGAAATGCCATTGGCGAAGAGCTTTCTCCGCCTATAAACGCGTTCAATACCGCCAATACTCATACTCCACAAACTGGACTAGTACTCACCAAGAAAGAGCGGAGTACGTTTCGGAGTGCTCAAGCCAACTGCTCTTCTCGCTGTTGCCCCACGTAAAGGAGAGGTGGCGGGATTCGCGTACCGTTGACTGGCTGGTGTTCCGCCTACAGACGGCGTTCCAGCGAGAAAAAGAGGCTCCGCAGGTGGGGGTGCATTTGGGAAAGTTTGCTGAGTGGTGCCCTGGTTCGCAGTACCGTCAGCCATGTCTACGTCGTCCATATCTGAGGAAGGAAAGTCGAGAGCGGGAGGCGAAGACATTTTGGAAGGCTCGTCTAGTTCACAATAGTAACAAGGTAGAACAAGCTTCGACGCGACGCGACGCGTCAATTTTGAACTTAGGGCCGGTCATATACATATATTCCCACGGTGTCTCCTTCCTCTGACCCTTTACTTTATGCTTCTCCATGTCCTTGAAGAACCAATAGGATGAAGCACCATGGTGCACATATTATCTTTCAAATCTTATGTCTCTTTGGTCAGGGCTTGACTTCGGGCATCTCACTTGAAATTTTGCACAGCTTTTCGGATTGATGGCGATTAAAAGCAGGTGGCGCCACCATCCTCACTCCTCATGTGAAGAAAGTGGAGGCAAGCGTGACTTCATTGACCACCCCTTGGCCGCATACCTTCGTTCACCAACTTCGAAGCTGGGTGCATTTGGGCAAGCTTGCAGGCATACTTGGCGAGTTTTGAGAAATGCAACTGGTCAGTTTGCTATACTGTCTTCGTGAATTCACTATGTCGACATTCATTGTAGACGATAGAAAGGATACACCTCCGAGACGACCTGCTACAGCAAGATATACCCCTCAAGGAGCTTCACTGTTATAGCCTACCATTTGGACTTCTTGGCTTCATCTCTCATGTCCTTACTTACTATACCATCGCCTGTCTGTGGTTCGGACGGAAACCGCTCTGGCCCTTTTCAAAGATAGCCAACTCCAAATTCGATATCATCCTCGGATCCCTTGGCGTGTCGCTCTGCATCATCATGTCGATTGTTACCATGATAAAATGCAAAAATACATGGCAACTCCTTGTAATTGCAGTGTGGAAACTGAGCATGTCGTTGTTGAGTGGCATGACCGCTCTGCACGTTGCTATTCTAGTCATCAACAACCCGGATGATGATATTCAGCTAAAATCTAAAACTTCGGCTTGGTGGCTCGTCCTTTGTGAGCATATTTATTGTATAAAACTGTTCAGCACATGCTAAATTACAGTCAGATATCCCTGGTATGGTTGCAGGCATGATTGGCCTTATGAGCCTCGTCGTGAAAGTCACAGATCGATCCGAAACTGTCCTTGGCCTCACTATTGCATTCTACTCAGTAGTTGGGGCATCACTGGTCGTTGGAATCATTTCCATGATTCTTACGTGCTACTTAGGTAGTGGGGAATCTGGCAAAGTCGCCGCAACCGGCTTTCTTGTCACCATCGCGTTGTTCATCGTCTTGAGCGCTTTTTACTCCGATTGGTGCCTGGGCATCATGCTGGACAACCTTCTCGGAACACCCTCGTCTGATAATTCTGGCTTCTATTGGACATATTTTATCGCCAAGCGGCTAACAATGTTCAGTTTGTGATCCTGACAATACATGCCTGACAGTGTAGATATCCAAATGTTACCCTCTGACATGAGCGATTGCCCGCCTGAATACAGAAATGTGCAGAATAACAAAAAAAATTGACAGTGGTAACTTTGCAAAGTAACGAACTTTATTGCGGAAAGCGCCCAAAAGGGGTGTCCGAGATAGACGATTTTGCAAACAAATTTGTTATTTCTGTTCATGGGGGCTCAAAGGTTTCTGGCTACATCATATAATATTTGTATTTTATTGATGTTAAAAGTTGATTCTGATGGTTTGCATAGAATGAGCTGTGTGTGAAACTTTTGCGCATGCTTGATAGGGGAAATCCTGATCGTTACCACTAGGAAAGTACCGCGGTCGACGGAACAATTTTCACGGGCGCTGAAGTGCCCAAGAAAGCATGAGATCAACTTAAGACAGTCCATTATGATGGCAGTGTAATTCTGATGTTGCTATTTTCTCTTGTCTCTCTAGGTGTGAGAAAATTCTATACAACACGTTCCTCAGGACCGATATACGACTGACCAGAGTTTGACGTTAACTTATGTGGCTGAGGAACTTTCAACCTCATGATCATTGACTGGCGCCAGAGGTAGCATTAAGGTTTGACATCTAAGTATCCATTGATCAGGAAATGAGGCGTAGCTTTACCATATATTTTCCCAGATGCTGCCAGATTTTGGCGAGCGCGGTCTTAAAAAATACATTACAGCCCCTGAGGTCTGGCTAAGCGCTTGGATCCAGCTTAAATCTGAAGGCTTGCAATCTCATGCAATCTGTAAAGATCGATCAGGAGGTACCAGCAGCATATCATTGGTTGGGGTTTGCGGTGGCCACTAACTATCTAACAGATCGACATCATGATCTCAAGAGACTACCGATAAAATGTACCAAATGACTCGTTGAATTAACGTGCTCTCTCTTTTCTAACATATGATGTCGCCTCCTAGGCTCAATGGCCAGAATTGATGGGATTTAGGAGTCTCCGATTCATTGCCTTATGCAGAATTGCGTAAGCCAATCCTAGTAAGGGTAAATGAGAAATGGTAAACCGCCAATAGCTGACAAACGAATGTTATGGAGAACCGGAATACTATTCGACCCTCGGGACTTGGTGAAGCGCGGCCTTGAATGTACTACGTTACATGTTTCAGAGTCCGAAGACTGTTATAAAATGGATGCTGGTAGTCAACTTGTAGACACACAGTACCGCACTGCCGTTCGGAACTGGGTCGTGCTGTAGACTCGTGGACTTGTTGAGGACAGGAGAACTTGCAGAGACGCGTCGACTCGCGGCGTGGCCCGAGACGCGTTGTGTACGCGTGCTTGGTTGTATATAAATAAGGTTGCTCCGATCACGGGACTTGACCTAAAGTAACGGCCTTCCCTGAAAGTCTCATTCAACCGGCTCCTTCTTGAACGACGAGCAACTCCTTTGCTCGCCGTCAATGGCATCTTCAAGCCAATCCACACATCCCACATTTCCTCCTTCTGCCTATTATAATCGCCGACAACATCCACAGAGGCCAGGCAGTTCACGCAGGACAAATTCGAGCTCCTATGATGCACCTAGTCGCACTATCGAAGGCCTCCTCCAACGCCACAATCGTGCGGCGTCTTCGTCGTCGTTTACCTTGGCACTGGATGGACATCGCATAAACTTTCAACCTGCCTCTAGAACGACATCTCCGGATTTCCTCCCGACAGCCGACTCTCGCATGCTTTCCATCTTGCCTAGCGGTACCGTTGATACCTCGTTTCACCAGGCCACGGAGTCACTGTTACCTGCTTTTGAGCTGGGGAGTGCCTCAGTGAATATGGTCAACCACAGTGAACGGCCTCCGTCCCCTGTACCTACTGTCGATTTTTCAATAATCGATGTAGACATTGATGAGGCGGACTTAAACCCATCGCTTCCTGGAAGTTATCCCTCAAGATTTCTTTCCTCCTCCATGTCTTTCTCGAGAGGCAGACCTGCATACGTTGGCTATAACCATTCAAATACTAGTACCAGTGATTCTCCTCAATCACCATCACAGGGTATCATGTCGCTGAAATCCTTTCTTCCACGCATATGGGACGCATTATCGACTCCTGGGAGGACGATGTTTGGTTTGTCCTCTGCAAACGCCACGTCACCCTCTGTATCACCTCCTTCTTCTAGGGCGCCATCGCCGTCTGCTATGCCTCGCCGCCATGTAAATCAATCGTGGTACACCCCCAACGCGGCAACGAGCGGGAGAAACTCGCCTGTGTATTGGACGCCAGGTTCTGCCAACAAAGGTAAAGGTAAATCCCGGACACCCAACTTCTTTTCCAGCCGGAATGGGAGCAGAAACGATCTTTCTGAATACATCGACTATTCGGAATTACCTCCCTTAGATGGAGAGGAAGGAGAACTAATCGATGATGAAGCGTGCTTTATTGATGTTAGAGCAGTTCATGGGATCGGTATGTCGCATGTTGTATACCGATCATTATTCTGACACTAATACGTAATGTATCTATTTATTGGCAACCAGATATAATATCTCTCCTTCCTCCCGAGCTTGCGTTGCATATCTTTACTTTAATTTGCCCACCTCCCCTTCCATCCCCAAGCAACACCAAAAGTTCCCTGAAAAACCAATTGTCGCCCGGTAGAAACAGTATTAACGGCAACGAGTTTGACGCCGTTCCAGATGATGCGTTACGTGCCTTGTTATCCTGCCGTCTAGTATCTCGGACTTGGTGCCGTCTTGCAAGCGACAATCATATATGGCGTTCTCTATTTCTTAGTAGATGGAACATAGACTTAAGGCGAGCGACGAATGCGACTGTACTACCCCAGGGGCTGGCGCGCAATGCAAGTGCTACTCTGGGCAAGACGTGGGACGTTGACTTAACCGACATTGAACCCAAAGCCAAGCGTGTTCTTGGACTTTCTTCTCCTGTTGTCGATGCTCCGGTAACTTGCGCGCCTCTTAGGTTAGACTGGCGAATACTGTATCGTGAGAGGCTAGAATTGGATCGTCGATGGTCAGGTGCATCTCGCATTCCCATCAAGAAAGAATCAAACTCGTTTGGCGACTTCATGCGACGGAGAGGTGCTATCTATGACAGTATCAATCTCTCGAGCCCATTTGGCTGTAGGTATGACGCCGACAGGGGGGATTTGCAAGTAGAAGCGAATTATGAACCGACACCAATGAAGATATCCGGCCATACCGATAGGTATGTTGATTGCCTCGATCGACACCAAACAATTGCTTATCACCTTGTAGCGTCTATTGCCTGGAGTTCGATTCGCGTCGCATAATTACTGGCTCCCGGGATCGCACCATTAAAGTATGGAGTTTGCGGACAGGTGCTCTCCTCGGAAGCTTCTCAGGTGTGCATCGGGGTAGCGTTTTATGCTTAAAATTTGAAAAGGATTGGGACCGTGATTGGTGCGATTCTTATGAATCAGAAGAAGAGGGTAACGGGGATTTCACTGGATCCCAGCGAAATCCGATTCACCGTGAGGGCGTCTATGTAAAAGAGTCCAAACGACAGAGGACGGGGTTCATGGTCAGTGGTAGCAGCGATTGTTCTGTTTGCGTGTGGGACCTTCATCTTGGGGCCATCATGGAATCTAATGATGATGATACAAGCCTCCGCAATGGGAATTCACATTTCAAGGATGAGAGCGAAAGGGAGGTAATAGCAACTGTCAGGGACGTGCTAACCGGCCACCTCGGAGGAGTTTTGGATCTCCGCATCGATAAGCAGTGGATAGTCAGCTGGTGCGCTGTACAAAGAATTTTTTGTATTATATTCACTGATTGCTGCTCTCCTCTAGCTCCAAGGATGCAGTAATCCGCGTTTGGAACCGTAAAACTCTGAAGCTTCATCGCGCCTTGCGAGGCCATGAAGGTCCTGTTAATGCTGTCGGTCTTCAGAGTGGCAGAGTTGTACGTACTTTATATATGTTCTCTAGAGCTGAATCTTCAACTCCAACACAGGTCAGTGCTAGCGGAGACGGGAAGATGATATTATGGGACATACAGAGCGGCGAGCGACTACGAACTTTTGAAGGCCATGATCGTGGACTGGCTTGCATTGAATTCAAGGTGATAACCGTGCAAAGGAAGAATTTTTTTATGTATGACTTACTTTTTAATACTTCACCCTTGATACACTTTAGGATGACTTAATTGTGTCCGGGTCCAATGACCGTAAAATCAAAATTTGGAGTGCTTCCACTGGCGATTGCCTGCGAACATTGGTTGGCCACGACGCCCTTGTTCGCGCGTTATCTTTCAACCCTCGTACCGGACGCCTTGTCAGCGCCAGCTACGATAAAACTGTCAAGCTCTGGGATTTAGGAAGTGGTACGCTTCTTTTTTCGTATGCATCCTCGTGTGCCATAATATTCAGCGTTTGCTTATCCTCAGGGAAATTGATTCGAGAGTTCAAGGGAAACCACACCAGCCATATATTCGACGTCAAATTCGATGTCTCACGCATAGTTAGGTATGGCGTTTCAATCATCTGGTTCTTCTGCAGAGGTCAAGTCTTACTTCATATTTACTCGCAGCACATCTCATGACCGCAAAATTGTCGTCTTGGACTTTTCTGAGCAATTGAACACTGCGTTGTTCACCTAACATTTAACCTTCGATCTAGCCTGATCGTAACCTGTTTTTCTTGATTTCTATTATTCTTGATACCCACATGCTGTTTTACTATTTATTCCAATTTTTCAAACATCGGACTTTCTTGGACTATCACTGTAATATGTCATGCGACACCTCTTGTCTTTTATTGCTTTTTTGTTTTATTACATTTCTCTTGTCTTTCTGCGAACAAAACTCATGTAGACTAACATCATCGCTTTTGTCTGTTGTACATCATCATGTCTACAAAACTGTGTATTACTATATATCTTGGTCGGATTTGCATAGGACGCCAGATCAGTACCACTCACAACTCTCTTTTCCAATCATGATAATTTATAAGTTGCAACTCAATTAACAGCGAAATTGGGATGCCAGCGACAGAGATCAATTTCATTCGGGTCCCATGAATGTCTACAGGTGACAATATTAATGCTCGTCAGTTGAGAGTTGTCATTGTAGACATCGAGCAAATTTTATTGATGAATGGTGGAACAACAGCACTTCAAGGGGTACAAGTGAGGTGCCAGCTCTGCAACGAGGCAGTGGAACCTCATTTTGAAGTCGTACGACTTAACGCCTCCCGATACACCCGTCGGTCAGGTCAGGTTTATTTCAACCGCTACCATGGTCATATACTCCTACTTAGCACCCAGATTTGATGCTCTGAGGGAGATTGTTGTGATATTATATCCGTGGTAAATGCGGTCAATTTAATAAACGACAGCAATGTCCGATGATGGTGTATTGGAAAATAGAAGAGCGTCCAACAAATTTAAGGGGAATCAATGAAATACTGAATCTAGATTCAGTGTCAGTAGCATAGAAAAGCCTATACTGCCACATCCCCTTGCTTTTCTGAGGAGCAAGACTATTCTTTGATGCTATCAATCACTTGTTAGCAAGTCTATATGGCCGGCATATCCCGATATTACGGGCGCTTATTTTTTCAAGAAGAGATACCATACAATTCAAGTCAACCTCAAGTTGATATCAAATTTTCAAAAGATTGGACATATTATAAATTGCAAGCTTGGTAATTTTTACTGTGCGAATCATTAATACTGTAGATAGGGATTGTGGGGTTTGCTCGAAATCTTTATTTAGACACACAACCTACATAAGAGTGCTTGGCGGAATTGGCTGTGGCTGTGTTACCGGCTGACAAGAAACCTCTCGGAATTGCTTGGAGGAAGCCCATAAAATATTCACATATACAGTTAAACGCTCTGAAGTCCAGAATTATGTACCCTACTAACACCTAGTCATGGTATTAAGATGGTCACTAGAGACAACAATCAGCGCGACTTCCATTCTCGAGGATCTTGAAGTTTTCAAGTTAGAGAAACACCCATTAGATAAAATTCTCTGGCCTTCACTTCTAGGAAATAGAATTAAAGATAGGGACGTCCTTAATTCTGAAGGAGCTTATTCCTACTTACTACGCGCTTCGAAACCACTGGCAATGTTGTTGCGCGACAATGTAATTTCTCCGTTGCCTACCATAGACTCAAGGAATCCGGATCAACGTAAGCTACTCAGTGTTGATAGAAGAATAGCAGATAAGTCGAAGTAATAAATAGGATTGATTGCGAAGGTGGTTAATACGGTTCTCCTTATGGGAAATCTGGACACGACACGTACTCGGACTTAACAACGTCTGACAAACCATTGAATACCCCGAAACTCAGGAGACTTTAGAAGACTGTTAGGTACCTTCGAACAGTCAAACATAGGCTTGATGATAAATAAATACCCACGATCGAGCTTTTACCGGTTTTCCAGCTGCAAAGTGTAAGATGTTCAAATTGTTATTGGTCAAGTTACAAGTTATTCCGTGTCCATTTGGCTAGACGGCGGTAGACTACCCGCAGAAGGATTCGATTGGATCGGAGTACACGGATAGATAGGTTGAAACGATGAGTCGAAACATATTGACATGAACAGGACGTACGTACACACAAGTTTTTTGACTTTCGGGCTTAGCCCCGATTTTGGTCTGCGGTCAAACTCGGCTGCAGACGTTGTTGGAGTCCATTTTTTGTTTGTTTGAGAACGCACTTCCGAGCTTCTCGCAGGTAGGTTACTGTATTCCACAAGTCTTCATAGCCACGAGTTGACCACGAGCTTAAGAAGAATGTTTATGTTAAAAATAGAAATCGAATGATATGATTAATGTAATCTAAGAATACGATTTATATACATCGACAGATGCAAGACAATGTAATGACAGCATAAGCATTGAACAAAACAAGAAAATCATGACATGTAATGTGCTAACGTTGTAGACGTTCTGCAGAGTATAAGGACGGATCAATCCCCAACATATATACATCGAGAGCTGTGGCTAGGGAAGAGTAGACAGTAGAACGTGTCTCGGCGTAGCATGAAATGACTGAGGGAACAGGCTGAATGTAGCAACACATTAGTGATGACAGGGTGTCACATCAAAAAGACTACATACGACTTGAGCAGGATTCTTTACCCAGTGAAAGATATCGCTGCAGTCGGTCCGCAGTCTTGACCAAATGGAAAGATATAGGCTCAGCCCCGATTCGGAAGTTAAAATCTCATCGAGAAGAAATGCAGAGATCATTGTGTGTCCAATAGAAAGAGGGTTTGTTCGACATATACGTAGTTGGGAAGAGTACTGTGCATGTGCCACCTCATCGCGCTTTCCTGTAGTGGAGTTTGAGCACATGAAAAAGGTAATAGTCAAATCACTGACGATCTGTGTCCCCGTATGCTTTTCCAATGTTACTGAGCTCTCCATCAAGAAGCTTTGATGTTTCAACAAAAATATCGGAAAACTGAAATGAAATACGCACTATTGGTTTGCGGGTGAGCCTTGATCGGCCTGGAGCACCGCCAGCAGAGCAAACAAGCCTAGCTGAGGTAAATAAAAGATGAGGAATGCCTGCTGATGGCATTTCGCTGGTCTATAAACCGTCGGAATTAAACAATGATTAATGATGTTTTATATATCAGTATTCGACATACCGTTGCAAACAAGCTATATAGCAATTATGATTAATTGCTGTTTTAAATTAGAAGAGGGGCCTGCCACTTACAACCGTACTTGGGTTTCGAGTTCTGCCAGCTTCTGTGATAGAGTCCACATTTCCTCCTGACCGGAAACCGCATGCATGTTGGCCATTTTGGTGTATTCCGTTAAAAATACCACAAGACGCGCGCTCAGCCTGAACACGCGCTCAGCAAGAGATCGCGAGTTCGCTGCGTGCTCTGCCGATACCTGAAATCGTATAAATTGTGTGAATATGTATCACAAGTCTCTAATACTCACAGACATATATGATTGCAGTACCTGAAGATTTTCATGTTGATAGGGAGATCGCCCGGATTTTGTATCAAGGCTCCTGGTGGCCATTGGTAAAACCGTGCTGCAGAATACTGGAGAAGATAATGAGCTTCTGCCAAGGATGCTCTCTGGAAAACACTCACGCTTCAAGCGTCCGGAAATTACCCCAGAATTCGTGCGAAATTGCCAAAGGAGTTCGGCCAGATCCTGTAGATTTACCCACCAATGAGTCAGTCATCGGCTCTGCAGATAATGGGATTGCGTAGCACACCTGCTTGAGTGAGTCCCACCTCGGCCTAAGGGGTACTGTATGCCTTAGGAGGTCGATGGTATGCATTTGCTTTGAGATGGCTTCAAATTTGCCTATCATCGCGCTCATGGCAAAAGCAAGTTTTCCACAAGCATCATTTATGTTTTCTTCAACATCTTGAGTATTCAAGGCCCTGACAGCGTCGGCGTAGGTGATCGGTTTGATTTTAGAGGGATAGGACATGGTGCACAGAGTGTGTCGATGTAGGTGATTTGACGAAGTATAGAAATTATCTTTCCCCGCTACTTATAGTTTGTAGCAATTCCCGATCCTATAGGCATTTAAAACAGAGCCAAGCGTCACCTTGAGTCGCCCATTTTGGGACAGATGGTGATCTTTCCGGCATCAAATCCCCAGTGCCGAAGGGGGGTGCAAAACCCTGTGCGAGCGCGGGTGTGATGTGGCACGTTAGGAGATCCCAAAGGTGAGCGCTAAGTCAGCGATGAAATGGTGTGTTGCTCTGATGCGGTGCAAGTTTCTTTGCAGAGAGAGATCTGAGAGAGATAAATTTGTCTTGCCAAATAGAATCCCAACGTCGGTAGTGACCGTTACGCCGAGCAGTCAAATCCGAGGCATTCCACAACAATCTTCTCAGGTCGTGCATGAATGATATGCGAACTTTGGTCAAATACACGTACAAACTCAGCCTCTCGGAGTCGTTCGTATTCCCTTCAATATCAGATTTCTCTATCGCTGGTCATCGGTGACGCAGTTCCAACCAGATCGTCACCTATTTTTGACGAAATCCAGTTCAATCAGGAGATGACCCTCAAAAAAGAGATGCTGCTACTCGCCTCATGGTTCATAGAATTTAGGAATTAGACATAAGAAGTCCCGGTGCAAATCGTTAGGATTCCAAACATGAGGCGCCTGGCAGGAACGGGCCATGTGAGTCGAGTCTGATCCACTAGACTCTGTCATCGCCAATCCCAGGGCTCAGAGGTTCGAGGGAGGAGTTACCGGTAAACCACGCGAGTCGCCATGAGTATGGCACACGGCGTAGCCCGACTTTAACACTCCGGCGCGGACTGGAGCGCGCTTAATCACCCGAGGCTTCAAATGGCTTCATGAAAATTCTGCATGGCGTGAGGAATGACAGGGGAGGATGTGTTCCTGCATCGCCCCCATCGGATACAAAAGTATTTTAGAAACGTCACGACATCAATTAACACAACAGGGCCTTCGTCAATACCGTCAACGGCTCACATTGAAATCATTTGCAAAGTCAACAATGTACCGAAACTCAGTTAATGGTACACTCCTGATATCTTCTGGGGTGACTATGGAGAGAAGTTGTAGATTTGCAACGATAAATTTGTCATTTCGTGGGAGATTATAGGCTCATCGAGGGTTACAAAGCATTGAAGGCCGAAATTTAGATGTTTATACACAGATGGGTCGCTACTGAACAGGGTCTTACAGGATGGCAGGGTATGACCTTGCTGATTGCTCCTTCAGGGTTCTCGGAAAGTAGCAAAGTTGACGGATCATGTTACGGAGTCGGGTGTAATTGACGGAAGGCCATTTGCGCCCAACTTCATTCTCGGTGCCCTTCAACCTAGATATTCCATTATGTTCCTTGAGTAGGACTATATGTATAAACACACATTTTTGTTAATAATACAAAATCAAACAAACGTACCTGATGTCGCAAATGATCTGTATATTCCACTGTCTACATTGGACGGCGATAAGCGGTGCCATGAAATCAAAGACGGTGTCGGTGCAAAGTTTTAATATATAGTAGGGTCTGGGGTGAGTCTGATGCTGATAATTCGATAGATTATCGTCTTTGACGGGAGAATAGAATCTAATTGAATCCAATAAAGGGACAAAGTCGTGATGCCAGACGCTTTACAAGTCTACGATGTCTGGTATGCGACGGGACACATACATCTCAAACACATCGATGCTGAGTTGGATGATTAAATAGTACTACGGGTATTCTGTTCTATCTTCAGTGCGCTTGATTTCACACTGAGATCACAGCTCAGTACCAGTTCTGTACGCCGTTAATCAGTATCCATATGCAACCTTTGCGAAGTCGTATATTTGAGCGCCATAGAGGTTCCGCTACTACAGAAGGTGCAAGCCATCCGCCATGACTTGTTTCATGGTACATTCGATTCTTAGAAATCGTCCATATATATTGAAAAAGCCGCAGCAGAGCTTGCGATATATTTGGATCTACATCGACATTTTGGAGAGAGATAACTCAGGCAAGGTGATTGGCATCGCAGAAACATGATAAATATCCGTCACATATACGATGATTTGTAATTCCTCGTGAATTTAAAAGACAATGGTTTTCCCGACGCATAGATTTCCTATCATGCCCGGTAGACTAGGATAGTGACGTCGTCTCCAATTGATATAGTAGCTTTGACCATTTCAAGTAGGAATTTAGCAAGGTTGTTCTCCTGTTCCGCCATTCCCTGGAGGACGATCCGAGTCGCATCCTCAGTTGAGACCAAATCCCAAAGGCCATCTGTTGCCAAGATAACAACATCGCCTTTCTTTAATTGCAAGTTTCCGGTGTCAGGCCAAGCTGTTATATATGGTGGTGTCTTATACGCATAAAACAGAGAGGCATATTGAGCGTTCATAGGAATTTTACCCTTTCTTTCTATCGAAGAAATGGTATCGATATATTTTCTGTGCAGAGAGCTGCCGAAAATCCCTTTCGGAAGCTTATAATATCCATCTCCAAACCCTGCAAGGTACATTGTATGCAATTTTTGAGCGGCATTCCGTAAGTCAAGTTCAGAGATATCACCTCGGGTGCACATAAGTCTGCCAAAAAGACGGCCTCCAACATTTAAGTAATCTTCTTTAGGATGCTCCTGAATAAGTCTTTCTCGTTCAGATGGAGTATTCATATTGAGATCAGTCGTACAGAACGACACCGCTTTCTGGCTAGAATTAGAATCACATAGGACAAGGCGACAGTCACCCAGATTGGCATAACTTGCAGAGAGATTCGAGAGATCGACATCCAAAACCAGAGCAGCGCTACCTGATTTCATAAGCTGAGCATTATGGACCCAATTAGAGGATCTCCTTCGAAAGATGGAATGGTCCTTTTTGAAATTTGATATCATGGAGTTGTCCAGCAGTTCAAATTGCTCGGCGTGTTGACTCGATGGGTGCGCAAGTAATCGGGACGGAAGAATCTGGCTAATATGATCCGCTGTCTCTGGCCCGCCATGACCTTAAGCATACGCATTCAGGTGGATCAAGATGCCCGCAAAAAGACATAGTCATAACTGACCATCGTAAACGCCAATCAGGAGACGACGGCCATCGTCGGACAGATTCACCGAATATCTATCCTCAATTGGACGCTCCGTATGTTGGTACTGGACAACATGAATTTGCAGGTCCTCCGGAAGGTCAAAAATCGGTACTATGGTTTGCCCGACAGTCATTGCCACGGTGAGGGGCAAAAAACCTGTGAGTAGGTTGCCCGGAGATTGATTTATGGAGCGTATTGAGGCAGGTGTACGTTTAACACAGCACACATTCGTTCTCGATAAGTAAAATAAATAAGTCTGGATAGCAAGGTGATCCTCAGTTAATCTTGATATATGAATGACGAAGTGGGAAACTTACAGTAATCGGTACAATGATAGCTGGGCACGCCGTGTAGCGATTGCAAACTTCAGTCAGTCAAGAAATCGTAATAATCTGAGCGTTAACAATATGCTGTAAAACACACTGTAGTTACAAACTGGTTTGTATGGTTGAAGCGGTAGATGATAGGAAGTAACCAACAAAGCTGTGCAGGCCTCTCTTGTTTGTGTGACTCCAGAGTCACGGGGTGACCTCGTGCACGTTCTAGTCGCTGACAACGCGACGCGACTGGTCACATTATTACCTCCATGTCCGATACTCCAGTTAACTCGTCAGCGCCGAGGCGCTCTCAGAGAGACAGAAAGACAGTCCAGCCATTTGTTTCGGGTACGCGTATCTAGTTTTGAAAGACTTTTGTGCTGAAATTCACCCTCATTACAGCCAGTGCCACCAAGAAACGGAGACGAAATGATAGCGACACGGAGCCCGACGCGCATGCATCAAATGAGGTAGAGCAACCGGAAACTGACGACGATAACAATGGAGACGATGAAGAAGGTGAATTCGAAACGCCCAAAGGGAAGGGATCAACATACAAGAAGCCAAAAAGCAAAACGTCTCCAAAAGCAAAATCAACTAAGAAGCCGCGCATCGACAAGCCTATCGTGCATAAACCACCCAAAGTAACAGCGCGTAGGGGAAGAAAACCGAAAGAAGGGGAAAACGCGTACGATGCAGATCAGGTTGCAAAAGACACGAAAATTTCAGCCGATAATCCTCTTTTTAGTGCGTGCCATCTTGTGTTCAAAAATCGAATGTGACGGAGGTTGACTACTTGATTACGACTCTCAGATGCTATCATGAATCCAGCTTCTCCTCTCCAATCTAGTGCAGAGGACTTTCTTCAATCCCTACAACAATCACCTAGCGCTGCCTTGGCCGAACTCATCAACCTGATTCTCCGTTCCTGTGGTTGCAACGACTCGGTTGATGCCGACCAAGCTGTTGACTTCGATGGTATTGTAAGTACGCTTGACGATTTTACGGAGGCTTTGAAGTTGGTGAGTGCAATCTACAAATGATAAATGTTCAGATATGTTTAGCCTGTGTCCTGTAGGAAAATTCACCAATATACCCACTTACCTCCAAATTACCTGTTTTTAAACGATTTCGCAAATCGCTGTCGGAATGGATAGAGAGGCTGATTAACTCTGCCTCGGATACCGGTGCGCTGTATTCAACTCAAATGATGGAAACTCTGCAACAATGGGTCGTCTCAATGTCATCTTCACAAATTCGAAGTTTCCGACATACTGCTACTGTCATTGCGCTAGAGGCGGAAACGGCACTTTGTGACGTCGCTGCTGCCGTCGATAAAGAAGCCGAGGTCGTTGCACGCCAGCGAGAAGGAGAAAAGAAGCGCAAAGGTGCCAAGGGCACTAATCCAAGGGTGAAGGAATTGGAAGCAAAGGGGCAAGATGTCAAGCGGCGGCAGAATAAATTGAAGTCCTTCATCAAGGAATTTGTCGATGGGTAAGGCGTCTACAAGAATATATGCCTTCATTTTACTGATTTACTCTTGCTAGCGTCTTCGTGCACCGGTTCCGTGACCTTGACCCCAACATTCGTGCAGAATGTGTTCGCTCCATTGGCTTGTGGTTGAGGAAATACCCAGATCACTTCCTAGATGCCCATTATCTGCGTTATGTCGGATGGGTTTTGTCTGATGCGAACAACCATGTACGACTGGAAGCCGTGAAAGCTCTTTCTGGAGTTTACGACCAATCCGAATATATCCCATCCCTCACCCTTTTCACTGAACGCTTCAAGTCTCGCCTCCTCGAAATGGCCACATCTGATATTGACCTTTCCATTCGAGTAGCGGTGATCCATGTCCTGAGTGATATCGAAGGACATTTTCCTCTGGAAGAAGAACAAAAGGAGAAACTTTGTCTTCTGTTGTTCGATGAAGAGGCCAAGGTTCGAAAGGCTGTTAGCCCACTCGTGCGTGCGGTTTGGGAAGAAGAAACAGAGGAACAAATCAACAAACACCAAAAGCCGAGCGATAAAGATAAAGAACGAATAGGTGCTAAAGTTTTCGCCTCACTATTGGTGAAATGGGGCAAGACGCTAGATACCCTAGCAGGAGACGCTGAAGAATCTGAAATTGGTGATGATGCTAGGGAGCCAGACGACAGTGGTAACAGAGCGTCACGTCGTGCGCACAGGCGAAAAGAGGTTATTGCTTTGGTAGGAACAGAGGATCGCGGCCGTGTGGCGCTAGCCATCGATGCTCTCTGGGGTGAAGTAGAAACCGTGTCGGATTGGCAAGGTCTACTTGATCTTCTTCTGCTTGACCACTCAGCATCAGAGCAAGATAGTCAGTCTGGAGCTGCTCCAAGAGCCCGAGCGCGTCCTAATGGCAAAAAACATAATGACGAGTTCACGGTTGACGACGCATGGAGATTGGAAGAGATCGAAGAGAGCGTTCTTCTTGAAGTTCTTGTGGCATCGATATCTCGTGCGAAAGAGGAATCTGCGAGTGGCAAAAAAGTATGTCAATCATTCTTTGTTTTTCATGTCGCCTAATTTGTATCAGGGAGAAGAAGAAAATGTATCCAATGAGATCACTCAAGCTCTAATAAAGGGTCTACCTCGCCTGTTCATCAAACATCAGTCTGACCAAAATCGAATCGCTGAAATTTTAATTATCCCTACTTTAATGAACCTGGATCTCTATCTGGAGATGCGCATGATTACGGTATAGTTTTCGTTTTGCCGATGAAGTAGCCTATTTGACACATTCTGCAGGCCTACAATAGCTTGTGGGACGACGTCATAAAGCAATTCATGTCTCATTCTTCAGCAAAGGTCCTTTCGCATGCCATAAACGCGATACGCTACTTCATGGATGCAACAAGCTTGTCCAACTCTAACAGTACCAAGATTCTAGAACTTGAAGATGAGCTTTCAACTCAACTCCGTGACACTATTGCTGGCAGAGACGAACTGGAAGTAGCATCTTTTTCAGAAGACGAAGTTCTTGCCCTTGGTGCATGGTGCACAAGATTGGCTGTCTTAACGGGTACCAGGAGTATGACCGCCTGGATCGAAGAAGACGAGGGCGGAAAACAGAGTAGTGCTTGGGATATTATCAACGCTCTTGTTGAACGTGGTAGACTGGGTTATAAAGAAGAGGAAACGGTATGATTTATGAATTTCATTCGATTGTTCATTCATTCATAATTTTTAGATGATTGAACAAGCGTTACATGTGCTTATGCTCCACATATTGTGGAAAACGAAGGGGTTGCCAGCTGAGGCAGAACCTTCGCCAGAAGATATTCGGTATAAAGAAATTCTTACTGAACAACGGGAATCTCTTCTTGAGAAATTGCTCGAGTATGCGGTTGGTACCGAATCAAATACGGCAGAAGGTGTTAAACGCGCTGTACGTGCTTTTCGTCCAAGCTTGTCACAGTGCCCTAAATTGTTTTTATAGGCTTTTAAGCACCTACTCGATTTGCATATTTTGTTTTCCTCAACAAACGCATTTACCCCTGACGGGACGCCACTTCCCATGGCTTCAATGTCTTTAACTCTTGATGACGAGGTTCAATATCGTTGTGCAGGATATATTCAGGCAGAGATAGAGCGTTATGCCGAATTCTTGGATGACAGTTCAGAGGAAGACAAATCCCAGAAGAGCGACAATGAGGACAGCGACAAAGATGAGGCAGAGGAAGAAGGCAATGATGACAAACTTGCAAAAGTCAGACCAAAGAAGAAGGTTATCAAAGAAGGTTAGTATCACTTCCTCTTGTCCACAGGCCTCATCATGTCTTATGCTATCTCTCTTGTTCATAGCCGAGCTTAACTCCAGAGATTTGCTGGAAAGAGAGTATTTGTTCATCGATGTTATATCTACTTTCCTTCGCGCTATTCGAGCAGGGACCATCCATATACAACACGGAGCCGTCATTCTAGCTCATTACGGCCGTCTTGAAATGGCTTTTGATACATGTGCGAGGGTTGTCGTTGATGTGCTTCGGGAAGAAATCACCATGAAGGAATCTCCTGAAATCATTGTGGCGACATTGACCCACGCGCTGCAAGAGGTGCGCATTACCGTTCACTGCGTTTTCTTGCTCCCTAATTCATTGAAATCAGGCGTACACTCTTGTATTGGATGGTATTGTTCATGACGAAAGCAATGCCGTGCAGTTAGCGAAGCTGGTCTCGTCCTGCTTCGTGGTTCGTGGAAGTCAACTTTCCATTTTACGTCGATTGCCAGCACAACATATCATCCAAGTTCAGACCAATCTACTGTCATGGATTGGGAAGCGCATTGCTGGCTATGAAAAGAACAAAAACAAGAGGTCTTTGAAAGCTGCTATCGCTTTCTTTAGAGTGCTTGTTCCTCTTTTGGGCGCACTCCAAAGTCGTGATGCGCTAAAGATGTGAGTTGCATTCGCTCATGTATCGCAAGTATAACTTACGCTATTAACAGTAAAGCGCACATGGATCAAGTTTTCGCAGAGGCGGCAGTAGAAGTACCTCCTACTTCTAAGGCATGGGAACCCCAGCGTGCATATGAGAAACGCCTAGGGACCATCATGGCAAAGGATAATCGTACGTTTTACGTGGATATATCTGTTCTTATAACTCATTCCGGCCTCCAGCTCAAGTCCCGAAGGTCAGAAAATCGAAGAAAAAGGCTAATCTAGGCCAAGTTTCAAGTGGCGAAGAGGAGACGGAAGGCGAGCGGACTCATGACGAGGAAGAACGTCCTCGGCCAAAACCTCGTCGGGTCACAAGAGCAAACCCTGATGCTACCGAAGACAGTGCGGGAGATGCTACAGGTGATGATCAGCCGGTTACACCTAATGCACGTAGAGCGATCCGACGCAAGGATACACCAGAAGTTGTTGCAGTTGAAGCGGAAGAACGAGAAGAATCGCCTCTCCAATCTCTTACACCTTCGGAAGGACCAGTGGAACCCGAGGAGTTGGAGACACCCAAATCGCTTAAGCGCCCCAGAGAGGATGACGATGAGATGAATGGTGTCAATGGGGGGGAACCCATTGACGATGCTGACGATATTGCAGCGATGACAGATATTCAAGTACGACGGAAACGTATCCGACACTGATGATCCAATGTTTTCTCGTGACATTTTTATTCTTAATCTTTTTTTCTGCTTCATGCTTTCCTGCCTTTTTATTCTACAGTGTATGCTATCTGCCCTTGTATCCAATCAGTGTAATAATGGGGGAATTTGTAATCTCTTCAATGCTTTCTGTTTGTCTTTGCGTCGTTAGTCATCAGGAAAATAAAGTGTCGCTGATGTATTTACAGCAACCTCGTATGATTCGGGAAATTGAAAACAATGAGTGTACATGGGCAATAAAATAGTATATTAAGATGTAAGTTAATCCTTAATCTGTAGATGATAGCATATCGATAGTGGCGAGAACTGCGTTGCGCTACAAGGATAAGATTAGCAACTTGAAATGGCAACAAACCTCCGGATAATACGTACATCGGCAGCCATTGCGTTGTAGGTCTCCGCAAGTGCATCCTCGCCGGGCAGTGATGAACGTCTCCACGAGTTAGTCGCATTAGCAGGTGGGTTGGGTCGTAAAGTTGGGGGTTGGCCAGAGGCTGTAGAGGGTGAATTACCTTGTAACATACTGAACGACAGTGATCGTCGAAGTGAACGCTCTGGGTTGGCCAGCCCCAACATAGCATACAGTTCGTCTTGAGCCCGAGCCAAAGCGCGGGTCTCAGATGTTGGAGTAAGTCCAGGCGTCAAACCAGTAGACGATAGTGCCTGTTAATCAAATATGTTAGATCGCGTTTAATAAACAAAATTTTAGTTCTACGCACTGCAGAACTTTTAGATGGTGAACCCAGACCATCGAGAGTTCTCCGTCGTGGTATTGGCGGCACTGGGGGTATTGGGCGTTCCAAACGCAATAAGGGGCTTTTGGCACTGGAAGGTGTGAGACCATTGTGCATCCCACTTCCAAAGGACGATATTTGGCTTAGGCGTTGGCTGGGAGTGCGGAGGCCAGCCTTTGACACTCTGACACTTGATTTCCTGAATGCAGACACCCTACTCGACCGTTTCGACGACATATCATCAATTTTGTCGTTTAGACGATCGTATTCATCGGCCACAGATTGCGCTTGCTGCCATGCTTCGTCTCTCTCTGCTTCCAATGTCTGTATCTGAGTCCGCAAGGCCTGGTTTTCTGCGACTTGCTTCAAAAAACTTGCATTCAGTTTCCGAAGAGCCATAGATAGAGCACTTCCTGTATGGATTTGTGTAAGTGAATCCAGATGGGCCAACTGGGAATCCAAACTATGTAACTCCTCTGTCAGCTTGTCGAGATTGATAGAGACATCCCGTAGCTCTTCCAACACTCGAAGAACATATGGAGTATTATCTTCATCTCCAGCGCTCAGATATAGGGTCAGAGCATCGAACAATGCTGCCCGTTTCTTCGCTAAAACCTTATAACGAGTTTTGAGGTCGGTACGCTGGGCATCCAACCGTCGTATCTCCTCCGGAATCTCAGTGTCGATGATCTCAAGGCGTAGAAGGCGAATAGATGAAGCCTCTGCTGATTGTCGAATGGCGCGCGAGACAATTGCCTGAAGTTGTGCAGAAGTGAACGTCCATTTCGCAGCCTCCATGGTATAGCCTCTCCATTTGGGGGCCGGTGTTTGAAATTTAGGAGAAAAGGCAGGTGTAGATTCAGATTGATTTCTAGAAGTGTAATAACGATGACTGGTACTGGCCACAGACGAGATAGACCCTGTCCGATCACGTTGGTAACCTTGCGAAGTTTGTCCACCTATTAACTGAATCTGACTTGGTCTACGAGGGCCTGCAGGAAGAGGGGGTCGTCTTCGCGCCCGCTGGCTGATGACCGAGTTTTCTCTCGCCAAATGTGGATTGCTGACATTGCCATTCGGAATGATTCCCAACTCGGAAATAGACATTGAAGATCCAGCAGCCCCATTACTACTTGTTGCGCTCAGAACTCCGGCACTCAAGGCAGCGGTCGATATTTCTGTACTCTGCGCTCCAAAATCAGGTGTTTGCAAATTTGAGAATATTGGATTCGGTGGTGAGTTGACTGCCTCCGTTTGGTTGATAGCGTCACTAACGACCGTGTAGTAGGGAGGCGGAGAGCCCAAAGAAGTGCCCCTAAATATATCCGATGCACGATCGCCAAAGGTACCCTCAGGATCGTACAACGGACCTGGAACTGTCAATTCCTGGACGTTGGGAATGGGTGACTCGTGCTGAGGAAGCGATGGCACTGGTGGAGATATTGTTTCTACAGACGTGTCAGGCTCTTGGGCAAATGGTGCAGGCGACGTTTCGCTGTTTGTCTCTGTCCCGTTGATAGCAACCGCATGTTGTGACGCAGTTATGTTTGAGCTTTTGATCGTCAATGCAGGTGGAGGTAAGCGACTTCGGACAGGTTGTGACTTGAGCTTCTGAGAAGGTGTGGGCGACGGAGGAGGGATTGATGGGGGAGGAGGTATCGATGGCGTAGATGCCGTCGCTACAGGTGGTGAAGGCTGCAGCACAGCAGGAGAAGGAGATCCTGACCTCATGGATGTATTCGATGCAGCGGAAGACGGGGCTGGAACTAGAGGAGAAGCAGGAATAGACGGTAGAGATTTCATTCGTCTCGATGACTCGGACCGTATTGAAGGGGTATACATTGAGCTCGAATCTGATCCCTGCGTGAAACTAGCACTACGACTCGGAGACCTGGTGCTCTCAGGTATTAAAGGTAAATTGATTGGTCCTAGCTCTCTGAGACTAGTTTCTGGAGAATCAACCAAAGTAGTTGTCGACGGTTCAGGGTGCATCGACGGCGCAGAGGTATCCAAAGCCGGTTCTGGATGGTCGCGTGCAACATCTTCACTGGGACTTTCAGCAATATCGCCAATATGTCGACCTGAAAAAGATCCAGACCGTCCTATTATGCCATTGGTTTTGATTCTGCTTGTGCTTGTCTGACCCGAATGTCTACTTGTCGTAGCCGACCTAGACAACAAAAGTTGCTGAGCTAAATTTGGCTGCAAGCTCCCGCGATTGGGCAAGGTTGCAGAGAGGGGGACATTGGACATCGGTATGACATCATGAACATCCAGAGTCTGTACCATCGACGTAGAACCAACGTCGGTCGTCAGAAGAGGACTGAAGGCGTTCGGCGTTTCAGGAAATTCCTGCGTCACCACCCGTTCATCTTCCTCAGTAGTAGGTGTACCCAGTTCCGAAAGTTGGGGTGTTATGGTGATCTTATACGCATTTGCGTCCTTGGAATCTCGAACAACTTTGATTGGACTTGGAGCGCTTCCGGAACGCGTGCGGTTGAAAATTCTACTAAGTGGAGGAGGTGCAAGAAGATCTGAACCTGCAGAAGCGAATGATGATGCACTGTGTGCACTACCAGGTGATGGGAGCTTGAACAACAATTGAGAACGTGGCAGGGACCGCATAATAAAATCTATACCTGAGTTACAGATCGAGGACGTTCGCCAATTGGGTGCAATTGCTGGCGCGTACGTAATTCCGACGGTATTCGAGATAAAGGTAATGAATCCCCGCGACCTGTGTCATAAATTCAGTATAAAGTGTACGGATGAGGAGCAGACATATTACCGCGCAGACTGTTTGTTAATGGACTACGCGCCCCAACAGGCTGGTTTCTTATTGACTCGCGTTTATCGGTTCTATAAGGTGCTGGAGGGGATAATTGAGAGCTGGACTCTTCACTGATGGGTGAAAAAGCAGGCCTATAATTGTTTCCAGAGACATTGATTGCAGGGGAATCAGGGAGAGAATAATAGTTCAACACATCTTCATAATTCTTCGCAGAAAGAGGTCCTTCTGAAGAGGTTGCAGGTGAAAGCTGGTTTAGATCCGGTGATATGAGTTGCGAATCCAGGGGGAACTGCTGTAGAGCCTCTTGATATGATTTGTCCGACAAGCTCTCTTGCGCCAATGATTTGCTGTCTGCACCTGGAGAATAAGGAAGGCGAGGTGTTGGAGGAAGAGGAGATCGAGGAAGGGAAGGGAGTTTATCTTCTGTATTCCGTAACAAGATGGCACCAACATCGAACTCTACATCAGGGCTGAAGAGTGCGCTATTTGGTCCCGTCGAATTCGTTGACGGTGTGTCGGGCAGACTTCTTGCATTAATACTTCCTGTACTTGAACGCCTTTTCAAATTTTGACTTTTCTTTTCCTTCGCCCCCACTCCTCTAGGCTTCTTAGGAGGTTCGTATAGTTTCTCAGCGTTTGAAGGTATTGGAGGAGCATCAGGCCCTATCGAGAAGTTGTCATTATTGTAACCAGCTCCGAAACTGTGTTCTCCTCGGGGTAGTGTCGTCGAATCAGACCGTGTAAGCCCGGCTACGCTAGTGCGATATTTCGACATGCGATTATCGTGGGGTAGTATAAAGGAATTGGACATTAAAGCACGCGCTAGAGTAGTGCCAGATATAGCCGAAGATGCGGGGGTATCGAATGATGCTGAAAGAGGACCCATGTTGGGGGAAAAGGCCATTGAAGATTCGCCTGATTTTATTGTTGTATTATTCTGACTCTGCGTAGATTCGGAAGGTATAGTGATAGGTTTTGGTGTTGACTTCTTCGGCGAGGGTTGTTCTAATCGTTTGAAAGTATCGTATCCTGGCAGCTTTCCGAAATGTGAAGGCTGGAGAGGAATATTGGAGAATATGAAGAAATACTATAAGCAAAGGACGTACGTTCATAGCTTGTAGGTTTGCGAGTACATCCTCAGACGACGTTGAATAACTTTCATCCTCCCCAATAACTGAATCTGTCCCATTCTTCCCATTTGTCCCGCTGAAGCTCCCTGAACCGGATGACTGGTTTGAAACCTCGTTCCGAAGCCCATTTCCGGTCACTAATGTCTGTTCTTTGGCTGGAGCTGAATAGTAGGTACTACTGCGAAGAAAGCCTGATGGGAACCAGTCGGTAAGGGCATCTTGAGATATGTCAATGTCCAATTGGACTTGAGGGGAAGCAGTACTATCCGTCCGAGGAAGCTGTGGTTGCTCGTCCACAAGACTCTTTTCGAAATCGTCCGTCGGTTTCCCTCCGTTAAAATCCAATGAATACCGTGTATCCCTAGCCTGTTCGTTGATATCAATTACTTCTGTATGTTCCAAGCTGGATGGCCCCGGGAGATAAACTGGTACGGGTGGTATAGTGGATGTCGAAGGTTCGGGTCGTAAGATATATGAGAAGGGGGATTTAATCACCGACTTTGCCTTGCGTGAATTAATGAAGGACGACAACGGAGCCATGCCGTGGGCGTCCTAGTGGATTGCGTTGAAGCTGCTTTCAATGAGCTCGTTCGGCAGCGTCCCGTTGTCGTAGCCCGTCGACCAACGATTTGGAAGGTGAAGAGAGCGCTAAAAGGACATGGATGGCAAGGAAACCTGGCCTGGATCAGTCAAGCAGTGATGCGTGACAAAGTTCATCAGGTCCACCAGTTCCTGCCATCTAATCCGACACAGCCGTATGCTCGCAGGGTCCAACATGGGAATTTATTTTTGATGATGTGTTTGATGAACCTTTTCTTGTTTCAGAATTTGGGTTTCTCCTCCACCTCCACCTCCTTTCATAGCCTTCGCACTGTGTTGCATAAAGTAAAATACCCTGTAAACATGTAACGCTCTTTTTGAGTTCATCGAGACTATAGCAATAATTACTTTCGGCTACTAAAGCGTACCTGATTCTCATAAATTGCCATATGCATCACAGTTGGCCAAATGGGTCTTAGAAACCTGCGTGGTGACGCCTGCCCACCAATCAATCCTGGACTGAATAGATTCAAATTGACGCTGGTTATGACGGGCGATTTGATTGTGCTTTTCACCTCTTACTCACAAGAAACTGCCGATGCCATTATCCATAAAACCATGAAAAAAAGTATGGCAAGTTTGTAAAAATACCCGTCGAGGGTAACATGCTGACACAGAGATTGCTGGCGTTGACAGAAATCTCGATGCTGGTGGTCATTGGATTCTCAGCGACTCCAATCGCGTGTGGAAGTAATGAAATTGAATGGAAGTTGTGGAGGAACCCATTGATTGCAGGTCTTTGTATATGGTCCGTGCGTCAATGCATAAGCAAGCTTATCAGAAATCGTAGAAGCAATCACTAATTCGTCGCGTTCTCAACTTGGCCCGCGATACTCTTGCTAGTATCTGAGGGATTCAACTGTGCGTCAAACGTTGTAATTGCCTCTTTATCCACATTCCGTCCAATAGCATGTTGCTCATTGTATTGACAGAACTCTGATCCAAGTGTGTCAAATACTAAGATAGACCAACCGTCATCCCCGAAACGTAGACATCCGTCGGTCAGCCTTCAGCTTTTATTCTTTTCTACTAGCCCAAAGTATTGCAAAATGCAAAATTCTGCTTTACTGATATACCTGCGACAAGGAGGTCGATTTCGAAGACTTCCAATTGCATTGGAATTGGACTCCGTAGTGGAATAATAACAAAAACGATCGGGGGCTCACGCCAGTTTTTTGCCTTTAGACAATTGAATGCTTTAGCTGGCAGTCTTTTCTTGAGCTGTACGAGCGCATATACTGTTCTTTTACTCTGTGTTACGTCCTCGTCGATGTTGGAACATTCCAACTATCTCAACCGCTTCTACTGACAAACAACCAACGACAGATGCGATACCCAAGGAACACTTCAGTATGATCTACTTTATCAGAATTATTTTGAAATTTAGCGGACAGCATATGTTGTTGATATGATGATTCAAAAATAATGTGGTGTCAAATGAACCCTCGCCAAGATACCTGGCCTCACATCATCGGTTTACATGTTTTCAAGACTTGCCCTGTTTCCAGAGGAGCCACCACGATCCAGCCATGCGTGTATAGTGAGGACAACGACGCCGCTCTACCTTTTATCTCCAGTACTAGGCATTTACCGCAGTTGAATATTGTGTCCCGAGTGACGACGATCACGAATAACCAACTTATCATATAACCCGCTCCATCGTGAGAAGCGGTACGCCTATTTCTAGGATTATGATCTTTTTAAAGTGTTCTTTATTAAAACTCTTTGGTCAGATATTCCGCAGCAATAGCTTTCTCCCCATCACAGAGCTCGGCCTCGTAGTTGAGTGGTATGTATCAAGTATCCTAACCATGACTAAACTTTGTTATTCCACGGGTTAAGCGCTGGCCATAATTTCTTCTGGTCTATCCACGTCCCCAACTATTCCTACTCCGTCGGTACATCGCTCTTAGCAACAACAGTGTGTATAAACTGATATTTAGACGCGTTATTGCGGCATTCGAGATGAAACCTCTTGCTGAAAAATCCCTATGACACACTCATGTTCCTGTTTTGGTCTCAAAACTGCGGCACTGGGGCCTTTAACGGCTTCTGAGTTTCACATAATTCTTCTCGACTTCGCAATATGACATATTCTTCTGGCCTTTATAATGTCGTTATCCAGAAACGAGGGTGCATCGAACTTCGAAAATAATATTATGTATGGATGCTCTTTGACCTCTTTTCGAGCCCCTGTTCTCACCACCTTTTAGGTAGTAATTATGCCTGCTCGTTTGGTATCACTGTTTCCTGACATTTTGGTGTACGCCTCCGTGCTATAGGACGAGGTTGGCCACTAGCCTGAAGGAGTCCCAAGTCCTTGGGATTTAAGTATCCAAACGGCTAGGTCATCCTTTGTCCATGCGGTTATTTCAGACCGACTTCTACTTGATGAAACAGAGATTTATGCAGGGCGAAGTTCGAACAACTTGTCGCATTTACTATTGCCTACATACTGCCGTCGTCCAAGGTTCTCATTTGGTCAGTCATTACCGTCTCCTCTGCTCCGGATACATGTTATTGCGTTCAATTCGACGCCTGGCATGTCCAATCCTTTTTGAAGACTTTCTGTTAAATCATTTCTGGGTTGGGAAATCAGAATACGACCGTTATAAATAGAGGGTTACTATATCAAAAGGGTAAGCATGTTCCGATGGTCGAAAATAGTCAACTGAAGACATTGAAACTCAATCAGTTTCTCATGATACCCAGAAGATCCAGAATCGATGCGAACTGAGCGAAGATGCGTTGCAGTAGGCTTTCCTGGGTAAGTTATATATGGCCATACCAAGTTACTTACAAGCTCCAGATCCTTCCAGACTCCAAAAGTGATTTGAACTTCCTGTACATATTCCGTTTCCAACATTGACTGATAAAAATAACTTCCATTCATGTGTCCAGCAGCTTGAATTAGGTTTCATAGTTTTGGCCCGTAATTATGTGTATATTCAATGTGAAGTGGGTGTTTACCGTAGGTCAATTGAATTGAAGTACATACTTCATTGATAATGGAATACTAACAATTGTATCATTTTAGTGCAGGGATCAAGGTGAGGTGTAGGCGGGAAGTCACCTGAAGCTTGATCCTTTATTTCCGACGACCCAAATTTCTACAAGGACATGACACACCGTTCCCAATCTGGGTTGGTAGCCTCATGTCGCATTCCGATTAAAGTGGATAGACTTCGATGTGCCTTGAAATTGTTGGTGGACCTGTTACCATACAAGCTTATCGAACCTTCCACATTCTGATACGCCCCATCACGATGCAATGCGCCACAGTCGCACTGAGTTTAGAGTCTATGTATAGGAAGGCAACTTTGTCGTTACATTTCCAACTACTACTCTTTCAATTCTGATGATAACAGAATCGCGAGCAGAGAATGTATTGAGCGGGGAAATCAATTCATTGAGGATGACTATTTGAGTTTCATATCAATGAGCTAGCTGCGATAGATCCTTCGTTTGCCGGTAGGGTTCAACTTTCCCATTGGCCATTTTGTTGAATCGATTGACTTCTGAATGTACATACTATACACATATTTCATAAGTTGGGTAAAACACTCAGGTTCGCAATGTCTTCTGCCCATTGATTCAGAATACACCCGTAAGCCCACAACTCTGGGGCGCTACTTTGATTGTGGGTTGTGATGCCCAAAAATGTATTGTGGGGACTCCGGCGTCAAATTCCGACCACATCAACACCGTGAGCAATGGAAGTCAATGGCAGTTTAAGTCAATAAATCGTAGGTCAGAACACACATAATAATGATGGTCAATGGTAGTTTTCAGATTAGACCGTTGGTCTCCATAGGCCGCCGGGCAGCCCACAAACCCTCTAAGGTATTGGCGTATATGCAAGATTGGATTCGACCAAATTGAATATGTACTACCCCGTGGCCCAGTAAGCCAGCCATAATCTCACCCAAAGTGATCTGAGATATCTATCACCGAATTAAAAACTTCAGATGGAGTCAAGCTACGATTTGTACCCTACCTCGGGAGGTCGCCTGTTCCACACCACATCGACGCATGCCCCGGTACACTCTGCTTCTGCGTATACCATCCACAGTTGTACTAATTAAGATGTGTCCACTTGGTTATACCGGGAGATGCTAACATTCCGACGTCGCGGAGTCGTCGACAAGATGTCGAATTTATCCAAAGCACTGGAACACAGGTCGCCAAGGAGCTCTCTGAAAATTTTGCAGATGCTTCCAACACACGGCAAATCCAGCACATATCGAAGCTGCGAACTTCGCTGAGATGTTGATTTTAAGATGTGATCAGCAACCGCAAAAAACTAATCAGATGGAACGCTCGAGAAACAAGCATTCATCGCTTGAAATTAAGCTCTGTGAGTGGAGAGTCTGGGCCAAATCAAATAGCCGCTTGGCGAGTCCTCGAGAAACGAACATGTCCGACCATCAGCATCAGGAAGAGGGTCAGCGCAGTGGTGTGAATCTTTCGTGTCAACCTGTGTGAACCCGTTTGAACGATATCACTCTATCCGTCTTAATTAGTCTTAGCTGTGTTTTAATTTTTGTGGACACTCCTCTTTGAAGTTTTTTTTTTTACATGTCGCCTAGAAAATAGGACCGAGTCTCCGGTGACGCTTCTTTCTGCGTCATAAAATATTGGACGGGGCCCGGGGAATGTGGAATAGGATTATGAATCCGATGCCCGCGAGTTACGGTGGGCTGCAGAATATGTAGTCGATTCTTCGATTGATTTGACAGTCATTCATTTCGACAGCAAGACATGTGAATCCTTGCTATTGGTGCTCCGCCAGTCCGTGATAGTGGTTACATGTGTTGAGAATCAAGATGTTTTGAGTATTCTAGATGATGACGAATGCACTTTTGTAAGCGTTGGATGGGAATATTCATCTATCTTTGACTGAACCTGTCGAAATAGGAAAATCTACTTTCTTAAAAGGATTGAGGGGTATTCGTCGACGGAGATTTATGCCTTGAGGCCACATCGCAACTTGGTTTTAAAAATATTGATTGTAAGTCATGCCAGCCAATATGAACATCTAGTGTTGTCCGGTCAAGATTAGCATATACGTACAGAAGATAGGACGTATAGATACCAATAAAATTATGAAGCAGTTTGCTCTTTTAACATGAGGCCCAAGCTAACTCCCTCGATAGCCCGAATTCTACCGAGTAGTAATAATACGACCAAAGAGGCTGCTCTTTGGTTATCTGGGGCAAGACTCGACGCCTTGATTATGCTAAGAAAATGCCCCGAGTTCGTCCACGATTAATTTTAAGTTGCGAAGGCAATTACTATCAGTGGATCGATAATGACTGCCGTTGTGTGCAAAAAACACAATCATTTTAGGTCAGAAATATTCTGTGCGCCTTTCAAAGCTGACTAAATACCTTGTTGCATTGAAGATTAACCACCCAGTGCTGGCGCTGGTGGGCGCTGAGGAGGTGAACAGGTTGCTGAGCATGATTAAGCTATTATGTAATGCTGACTAATCACAGAGCCAAACTGCTGGAGCATCATTCCTAAATTAGATTATGAACTGATCACCGTCACAACCAAAAAAAGCTGACAATTGGGTACTTTAGTATGGAATCATGGTTATTTTCCAACCATACGCCCAACTATGACTTCTAAAAGCGCATATAATCACAGGTTTTGAGAGCTGGAGGGCTCAGAGGTCCATCTCAATCAGGCCTCAGTAATTGAGTGATGCCAGACAAACTATTCATCTCTGTCCGGATTTCGTCAGTCTCCGAACTCAAGCAACGAAGGCGACCAGCACACTAGCAATTATGCCGTGAGCGGCCACAAATATGCCCCAAGAGCTCCTATTCCGAGGTGGCAAAGTCGAAAATGAGCCTCGGAACAATGCATTACGCTCGATTCTTCCCCTCCTTCATAAAAACTCAAGTTTGAATACCCTCCAAACAGAATCTGGGAGAAAAATGATATGTTAAGGACGCGGCACTCGATGCTAATTCGGTAACTCGGCATATCTGGTCATTTTGTGCATTACGGCCACGGTGGTGGGTATTTAATTGTTTCAGCGACGATATCCCTGGAAATGTCAGTCGGGTGAACATACCCAACGCCATTGCCAGCCATGTCGGCAACCAACCAGAGGCCCACAATCAAGTGCTCAGCATAACGAGCTATTGCCCCCAACAGTGTCCGGGTATGGGCAACAACATCGGCGTGTGGAGGAGTCCAAGACACCAAACGGAACTATCATCAAGATTTCTGGACGCTTAGTCAGAGGGGGACTGATAAAATCAATTGAAAAATGAAGCGTCAATTAACAAACTAAACCGTCCATCTTAGGTCCATCTGGAGAAGCGCGTGCAGGGTCGATGCCGCGTATCTGGAAAAGATTCCAAAGAGATCTGCAACTTTTTTCATGAGTGTGGGATACAACACGTTTCGCGTCTTTAACAAAACCCTTCCCTCAGAAGGTTGAACCACAACCTCTTCTCTCCCAGCAGACACTTGCCAGAGGCTTCCAAAATTCCCATCTCTTGCCCTCTCCCTCTTCAAAATAGTTATTTTGAAGGCGCCGGTTTATTTACGGCAACGAAGGGCAGCCTGGAAAACCACTCGGAGATTTATAAACCAACAGACGGAGATTCCAATTCCCTCTGAATCCATATCGTTGTCCTCTTCATTGACGGACGCGCACCTCCCCCCTTCGCCCCAATTTCGATAATCCTTCAATGTCTAGCGCGTCTCCCAATCGTCTTCGCACCAAAACTTCCGACCTCACGGATTTTTTTCGTGGTGCTGGCAACTCTGTGGCCCAGCCTCGCAGCTCTCAGAGTCAAAAGGATCTGTCTTCAACGCATTTGGAGGTCCCCTCTGGAGATGAGGCGTCAAAGAAGAAAACTACACGCATTCCATTATTTGGACGGTCGCGCAAAAAATCGACACAATCCACGGCTTCGAGCCCATTTGCGTCGACCAGCGGCGTACGGGAATCTACCGACACGGGGGTGCATCTTGGCAGAGCGTCAAGCTCAAGCGCATTGGACAGGTGAGTGATTGTTTTTTCTGTATTCATCGCTTTCCTTTTTGGTCGACTTGCTCCATTTTCGAGTTGGCGAGGTTCGCGCTTGGCGCAACCGCAATGTAATTTCGAATGCAATTTCAACCATTCACATTCTCTCAAAATCACTTCCTGATATCCTCCGAGAATGTGACGTATTGACTGTAGAGAATTCTAGACACCCTTCCGAGGCTCCTGCACACAGCACAACGATTCCACCCCCACTTCCTGTACCTAGTAAGCCGCTCAGCAGGGTACCTACGTCTCTCAGTTCCAAATTCGCCGCCACCTTTTCTCATTCTCGATCATCGAAGGCGGCGGGGGTCTCTTCTCAAACGGAGCTTCGGTCGAAGCCTCCTGTAAGCTATCCCTCGGGGCGTGTGCAACCAGAGAACAACGTCAGGTCCGTGTCACAGGGTGAATCAGGTTCAGGTTCTTCAGTAGACAAGAAGGTTCCCACATCCGCAACCCGACCCGCACGGCCCACAATAACTGTTTCGCTTTCCGAAGATGACGACGAAGAGTTTAAGGATCTGTTTACTCGCTCTACTGAGGAACTAGAGGAGTATTATAAAGCCCTCGAGCTCGCTAAGCAGCAGCAGAGGCAATCCGAAGACTCTCATAAGATGTCGGCACGTTCAAGCTCATCTTTAGGCTCGCCAGTCGAGATGTCATCATCCCCATCGATTTACAAGCGTGGATATACTCCTGCATCTGCCATCGCTGCAGCAGTACGTCATCAGCATGTTCCCAGCGTTGAAAGCGATCGTCCGTCCAGTACGTCTTCGAAGAACTCAAGAAAGAACTCTGACTCGGACAAAAGCCTCGACAAAGTTGATAGAACTTCAACTCCGCGCCCTCCTGAGTCTCAAGAATCTCCTCGGCTTACTAGCGCTGATAAGGACAGAATCCTACCTCCCTCTCTGAGTCGCAGATCCACTATGGCTGTAGGATCTATTGCCTACCACTCAGACGGTTCAGTTCGATCGCGGATGAAATTAGGCGCAACCCAAAGCCGAAGTAAGCCACCAACAATACCCCTTCCTCTTCTTCCCCCTTCAAGTCCCCCACCATCGAGCCCGCTTCCCCCTAGCCCGACAATTCCGCCCAATATTCCTGAGAGTGCCACAGTTCAATCTGAGTCCGGCACTTCGCGTAAAGTTTATGTCCGCCCCAGAGCTCACACAATTAGCTCCTCTACTACTTCCATCCCTCCATCTCCGCTCTCTCAATCTACTACGACTAAAGCTGACGATAACATACCCCCCTCGACTGTAACCATCTCGCCCCCCCCTGCTGAAGAGGAAACGCTCGACATTGACACCGCTTCTGCGGAACAACTGCGACAAGCTCTCCGCACTCGAAACGAGCAGTATGCCGAAGTTACAGCTCTCGTAGTAAAGCTTACTGAGCAACATCATGCGGAGATTGCTGTTCTAGAAAAAAAGATTGCTACTCTGGAGAAGGAAGCTCGTAAACGGGACACTCAAATCAAGGGATTCACCTGGATGCTGAATGACGCGGAGTCGCAACAACAGCCAAAGCCTCTGCCACCTGGAATCTTAAATCAGTCCCGGTTTGCACCAAGCGCTGCTAATGTGGTCAGCAGCGATTCCGAATATGAGATCCACAGGATTCATCCTAATACACACCGTCGACTAGTCTATCAGAGCGACTCTGGAGCCGACTCGCATGCGACCTCCGGGGCCGAAGGAGGTTCCGCTACAGAATCCATTTCTTCCGCCTTCCGCGTCCGCAAGTTGCGTCGCCCCTACCCAGTCGGCGACGGCACTCAGGCGGCAAGTATTACTCGCTCTGGGACACTACGCTCACCCAAGCTTCCCCCTGCTGCCAACAGCGAAAAAGCTCTTCCAGAGATGCCATACATGCCCACCTCTATGGCCATGGCTACTAAACGATCTTCTGTCAGTTCGACGACTGTCTCTCCTTCGTCGTCAACTTCCTCTCTCTTGCCTCCTAGTCCAAGCATCACTGTGTCCTCTCTCTCTGCTATTCCTGAAGGCTCAAAGCCTCTGGGAATACTCCACACTACTACAAGGTATGACAGCTCTTCCGAACAACAAGACGAACGTCGAGCTGCCCGGGCATCACATCGGACATCACTGTCATCCTTGACTTCTTCCTCCACCGCGGCAAGCAGTTCTTACTCGGCTAACATAAAGCGTAGTCGCCCCCCTTCAATTGCTCAGGTCTTGGAAAAATCGCCATCGAACATGAGCGAGGTATTGTATCTGAAAAAATGAGGTGCTCTTGATATTATCCATTTGCTTATTGCTCGTTTCAACCATCAACACCTCTAATCATCGCATCTATCATGACTTCACAGTCTCATTCTTTTTTTGCTTTATCGTCATCACATACTGCATCACGCTCCTTGATCCTTTCTTTTGTTCTCTTTCCTTCTCTCTTTCTTTCGATTCAGGGCCGTCTCTTATTTTTATGACCGCATGGTATCGGCACTCACGCTCCTTTCCTTATTGTCTCTCTAACCTTCTAGCTACTGTCGTAAACCCCTCTATTGCCCCACTCTATTCATCGTCTATTCTCACTAGTGGCCGTGTCTCTTGGCTGACTGCAGTTCTCCTGCCAGTCAAGGTGTCCCCTCGGATTACTATTGGATTCATCGGACTCGTTATATGCATTCCTTTTCTCGCGCATATCTTGTATTCTATCATCCACATCTCCTTCGTATACTCGAAGGCCATTTACCTTATCTATTCCGGCATTTACACTACACCGTCTGTAGCTTGTGGTCGGATTCGTTTTATAGTTCACATCCCGCGTTGGATATTACATTGTAGAAATTAAATTCAATTGCATTAATATTCGTCAAAACTTAACGAATTCGCCACAGACATTTAGACTATTGCCGAAGGGGATTTTATTTTAGCACATTGACACTGAGAAGGTGCTCTACTTACAGGTGTTATTTCTCATCATTTAATATTTTTTGAAGGAGAAGCCAGCGGTTCAAAATAACATAAGTGCTTCTTGATGTTTTTGGTCATGGGTAATTGGTATCCCATCATTTCGACAGGTTATAGTTGCCTATGTTCCGGGAAGACTTAAAAAATTTTGGGGTCCATGCAGGGATATTATGCCGCGGTGTTTTTGCCTCTTCGACAACGTGTTGGTACATTCTGGGTATCAGGTGAAAAAAAGACAAGGTGGAGCAACACTGAGTTGGCAACCGCTGACCATGTCTGGTGATTTTCTGGAGCATCTCGAGAGTCGCACAGGACAACACTTCGCCGGCGCCTCGAGGTACGTACAATTGAAAATTAAAAATCTTTTTGTCTCTCTTGTGCCCGGCGCTGAATTGGTTCCAATCTAAGTCCTTTTTTAAAATGAAATAACGGCCACCCCACCGTTTCTTCTCCGATGAGGACAAAGGGACCCTTTCATGGAAAGGTTGACAATTAAGGCACCTTGTGTCAGCGTCTTATCGTACATATCATATCCCATGTGTAGTAGACAAGTACCCCTCCCTCGGCCATCGATATCGATAATCAGGAATGGCCTAACTCGGTGGCACCAGCCTGAGAGAAATTGTGTTCATTTGTTCTATCAATTTGCCTGGTGAGGTCAAACAGAAGGGAGCGGCAGCCCTCTAGGTATCCAGTGAGCCTCTTGCTGGAACGTGGTCGCTATTCTAGTGGCGATCGTTTTCTCATCATCCCTTCGAATCATGAGGACTTAGTGTTAGGATGACGCAGAACAATCAGAAAAACAGAAAGATCCACAGTAGCAACCTTGACTTTTCTAGCAATCATTTCTGTGAGGAGGCGAAGTAGGGCCAGTGTTTCATCAATCAAAAGATGTGTAAGTTTTTACGGTGCTTCTCTCGGAGGTTTTGTAGGATGAATTTTACTTGAAGACAGAAAAAGAAGGCTTCATACCTGATTGTAGACTTATAAACCCCCCCAGTCCCAGTCAGGGTGTACGAAACCCACGACATGATTTGAACATGGTCCCCACTGGGCGTGGAGATTGACGGTCTCCACGTCGTTGTCCAGCGCCCAGTAAAGCACTGTCGTCGGATTTGGACAAGCTTGAAAGACCTTGTCAATTCCCATCGGATCCAGGCCCGACAACTAGATTGTCGAGAGCGATCAAGACACCGTTATGTTCCTCGATTTCCGGGGTCGCCCTGATTTATTGGTAGGCGTCAGCGACATTTGAACTTGAAGCTTGAGCTTTCGAGGGAAGATTCATTTGCTAAATCCCCTTGTATACGGAATCCATCTCCACATCATGCATCAAGGCCGACTTGCCCCGCAGGTCATAGGTAGCGATTAAGAGCATGTCGAACTCAGGCTGAGGGACCTACTACACTTACAACACACCAAACGCGCAAATGACCAAGATTGAGACTTTTTATGCATGTGAGTGCTGGCAGTCGACTGTTAGACCCGAGCCTTTGATGGTGACGAACCAGTGACCTGCCAGCAATTTCACTCTCAAGGTAACAGTTGTCCATTGAGATGCCACGAATGAGTGTGTAAGACATTCTGACCAGTGCATTTTGAAGAAGAATCAAGCTCAAGACTTTGTATTTGGGCTTTCAAACGGAGCACCCAGCCAGCACGGATGACGGTCAAGAGCAAAGAGGAGATTCGGCGGTATCGGGATTATGCAGACCCGGAGATATTTACCCGAAAGAGATAACTTTGTCGAGTCAAAGATTCAAAAATTGATCTCTCTGTTAATCTCTACCAACTACTTTCCCCCAAACGATGAAATACTTCTCAACGCGCGGAGGAGACGAGAGGCTGTCTTTCGAAGAGGTCAATCCTGCACGAACGTATTCATAATGCGCACATCTGTAACGATACTTTGCCACAGACTGTCCTCACCGGTCTCGCCCCTAACGGTGGTTTATATATTCCAGAATCCATTCCGTCGTTGCCTGCAGACTGGAAAACAAAATGGAGTTCGTACTCCTTCGTTGATCTCTCTGTAGCAGTGCTATCGCTGTACATTTCCCAAGACGAGATCTCGACGGCTGAACTCCGGTCGCTCGTCGAGAAATCATACGCCACGTTCCGTCATCCCGACGTTACGCCTCTGAAAAAGTTAGACGACAAAACGTTTGTTTTGGAGCTTTTCCATGGTCCTACATTCGCATTCAAAGATGTCGCGCTGCAACTCCTTGGCAATCTGTTCGAGTTCTTCCTGCTCCGACGGAATGCGCGCAAGGCTCCTGGAGAAAAGCAGGAGAAACTAACTGTTGTCGGTGCGACGAGCGGGGACACCGGAAGGTGTGTACAAATACCTTTTACCATTGATCTACGCTCAATTATCGTTTTTACATCTTAGTGCCGCGATCTATGGTCTCCGAAACAAGGCAAATGTATCCATATTCATCCTCCATCCCAAAGGCCGAGTTTCTCCCATCCAAGAGGCCCAAATGACCACAGTTACAGATGACAACGTGCATAATGTCGCTGTAAAAGGCACCTTCGATGATTGCCAGGCCAGTTTGCACTTCATCCCGATATATTTCCAGCCAACTGACACCAACACACCAAAATTAGGATATCGTTAAAGCTCTCTTTGCCAACAAAGAATTTAATGCCAAACACCGACTGGGCGCTGTCAACTCCATTAACTGGGCCCGTATTCTTGCCCAAACCGTCTATTACTTCCTTTCCTATTTTAACTTCCAAGCCCAATTGCCCAGTGGAACGACTGATGTAGAACTGCAATATGTGGTCCCCACAGGCAACTTTGGCGACATACTCGCTGGATATTATGCCAAGAGGATGGGTCTGCCCATAGGGAAGCTCGTTGTCGCTACCAATGCCAACGACATCCTAGCCCGTTTCTGGAAGAGCGGTAAATACGAAAAGGTCGATTCGTCGGTATCACACGGCGAGGGCGCAACTGCGCCTGTGGAAGGTTCATCTGATGGCAAGCAGGCGACTGATGCCAGCGGCGTTAAGGAAACTCTGAGTCCCGCGATGGATATCCTTGTATCGAGCAACTTCGAGCGTCTTCTTTGGTATCTCGCCTTCGAACACGCCGAAGGCTCGACGGATGCAGAGAAGAAAGCCGCCGCTTCGAAAACTTTGGATGGATGGATGAGCCACATGAAGAGCAATGGACGCGTCGAGGTTCCAATTCCGGTGTTGGAGACCGCTCGTAAAGATTTCATCGCTGAAAGAATATCCGATGACTTGGTATTGATATTAATTTCAGTTCCTTCTTCCACGCCATTCTGATGCATTCTTTCCAGACTCTTCAAACCATCAAATCATTCTTCGAAGGCGAAACATCATATGTTGCGGACCCTCATACCGCCGTAGGCTTGGCCACTGCTCGTCGCATTGCCCCTGCAAAGTAAGCTTTTTGTTCTTGTTTACTGCCCCCATCACTAATAACTCATCTTTACCAAGCTCACCGAACGTGTACCAAATCGTTCTATCAACCGCTCATCCAGCTAAATTCTCTGAGGCCGTCTCACGCGCCCTGGAAGGATCCCCAAGCTTCAACTTCGATCGCGACGTCCTGCCAAAGGAATTCCATGGTCTATTGGACAAAGAGAAGCGGGTCATTGATGTCGAACGCGCAGACATCGAGCTCGTCAAAGCCGTCATTGAAAAGGTTGCAGAGAAGGAAGGAGCCAGCAAGGAAATTGCTGGGAGTGTGTAGTGGATATTAGAGACAAGTCCACAAGTCGAAGGAACGCGAAAGTAAATGTATCAACATCTTAATAGCAACAAAATCTAGCCAACCGAGTGTGTAGTGTGAACGATAGTCTTACTTGAGGAGAAATACAAACAATAAGTTACAAACTCCCACAGGTACATGTGCAAAAACGTTTAAGTCTTCGTGATGATGAAGACTGGTATATACGATGCAAGTAGAGCAGAGAAGCACAATCTACATGATCGAAAAAGGAGTCCGCAAGTCAGTTGGAGCAAAGAACCAACAAGGTTGCAATAACATACGCCAGGTTAGACCATCCTGAGTTTCCGTCCTTGGAACGCATAGGGTGCGCATTCAGCGTCGTGCTGATACCAAACAACACTGAAGGCCAGGCCAAATATCTGAAAAGACGTATCCAATCCCAAACGGCAGGGGGTTGTCAGTCGACGTATACCGATACGTATCATGTTAATAGACGCACCGGTTACGAGTTACCATAATGAGGCCAGACAAGAACATTCCGGAGGTCGATAGACCATCTAAAACACGTAAAAATCTACGTTAGTCACCCGGAATTCGAAAGCGTCGACCCAAGGTGAATATTGGGGCACAGCGAAGTTCTTGTTCTGAACGAACCTGATGACTCCCGGAACCAGGTTTTAGGGGTGGTATAAGGAACCTCTAAAGATGCATCACGGGGGTCGTCTTTAATGGTAGACATTACAATACAGGATAGTTTGGTGAGGGATAGAAATGGCTTCAAAGACAGGACCGGTTATGGAGTTGTCAGGAGTAGAATTACTGTACCACCAAAATGAGAAGGCATTGGCAAACACAGTCAAACTTCTGACCGGCCCGACATTCCGCATGGTGTTCAGTAGATGCATCTCTTGCTCTTGCCGCTAACACCTTTTGCTATCGCAATAGACTCAACATGGGTACCCTATGACCTCTGCCTTCTTTAACGATAAAGTTCTGAATAATATCTGCAAAACGATAAAGTACCACGAATGACAAGATCATAACGCGACTTGCGGGACACGTTCAGGCTACCCGGAAAGCTTCATTGAACTTCAATGAAACTTGAATGAAACAGTAATAAAATTATTGGAAGACCAGGCGGGAGAAGCAGTGGGAGTAATAAAATAGTAAGTAAACTCATCGGTTGTCTTGAGCAGTTCTTATGGGATACAAAGCGATACAGAGCTTGTAAAATGACAAGTTCCCGAACGCGATGTTGACCAAGTTGCCGGAGAGTACGAGACTTACAGAATCGCTGGAGTAATGACGCTCAGCACATGAAATCAAATTTGAGCAATAAAGCTTCATAGATTAAAATTATGCGGCCATGGGTCATAGTCTAGCACTCTCCTCCAGCTACGTCGATGTCAGCGAGGCCTGGTATATCAGCATCCGTGTATATCCTGAATCTAGAGGCTGGAATGTCTGCAAAAGCAGCCGCGAATCTTGCATCTGTGTTGTTTGCGCCCTCGACACGGCGAATCCATGCGCACGCGATCCAATCTCCGTGTTTCCTGATGCTAAACAAATAAACTAAGTAAGGTAGAAAAACTTTTTTGAGATGTGGAATGACGTACGATTGAGCGTACACTTCTGGGTCCTTCTGGGTCGAATCGCCGATTGCCAGCCACTTCTTGTTGGGATACATACCGTTGAGGCGGTCAATGGACGCCAACTTGAACGCTTCGGTGTTACTGCTGGTAACAAACTGGATGATTTCACTGGGGTCTGCGATGGTCAGGTTCGAAGTGAAAATAGGGCCTTTCGCAGACGAATAAGTGGTATCCAAAAAGTCGTTCAGGAATGGGTATAATTGGAAAGGGGAAGCAGTGATATACACAAATTGAGGGTCGTCGAGGGATTGTGAAAGTGAACTATAAAGCTCTGGCATGCCGGGTACTGGTTTGGGGTCATCTAGCAGAGTCGACCTGAGGAGAGCAAGCTTGTCAAGCGTGTTAGATATCTTGACTGTGTCATCGATATCTTGTAAGAGATGATTGTGTTAGCTACAAAATAAATATTTATAGGATTAAAACTATACCAGATATGACACCGAATCCCGAATCAGGAGAAGAAAACACCGAAGCTTTGACAGTTCTCGAGTTAAACAGGCCGCCCAGGGTCGCAGTCGCTTCGAATTCCCTTCCAGCATTACAAGCGCCCAACGACACACCGGTCTTCAAGGACATTCCCAAGTCGGATCCAGATGTTTCTCCCGTCTTCGCTTTCGCAGAACATCCGGCAATACTCACGGTGGTCGACTTGCCAGGAAGTCCAATTGCACCTATCAGCTTGACGCGCTCTTGCAAGTTGCCCAATTTATCCCCCACATTCACGCCCAATGTAGTCAGGGCGGCCGAAAGTGCTGCAGCCAGTCCGCCCAAGTCGATTTGGCGAAGGGAGACGAAGGTTTGCAGATCTATCAACGTGTTTCCTGCATTCGCTGGGTCTGGGTATGCGGGCGAATCAAAAACGAGAATATCGTCGAGGATGCCAACTTCATCGAGTATGCCACGACCCTGAGGTGCGGTTGGAAGGCCATGGACCGTAGTGGAGAGCAGAGCAGCGCTAAAGCAGATCTTGGCCAGATGCATCGTAACGAATGTGGGGAAAAGGTTGAACCTAACGAAAGTGTGGAAGAAAAGCAAAGGGTAGCGAAACTAGCGAGGAAGCCGTATATTAGTAGTAGTTTTCTGCGGGCGGATGAAACACATGAAACTGAGACACGCACCTTCGTCCTTCACAGAAGGACCGAATGCGAAAGTAACAAGGAAAGCAGCGATGGACCGAAGAATCTTCGAGCTTTACCTTATAGTAGGGCCAATCATATCGAGCACGGTTCTGAACGGTCTTCTGAAGAACATATGGACAAAACCAACTCGGCAAGATGATCTGTGATGCATGTGTGATGGTTGCTCGCAAGAGGCATGCATCAGCACAGCTGCTGGTTTTGTCGGCATTTCAAAAGTCACAAGAATTGCAAACTCCGTAGAGGTCAAGGTCATAACATCCCAATTGAACTGGGTCTTTGACTGGACAGAGGCCGCCAAAGTTCGAAGAAAATAACAATGGTGTGCACGTCCTTGTTTTGTGACCTGGTCGAAAGCGCGGCGCCCCGTCACATATTGAATTGCATTGGGATTTGGCGAATTCGGAGACTGTATGAATGACGATTTAAGCCTGTAGAATTGTGGCCCCGAGCAGTAGCTGCCGCCAAGACATGAGTGAAGGATAAAAGAAGGAAGACTAGAGAATCATGAGGAAATGCAAAAAAGGCCATGTCCCGTGGTCGTCTAATCACAAGACGGTAGGTGGTAACACAAGCAGAATTGTAAGAAGGAATGAGCCCTAGTAAATTTCGGGAGAGCCACACTATAGAAAAACTGGACATCGCAATAGACTTAAAACTTGTTGTGTTCGGTGTGTAAGGAAGAGTAGTTACAAGTTGTAACCATCTTTGATGCTCTGAGAAACGGCGTATCACCACGCCTGGTCATCTCCTAAAGGCCGATACCTGACTAAGTCCAAGATCATATTGAACGATGGATTGAAGAGTTATTTCCTGGATACAAAATCCTGCTCCATGTTCGCCTTGTTGAAGGTTACGTGCGATTGCTTGAAATCACACATTGACATCCGGCTTCGCCAGCCTTCTTTTGATGATCTTGCTAAGTTTAGTTCCGACTCACCTATGTAGGCAGAAAATGTTTGACAGAACGTTCACGGGAGCAAAAGGGTTTAATTCCGATGATTCTGGCCATTCTTCAAAAAAAGTTTGTTGCAAGGAAAAGGGCGATTCAAGTCGATTCTTCGAAGTGATGATGATAGAGAAAATGAAATTGTTCCCCCAGGTAGGAATGTCGAGTACAGTGCGTGAAAGCTTACAATTGGTGTCAGGGTGATTTAGAATAGTAATACACAAACGATGTAAGAGCAAAGCAAAGCGAGAAAACATTCTATCGGCCGTATCTTTTGCGCGAATGTTAGTTAGCAGAAACATAGAATCCAGAGATAGGCGTACTTCTGTAATTCCCATTCGCGATTGTCTAAAGGACAAACGTTCCTCGTCTTAAGCCAGCGAGAGATACAGTGAAAGTGGAAAGCATGCTGAAACAAAACACTTAGATGAGAGAGAATGGATTTGGATCAGTACACACATTGCAGATTCCCCAAGCTGCGTTGCACTCCTCGCTGGTGGCCGAAACTTGATTGGCTTGACAGTCGATGCCTGTGAGGATGCAGTTGTATTAGATGAAGGTATACGCATAATCAAAACGCGATACGCACAAAGATCCATGATATGGTTCCTGCAGATCGCACAATTATCGACGACGATGTCTACGATCAAACAAACATTAGCGCCCGAGGCTCAGACGATATAATGGCGGAAGGTACCCCATGCCCACAAAGCAACAGCATTCCACTTCAAGGAGATTAAGTTAGCATTCAATTGGAAAGTATGCCAAATAGCGCCACTGTACAGTGCACAGATATGCTTACCTTCTTCACTTCAAAACGCGCTTTGCCACTGTCCTTTCCTTCCTTCTTGGATTTGGTGACAGTCTTGGTGTCTTCAGCGTCGACATCCATATTATCGGCCATGTTGAGGGAAAGGTATGAAAGAGTTTGTATTAGGGAAACCGACGATGGTGGTTGTGGAAGAAACCTAAACCCCGTGCTCAACGCTACTGACGGCGAGGCGTAATTATAATTGAATGCTGTTGACAAACACATTGCAACTGGCTTGCCGGGGCAATGCCGGGGCGGTCCCAGGACTCAGGCAGCGTTCTTTTACTCCTCATCACAGTGCCTCATCAACATCGTTTGCTTTTCAAGCCTTGCCTTTGGCAGCATGGATCCCAGTTAGACGGACCATATCGCAATTTGACGTTCTTACCTTCCCAACCGCTGTGTGGACAAATACATCACTGGAAAATTACACCTGGTTACGAGCAATGCTTCAGGTCGCGTCAGACGGTCAGTTAACGTCCTAAAACCGCATATACACATCTATCTGCCTCTTGAATGCAAATCTAATGTTGCGCCTTTGAGTCTGACAGCGAATTCAACATTGTTGTTCAGTTGAACCGTGTGGACCCACTATTCAGATGATTGAGCTACAACCAGTTTTCATCATGGACCTATTACTTTTGAAGTATAAAAAGAACCTGCTGCGCGTAGTTGATTAATGGGCCTACGGCGAAACGTTGCCGTTTGAATAGACGTTCTCTGCCTTGCAGCCTTCATGTACATCACATCAGGCAAACAAGGCTATGCCTGGAATGTCCTTGTTGTTCTCATGCTCCATAAAACTAATCAAGCCTAGCTCCACTCTAGCCCTTTACTCATATACACCCTCTTTACAGTCGTCTCCACACCTTTCACCCTCAGCCTTAACTTTCTTTGACCAGACATGGGAGACTCAGGAGGAGATATATGCGCGATGATTTGCGGGGGCTGCTGTACGTCATGAAGTCGTGGCGCAAACGTCCAAATTAGTCGACAGTGAACTAACCAAATCTTTTTCTTTCCTCCTCTCCACAATGACACCACAGGCCTCGTTTGTTTCTCTGGCCTGGCCAATTGGTGTAACACACGTGGGGCTTCCACCCATTCATTCCTGAAAACCCTTCCCTGATTTCTCATAGAGGCCTTTGGTTCGCGAGGATGTGGCAGAAACAGTAACGCTGGTTGTTGCGGATCATGTTGCAACGACTCTTTCGACGAGGACAGATTTGAAGCACAGGTTCAGCGGGACCTAGAGAAGACACGAGACCCTAACGCGCCTGCAGCAAATACTGAACAACCACAGGCCACAGAGGGCATGACAACCGCGCAGAGTACGCAGGCAAAACAATAAGGGCACTGACGCACAGAAATCTATTTTTCTTTTGGGCTTTCACTTTCGTGAGCAAACATTCCACGATAATTTTCCGTGAACTAAAGAGTATGGGAGATAGTATCATATGCTCCATTTTTTACTGGTATCTGGGAAATTATGCTACGACTATACCTATTATGTCGCATATGCAAACTTCCGGGGGCGGCTGAACGCTGAATGTAACTACCGTCCTTGATTCCTGTCATTCATCCCCAATATCCCCTCCCAACACCTTAGACCACGGTGCTGTCGTGTATATGTGGTTCTTCGTGATTATTGGTTATCACCAGGCAGTAGCCAGACTGCAAGATATCGGAAGACCGCACTACATGCTTCATCCCGGGTCGAGCGCGGATATATCCCCCCACCATCCTTTGTATCGTATGAATTTGAAACTGGTGGGATAAAGGAAATGCATCGCGGTGATAAGCATATCAAGTAGTTTGACCAAAGTTTTGTCACGTCGTGGCGAATAGTCTCTCGGCCCAGCAACAAGGTCACTGTGATGGCTCGTGGTAGTAAGGTGGTTCTCGTAAAACATCGTAATCCATGAAGGACGCCCAACGATCGTCCAACATCACTTCATCACGCGGGTTATGCCCCCGCGCTTGATAGGAGTTGCTAGTTGAACCGCTGCTTTGCTGCGGTGCCTCCAGATGACGATCATGCCCGCCTGAAGGAGAAGCAGTATTGGCATACGTTCTCTGCAGCTCATAGGAAGGTACCTCGTGAAACATACCGTTCCATCCACCCGACAAATCTGCGAACGTTTGGTATTGAGGACTCCCCATCGAGGGTACCATTCTTTGCATGGGTACTTGTCGAGACGACGACGAAGCATGCCGTGAACACTCTGGCGGAAGCGATGAATTGGAAAGCGGCGGACTTGCCGAATATGTCAATGGCGTGATTGAAATGGAGATAGGTTTAGACGCCAATGGCTGTGCTACTGGCATTGGAGGCGACATTGACGGCTCCTTCGCTGGGTGCTGCTTGTAAATGGGTGTATCTGGAGACCCCGGTTCTGTAGGGTGTTGACTACTGAATTGCGTAACGCGCTCTGGCGTACTTTCGTTCGACCCTGAAGATCTTGAGCCAGAGAAGATGTCCTGTTCGCGTTGCTGGATAATACTCGCCTGCCCACCAAAATACAGCAGTTCATCGGTGTCCTGATCGCATGATGGAGCGGGCCTGCCTTTCTCACAGTAAAATTTGTGGGCTTGACGAGCTTTCTGAAGCATGACTTGAAGAATGGGCTACAGTGACGACTATCAAGATGCAATTTAAACGCTAACAATCTTGAAGCATACCAGAGATCTAGCTGCACGACTGCTGGTTTCCGCTGCACTCACAAAAATCTTGAATATGGATTCAAATTGTTCAAGAGGAGGAGGTTTGAGGTTAAGATGCGAGCCCCTAATTGCTAACGTTCCCACGATGACCTAAATGATTTTTTTAGATTTGAGTTCTCGACCATACACACATTCAACCACACACTCACAGCAGCAGAAAAAGTGAAAGACCATATCCGCCAGATACGAGAACATAGTAACGGCTTCTTCATGAATTGGGCGCGGGTGTCTTGTAGCACAATACAAGCACTTGAATATGCGGCGTGCACCGACTGGCTGTACTTGCTGTTCAACGGGTTATCGGGATGTTCAGTCATAGCCTGGGCGAAATAGGAACGATGCAGAAACAAGAGCACTAATGGAAAATCCCCGTCGAAAGGTGAAACAAAAATAATCATTAGTGGGAAAAGGTAAATTAGAGCATGATTGCCCACATACTAAGTTCCTGATAATGGGATCTCACAAATATTTGCATAGAAATCGCAGTTCGATCATCGTGGGTTTGGTGGGAGTCGGTCCTGGGAAGCGAGAATTCCCGTATTTTACGATCAAGTTCCATCACAGAATCGTACGCTGGCGGTTTAACCGCCAAGGCGAGTCGCACAAGTGGCACCATTAACTCGGACGATGCTCTGAAACCCCACACTCCGACTAGATCGAAGATTGGACGGTCAATGTCAGGAAGGAAGTCTCCGGAATACAACAGACTCACACCCCAGAGGAACTTCGCCTTCTTGAAATAAATTTTCGTCTTCTACTGTTGGTATGCGACAATCGATGTACGACATCAATAAACTGGGCGGTCTTCCGGTGACGAGGCTCTAATGATCATCACCAATCAGTAACGACTTTGCGACAACACAAGAGGACATAAATGAACGGGAGTAACTATGCATCTAATAGGCGACCGCAGGCAAAATGCGAACCACACTGGAGACTGACCTGCCAAAGCACTCCTGCCATCAAGTTCCAGAAATAGACGCGCCGGTCATATGCTTCCCTGCCTTCAAATCCCCACAACGATGGGTCAATATCTGGGTGAGAATTTTTTGTGTTAGCCATATACGTATTTGTATCTAGCCTGAGAAATTCGAGCTCACGGAATCCAATCTAGGATACAACAGGTAATCGATAGGTAATTTGTTCAAATGGGCGAACGGTGGTGCGCGACAAAGCTTACCCTGAGGGCCACCTGTCCGGCCAAATCCAGAAGAACATACGACTGTTCGAGATTACTTTCCTTCCCACTCATGCCATTGTACACGCTCATGAGATGGAGAACCTTCTCGACGAATCAGCCAAGGAATAGGGCGGTGATAGAGATGCATTTCCACTTACCTTGATTGTAACGACAGATGGCGCACCCAAAACAGACTGGAGTGCCAAAGTTGCTCTGCATAGCCGGTAATAATGCTGTGCTTCGAGATTATAGGGTATTAATGTAAGGTCGACCAAGGAACCAATGCCTAGAACGATCAGAAGCAAAGCGAGGTCGTGGGGACCATATGGGACGGGGTTTTGCTTGTAAATGATAGGAATAAGCTCGTTTACCAATTTATGACGGGATACGATGTGAAACATCCATGATAGATGTTCGAGAAATGTGTCACATAATGTAATGGCTACATCCATTGGCGGAAGAAATGATTCTATCATATTCTGAACTGACGAGACCATCACGTTGGGAGGGGTGAAAGGAAAGGATTGGTAACAGTGATTGATTTCAGGTGATAGATAACTTGGGTCCAGGTCTTGGAGAAGTGGTTCAATCTTGTGGACGAGGGGGGATTCAAGGCTTTCGTCCGAGGACTGCATTTTAAATGAGAATTTTTGAAAATATGTGATGTTAGTTCACGAACGATTAGAAGACTCTGGAGAAAAGATTTAGATTAAATGCAGAATAAAAAAAACACAGAGAAACACCTACTTCCGATCCCCCTGATGGTCCAAAAAAACGGGTGCCACCGTGCCCATCTAACCAAAGGGTTCCTGGGGATTGAGACGCGGAGAGGGACGCCGTCGAAGAGTCCTCAGCTACAGGCTTGAGTTTCGGACTGTCATCGGCCTCGAGCTCTAGTCGGACACCGAGCAGAGGATGTGGTCGATCTGTTGCCGAACTATGGGCAATAGCGAGCGCGTCTTCCAATGAACGCATACGAGCCTCCATCCGTCGCAATTTATGTCTGAGGTGCTCCGTAGCGGCTAGCACAAATCTAAAGTGATTCATGTTGAGTAAATGGTTCCACAAACTAGCAACCAATCTCACCGACTTCCCTCTCCCGGAGGTATCGTTCCTGAGCAAAAAGAGCATCTAGCAAATGCCCAAAACCTTTCGACAAGACTTACCATTTGGACACAGTGCCGCACATCCTCTCTTGACACAGGTAGAACAGGGAATCATTCTATCGCAACGTATCTTCAGTCGGCGGCATTCTGCGCAGGCTATCTCGCCTCTGGACTTTTTTGTTATTGGTCTTTCGTAACAAGCCGCCGCATATTACACACCTGCTTCTCCTCGCGGCTTTTGTGGGTACCCTTATCTTTGCAGATAGAGAATCGAGAGAAGGCCCTGAATTTTCTGTCATATTTGTCTGGAAAGTAACTTCGACTTTTGGTTGCAAGGGGTAGTGTACGGGTTTGGGGTCCATCGGAGCGTTTTCTATGTGAACAGGAGAGAAGAAAGATTCATATATCGAAACTTGGGGTAGGAAATGGGGAAAGAGAGTTTAAAGATATTTAAACAGATTCGCGTGCTATTGTTAAGTTGGGGAAGCGGCGACATATGGCATCAACGACATATAGGCATAATCGGAGCGAACGCAAGTTGTTGCGGATTCTGTCTCAAAGATCTTTCACCCACTTGAACTTGCACCCACGTGCCGATCACATCAGCAAAAGTGCTCGGATCCCCAAATGCCTTGTCAAGGCATTTGGAGGCGTCCAAAGGCCCCAATGCCCGAAAGGCATTGTGCGGTTCGTAACGAGAGACTCCGAAGACTGAAAGGCTTCGAATTATTTATTCCAAGGAAATGATTTAGGTAGTACTAAATATAGCCAAATCATTTGGTTAAAATTTGAGAGTGTCCGTAACATTTAGGCAACATTTGGGAGTCCCAAAAACATTTGGCAAACATTTGCCAGTGTTTAAATGTTTTACACTGTTCACATGGTTCCTTATTTAGTGGATCCCTCAGATTATCATAGCAAGTAAAAAGAACTTGTTGCATTAAGAAAACTTATACTACAACATGACTCCAAAAGGTACAGAGAAGCGAGAAAGTGGGTAAATAACAAAATGATGCTGAGATGATGTCATCAATAGATGTTACCCATGAATTATAGGAGCTACTTTGGTTGCATGATGTAAGCAAGGTGTGTGTGCAGAAGTGCGCATATACTCACCTAAAAGTTTGGGAACTAGTGAATAATTATATACCAAGCCGGATATCCAGTAGATCTAAGGCAGAAGGAGAACGGTCTACGGAAAGGCAGATACATGGTCAGTTGAGGATGATCTAATCAGAAAGGAAGTGGCAGAATTACCTGTGAGTTAGATTCAGCTATGATATACGAAGACTTAGAGTTGAAAAGTCCAAGCCCAAGTCCCACCAAGCGTCGCCGGAGTAGTGAACATGAGAGTATGTGGAAAGAAAGAAACGGGGGTTGAAAGAGATTATTATGCACAAACAAACAAATATTTGATCTCCGATTCACTCCGATTCATGCTGATCGCATTGTGACTTCGTTGACAGTCGAGAAATTGTACAGACCGGGTGACCAACTGTACAGAATTCTAATTAGAACTAATGTGGCTGTATAGCCAGTAAATTTTGGTGTGGATGAATTATTTCATCAGCATTTGAAAGTCCTGTAAACATTTCTCATAACCGAAGTGTAAAACCAAATGTTTTGTGACCTCTTTTAATTTTGTTAAATGATTCCTTCAAGGTTGCACAGTCTACGAATTTTTTTTTGTAAATTGTAGTTACTAGAAATTATTTGGTGCTTGTTTTGTGCTTCAAAAATGTTTGTGGGGCCTCCAAATGACCACCAAATGATTTGAGTGTTCCCAAATGTTGCCCAAATGTTTTGCGTGACATTACTGTGTCACGTAAAACATTGGCATGCCTTATAAGGCTCCCAAGGCATTTGGGGGTCTGGTCACTTTTGCTGATGTTCTAAACACAACACAAACTAAGCTGACAAAACTGGGAAACATGGAGATTATATGCTATGAATGTCTCGAAGGATCTTTGTTTGATGGTGTACATGATCTAGACCAATGTCAATCCCGCTCTGCGCGCCGACAGCTGACCGGCACCATGATTGTTCGGCGGATGTGCGAAGCAATTTTGATTCCATATCGTCAACAGCGTACAGCGGGCGTTCGAATATATTGATGTACTCGATGTGGCTGCCGTATAGTCTCTCACGCACCGTTAATCCATCAGGTACGGCATTCCTTTGGAAAAGCATAAAAGAAAAGCAACTCAGACTCGGAGTAACTGTAAGACGCCACAAACCTCGAGCTTTCTCAATACCAAAAAACTAGAACGTGAAAATGTCCACAAACCCTCAAAAAAGCACTACAAACACTGCTTCTAAACCTACGGCTACCACTGCACGGAAAACCACTCAGCCTCAGGCAAAGCCGGATATGTTGGGTATGTCCTCTTAACCTTGCAAGGATTCTATCAATGACATGGGATTTCTCATGCAGATCTAAGCCCTGAAATGATGAAGAAGAGGTTAATGCAAGAAGTTAACTCTAAGGAAGGAAAGGAACATATAAAAAAGGCGAAGGAATACATGAAAGATCAAGCCGAGGAACAGCTAAAGGATCTTCCAGAAAAGATGGAAGAAGTGAATGAACAAATTGATGAAGTTCGGGAGAATGTTCAAGAGGAAGTTGACGAGGCAAAAGAAGAAATGCAGAGGGAATTTGACGATGCAAAGGCTCAAGCTCAGGCATGTATTCTTATTTTAACTGTCTGTGAACGTAGGAATGAACATTTATTACTCTAGAACATGTGGGCGAAGTATTGCGGTTGCTTCTCTGGTTAAATACTGAGCAGCCCATTATACCATCATATATTTCTGCCCATTTTTCAGAGGATTATACCCAAGCATACATTGCTTTTGATTAGAGGATGTACAGTTACTTCGTATATTATATTCAGGGTTGATTGTACTTATTACGCGTCTGTTTACTACTAGTACACAGCTTCCAGATTTATAGGCAAATAACACACAATTTATGGCATGTATAGCATTCAGAAAATAAGTGAGAAAGTCAACTTGGTGTTATCTAAAGGCATTTTGAAAGAATCGAGCTTCAAGCTTCAACAGAAAGATTCGACCAGTCAATATACATACATTCTATTATTAGAACAGTTTGATTGCATACGTCATCGCAGGTCGAGGCCGCGGGGAGAATCGAATCATGGTTTTTTGCAGGTTTTTTGCTTTACAAAATCCTCACCCTCTTTTTCCAAAATACGCACCCAATTTCTCTCTGAGAGTCTACAAACAAATTGCTTTGGAAATCACCGGTAAGCCTCAAACAAGGTTCAACTGGTATATTGATGTCACCTGTCGCTTGTCGTTCAGCTAACTTGTCCGTCAATCGGCTTTGTTTATGACTTTCCACCGGCGCATCGATGCAACCGTGTAATAACAGCTTCAAGCCAGGCCTTGCCCCCAATTGCGCCGACTTCCACTGAAGCGAAACTCTCGCCTGATTGAGTGACAGCGGACAGGACCGTTGTATAGAGATTCATTTGACTGCAATGCGTCTCTGAGTATGCCCTTTCTGGTGGCCGCAGTTGCCTTTATCAACTTTACTGGGAACATTATCTCCATGACGCCAAACGTCCAAGCGGGAATGCTACAGATATAATCAAATGCAACGGTTGTTGCTGCGCATTTCTCATTCAAATTTGTTAAGCTTACCACAGTGAATAATGGCCGGTGCAATCTGGACAAATATTAAAGAACGGTTACTCGGCGCTTTTGTCACCTGCTCATCAATTCGCTGTGTTTCTAATACACGATTTTGGCTCAGCGCCTTCCAGCGCTCGTCCTCAAACAACGAACTGATCTGCTCCGTGGACTTGGCAAAGCTCCAACGCATTAATCTACGCGCTGTGCAAATCTGGAATACACCGACGCTTTCAGGTTTCTTGAATCGCTTGAGCCAGATACTCACATGAAAGAATCGGATCGCGTTAGGGACGACGTTTTTGTAATCGTACTCCTTCACCTGATCTCAAATTTGCTTGTGCAGTCAGAAGACGTGTGCAATTTTTGAGGTGAGTGGCCTTAGTATGCATTTCAAGGTTGGTTCTGACTGCTGCATTCAATGATAAAACTACAATACGGAGCACAGAAGGGGCGCCGTTGGCTCGCAATATCCAAAGCGTGTCATTACAGGCCAATACGCTAACGTCTCTGATGTTAAGCGGGATCTTATTGTCCTTGGCAGCAGCGCCGGGACTTGCTAGCTCCATGCACCTGTTTCCCGTTCGTTTTGAAGTCCAAGTTTTATGTGAATTGATATTTATGAAATCCTGTCTGGATTCATATAAAGTACAGATAGACGAATTTACAGCAAGGGTATCTACAATATCTTGGATCACGAATCGAGTCCTGTTTCCCCACCATGCTGGTTCCATTTTTCACTATCACATTCCTGTCATTAGCGCTCTCGGCCTCAGCATCACCTGCTCGACGAACTACAACTTTCTGTGAACAGTTGGTGGTATCTTGTGCAGCCGCCGGGCCTCAATCCATTACCAATCCTTGGACCATTCCAGCTTGTATATTTGGAGCAACATGTTTTGGCGGAAGTAGCCCGGTTGACGCTTTTCTTATCGCTGTTGCAACTGAGAGGGGTGATCCTAGCTCTGCACATGCGTCACTCAGTCTTCCTGTACTCACCGTCGAGGTAATTAATCTTTCTTTCACACTTTGAACGATGTAGTTGCTCAATTTCAATTAGACATTTAACAATATAAGCACCGACCGAGTTGTAATTACGCAGCAAAACTTTATTGATGGTGTATACTCCGCGTTGGATGCGAGCAATGGACCGTACCCAGACGTGTCATCTGTCATCTCCTCGTTCCAAAGTATCAGCGTATGGACTCAGTTTTGCAGCAATCGGGGGATTCCATGGAAGAATTTTGCCGACTACTTCAAATACTCTGCCACTGTCGATTCTCCCGGATGCACATCTCCTGCCTATCCAGTTGTAACGAATGAACCATCGTGTCAGAAGATCTTCGAAGAATGTTTACGTACGGTCAATTTTAACCTCTACAATATTTGGACCGTCAAACCTTGTGTTTTCGCTGCCGTTTGTTTTCCTGGTGACATAAACGTCGACAAAATGTTGACTGCTGTGTATGTCTACCGAACTGGAAATGACCCTTCCACGGCACCGAAGAGCTCCGATCAACCTTCCCTGTCCCAAGCACAGTTTGCGTCAATCTCAACAAACGGAAATACAGTCACAACTCAAAACTGGATCGATGGTATTTACCCTCTCGTGAATACGGTCATGATACAGAGCTAATATAGTGACTTGCATTAGGGTACTACGAGCTGCTTTCTGGTGCTGGTGGCCCATTTCCTACAAGCGCGGATATTGTTGTTGAATACTTCAGGCGCGTTCGAAATTGGACAGGATTCTGCGGACTTGATGGGGTTCGTTATCAAGCGTTTGCCTACTACTTTAATTGGTCATCCACCAATTCGTATCCTGTTATATGCCCATGACAGCTCGCTTCAATGTAATGTGATTGCAAATGTCATTAGCTTTTGGATACTGTTACACTATCTGGGTCTGCATTTTTTCAAAGATATTTTATATTTTCCACGGTATTCCTAAGAAATGATACTGTCATTGATTTGCCTCTTGAGCATGAGTAGCGGTTCCATTGTTGTCCGGCGCTTAAAAACACATCCGTGTTATCGCGTTACGTAGCCTCGGCAATCACCGACGGCATAGGGTCTAGCCGGCTGCGTGAATTATGACTCACCTGAACCGCATGTCGAGAAACACGATCGATTGTTCTTTGTTTCCTTTCACATCGTCTTGAGCACACTGTTTTGAAAGAAGTGCACGGTGAGGAAGTTTTCTCTGACAATTCACAGGAATCACCTTCTTTCTACGAGTATAGCGCCTTATCTACTAGGAGCGATGACCATGTCCAAAATTATCCCATTGTCTTTAAAGCTGGAATTGGAAGAAAGCAGGCCGAACGCTACGTGTACTTTCCACTTGATTCCTTCTTTTTAGGATATTTCGGAGAAGAATTGTCGGCCGATGACATATCGAATTTGATTCTACGGACGGAATGTCTGCGCTGTACGCGCGTCTCTTCGTGCCTTCAAGTCGGTTCCTTCCTACTGTATGCAGGCCACGCCCATGGTAGCACCATGTAATGATACTGCGCAGAGAAGTCTCCGAGTCATTCTCTAATCATTCAATCCACCCATCTTTGTCCATCGATCATGACCTTAATTTGATGAAAGCGTAACACTGTATGTTATGTACATCAAACCCTTCCACACATAAACGTGGGACCCATCTACACCGTATGTGTTTTTCTCGATTGGATATGCGGTTAAAATTATCGTGGAAGTAAAGGTGATGTCTTCCTCTCATTTGTCATTTCTTTGTTTCCTATTTTATCTCGTTTTGGTGTCCGACAGATGGTCATGCGATCTCATTTCTCCCGAACCCTGAATGGTTAATGACTCGGTATTAGGCTGCGCAAATTACACCCTTAACCAGCAATCATAATTACTCTAGCTGAAGCATACCGCCTCACGGACAGACGCACGGGCGTTAGGCAAGCGGCCCGATTGGCAAGGCATCCTCGAGGCGACCCCTAATATACAGACGCTGGAGGAGTATAGATGCAATAACAGCCGCAAATCAAATAACAATCATCGCCTTGAGAAGAAGAAACGATCACACTAGGCTAACAGATCGGTGAGATTCCTTGGGATTTCTAGCTTTAACTTGATGTGCGGGATTGTATGCCTCTTTTCCGTGGACCACACCCATGGAAAGCTTCTCAGGACTGCTCCACAGGGATGTCATTCGCACTGCATTTTGGATCGGTGTACACTGTGTGATCTATGATAGTGGCATGGAAGCAGGACTCGGGGCAACCTAGACTGGGCAACTAGCTCATATAGCTCTGTCTGGTTTTCTTTTGCCGCTTCCTGCCCTACTATTTTAGTGCACACTGTGTCGTATCTGCTATCCATTGGATGTCTAAACTGGCGTTGTGTTTGACATTGGCATGGATATATGGAAAGATTAGGCAATCTTGGCTCTCCTAGGGTGTTTCAATTTCACACTATTTGCCTCAGGTTTGTATGGCGAAGAATTTTTGGATGCGTTGATATTCAGGCCTAAGATCCAAAGGCTTGCACCTTGGCCAAGATGCTTGGTATGCGGAACCGTAGATGTATCTCTATGAGTCAAGTCATTAAACGGTGTTTTGATAAAGTAATTTTTGGGTCCGAGTAATTGGTGAAGCAACGATCTGTCTAGTGTGTTCTAAATGAAATACTCAAGTACAGGGTCGCAAATATTGATATTTTTATGATTGTAGATAAGGAGTTTAGTATCAAATTCTGTAATCCTCATTGATAGCGAGATTTATCTTGAATCTTGTTACATATTTCTGTGAGTTTCTTTGAATTGGAGCTAGGGCATCCATTGAAGTCGAACAAAGCACTGCACTCCATCATTGTGGACCCATTCGCGTGGCAAGTTTAAATTAAGTTAAAAGCCCCTATCAGCACCAACAGGATTATGGCTATGACTCGTTGAAAGAACAATGGGGAGTATATGGGTCGGTGATAGTGCAAGGTTCCCAAATCGAGCGATCTCTTATGGCTTTCCCATCCTATCCTACTAGTATCGCACTGATGATACTCTAAAAGTGCAATCTAGGAGCTGTATTACTATTAGTAATCACAGGGTCTCTTAACGCCACGATTACTGTCATATAGTGTATATTTAATAGCCATTGTGTCGAGTCAGAGAGACACTTTCTTAAAGGTTAAGGTCAGAAGACACAAACATTTTGGCCGGGATTGAGTCTGATTGATTTCTTTAAGTCCGTTAGGGTGACACATCCACATTAGTCATCATCCAAACATGGTAAAATCTTCCCATCCTAGCAATTCGACGCAACTGGTGATGTGATCCCGGCTTTGTCAGGGATTCATCATCCTACAGTCATTGACGGAGGTTGGCGGCTGTGACATAAAAGTCGGAGTGACGAGTCAGTATATTTTCAGGTGAATCAATTGGAAAGCAGGGGTGGTAGGCCATTATAAAGCATTAATCAGTGAGCGCGTCGGAATCGAGGATGAAGTGCCGTTTTGACAGGAAGTTGTTGGCATTTTGTACGTTTGCTTCATTTCGAGGCGGATCCGGATAAGTCACGGCTGGAACCCTTGCATCCAGCTTGCGTGGATATTACGAATACTTACTGCCGCATTGCTAGGTAAGAGTTTGAGTAGGATCGGGGACGAATAATGAAATGAAGTGTAAGCATTTCGTATGAATTTATTGCTGCGGTAAGTTTTGTTATCAGTTTTGTAAAACACATACGTTTTCTTCCTGGCGGAAACGGCGAGCGCCTATGTGCATTTTTGCCCCTTAACCTGTAGATTTTGTACCTTACAGAACCTGATAGAGTAATACTCGGCATCTAGGTTTGCGTTATGCCGTTCAATGCGGACTCCGAATGACAAACTGTATACCTCTGGCTCCCACGCGCGGTGTGGAGCGGTGCATGCCATCGATTCCGGGATGGAGGGGTTTGAGAGAGTACGAAGGCCCGCCATCCGGAGAAGTCGCACAAAACCTGTGTTGGGTGTCTACGATCCCACCCTTGAGATTGTGTTGCCCCCTTGAAATTTCTAAATAAACGCGCGTCCAGCGCACTCGGATTCAGTTCATAGAACCCCTGGGGTTGGATACTGATTAGCGCGTACCGTAGATAGGTGGATTGCGCCTCGTGTCTGCGGCGCTTTGGAGTTGTGTTATCTATTGGTATTGGTGATTTATAGGCGCCCGGTGTACGCTTGCGATTAGATTTTTGGCGATAATGGCGTACCTATTCCCCCGCTGCGCAGAGCGTGCCAGTGTTCAAAGGATTGCGCAGGCCATGCCGCTATCCTGTAAGTTGTACTTGCGCATGCGCAGTTCGTCGGCGTCGGACTCGGCTTGCATTGACCATGGCAAGCAGCCCGCATGGATTTCGACTTCGCGAATGGCATGTTCGTGTGCTTTGTGTGTGGCGTATTCCCGGTGGTGCATCCGATTCGGAGCCGCTGGAGTCCATCCCACATTCACGCGTTGGATGTAAACGAGTTGAATTGAATTCATTTTGACTGGGAAAAAAATATCATGATCTAGTCAGAGTTGCTTATTTACCGGATAGTTTGCGATTGCGTGTCCCGTCCCGTATCGATGATCGAAGTGTGGACAAGTCACATTTGGAGCAAAAAAAAACAAGATGAGTTATTTCTGGTTGGTGGGATATGGATCATGGAAGGATCTTGGATTGCAACGGTCCTGACTCACCGGCGAAAAGACTCCAAAATAGTGAATGTGATTGGAGCAAGTCGCGTGGGATCCACAACACGCCTCTCGCGTGGTCAAATATGGTAACGATGTCAGGGGGAAGGTGACGAGAAGCTCGCGCGCGCTAATGTGAGTGTAAATGTTAGATATATACGACTTTATGAGTCATATTTTGTAATTTGATCCCTGAAAAAGATGTGTACTTGATGTGATAGTAGTCAGGTCTGGCGGGCGCTTGGATTAAACATTTGATGAGGTTTTGTTTGCGATACTTGGGAGGTATTAAGCATATGTATTTATGGTAGCTAAATCGAGATTTCGTACAGTAATGGTGTATGCATATGTATAGAAAGCAAGAATGGAAAGTCCGTGTGTGTGGTGTCTGTGTACATGCAAAAGTGATGATCATGATGCAGAGCGAAAGAAAGAAGGCAACGGAAAAAATGTGACCGCGTATAGTGAATATCATAGCAAGTTGGAGTGGGGGTTAATGTGACTGTATGCTAGCTACTGGAGACAGCTATGTATAGGTACAAGGGATTTTACAGAAAGAGTTAGAAAAAGTACATGAAAAGAAAGAAAATGCGAAAAAAAAGTACAACCAAAATGATTCCCATAAAGTCCCTTGGTGAATACACGTAAAATCTATGTGTCGTTTGCAAGCAGTAAATAAGTCGAATAAAAACTGGTGGGGGTTCTTGTGTGAACGAAAAGGCTCCGTTGCATGGCTGTTCTTCCTGTGGAAAAGTTTTTTTTTACGTAGGTGGTAATGTGATAGGATGGGAAGCGTCGATGGCACTGCATACGGAAAGCTTGGGAGCCAAGCTGAAGGGCTGATCATCGCGAGTGCTGAGGTGGGATTGTGAAACCACGGATCTTCTAAATCTTGCAAGTGTCTTGCATTTACTGAGAGGCAGTGCCCGCAGCCATTGTGTGCATGGGGGGACTTGAATTGAAAGACTTGACCGATTTGCCAGCAGCTGCTCTGTGATTTTCCATACAGGTTTGGGCGGGTGACCGAGGCCACGTCACCGTCAACAGTCCATCTGAAAGATTGGCATGGATGTCTTGCATCTAAAAAAGAAAGAAAAAACGAGTCAGAATGAGTTCATTTAAGTTTGAAGGAGAATGGAGACGGGTATAGGGGGTTGAATAATGAGTGAAAGATAGTTACCTTGATGCCCTTGGGAAGGGGTATACTCCGCTGGAAGGTACCGAAACAGATTTCTTGGACGTGGACCTTGACTTGACTCGGACTGCCTGTGTCCAACTTGTCTCCCAAAGTAAGGACGTTGAAGGGTAGAGAGGAATTATTTGGGAAGGACTCCACGCGGGTAGGGTAGGGTGCTCGTCTCTCGCCATACAGATGAAGTTGTCCTTCGTGAATCGTCAGCTTAATGTTTTCTGTCGTTATTCCTGGGACTTCGAAGATAGCAGCGAGGTTTGAGGACGAGGGGTCGTCAATGATATCCATACTATAAATAGAACTTGGTCAGTGATCGAGTGAAAGAAAGATATATTGTGATTACAGATTGTGCGTACCGTGGTGTGTACCGCGCTACAAGCGGTGATGTTTGCTTTGGAGGTTCTACTACACGTAGCTTGCCCGACTTGATAGCGACCAATATTTTAAGATTGGCAGCGCGATTTACTGCCTGTACGAAGGCTGGGTTTCGACACTGCTCGAAGGTCTGGGAATCAGTCCTGGATATTGTCATGCTCGATCGTGGCTTTGAAGTAGTCATTGGGTGGACTGGGGAGATTTTAAGCAAGAAGTGCTTGGGAGGGTGGTTAGATGAGCAATCCGAAAGCCATAGTCCTTAATTTATAGGGGGAGTCTTGCGAAATCCTGACTTCATTCGGATAAGCCCCGATTAGCCTAGAGAGACCGAAGAGTGAATCTCGAAGTGACGTGACTCATCCCAGAATCTGAGATCGGATGAAATCGGCGAGCGTCTAGACACATCATCGGCAGGACATGGAGAGGGCATCCGGAGTCATTCCGACGCATAGCTTGTATGAATATAGTGCTTGTTGGACATTGTGTACAAAGTGAATGGTTGGAAAGTGACGCCGAGGGCTGTGTTGTGAGGCGAGCGAATATGACAAAATGGATTACTAAAAGTGTCTCTTGACAAACAATGTACGATGGGGACGTACTAAGGACATCGGGGGTACATATCGTCCATGAAAGGCGGTGAACGCGCAGTGAGAAGCCTCACAGATAGTTCGGTGGACGAGTTGGAGAACAAGTTGGAGTGGGATCGTTTCCACAGGCATGTGTTTGTCTCCGCCCAACTTGGCAAATTCAATAGCATCGCCACCGGCTACGTCGGTTGATCCCAGGGTCACATGACACCCGATAAGTTCTGCAACGACGTAGAACTGCGTAGCACACACTGGTATTCCAACCTTGCTACTTACTCCGCATTTGACATATCAGCTCCAGCAAAACAATCGCGCAGCGGCACTGCCATGTCGAACAGCAATAGTAGGGTGGTGTTCGGTGCGTCATCTATCAGTGTGCCTGAAAATCCTCTCAATCTCATTTTCGTTTCATTATTACTAGTCGGCAATGTGCCCTATAACATGACGGAAGAGCAACTCGTGGGCATTTTCAAGTCCGTCGGTCAGGTCATTGGATTTAGGTATCGTATTTCATGCTCCGCCGACACTTTGGCTCGAGAGCGGCCGCAATTAAACATACTGCGTTCTCCTGTGCAGGCTCGTCTTCGATAGAGATACAGCAAAACCAAAAGGCTATGGTTTCTGTGAATTCGCAGGTACCGCTATCTTATTTCTCTCTGGTTATTGGCGCCGCTTGTGTCTGACCTCCAAGCCGTTCTCTTCATCAATTCAATTCTCCCTTATCTGGATGTGATCATATCGTCAAACCATGTTGCAAAACATATGTCCTGACCATATCCTTTGTCCTCATTTGTCCTAAATGCCCCAAATCAATCAACCTCTTCAAACGTACCCAAACGCGTGAATCCCAAATATCAAAAACATTGTCAAATGCAATTCTGACTCAAATCCCTCAAAACTGCAAATTTTCAAACTGGACTTTGTGCTCCGCCAACCATTATATCCTCCGCAAACCATGCATCTCTTCAACGGTGTTACAACGCGTGAACCTCAACAAACTTCAAATTATGGTTCATTCTTGACTCAAAAATCTCCTCAAACCCTCAAACCTGCGCATATTCAAACTCTCTTCATAAAATCTGCAACCACTATGCGCATCCTCAACTTTTCAAAACCTCCTCAACTTGAAAACCCTTCAATCTGTGGAATCAATTGAAATCTCATCAACATGGGCCTATCAAACCTTTGAATCGCGATTCCGCGCGGTCACACTGCACTTCTACCCAATGATAAAACACCATCATCCCATTGTTCTTTCATACCGTGACCGAACCCAAAAAAATGTATTGTATTCTCTCTACTTCAAAACCTGTCCCACACATGCGAAATCTGTCTTCTGTCGTCTATCAATGCCTGTGCCGTCTGAACCTACCGCTTCCCCGCAAAAAGACCATGAGACTGCACTCTCGGCAGTCCGCAACCTCAATAATACAGACTGTGGGGGCCGGCCGCTGCGTATTGACTTGGCCGACTCTGATCCTTTTCTGGAAGGAAAGACGACTGTGAGAGGAGAGATTTTGGATGGGGGGTACCCTGGGCCATCAGAGTCGCGTGGCCAATGGCGTTCGGGAGCAGGCGGTGGTGGTGGTGGTGGGCGATCGAATGACCCAGACGCGTTTTTGGCTAATATTCCACCTGGGATAACCATCCCGAAGGGTGCTTCGGCACTTGACCATATTAGTCGCACCCTGGCGACGCTGCCAGAGAGCCAAGTTATCGAAGTCTTAGCTCAGATGAAGGTGAATAACAACTTTCGAAGTTATAATTACTGTCATTTGTGATATTTTGTGTTGACGAGAGTGTTTTCTTGTATTTTTGTTGTTAGGCTTTTGTGATCACACACCCCGACCAAGCTCGAACGCTGCTCATCAAGCACCCGCAGCTGGCCTACGCGCTTTTCCAGTCTCTTTTGCTGAACAAAATTGTTGACCCGAACATCCTAGAACGCATGCTTGCCTCCTCACGAGGATCAGCTGGGCCGAGTGGCGCCCCAGCTCAACCTCCACCCAACCGGGGTCCATTGGGACCGGGCGGCATGCCGCCGCCACACATGCAGCAGCAGCATATGCCGCCAGTACCCGGGCAGTACCCACCGTCGATGCCGCCCTTCCCGCCGCAGGGCCTGCAGCATCCACAGCCGATGCCAGCGATGCAGGCGCAGCCGCCGATGATGGCGACGCCCCCTGCGTCGGCGATGTATGGGCAACATATCCCGCCGGCGCAGGTCCCGCCTCAACCACAGGCGTTCTACCGCCCGCCAATGCCGCCTGCGGCACAGGTGCAGGCTCCGCCTCCCGCGCCTGTCGCGCCGCAAACATCACAGCAACCTGTGTATTCTGCGCAAATGGCAGCAGCCTTTGCGGAGATGGACCCGGAACAACAGCGGGTGGGTGTTTGTTTACTGTTATGTCTTCTTCTATCTTCTCATCAGGTTGTTTCTTTTTTTGCCAACTTGCTTTTTGTGGTTGTGGAATGGCAAATATTTTAGGCTATGTGGACAGTGTTGGGTATGACTCAGGAGCAGATCGACAACACACCCGAACCTGCAAAGTCACAGATCATGGAGGTGGTACGTGGCCTCCCAAGTCAGCTTTTTTATGACTCGAATGCTGAATGGACCCTTCTTTTCTTTTTAATTTTAGCGCAATCGTTACTTACCACTGGCAGGAAGAGCGACGTGAGCGTGAGTAGGCTACAAGCACCACGTGGCTGGCTGGGCTTGGATCGTTGCCTTTTTCTTTTCTCATTCAGTCTGACTTTGCACACATTGAATCTGCTTCATACCACTGCATTTTCTTACTTCCGAGTCATAGATCCTACATTGTTTTCATTGTGTTATTTTATGCAAGCTTTTCTCTTTTCATCATGTACATAGCCAAAGCGAAAAAATCTTATCTTATCTATGCGAAAACGCGGATGATCTTGGGATTTGTTTTTATGCACAAAAATAAAATTCCGCGTTGCGAGTTTGTGCTTGTGGCCCCGTTGAACGTGACTCTGATCGATTTTAAGGATTGGGATTGGATTGGATGCTCGCTCTGAGCAGACTTCGCATTCAGCCGTACCGTGTTCCTTCGAGATTATACCGCGTCGCTTTGTTATCGTCCTGCCACGTACATCCTCCTCCGCACATACGACTACTACCTTCCCCGCGATTCTGTAGCAATATGGCACACCCTGTAGGATCGTCGTCCCACCCCGTCCAGATCCCTGCGTTGGAGAGCCCGCATGCGGCTGATACGCCGGCTGCTGCTGCTGCACCCAATGCTGAAAAGAAACCAAAGGAGAAAAAACCAAAGGTTGCGAATGCTGCAACTGGATACCCCCTAGAGGTACGTCGCCGATCTGCTATAACGATGAAAAAAAAACAACTTTGATTAATCGTCGTCTGTTCGAATGTGTAGCTTCAACCCCGTCCAGAGTTCTTCGATCATCGTATCAAGATGTTCGAAGAGCTCAAGGCTGAATACGATGCGTTTGTCGCTGGTATGTGTTTTTTTTTATGACTCATTTGGCTGGAAAATTATAGGATTGAATGTATGGATTAGCGCAGCCTAGAGAAGAGATCACCGTCACTATGCCGGATGGATCGGAGAGAAAGGCGACGAGCTGGGAGACAAGCCCAATGGACGTCGCGAAAGAGGTCTCGAAGAGCTTGTCAGAGCGCATTGTCATTGCCAAAGTGCGTACCAGGTCGATCCTAAATCATAATATTTTGCATGTGTCCTCATTTATGACTCGAATAGGTTGATGGCACGCTCTGGGACTTGGAACGACCCCTTGAAAAGTCGTGTAAACTCGAGTTGTTGGACTTTGAGCATCCTGAAGGTGCGCATGATGGATATATCCTCGATGTGGATATTGTGCTCAATAAAATTTTGGGTTGTAGGAAAGAAGGTCTTCTGGCACTCGTCTGCACATGTCCTTGGTGAAGCTGCTGAGCGTCACTACGGCTGCCACCTTTGCCTAGGGCCCCCTACGGACGATGGTTTCTTCTATGAGATGGCCATCAACGACCGGTACGCTTTACTAGATTTTCCGACTGTATCGGTGCACATTTCTAAATTATTACGAATAGACCTGTCAGCAATGCCGACTATCCCGCTCTTGAGAAGGTTTCTGAGAGCGCGATCAAGGATAAGCAGAAATTCGAGAGACTTGTCGTGTCAAAGGAAAAGCTTTTGGAGATGTTCCACGTGAGTAGCAAGTTATTATCGCCTAAACGTGTTTATTGACGACGTGATCTCTAGTACAACAAATACAAAAAGTATCTTATCGAGACTAAAGTCCCTGACGGCACCTCGACGACTGTATACCGATGCGGCCCTATGATTGATCTTTGCGTTGGACCTCATATTCCTCACACTGGCAAGATCAAGGCATTCATGGTCACCAAGGTAAACTTTTCATGAGCATTAAAATTCAAACGGTCCAATTGATACTACATGTTTCCAGAACTCGGCCTCGTATTTCTTGGGAGACAACACCAACGATTCTCTGCAACGAATTTACGGAATCTCTTTCCCTGACAAGAAGCAGCTTGCGGACTACAAGGCTTTCCTCGCTGAGGCTGCTAAGCGCGACCATCGCAAGATTGGAAAGGACCAGGAACTGTTCTTCTTCAATGACTTGAGCCCTGGAAGTTGTTTCTTCCTGCCACATGGAACGCGCATATATAACTCCTTGGTCGAGCTCATGCGAGTAAGTATGCTTTTGCTAGCCTCAATTTGTCAAAATCCAGGAGTCCTGATTTGTATTTCGTGTTATAGCAAGAATATTTCAAACGCGGATACCAGGAGGTCATCTCTCCGAACATGTACAACAGCAAGCTGTGGGAGACCTCGGGACACTGGCAGAACTATAAGGACGACATGTTCGTGCTGGACGTCGAGAAGGAGAAATGGGCTCTCAAGCCTATGAACTGCCCCGGGCATTGTCTGATCTTCGACTCCCGAGACCGAAGCTACAAAGAACTGCCGATCCGGATGGCAGAGTTCGGAATCATCCACAGGAACGAAGCGAGCGGCGCGTTGACCGGCTTGACGCGCGTTCGGAGGTTCGTGCAGGACGACACGCATGTATTCTGCATGCCCTCGCAGGTACACCTTTCATCCGCTGGTGCATTGGAGACGTGTTTTTTGTTTGCTGACTCTTTTTTTGTACTCCTGCTTTGCCCGACTCCGCCGTGCCGTGGTTGCTAATTATAGCTTGAAGATGAGATTAGCGCGTTGTTCGATTTCATGCAGCACATCTATGGTCTTTTCGGATTCGAGTTCCATCTCGAACTGTCTACGCGTCCCGATAACTATCTAGGCGAGATTGAGACCTGGAACGTTGCCGAGGAAGTAAGTTGACCCCCCTAATTCCCATATACACCGTCATGCATCTATCATCTTTTAACAATCGGGATGGAAATTGACCAACTGATCCTCTCTTGCACTTCTTTTTCAGCAATTGACGCAAGCGCTCAACAAGCACTATCCCGGAAAATGGGAGATCAACCCAGGCGATGGCGCGTTCTACGGCCCCAAGATCGATATCACGATCCGCGACGCGCTCCGCCGCTCCTTCCAGTGCGCGACGATCCAGCTCGACTTCCAGCTGCCTGAGCGCTTCAACCTGCGCTACCGCTCCGCCGACGAGTCGGTCATGCCCCGCCCCGTCATCATCCACCGCGCGATTCTCGGCAGTCTGGAAAGGTTTATTGCTATCATTACAGAACACTTTGCGGGCAAATGGTACGTATTCCTGGGTTTCTTTGTTTTTTGTTTTTGTTATGTGTATTTGGTTTCATAGTATAGAGGTGGTGAGGTGGTGATGATATGATGAGCTGACGTTGATTCTAATTTGCAGGCCTTTCTGGCTATCGCCTAGACAGATCTTGGTGATCCCTGTTGCTGCCCCCTATGTTCGTAGCTTCTATATTTCTCCTAAGAAAAGCACAACGTCTGACTGATGCGCCCTTTTTTGTTGGGTATTGACTGGTAACAGAAAGACTACGCAGCGGAAATCACAAACCGTCTTACGTCGCTGGGCCTGTATGCTGATGTAGATAACGGCGAAAACACACTGCCCAAGAAGATTCGAAACGGCGAGATCGCGCAGTACAACTTCATCCTGGGTACGTAAAAAAATACACCCCTTTCATTTATTTCCTTGGTTTCCTCTCGTCGCGTCCGAGCGATCCGTGTCGGTTAACACACGCATAACATCTTTTGCGCGTTAACCGTTGATTTTTTTTTTGGACGTTGTGTGGCTATGTGTCCTGTTTTTATTAATTTCTTACGTGACTTCCCCGCAGTCGTTGGCCAAGAGGAGCTCGATGCCCGCTCAGTAAACGTGCGAAATCGCGACGACGTCGGTACCAAGGCGAAGGGTGAGATGGTCTCCCTTGAGACTGTCATCGAGCAATTTGTTGCGTTAAAGAAATCACGCAGCCTCGAGAACAAACTTCTGTAAAAACGTTCGCGTTTCGCAGCACATTTTGTCTTATTTATCCGTCGTAGTTTGTGCTTACTTAGAGGAGAGAGGTTTGGGATGCCAAGGGTACAAAAAAACCCGTGTAAAGATTGAATGAATTATAATTAAATCTACTACTATCACCCCGGTAATTGTACAGTATATCAAGCAAAGGAAAAGATGGGTATAAATGTACATGTAATGTCGGTTATCGGTTGCTGCTTCAAGGTGATTGGTCAACCAGGTCGACCCTCCAGACTTTTATCACGCCTGCGCGATCGCCGCTAATAATTCCGCCTCGGAACGGTGAATCTATACAAGCCAAAGCGGTTATCACATCCTGGTGGTTCTTCAACAAATTTTGTTGGCTGTGCGTTATGAGAGATATCCTCTGAGGGGGTCGATTTGAAGAGCTGCTGGCGGGCGATCGTGGCCACGTTTCAACAAAACAAGTGGCACCGCCAGTAGTCGCAGTCGAAGTAGAAGTGCTATAATAGGTTCGCATTAGCATGTGTATGAGATTATGTGCACCGCATATCGGTAAAGTGGAATAAAAGAAGAGTAAGCAAGTACCTGTAAGAGGGCGTTTCACTCTCATTTTCGATTCCACTAAGTACGGCTGTCCGATCAAGTTTGCCTAAATCCCAGAGACGGATTTTCCAGTCGTCTGAACCTGTGATCACGAATCCGCGACTTGTCGGTCGCGCAGAAGTCGAATCCAATTCGGCAAATTCAGACCTGGGAATCGTAGAATACCCACCGAAATCCGAGCCGACCACTAGGGCTCGGACATCTGGCGCAGGGGGTTGAGGAAGTTCTTCTCGTGGAGATGACCGTGACGGGTCGTGTTGGTTTCCACTGTTCTGGCGAGAACGCACAAGGGCTGCGATGGCGGCTGCAGGTGTGGTCTCCGCGTCTGTACCTGTGACCTGCGGTGGCTCTGGCACAGGGTCTGTTGGAGAGCCCACCCGCGTCATGAATGTTTCCATCAAGACAGCGTTCTCTATATCCCAAACTTCCACCAGCTGTGTGGAGGTACGATCTGCGCTTTTCTTGGACGACTCCAGGGCGACGATTACCCATTTGCCTCGCCCTTTGGAGGGATGTATTGCGCATTGGTGGATCCTATTGGACCTTCCCGCTGCTGCTGCCCCAACATGCCAACTCCGAATCAGAAGGCCAAACCGTTTGTCCCAGAGAGTTAGAACGCCAGTCGAGGTGCCAACGACAATCCAAGCTCGCTTTCTATCTATGCACATGGATGTTATTGGACCATAATGCCTGGGATTCTCCATGGTCTGCAATATACGCATGGTCCGAAGGTCAAGAATAGCGATCACCGAATGAGTGGTTGCATATACAAGAATCGATGCCGAATCTAAGTTGGAAAAGTTAGCTAAAATATTGCGTAAAAGAGCCATGAAATTACCAGTGCTATAATGCGTCATACAAGTGATATATTCGCCGACGTTCTCGACTCGGTGTTCTCGGATTACTTGCAGCTTACTGTATTTAGGTAGAGCACCACTCTGCGTTATGTGTACTCGTACAACATGAAGACTTCCATCATCAGCAGCACTTGCGAAGCAATGAAAACCATCAATAATGCATACGCATTTAACTCGAGCATGATGTTGACCATAAGTATGCCGGGGCTTGCTGGTCACATTCCTTTCCAATCTGGCTGTATCCCATACTTTCACAGTCTTATCATCCGAAGAGGACACAAAGAATGTGTGGTCGGGAGAAACTGCGAACCCAGTAATGGCTTCAGAATGGGACGAGATATTGGCGATGAGATTGGCTTCTACACGTTTGTTACCGTCACGTGCATAGGATGGACGGTTTACATTTCGTCGGCGAATGGGGCCTTCGTGAACTCTCGGTCCAAAGTCTTGCTGCAATTCGCGATTGTTATCCAGGTAGAGGTTTTCAAGCATGTTGCTAATGCCTGGTTCTTGGCCATCTGTAGCATGATCAAGTCAGAAATGAACTGATTGTAATAAAGAATATTTTTTACCATATGTTGAAATTGCTAGTGACGAAGGATTGCGCATCTGCCGCGGAGCGCGTAAAGTCGCAGACATGGACATAGGTGATGACCGTCCCGATTCGTCAGGAGATCCTTCTGGCCGAATCTTGAAATGTGCCTCCAACAATCCGGTGGCATTTGTTTTCGAGGAACCGACGGCAGGAGCGGCCTTCTGGCCATCTGTACTTCCAACTTGGAGTCTGCTGGCTGGCCTCAAGGATACTGAATTTGAAGTTGATACGATAGATTCCGTGGGACTTGGTGGACGATCGGGTAATGTTTGAGGGCCACCAGAAAGAGATGTCGAAGATGAATTAGCTGCGGGAGATAGCGTGCTACGAGTATCGCGAGGAGTGTTTGTAACACTTAACGAGGAAGCCGATGCATTGATTGTGGCTAACCGCCTTCGGAGGTCTTCAAAGGGTGCGCCAGCGTCATTGGAAAATCGGTGTTGTCGGTTAGGACTAAGCAATGGAGTTCGTGATGTTGATGCGGTATTGGCCTTTCTTGAAGAGATGGACAAACGAGACGATCGAGGAGCTATATCGCTGTTTCGAGCCCTCAAGAAGACTGTCTGCGGTACTACACCTAGCTTCTGTAGTTCTATGTTGCCAACCACCTTCAGGCTTTTACCGGTGTCAGGCTCGTAGTTCAAACGAGAAGCGAAACTCGATGTTGCATTTGCAAGCTTGAGAGTATAATCCCTCAGTGCAAGTAATTTGTTTTCATCGCTTGGTGTCATTCCAAGTTGTTGAAGTTTTGTAAGTTGTGCTTCATCCCTAATAACATTTAGTCGAAATTAAAAAGAAAATAAAACAAAATGGGATTACGAACTCTTCTGATCTATTTCTTGCAATGCCTGCGTTCCCAGTTTTGCGCATAGATATCACGCTTTCTCGAGGTGATTCAACCTGCTTCGTAGATCTTCGAGGCCCGCGCCAGAATGCCGATTTGTCTGCTTTCATCGCCCACTGAACTGCAGCGTCTAGGATTTGCCTTGGCAACTGTACACGCATTAGTCGCCCCAACATGTATTGACGAATGGAATACCTACCGGTGGCTTCATGGCAACCAGAAGGCTTTGTTCATTAATATGCTCTATGTCCGACTTCAAAAAATGTCTCAAAGAAGGGTACAGAATACACCAAATGTCGCTGGGTGGAAGATGTTGTGCTGCTGAGGTGATGAAAGCCGCCGCTCCTTTGTATTTCGTCAACAATAAGTATCGACATTATATTACAGGAACACACCTTGTCGTATCCAAATATTTGGATGGTAAAGAAAGCCCAATGTCGCACTCATCAATTCCCATATGCGCATTTTCTGGAACAGTCCCAATTCGCACAAACTCGTAAGAGCCGCCAAAACTTTCGCTACCACAGACTCTTCAACGTCTGCAACAAGTATAAGCAAAGCAACCCAAGGAAGGAAATGACAGTAGAATTACCGGATAGTGCTTGCACCATTAGCGGCAAGATGTATTCTTCCAAGCTCCGACCGCCTGCACAGGCGGCGACGTCCACGATGCTTTCAAAGAATGCGTACCGTAGCAGCCAATCCTTGTCGTTCAGATACGTAATCATGTGGCTTAGCAGGACATCGTTAGTCTTTTGCCTTCCAAGGAAAATGCACAGAGATGAAATGTCGTGGAGAACTGCACGCTTGACAATGCTAGAGGGATCCATGAGAAGAGCGGAAAGATGTTCTTGAATGTGACCTTGTAATTCCTGCATGTTGGCGTCATAAGAAACCTGAAAACGTGTTGATCAGTACATCAGTCTGGCTATATATGATCATACAAACCTCGAAATTCGCATTCTCGTATTCATGTCCTTCAGCAGTAGATTGGAAGGCCCCGTGCGCCTTGAGAGCTTGTCCCATCTCTAGGTACCGGACTGCTGTATCTGCCAACTGGACTATACACTGAGCATATGTGCTTCGCACTGAAACCTCGGGATCTTGGACCAAATGCTTAATGTGGGGTATAATATATTCTGGGAAGATAGAAACATTTGACGGCGTAATGACAGTAACGAGCATAAGCTGGAGTTAACATCAGAAATTGTGCAATTTATAACAAGAGGATGAAACCTACTGTTTGCATCAACGTGCGCAGAGCCGCAGAACGGACGAGAGCGGCATCGTCGTGGAGTAGTTCCACAATATATGGAACCATGCGGTCCAATTTCGCTTCGTCTGTTAAGTGGCAAGCCAATGCAAGGAAAACATCGAGAGCTCGTATTTTATTGCTTGGAAGGCTACAGTTACGAATGTTGGCAGTGACGAGAGCGAGTATGATCAGCGGAGGGCCATCTATAGATGAGGTCAGCCGGAAAAGGTTGGGCAGTAATCATAACAAGGCTAACCTTCATTCGCAGCACTACTGCGTCTGTTGACTGGATTCCTAAGACTGGAATCACGATTAGGAATGTGAAGCTCCACTGGAAGTACGTCCTAACCCAAAATTAATTTTGAGATGAAGGAACGAAATAAAATAACTAACCTGGAAGGGCCTCACTGGCGCAGTTACGCTAGTCAAAAATTCAGGAAGCGGGTCTGAATCGAGATTCGGATCGACTTCAGGAATAATATAGGGCTCAATACTCTCATAATCTTCCCATATCCTTTCTATGCGGTGATCAGAGTCGCTGGGTAACGTATCGTTCTTTCCTTCATTCCCCGCTCCAGAAGAATTGAGTTGACCAGAAGAACTTGTTCTCATTGTAGCCGACAGAGGAGGCTGGATAGGGGAGTGGCTCAATGACGATGCAGAGGTGGGTGGATTGTTAACAGCCAAAGTATCGCTTGATAGCTCATTGATGGAAGAAACATAGTTGTGTAGAAATGAATAGAATGATTCGGGGAAGACTGTTCCTCGCGATGTATGCAGTAAAGTGTCGAATGTAGGACGTTCAGATGGGTCAAGATTGATCATAAGCTTTATGAGATTCTACTGCCGAGGATAAGTCAGGAAACAATTGAGAATACAATGTACTCACTTGAACGCCTTCGTCGTTAATTGCAGCGAGTTGTCCATCTACTTTGTAATCTCCTTCTCGGTATTTGAAGAGCTGGCTTAAAGTGAACAACGGCGCTCCTTCAAGAAATAGTTCGGCAATAACACAACCAGCACTAAAACAGTCCATGGCTTCTGTGACCTTCCCGTCCCTTTTGCCTTCAACTTCTTCCATTGCGATTCTTGACTTTTTGGCGCTAATCTCCGGATTGGTGGCCTGAGTATAGAATCTTTCAGGTGCGAGATAACATGTCCGACGTCCAGACATGTCAAAGAAGAAAGAGAAGTCGGCAGGGTCATCTAGCGGAAGATAAGTAGGCTTGTATGAAGCAAAGTCGGTGAGGTAGATCCAATTCCAGGACGTGACCATGATATTCTCCGACTTGATGTCGCCATGGGATATCTTGCGATTCCTTGCATCGCGTAGTGCGTTCAGGAGCTGAAAGGAAATCCATTTCTTCTCGACTACGCTGAGAAAAGGTCGTGTGCTGTGGAGGATTCAGATTGCGAGTGCACACGATCATCCTGCAAAAAGGCTGACCTTATTCGATCATACAAACTGCTCGCCAGCCACTGTCTGATAATATAACCAGCTTTCTCAGTCTCCACAAATGCTTGATAGCTATAGACGTTGACGATATCAGCTAAGGCCTCCTTGTCCACTGAAGAGAGCCATGAGAAGTGCGCATATCCCTAAAAAAACTTGACGCTTACATTTAAGCCGTCGATGGTGTGTCCGCAACGAGACTCCGGGGTCTGGTTTGATGAAGATCTTGACCACCAAGTATCCATTCCTGTGCCGGCATTTGACTGTCTTCAAGAACCGTGCTGACCGCAAACTTGAGCATTAGTGAGTTAAGAAATCACGGAAACCTTGGTGAGACCACAGACACACTTCTTCTCAAATATAATGTCCCCTCCAAGCTCAGCTACAAATGAATCTAATGCCACAGTGGTGCGCGTGAGGGCAGATCCTGATTGTGCGTTCCCCATGGTGGCTAGATGGATGCTTGTGGCAAAGCAGTCTCAGGGGGAGTCTCCAGCTGGAATGCTCCAGATATTTGTGGGCCTTATCGGCGTAATAGTAGAGAATGTTGCTTCAAGATAGATTTTCAGACGATGTATTACCGATGGTGTAAAGTGATGCCGCGCCTGCGGACAGTGAGGAGGCACGTTCAGGGATGTTCAGGTCCTCGAGCGCGATTGTTATGATTCATTTAGTATGACGCGTTTGACCAAGCAAACACAAGCTCAACAGCACAGCCTCTCAGACTATTATAAGAAGGCGAGGCAGGGACGAGAAATAATCTATGTTGATGGATGTAAAAGAGGTAAGCATCGAAAAGCTAATTTACAGAGTACCGTAAGATTGGTCTATATGGAGAACATCAAAAGGATCGCGATTTTTGTTGCGGCTTGAAATAACGCTCCTAAACACCCTGAGGCGAACTTGTCTAGCGCCCATCTAAGAGCGGTGCCAGTGTAAAAAGTGATCGAAAAAAGGGGGAACCCTTACTAGAAAGTAACACCATGCGGTGGTGGATAGGTTAGAAGCGATTGCGCTAGAGCAATAACCTTGTGCAGCAGGTACATAAGCAGATATTTAGAGCTGTACTATCAAAATTTGCACACCTTCAGTGATCAAAGGTTACTACGTCAAAACTTGTGATAATGACTTGTACACCAAAATGGTTCCACTGAGAACCAGTAAAGTCGTTTTATAGGAAGGTCAGATAAAAATTAAGCGTCCGTTTCAGGACCAGCAGGGAAGTATGTGTAGTATTGGTTTTTTGAAGGTCGACCGAGGTCCTCCATATTGACATTGAGTAGATCAGGCGAGTGGTATTTAATTGAAAGCATACTCATACCCAGTCGCGACGTCAAAGGGCAACACCAAGAGAAATCAAGAGTAACGAGCATACAGATTCATTCCAGTCAGTATAGTGACGACAGACCCTGCACCGACTAAAATGTACGAGGATACAATCGCATTGAAGACGTTACCGTGCTACAGGAACGAAAGATGACTTGGGGTTCCAAAGCGGATATATGCGACCACTCCGAAGCAGATTTGGATTAAACTTGGAGAACCTAGCTTGAATCCAGGTGATGACGTTCATGAACAAATCAAAAGGGAAAAAGAGTCCGGAGAGGCATAAACATGGCGAAGAGCACCACAGGGTTGCCTTTGACTTCATCTTTTGTTCGACCAGGTAATAAAAACCAGCCAAGTAGTAGCCTGCTATCCTCTTCGCCAGCGGTTTCATTTGGTGTATTTGCTACGCGCCTTGCCAAGATGGTCGAATAGGTACGAAGATGAAGACGAGAAAGATCGTCAGACGGAACAGAATGGCGGAGCGGAATAAAATGAACGGAGCAAGGTTGTCAATAATCACGTATTGACGGAAGACAAGGGCAATTGATCACTAAAGACATGAAATTTGGGAATGCTTGATGTCTCCTTGAAGATGGGCTTGGACCAATGACAACAGATGACAATCCATAATTCCCTTCAAAGTATTTCAACAGTATTTCAATACACCGGCAGTTGTATGTAGCGGGTCGGCGAGAAGGTCCAGAGGCTCCTTTTCGAAGGAAAACAACAATCGTAGAGCGTAATGACGTGCTCGATCCTATTTCTTGCGTAAAACATTCTGATAAGACGATCCCATTCGCAAGTCACCTTTAAAAGATGTCATCCAGTATGAGGAGGATTCAAGTTGAACTCTCCTTGACACTATCGCCATGTCTAACGCCTCTACCAGCACTTCCACGACGCTTGAAAACGCTGTTGGCAAGCTTAATTTGAATGTCAAGGACAAGCCTATCGACCTCCCAGTCTGGGTGCCGCCTCCAACAACGAAAGAGAACATCGAGTGGGCGGATATCCTAACTGTGGACTTGACCAAGTTCGACACTCATCGACAAGAGCTCGTGGACACTGTTCAGACGGCTCTGGAGCGCGATGGTTTCTTTTATGTTGTCGGCCATGGTATTTCCCCCGAAAAGGTAATTTGCCCCTTCTTTCATCTCCGACGCGAACACTGACCCCGCCTTTCAAACCCAGATCAACCGCCAGTTTGCCATTGGCGAGATTGCTTTCGACCAAGTCCCACAAGAGGAGAAGGAGAAGCATGTAGCGCCTATCAAGGAGAAAGGGACCTTTATGGGGTACAAGGTATGTTTTAAGTTGTCGTGTTTGCCTTGTTGAATGACACGCTTTTAGCTCCAAAACTATTGGGAGATCAAAGACGGTGTTCGCGACAGAATCGAGCAGTACAACTTTTATCAAAACTGGTCAGTTCAATTTAATCTTTCCTGTAATTTCTCCAATTTATGTTTCTTGTTCAGTATTGATCCTGTAACATCGCACCCGAAGGCCCTCCAGCCCCACGTCGAAGAAGTTAAAGAATTCCTTGAAGTGAGTTTGATGGATATCTTCCCTCGTGCGGCTGCTGATCAGTACAAAAGACAAGCAGACAGAAAGTACTCAAGCGCGTCACATACTTGATTGACGCTGTTTTGGGCCTTGAGGAAGGTTATTTGTGGCGGTTACATGAAACGGAGGAAGGTGTAAAAGGACATGATGTGAGTTCTGGCAGCAAATAATTTTCGGTGGGTTTTTTTCTAAAGCTTTTGCAGCTATTTAGATACATGATTTTTGATCCTCTCACCTCTGCTGAGTCTGAAAAGACGAATGGTGTCATGCTTAGCGGACATACCGACTTCAACAGTATCAGTTGTTTGATCTCTCAACCCATTACTGCTCTTCAGGTACTCATGCCCGACAATGTATGGCGATATGTAAAACACCAGGAAAATGCCTACGTTATCAACATCGGCGATCAGCTTTCGTTCATGAGCGGGGGTATTCTCAAGGGCACTATGCACAGAGGTGAGTATACCGTTGCCAGAGAGTAAAAATTTTACTGACCATCCAACTTACATCTGCAGTTGTACGCCCTCCAGCAGACCAAGTCTCCCTTCGTCGTCTTGGTCTCTACCATTTTGCTCATTTTATCGATGGAGTGCCTTTGGATCTTGTCGATTCGAAGAAAGTGAAAGAAAAGGGACGTGTTCTTTTTGAAGGAAAGATCCCAACCACCGACGAGTACGCCCTTCTTTTACTGTATTGATTATCAAGCCGACCGCTATGAAAAGGTGGGAACGCAGTCGTGTCAAGAGCTTTGGGGTGGATAAATTTATTAAGGGGGAAGAATACGACATCGAAATTCTTAATGGAATTCAGGTAACATAAACTTTCGCAGAATTAAACTTGTATATTGACATGAAATTTTACAGCTTCGCCATTATCATTGATATCTTCAAATTGCCCGCCTTACCTCATGCTGGATCAATCTTGGTTGTATTTTCAGTTGTGTAATCATGAATCAACTTGTACAATCTTCCACAATGTGTATTACAAAATTGCACGCCATATTTGCTCCTTTCATTATGTTTCGTGTACAAAATACCTGAGAATCTCTTGAGTATTCCCTTGGATGCATATGAGGCGTGAAAAAGCTGCACGAATTTTTGAGTGTACCATCCAGGTTGTGAGGCATTTTGATCCATGTCATTCGGCGTTTTCATGACTCGTCTTCTTCATTAACCATCACATATATTTTTTGGTTATAATTGTTCATCTCACTATCACTCAATTTCTTGACACACTTCTTAGAGAAATTTGGTCAGAAATAAATGGAGAACTTACCTCACCCAGAACTCCAGGCAATTAAAACCCGCCTCCTTCAGATTCACGATGGAATTTCAACGTTTACACCGCTTACAGCCAGACCACCCATCCTCGATTCTTCCTACGACGCTGGCAACGAAAATAACGAAGACAATCAATGGCTTCAGCAAGAAATTGTTCCCGGACTGAAGAAGTTAAAGGAGAATATCAAGCTTGATCTAGGCGTATTGGAGAAGGTACTTAGTCTTCAAAATTTTCTTGCCATTGCCTGGATTGTGCCAGAAAAGGACTTTGGTTTACCTGATTTTCTTCGATTCTAGTAGTTTCTCGACGATCCAAATTGTGTCAATCTACCTGCGCTGTCGACGAATGCACCGTACCTCATCGCTGTGTGGAACGAGGTGATATGCGCAGCACCGCCAATCGTATCGGTTTACAAGACATTCCCCCTCCAAGTGTCATCCTCTACATTGACTCATGCTGAAAAAGTTGGCACTCGCCAGGAACCTAAGACTGGGGCAAAGGTGGATGTTGTTGCAGATAATGGACGCCAGTGGATCCGAGTCAATACGTGAGTGTATTATTTCATGGTCATTTGTCTCCATCTTCATCATTCCGTTCACCGTTTCTAGTGTCAAAAATTCGCGCATGATGTCTGAATTTCGCGAAATCGATTCGTATCTTACAGACAGCAGTGATGACTCTGATGAAGAATGGGATGACGTCTCACGGCCTACTCTAGCCCAAAAAGAATTCGATAACTCGGTCCTGCGTATGGGACGCACACTATTACAAGCAGCGAAAGCCAACCCAATCGAAGGCACTGCTGAAATACCCAAAGTTACTCTCCGGCTCACACGTCTGGACCCACACGCAAACGAGGATGGTACATTGCCCGACAGTCGTATTGGCGAGACAATCGACAGACTTCTCGAGCTCGGAGTGAACGTTGAACTTGGGGAGCGCACCGACGCCGAACTGTCTGCCGTGCCTCCACCATCTACTGAGGATGCCCCGATACCTGATGACATCTCTTTTGCCCCTACTTCCAACATCAACCTCGACCTTTCGGGATTGATAGCCCTAATTTCAGATCTTACTCATGCCTCAGTTCCTGAGACGCCTGAAGAACTCAACAGGCGCTTCGTTCCCCCTCAGGAATATCGTGAATGGAAACAGAAGCGCCAAGATATGAAACTCAAAAATGGGGGGAAATTCTCTCAGTCTGATCTTGAAGACCGCGGCAAGTCGAAGAAATCCAACAAGAATGCAGGAGGCGGTACGCAAGTCCAGAGGGAAGGTTCTGAGACTCCTGAACTAGAAAACGATATCAATGATCTCCCTCGCGACTTAATACAACATGCGCGTGCGTTGACTAACCAGTTACTCCAGGAAATGGGGCAAGGTCTTCTTCAAGAAATCCGCGATAAACTCGAAATGTCCACCGCATGTCCCAACGAAATAATTAACCCCTCATCATCTTTGAAAGTGGTATTTTGGACAACCTCAGAAGCGCGTGAACGTTGCCTCCGCATCGTATCCAAAATTGGCGGTGTACATGAAAAGAGAAGGGCATATGCACTCTTTTGTTTGTCTCCAACTGACGGCTCAGAAATTTCTCTTGAAGAGGCTGAGCGCTTGTACTGGCAAGGCTCGCGCTTTACACCTCAGTTTATCCCACTTCTCCCCATTCATATATTTCCATCTGACGCCCCTGACGCCTCGTCGGTCGGACCAAACGTCCCCGTACGTCCCAGGTCAGGTTTTGCAAAGGCTCTGGGGAAAGTGTGCGCCGACATTCTCTCCCAGGAGAGTATCCCGCGCCGACGCGCGCTGCCCACTGACGACATAATCAACGGCGCTAACTCCGAGATCCAGCGCGCTACAGTGACTAAGGCGAACCCTCGGCTGACCGCGCATACAGTGCAGAGCATGCAATGGGGTGCAGAGCTTGGCTGGACGACGCTTACCGCCAATCGGACAAGCGTCAAGGCAATCTTGCGGGAGCTCAAAAGCGCCAAGGTTGCGGGAAGGCTGGCGGGTGTGGGTAAGGGGGACAGCGATGCGGATGGGCAGGCTACCGCCGCGATTTGGATTATTGACCCGCGTAGTCTTGCGGAGGGTATGTCGAGCGTGCCACCTGTGCGCAGCGGCCAGTGACAGAAATGGTGATACAAGGTGTGTTTACCTTGTTTTTACTTGATTAGATTTGAGTATTTAAAACTCAAAAGCGTAACCACATGTTAGGTTGGTTAGCCATAAAATTCTATGTTTAACGTTTGCTAGGACAGAATACAAATAACTCTGTCTACCGAGATCGAGTTGACTTTGGTTCATACTTAACAAAGAACACACAAAGAACACAAAGATGGGCTCGTAGTTTGAAATATGTGTGATCTGTCGCAATCGTATCATATGTAGAGCTAAGTATGCCTTGAACTCGGTGCATGCTTTCCAAAATTCACGCCGGCCATGGTCACCTCAGATAGTATACCCCGTGATACACTTTTTGAGTAATTTTCAACATAGCCCATACCTGTCGGTAGAAGGTTAGCATTGAACTACAGCTGGCCCCCCCTGCACTGCCAAACGCCCACGCGCGCACCCTTGATCATGTGACATATTAGTCCGACGCGACGCGACGCGTCTTCAATGGCAAAGCCTATTCCTAAATGCAGTGGAAAGTTGCTTACTACCTTTGTACGTCAAGCATAAAAAGACATTGTGTAATGTACTCGTAGTTTGATCATTTTAACATGTTTATCGTATTCCAAATGTAACCCCCTAAAGGCAGAAAGCGGGATACGGAGTAACCCGTACTAGAGAATTAAGGTGTTTGTGACATGTACGGAAGGGTGGGCATAAAATGGGAAGATACTGATAGACTAAGGAGTAATGTACAAAAGACGGTTCAAGTGTACGGGGGGTTTGTATTCGGTTGGTCAGTGGGAATGAGTAAGCGGAGGAATGTGTACGTCTAAAGGGATCGATCGAACATGCTGTATCAGCGATGTGCAGCAGCCTCCACGCTCTCGTGGCCAAAAATTGGCGGAGACTGAGATAGGTGCAGTATGACTGGAGGAAGGGGAGGGAGGACGAGGAAAGGCATGAGCTGCGATAAAGGGTAATGGTGTAGATGGGAATAGATATCCATGAAAGGTATTTGTTTCCTCCAAGTGCCAGAACGAAAAGATAAAAAAAATGCAAATCAAAAAAGCAGTGTAAAGCGAAAATGCCAGATCGAAAGTCGGTCCCATAGCGAGTACGAACGGAGAACCATATTTTATGCAGATCACTGGGCGGTGGAAGATCCAGAAGGACCAGGGGCGGAAGAAACGACGATTGTATCCCTTTTATTGCTATCAGGAACAATAGTAGCATCAGTTAACTCAAGTGTATGCTGTCCGCCCAATCTCGGAGTTGATGGTGCACTTCCAAACTCACTCTCCCCAGCACCTGCATCTGCATCAGTGAAGTATTCTTCAGCATCTGTGACGCTCCCAGCTCGTGCCCTCCCGGTCAGTGACTCCTGGGCGGTTGCAAACGTGAACACGCTAGCGCGCGACTCAGATCGGACAGACGACGCAGTAAGCTCATGGTACGACGAGGGCGGTGGTGCGGAGAGTTTGCCAAATTCCGAGACGGGTTGTGTCGCTGACGCTGCTGTCGATTTTGATGAGGATGCAGTACCCGATTTGGCCGTGTTTACATCATGCACAGCTGCTTCGGCGTCGGGGATGGCCCGTGCTTGCCCCGAGAGTGAGTTGTGATTTTTAGAGATGGAGGACGATGGGGCATTTTGTGGGGCGGAAGGGACTGAGGCAGCGACAGGATCAGAGGAGGGAGGAGGAGGCGCTGATGCAGAAGGTATTGACGGGGATGTCGGATCATTATTGGCGGTGCTGTTTGTGGATATTCCTGATTCACCGTTATCACCTGAAGGACTCGTGGAAGCAGCAGCAGCATCTGGTATACGGCGTGCGTTGCTCGCAGCGCGTAGCCTGGAAGGCCCTGCTGAACGAGGCGACACTAGAGCTTCTACTGAAGACTCAAAGTCCGGGGGAGGGACTAGGTCCAAGCGGGAAGAAGAGGCGTAAGCAATCGCATCAGCGCCGTAAGGGACTCCGAAACGCGCAAATGACTCCCTAGACGATATAACCTTCAATTGCTCCGCGGTAGGACCCGACTTCGGATACGTGAACTCCGAGCGCGTTACAGTATGTGTTAAGGGTGCCGATATGGAGTTTAGGGAAATTAGAGAGGGCGAGTTGAGCCGGTTAGAGTTGAGGGTATGGTTGGACCTCTGGCGCGATATTGTGCGGAACATGTTGACGCTGAGGAGGGAACCCGATCCTGAAGGCGTTGTACGATGGTTTGAAGTCGACGTGCCAGCGTTTCCATTTGACGGGTCTGCTCCATGAGATATATTTGATGAGAAGGTCGAATTAACAGACTCGTTACGGTTGTGAGCATGATGATGACTTGACATTGACATTCGATTTAGCAGTGTACGGAAGCCAGACCGCCTACCAGGTGTATGGTTCACGTCTGGAGGCGACGCTGCGCGTCGTGATGCCCGTGATGCAGTAGAGGGTTGCCTTGCGACTCTTGTATCCGTGATGTTATTTTGGATCTCATTTGGATCCACAACTTCATAATAAGCTGGAGCGTTGCCTCTGGGATCAGGAAGTCCGTCTGGAAGGTTACTGGTCGTGCGCATAAGGGAACTAGTCTCATGTGAACTTTGAGAACCTGCGTCAGCGCTAGGTCTGGCGCCATCTTCCCCTGGAGTAACATTTGGGAGACTCTGGAGGGAGAGATCGCCATGTAATGTATCATCTTGAAGTAATGGCATATCATGCGGTGAAGCAGGCATGGGCGAATATCGTTCTGCATTATCGTGCGAGAAGGCAGATTCATCCCGTTCTTCATCCAGGGAGGTCATTGCAACTGCCGTTGGCATCGTCGCATCCTCTGCATCCCGGCCTCTGCATTGTCATTCAGTATTACTAAATGTAAAGACATTGTTAATTAATACCTGAATATGACCAGCTCCTCTTCGCCAGGCTCTTTATTGTACGCGGGAAGTGAGGTAACCGACATTTGTGAAGGCGTTCTCCGAGGTCTGCGGGGCCTGCGAGTGGTCCTTGCAGCAGCAGCAGCACCACCAGCAGCTGGTATGTCGCCGTTAATCGTTCCTGCTAGTTGCTCGGCAGTAAGCTCTCTGGGACCCGTGTTGGCTGCACCGCCTACAGGACCTCCGACGGCGGCTGCACCGGAGAACGAGAACAATCGCAAGGACCTTCGCCAGGATGTTTTGCTCCATACCAATAGCGTAAGAACGAAAATAATGATGGCAGCAACGACGACGGGAACCTTTGCATGATATAAGTGTTTGCTAGAGCAGCGAGTTTGGTTCTTGCCTCACCCATATCTTGGGAGTCATCCCCTGGCTGATTTGCTGGTCAGCTCTTTTCGATATTGACTCTCCAGACTGAATTGGAGTGCCAGCGACGGCAACGGCGTTACAGACCAAGAATAGGCCGAGCAACGGTGCGGTTGCACTGTGCCTGGCAAGAGGGTTCAAGAGAGTAGAAAACTGAATCATGGCAGTAGTATACAGGTCATATCGTTCGTGACGCGGTCGTGGAGAAAACATGAAGGAAGAGAAGAGGACGGAGGGCCCGAGAGGAGGGCTGTGGTTGAGTTACATTTACCTCCGAACAGAGAATCAATTAATGTAAGCGTCGCTGACATTCCATTTCAGCCACGTGGTGCTCTCTTCAGCATAAATGTTATCTTTCTTGCTTATGTCGACTACTCTAAAGCTTTCAATTCAACTCCATCAGTACTTTCAGAAGACAAGTACATGTGGTACGCCAACCAGGCTTCCACAGCTGTCTACGCCTGCCAAAGACAGTAACGCCCCTAATTCCCCACAATGTTCCCTATTCCTACGTTTTGGCATGTTGGCAAGACAGAATCTCTAGCTCTGGATGACTGGTTCGCAGGGAGGAATATGCATGGAATGGTCGGAAGAGGCGCTAGACTGGATATCACGATATTTCCAACGCCGTTTACCCCGCCCTTGTTCCGTGTCTAATCATTTCTGCTTGCTGTTGACACTGACAAGATCAAGCCATCAGGAAAGAAAAGAGCCCTGGGGTAGCCGTCCCGACTGGTCCCTGGAACCATGGCCTACGAACAACGTAACGATTTCGAGCATCCTTGAGTAGGCAACTACTGCTCTTTTGCCTATCGTCAATCAGACTCTAGACTATCCCGGCAAGTCCTGGCCGCTGCTCAGCGATTTGTGTCGGGCCAATTAAATAAAGAACCACCTCGGGCTGTATAGACTCAAAATATCTCCTTTTTTCATGGGAAGATACGCGTCTAATCAAGTGAGCTGCCGTCAGCTAGCGTTCGCCAATAGTACTGCTGCAAGTCGCCATGTACTATGCAAAACTGCGGTGCTAGTGGCTCCGTTCGGTGAGAGTAGCATGCAGAAGCCATAGATGAAGCTAGTGGGGTAACCATCCAGTCGAGAAGTAAGAAAGACATGCAGAGAGAAGAAATCTGTGCAAGGACTTTGTTTAGTTTTGCGGTGTTCTCGGCCCCGAGTCCGAGGCACCAAAGAAGCGCGCTGTTGATCTACCATCTTCATCACTGACGCGGGGATGATCCACATTCACATCAAAAGTTTTTTTAAAACAGGGGCATTAGATTGGGAACTTGAGGTATAATAAAGTGTATGATACATTGAGTATGTTCCGCTATGGTACCGCCAGGATATTGACAAGGTTGAGGTGTAGGATAGAATGAACAGCGCGAAAGCAGAATGACTGCATAACCGAGAGCATGGTTAACACAAGACAGGCTAGAAAGAAAAGCGTAAAAATCAAACAAACGCAGCGAATAGCTCGTTGTGTCCCGCCATCAGACGCTCAAGTTTCTTGGTGAGCTCGACGCGACGAGTCGCGGTTTTGCGGTTTTCCTGAGCAAAGTCTTTACATATAGCGTCACCTTTTGGCCCATTGATACCCAATTGTGAGTAGAGGGTAGGGAGTAGATCTTGTGCGAGGCCGTCAACAAGCTCCGCGTCGATGGTGAGTGGGACGTAGTCGATGAAACGCTTATACGCGACTGGAGTGGGGTATAAAAATTAAATACAAGGTAGCATATCACTTTGACAAAGATAAAGTCTACCTTGGAAGTAAGCTCGCACAGCGGCCATGATTTCAAGAGCGGCTGCATTGCGATCATCCGCCTCTGAAGACGACGTCGTCTTTGTCTGTGCTTCATGGTTGGCCTCAGCGACAGGTGTACTTTTTGATGATTCGGCTGGTTCGATTGGTTTGAATGAAATCGTGTTACTGGTGCCATCACCAAATACATTCGGCCTCGGAATTGTAGTACCGAAGGCCGTTGTATTTGTGCTGGGAGGTTGAGGGAATGTGATTTTCAAGGGCGCCTTTGCATTTTTGGCGTGTTCTTCGCGAGCAGATTTATACTGTGCCAGGAACTTCGCCTTGTAATCCCTATAGTAATGTGTGTTCATTGTAAAGGGCCACTTCTGTTCCAGCTTTCGCTGATATTTGACGTGTTGCTCGGCCTTTGCGTGGCAAGCGTTTATATGCGCTTGGACGATGCCCCTAATGTTAAATAATTGAATGAGAAATAGCACACTTTCAACCTCTTGAGTGCAGTATGAAATACGCACCGAATTTGTTGCTCTAATTTTCCCTGTCCGAACTGGTGGAAATGGTCACGAACCATTTGCTTTAAATGAGCGCTGACAATGTTATAGGTCGATTTGACCAAAGCATCCGAAGGCGCATCCCACTGTTTGACAATATTCTGGATATATGTCCGCACAACGATAGGCGGCATATGGTCTGGAAGTTCGCGCGTGCGCGCCCTATAGATATCATTCAGTCCAAAGTAGACTTTCCCTGTGCATATATGACGTACTTTTTAATTCGTTCATTCACTTCGTCAAGGCAGATTTTAGGGGACGCCACGGCTTTTGAAGAGGCGAAACCCTCTCGAGTGTCCTCTTGCTCTTCACCGTGCAGAAAATCTGCAGGCGGGAGTTTTCCATTGAGCACGCGCGTTTCAAACGGCCAGAACTCCGGCGCGGTTGCGCGTATCGCCCGTTTGAAGTTTTCTTGCTCTGGGGTGATAGATTGGATTAATCCGGAGGGTGCTCCGAGTCCAAAGCCTTCGGAAACTCCTTTTACGCTCTGCGACACGTCCTGTACAAACATGTGGAGGAGTGTCAGAATCTCGCTCCGTGGGTCGGTTGAGGGTGGGGGTGCGAGACGTGAAAGTAGTTCGCGAGTACTTGCGATCGACTTTTCTAGCTCATCTTGGATTTCGGGCATTCTGAAGGTCGCACGTTAATTAATCGAACAAGATAAACGCTATGATTAATGAAACTTGCCTGCTGGAGATCAAGTCAGATAAGACGGTACTAAGCCTCTCCACCAAGTTTTCGGTCCCAAGGTACTTCCTGTATGGTTCTTCAATTTCAGACCATGGACCAGGCTTTTTGGAGAAGAAATCTTCTTCCAACTGCCGACTCTGTGCCCACGATAGTTTCATGTTCAGCTGGAACGAAGAAAGAAGCTTCACGCAGAACCAATTATTTTCAAGAGGCTCCCTTTCGTCACGGATGAATGGAATCCACGACGATTCCTCGCCTTGAGGTATACGGTCAGGTTTCGTTAAGACGCCTACGAAAATGCCATATAAATATTCAGAAAGAGAAGGGGAAAATGCTATTAGTAGACATACCGACTGTACGTTTGCCTTCAGGGTCATATTGTTTAGCTAGGCGGTGGGCACCTTGGTTTTCGAAGTCGGCTGTAAACAGGTCAAATTAGGTCTCAATTTGACGCCGGATTGAGCTTACTTTCACAGGCGACGGTCAGAAGAATGATACAACTAGGTTTCTTTATATAGGACACGACCATTTTCTCCACAAGGGCAATAGAAGAGTCTTCACCACCACGAGCAACGCTGGCGATAAGACCTGAGGACAATGGTCAGGAAAACAACAGCATCAAATGAAAGGTATGCACACACCTGGGAGGTCGCAGAATGAAAGGTCGGCGACATCTGGGCCACTTATCGAGAGCGTGATACAGTTCAGCGAGAATGCCAATTGTTTCGTAAGTTTTGTGTTGATGTCGTCCTCCCTTTCGTTCAAAAAGAATTGAAGGTCGAGTGATTGCTGTGGATTAAGAATGGCCCGCTGCGCACGACGGATGCGGTCTTCAACTTGGGACTTGTCATAGATGATGTCGCCGAACTGCTCGTTCCTCACTTGACCCAACGGTTTGCCGTTAGAGTCCGTGGTGATTCTTAAAGACACAATGCACTGCCACGGCGCGTCTGTTCGCGTAAGATGACATTCTGTGGGACAGCTGTTTGGCGTTGGGTGTGCGCCACTTGAGAATTTTTAGAAGGAGGACCAACAAGCGACAACACGCACCGTGTGCACGTTCCAGACGCCCGTGGCAGTGTGATGCCCGAGACGGCCTCGATGAGCGACGACTTGCCGGCGCTTTGGTTGCCTATGACGGCGATTTGTGGGAGGTCGATGTCTACCTGAACACTGCAAATAAAAATGTCAGGTCATTGAAAATTTACTTTCAGGAGAGCACACTAACCCTGTGTTGTGAAGCTTCTTCATAATGTCGAGCTTGCGGCGCATTTCGTAGTTGAGGCTCGAGGCAGACAACCCAACGCCGCTGGACTCATTGTCCCCGACGTCGTTGCTTGACTCTTCGGACATCGACATGGACTGGACGGACGAGCTCCTGGACATAGATGGAATATGGAGGGGAAAAGTGGTTCGAGAACAAGTTGCTCAGTGGTGGCTTGTTCAGGGTTGAAAAATAAGTGTTTTTACTATGTGTTACGTTACCGTCTGCATCGAGGCGATCAAGTCAGGGACCTTGACCACCTCTTCAAGACTTCACCACAACTACACGATGATATTAAATTAACGAGCAAATGATCATATTATAACACAAGGGAATGGTAGATTACAATGGAGATGGAGTAGTGAGTGAGAGATTACAAGTGAAAAGCAAATACACGCCAGCGGATCCAAACTCGACTATCAACCATGTGGTAAGAAAGAAGGAAAGAAAAAAGGTCACACAAATGCAGCGAATAACTCGTTGTGGCCCGCCTCAAGCCGCTCTAGTTTCTTCGTGAGTTCGAGTCGACGATTGGCGATCTTCGGGCTTTCTTGTGCAAATTCTTTACAAATTTTATCGCCATTGGGACCATTGATGCAAAGTTGCGAGACGAGAGTAGGCCAAAGGTCTTCCGCGAGACCAGTTACGAGCTCCAAGTCTATGGCAGAAGAAACGTTGTCGATAAAGCGTTTGTATGCAACTATAGTTTGAAGAGTTAAAGGCACGTAATTGAATAGTCAACGGAGGCGCAGTGACTAACCTTGGAAATAGGCCCGAACGTTGGCCATAATGACAAGAGCAGGTTCCATAGGATCAGAAGAAGGGTCATTTCCTGTTGTTGAATTATCCTGAACAGGAGTAGACGACGACGACGAGGTAGAGAAACCAGACGCATTAGGTGGAAAGTTGAAAGCAAGTTTTTCGCCAGTAGGTTTGAAGTTGCCGGAGGTTGGAGCAGAAGAAAATGTAGGTGTGGCAGGAGTGAATCCTGGGGCCGCCGAGGTAGTCCCGGTCGCCGACTTTGTCCAAGTATCTTGTTTGACATTTGTATTATTGAAGGCAAAGGAATTAGGGGTTGTGAAGGGGTGCGGAGGTGATGTCACCGAAGGACCGTCTTTCTTTGCCTTGCGTTGTTCTTCATGGGCAGATTGGTAAAGTGCAAGAAATTTCTTCTTATAATCAGTCAGGTGGTGGGGACTCAGGGTAAAGGGGCAATTTTGCTCAAGCCTCCACTGGTATTTGACACCAGCCTCAGCCCTTGCAAGGCAAGCACTTATATGCCCCTGAACAATAGCCCTGGATAGCATTGTTAGATAAGAAAAAGCATACTACAGGGTAAAGGAACCACATACCGCACTTGCTGCTCCAGTTTCCCATGGCCAAACTGCCAGAAATGATCATGGACCATCTGCTTCAGGTGTTTCACGATGATATCATGAACGGCCTTGATCAGAGCTTCCGATGGTACATCCCACTGCTTGATAAAAGTGCGAATGTATTCTTCAATGATGTTGTAAGGAACATGACCAGGTAACTCTCTGGTGATTGCCCTACAGCAACAATTACAGTTTAATGCAAGTTGGAGAATATGTGCAACAGTGCTAGTGAAACTTACTTTGGTATCTGAGCAGACACCTCATCAATGTATATTTTCGTAGGCAAACTGTTTCTCGCGAAAGATGGTTCCATAAACTCATCCCCTTCTTCGGAAAGAAGGAAATGTGCATGGAGCAGTCTGCCAGGGTTGGTGGTGCCTTTCTCAAAAGGCCAGAATTCAGGAGCGGTCCCCCGGATGCTTCTTTTGAACTTGTGTTGTTCTGGTCGGATTGACTGAATAAGGCCAGTCAACGAATTCGAGCCAGCCAATTCGGGGACACCTTTGACATGCTGGGTTACATTCTGCACAAATGTGTGAAGGAGATTTAGAATCTCCGAACGAGGATCAGCGGAGGGTGGAGGTGGGAGACGAGAGATCTGTTCGCGGGTGTTCGCGATAGATCGTTCGAGTTCATCTTGAATTTGAGGAACTCTGAAGTAATTATGAGACTAGCTCATATATCAGTCAAAAAGGGTACACACCGCGTTGAAATGAGATCCGAAAGCACAGTGCTCAACCTCTCCACCAAATTGGTGGTTCCGAGATATTTGCGATATGGTTCTTCGACCTCAGCCCAAGGAGAAGATTTCTTGACGAAAAAATCTTCCTCCAAACGCCTGGTCTCCGCCCACGATAGTTCCATGCGGAGCTCATGAGAAGAAGGAAGTTTGACGCAGAACCAGTTGTTCTCCAGTGGCTCCTTCTCATCGCGAATAAATGGGATCCATGAGGATTCTTCTCCCTGGGGTATGCGATCCGGCTTGGTAAGAACACCTATATGAAACAATATTCAGGTTTGTTCAATCATTTGTACAGCAATAAACCCACCAATAGTGCGTTTTCCTTCTGGGTCATGTTTTTTGGCCAAACTATGGGCTCCTTGGTTTTCGAAGTCGGCTGCATGATGATTAGCTTGACTGAGAAGAGTTACAAAGGTTGGACGTACTTTCGCATGCTACAGTTAAAAGAATGATACAGCTTGGTTTCTCGATGTAAGTCTCCACCATCTTGTTGACGAGAGCAATCGAGGCGACATTGCCGCCATTGCCAACACTTGCGATTAAACCTGGTAAAGATGATAGCACTGAGTGAGCTGATGAAATAATAACGAAAGAAAGGTGCAGCACCTGGCAGATCGCAAAATGAAAGGTCCGCAACATCAGGTCCACTGATTGAGAGCGTGATACAATTAAGAGAGAAAGACAGTTGATTATGAAGCAACCCTTTTACTGTGGGATCGTCATCAAGGAGGAATTTTTCACTGTTTATGTTTGGGTTCAAGATGGCGCGCTGCGCGCGGCGAATACGATCCTCAACCTCGGATTTGTCGTAAATAACATCACCAAACCGGACGTTCTTTGCTTGGCCCAATGGATTGCCGTTGACGTCTGTAGTTAGTCTTAAAGATACGACACATTGCCACTTCTCGTCTGTTCGAGTGAGGTGGCACTCGGTAGGGCAGCTGGGCGACAATTAACATCAAAAATTGGGTCTGTACGAAATGTAAAAAAAAATATACCGCGTGCATGTACCCGACGCGCGTGGAAGGGTTATTCCAGAGACAGCTTCGATGAGAGACGATTTTCCGGCACTTTGATTTCCGATGACTGCAATTTGTGGGAGATCGATATCTATCTGCACACTAAAACGCGAAAAAGTTAGAAAATAACAAGTCAGGTTTACTGAAGAACTCACCCTGTGTTGTGTAGCTTTTTCATAACCTCAAACATCCTGCGCACCGCGTAGTTGAGACTTGAGTCCGATAAACCAATACCAGTTGATTCATCTTCTTCCATCTCTTCAGAGACAGAGTGAAACGAGGGTGATTGGGGGATGATGGGTTGCATTGGAATGGGTTTGGGCGTTGGGGCGAAGAATTGGTTGTTGGAATACAAAATTGAAGCCCACTATTAAATAGTGGTACAGGTCAAGCAGGTTACATATGTGGACAAAGGTATTCATTGGGGCGCGTTGGCCTGGTTTCTTTCAGTGTCAAACGACGAACAATCCGACTAAAAGATAGAATAAGGGCAGCGAAAAGGAATTGTGGCTCTGCTTGGCACTTCGAGTTCAATTGGGGATGGGGATTCCATAACAAAAGTCGATAGTTCAATAGAGCGTTTATTAAATGGGAGTATAGAGAGCTGGGAATTGATAAACACAAAGAAACGTATGGAGTCAGGCTAGTCAAAGTACTCTGGTTGTTTTCACCGAAGAGAACATGACAAGAATAAACCTTTGCCGCGGTCTGTTTAAGGGCGGCCCGAATTCCCACGGTGTCTGTCAAACGAGGCCCGCGTTGTGACGGGGCGCGTTATTCACACGGGTCCCGGCACACTGTCGAAGCTCAAATGACTGGATAAAGTGGTCTATTCAAGCTCCGTCCTTCTACCTACTCTACCTACTGCTTATATACCTTACTGTAGTACATACGTCATAGATAGAATAATGAGAGAAATATCAAATACGAAACTTGTGGAAAGCGATAGAAAACTGTGTCGCTCCGGCACGTCCATGCCGGATATGCTCGGCATTCCCTATTAGGATGCCGCCGTCACATACGCCCTCCAGGCATTCCAAAGGAATGACTTATGTCGCCGCTTTCATGGGTGAACTCGATAGGGCAAGATTTCTGACACTCGATACCTTGTTTAACCAAAGAATCTGCATCAAAAAGGGATGTAGCAATTTTCTCCGGCTCGAGGTCAACATCTTCATCCTGAAGTTGGGCTGTCACGGTTTGTGCAAGTTGTGTCCACCCGCCCTCCAAATCTTCGGATACGAGGATTTGATTAACGTGTAATTCGCTCAGTTCGACATTAGTTCCTTGTGAGGCCGTAGTATCAATAGCAGAGTGGTCACTGTAACTGTAAATATCTGTGTTCAACCCTGTGTCTGCAATGTCACACATAGCCACTTCAACTTCCATGAAATATGATCCCAAACCACTGGCAGTCTGGTCTGTTGCTCCGTGGTGCTCATTCTCGCTATTACTATCGAGCTCACGGTCACGGTTGCTTACACTCGGTGACTCGTTATATGTAGACGAGATGTTTTGGCGAACATTCCTGCAGTGACGTCCGATATGCCCAGTTTTCCCGCATCTGTAGCATTTAATTTGGGCATTTCGGACATATCCGCTAGCTTTCACATTTGAATCCTGAGGTAAAGCTAACACCTTGTCTTCCTTGTCTTGATCTGAGTCATCATCTGTTCCCCCCGATGAAAGTTGACCATGATCACTGTCACTCGGCTCGTCGTCATTATTTACACCATAGTTGTTATCATGTGTCTTGTAGTCATATTTACCAGAAACATAGTATTGCTTATTGTATTTTATATATTGTCGTTGATTTCTTTCAATTTCATGCGCAACTTCATAGCGAGTAGCAATTCTAATGACTTCATCCCTGTTGGAGTTTCTCTTCTCACTTGTGTCACATGTCTTCCTCTTTCTCCACGCGTCAACCTCTGTCCATATTTGCCACTATTTGTTTCCTCGCCAGTATAGACTTGTCGTTTCTTAATTCTCGCATTCCTCAGTTGTTCACTCACTCGAACACTGAGGTATGTCGGTTTCTGTTCTCGTATACATAGCCTAGCACTGATTCACACCATTCGCACTTCTATAGATACGTCCTCTATAGGTAGTGTTCTGAATATAGTTGTTCACTCACTCGAACACTGAGATACGTCCTCTATAGACTCGAACAGGTTATGGGCCCCGCCTTCATGTAAAGGCGGATATATCTGTTTCGAAGAAATTCTGGTCTTCTTCGCTGTTCCAATAACTCACATCATACACACTGTCAATCTTTCACTGAACGTGTTCTACTCGGTTTGTATCTGGGTTAACACGCATATATCCACTGCACTGTATCTCACACTCTGGGATATCTCTTAGTCACTGTTAAAATATGGCCGCTGCTCTTACTGGTGGAAGCAGTGCCATAAAAATTGGCGATATTGAGCTTCTCGTCGGCGCCTCAAACTATGACGCCTGGCGTCGTGGAATGACCACGTTTCTACGAACAAACAACCTATGGGGATACGTCGAAGGCAACCCTAGAGCTCCAAACGCAAGGCATCACGATGCTCAGCAACTTGCTCCCCATGTTCCGCTCGTTGGTGCAACCGAAGCGCAGGAAAACGCTTATAATACGTGGAGTTTTAACGACATGAAGGCTCGCTCTCTCATAGAGCATCGCATCTCACCTGTGTCGCTGTCACTTATTCCATATGAAAAGTACAAAACTGCACGAGAAGTCTGGGCTGCGATCAAGCTGCTGTATGCGCGTCAGGACACAGCCAGCCAATTCCTCATCAAGGATCGCTTACATTCGCTGAAGTTGAAGGATCACAATGATCTCGACAACTATATCAGTGAATTCCAGCGTGGGCGAACAAAACTCATCGAGATGGGTGTACCATACACCGAATTCGAGATGGTTCACGGAATTATACGCGGTTTACCAAATCACGGCTCTTGGCAGCACTTCCAAATGCTTCTTACGCAGAACATGGAAGACCATATCGCTCGGCAAAGTGCAGCGAACCCGGATCCTCCTGATACCCTGCTGACAAGGACAATCTCGCGTCTCACTGTTGAATGCGCACGTTTGGCGTATAAGACTCCGTCCAATCGCTCTAACGGTCCAGGATCCGAGTACGTGAATCTTGTAAATGAAGCAACTGGCGTCCGCATCCATGACAAGAACCCGGATGGTGTTGTCTGCACTGTTTGTAAACTACGCTCTCACGACGCCGTGCACTGTTTTGCAAAAGGCGGCGGCATGGAGGGCCAAGGTCCAAGGGGAAAAGGGAAGGAAAAAGCGAAAATGAAAGATGTCGGCACACTGAAAACCGAAGTTGTTGCTGCAGTTGTGCCTTCCACTTCGACGTCGACATATGTTGAACCTTCGTTCTACCCAAACGACTTCCTCGGCGACTTATCATGCACCACCATTGAAGAAGTTTCCCCAGACACGCCACCACTTCACGATCTCACTGCCATGGCATCAGCTCTTGCAAATACAATCATTGATTCAGGTACAACTTCGCATCTCATCAAAGACCGTGCTTACTTCTGGACTTACGAGCCAGCTGCTGCACGAGACATGGTGACTGCCAATGCTGGTATTCTTCGCACTAGAGCAAGAGGGACCTGCTATATGCGCGTCTCCCTTAACGGTCAATCCACTGTTGTTAAGCTAAATGAATGCTTGCACTCACCCGACGCAACACTCAATCTGTTGTCGCTCGGTCGCATCGTTGCAAGAAACAGCAAAATTGGTTTTGCATCTGACGATGGCGTCTTCACGCTAATCCGCAAAAACCCACATGCCGTTATCTTCAAGAACAATATCATCAACAACTTGTTCTTTCTCAATGTGGAGTTCTTACCCCCTTCACCACCGCTTCCTCGGACTCTCGCGCCACATCCCGTCATGCCAGAAGTTGCACTATATGCTAAGGTCCCTGAAACCCTTGACCTATGGCATCATCGTATGGGTCACATCGGGGAAGCTGCAACAGGTCGTCTAGTGCACTCCGTGCTCGGTGTCTCCTTTCCCGCAGGAGATAAAATGGAACGGTGCGAACCTTGTATCATCGGAAAACATGCCAGGAGTCCTGCTCCCTCTTCAACGACTCCAAAATCTGACCATCTTCTGGCAATTGTCTACGTCGACGGCTGTGGTTCCTTTCCTGTGCTGACTCCACACGGAAAGCTGTACATGATCATTTTCATGGATGACTGTTCCAACGCCATCAAATGCCACCTGCTCGCTGATAAATCACAGGCCCTGGATGCATACCTGATCACAAAACGCGCTTGGGAGCGTAAGACTGGTAAATCTCTTAAGTTACTTCGCTTTGATCCAGCTGGAAAATTCACCTCCAAAACCTTCCTCGGGCAACTGGAACTTGACGGCGTCATTGCAGATGTGATTCCTCGTGCCGAGCACTGGAAAAACGGCAAAATCGAACGTTGTTTGCGAACGTTACTTCCGCTTTGGTATTGGGGCAAAGCCGCTCTATGCGCTGCGTATCTGTGGAACCTCACTGTTATCTCTTCTCTGCCCAAAGATGTCACCCCGTTTGAAATATTTCAAGAGCGCAAACCAAACATTTCGTACCTTCGTGTGTGGGGGTGCAGGTGTTTTGCGCATGTGCCGCTTGATCTTCAATCCAAACTCGGTGCGAAATCTGTGGAATGTCTTTTCATGGGCTATCCACCTTCAGGAAGAGGATACAGAGTTCGTTGTCTGTCAACAAACCACTTCTTTGACTCGGGATCGGTGTACTTCAATGAGAACATTCCTTATAAAGCGCGCCTGCAAATTTCAGAAGAAGAAATGGACTACTCTTCTTTCCCTTTCCCACAAGATGTTCACGACAACGTATCATCTCAACACCTAATCGGCTCTCTATTGTTTCTCCAGATGAACACACGACCCGATATAGCTTACGCCGTACAACTGCTGTCACAACACTGTTCCAACCCTTTGCCTCATCACTTCATTGCTGCAAAACGCGTGCTTCGTTATCTCAAAGGCACAAAGTCCCTTCGTCTTCACTATGGCGGTTTTGTTTGGTCGATGGCAGGCGGTCCCATCTCTTGGTCCTCAAAAAAGCAAACCTGCATTGCTTTATCATCCACCGAAGCCGAGTATGTCGCTCTCACTCGCTCTGTACAAGAAGGGATCTGGCTCCAACAGGCCTTCAAGCAAATCTTCATTCCATGTCCTTCCCTACTCATCCTATCAACCGACAATAACGGCGCAAAATCCCTTGCTGAAAACGACTCAAATCACGGAAAAGCCAAACACATTGACATACGCTACCATTTCATTCATTCTCACGTAGAATCCAATTCTTTTTCTATTTTACATATTCCAGGTATTCTTAATACTGCAGACATTTTCACCAAGCCCCTCGCCCGTGTCGTCTTTCAAGGTCATGTCGACAGACTCGGGCTCGCAGCTCGCTGAGGGGGGCTGTTGGAGTTTCTCTTCTCACTTGTGTCACATGTCTTCCTCTTTCTCCACGCGTCAACCTCTGTCCATATTTGCCACTATTTGTTTCCTCGCCAGTATAGACTTGTCGTTTCTTAATTCTCGCATTCCTCAGTTGTTCACTCACTCGAACACTGAGGTATGTCGGTTTCTGTTCTCGTATACATAGCCTAGCACTGATTCACACCATTCGCACTTCTATAGATACGTCCTCTATAGGTAGTGTTCTGAATATAGTTGTTCACTCACTCGAACACTGAGATACGTCCTCTATAGACTCGAACAATCCCACGTGTTTTGCTCGTAGTCGAGTCCTTCCTTCCAAAGGGCGGATTGTAATTCAGGTTTCAATCCGTTCCACAAACGATCTACGCGTTGCGAAGGAGTAGACTTTCCCACAATGCGGAATAAAATCAATAATTCGGCAGCATACTCAGCCACAGTCATTGATCCTTGAGAAAACTTCTCGAGTTTCTTTCTTTGTTTCAGTCTGTAATCGGGTGGGAAGCAATAATTATAAAGTTCAGTAAAGAATCGTTGCCTGTCCCAGGAGTCTACACTTATGGACACCATTGTAGAGTAGAATTTGTATGCTTTTCCGGCGAGGTAATCAGCACATTTCACTACTTGATCCTGGGGAGGTAATGCAGCCTCTTTACAAAATCTGTCACACTGAGTAATGTATTTGTAAAATTTCATAAAGTCTGCGTCGCCATGATACTTATCCGGGGCTGTAGGCGGTAACGGTTTGAATCTCGCGGGATTTATTATGTGTCCCTCGGTGTCCAACGGTCCCAGTGCTCGGGCGCTTAACTCGGCGTGCTCCTTGCCGCTATTACCTTTCGGGTTGGCCAGAAGCTGTCCGAGTAAACTTTCCGCGGGTAACTGGTTGCTAGGCTTAATAGCCTCTGTCCGTCTAGCCTGCGTTTGTTGACGCGCCGCTTGTGTGATAAGATCTTCGACATCATGAGACATGGGAGTGGTGGATATACCGCGTCTCTCAGTTTTCGGTTGAACTTCAATGGATTGATATCGTCTCGTGTATACCTTCTTCATTTCAGTGAGTTTCCTTTCCATTTCCTGAATTTGTAAGTAATCATTATCAATTGTAATTTCCTGCGATTCTTCGCGACCGTGACTGTTATCGGAGTCCTCTGGTGCACGGGAAACCTCAAAAATGCTACCATTCATATTAATGGCATTCTCAATTCTACTTAACCTATCCATCAAGGATGTAATGAGTTCCTTAGTTTCAGTAACAACAGTCTGTGCATCATTCACAGAGCTTCTATAGACACTATTAATCTCAGTGTCTACCATATACCTATTAAAACTATTCAAGCTTAAGCTTCTACGAGCGCGCCTGGCTGCAGCGGCTGCGCTCCCGGTGTTGTTTGGATTATTCCCGCGGTGGTCATCCCGACCACGCGCGCCGCCTTCCTCCATTCCGGTAGGCAAGGCTTCCTGCTTGGGGTCGTCACCTCTCGAAGCAGGGGGATCCCGGTCAGACCCCGTGGTTGGCACGTCCCTGGCGGCCGTATGACCCCTCGGTGCTCGACCACTCCTCAACGTGGCTCCTCTAGTAGCCATGGTCTGAACTAATAGCAAAGTTAATACACAAAGAAAGTCCGTCACGACGTACCTGGTATCCTCGGGTGATCAAGCCGAGGGGGAACGCAATGGTAGATGTCGGCGACGGCGAACGCGAGTTAGAGAGAGTAGAGTAGTGCGATGAGAATAGACGAGAGTCAAAAATATGTGACGGGGCGCGTTATTCACACGGGTCCCGGCACACTGTCGAAGCTCAAATGACTGGATAAAGTGGTCTATTCAAGCTCCGTCCTTCTACCTACTCTACCTACTGCTTATATACCTTACTGTAGTACATACGTCATAGATAGAATAATGAGAGAAATATCAAATACGAAACTTGTGGAAAGCGATAGAAAACTGTGTCGCTCCGGCACGTCCATGCCGGATATGCTCGGCATTCCCTATTAGGATGCCGCCGTCACACGCGTATGTTTGCGGACTTGAACAACACATCGTCGAGCACCCATGATCACAGTCTAAAAGTGTCCCTCGACTTAATCAGTCAGAAATCATATTTTTATTTTGGCTTTCAAGGGCCCGCTCAATATGATGAGTTGCCGACACTGTTCCATAACCCACGCCCTCATCGTTCCATGTGGCTTCATTCCGTCACGGATCGTCTTAAAGGAGGGAAAGACGTGTTATCACGACGTCCGTGGGTGAAGGTATACATCGACAACATGACTTTTCAGGCTAGAAATGCTATCGCTCGCTGTTGTTCACATGGCACACAGCCTGACTATTAATGAACTTGCCACGAAATTGCTCGTCTTGTATTTTTACGGTGTGGGGCTAACGTTTCATCAAGGATAAAAGGAACGTCGAATGGTGTGGTACGACCTGATAGATCGTGTGAGGTCTTTCTGTGTGTTCTTGGCTGGGAACTATGGTGTCCTTCGAGCTGCGTCGACTAGTGGGCCTCCTCGTTGTAGCTTACCCGCTGCTCACATCGGCCGCTCCCCCTCCTCCCCCTCCCCCTCCGTCTCCTCCATCTCCCCCATCTCCCCCAGCTCCTCCTCATCCCCCTGCTGCTGCTGACCCATGTGCTAAAATTGCTGGTCTGACTTTTGTTCCTCCTGCTGATGCATTGGCATGCTACAAGGCTTTCCCCTTCAACGAAACCCTACGCGACAATGTCATGACTAACATGGAACGGGTGTTTGACTTTTTCACCTTTGAAGATTTCTACCTCAACTCTCCTCCACCCTTCCAGGAGTCGACCAACAATATTCGCGCGACGCTAGCCAAGATTGGTTCTACCAAGTTTGCGGTATGCATCCCTCGGTTCCCTTGTTGTAGAGAAATTTATTCTGACTTTGGAGCGCTCAGACCGACTATGACTTCAACAAGGCACTCTATGATTTCACTACCCAGTTGAATGATGGACACACGCGTATGTGGTGCTCTGATCATGTCCGTGGCATCTCATCTCATATACCATTTAGGCTATTTCCCGGCATGCTACAATGCGTTCCAAAATATCCTCCCCGCACCCGTCGTTAGTCTGGAAGAGGATGGCGTGCAGAATCTTTTTGTTGCCCCAGACTCGGTCGAGTTCATATCTCTCCTCGGCACAAACTACACTGGCTTCTTTGACAAGATCAACTTTGACTGGAAGCGTCTTGCAGGGGCGAAGATTGTCGAGATTGAGGGCCAGAACCCCTATGACTATGTTGATCTCATCGCTCGTACTGTTTCTGGAAATTATCTCGACCATGGTGTGCGTGTAAACTCGGTATTCACCAGCTACCGTATTTCTGGTGGTGTCTTCGGGCAACGAATTGGAGATCTTGCTGGGCCTCTTGATGTCACCCGTACTTCACTGAACATGAAACTTATTACGGTCAATTCGACGAAAGTAGAGTCGGTGGAAATCCCTTACCTCGCTGACTTTATCGGTGTCGACTTTACCGACAAAGAATCATTGTAAGTGATTCTTATGATGCTGTCTCTGTGATGCTCATACTATGATTGTATAGCTGGGCAAACAACTGCGCTGCTGACGATTCTACTAATGGTGTCGATGTCCGTGGGCAAGTTTCTAATGGGCCTATCAAAAAGTCCCTTCGCAAGCAGCCAAAAGCAGATATCATTGACGGGCGCCAAAGTCGTGCTATCAACCTGCCTGACCCATTTTTGCCTACCGCGCCTCCTCTCGACGGATCCGATGATGCCATCAAGACGTTTGTTCTTCCAGATGGCAAAACTGGTGTTGTAAGTTATATATCTTTTTGTTGTAACGCTAGGTACAGACAGAGTATATCTAGATGTTCGTCGGGACGTTCTCTCCCAACGACTTTGACCAATTCCAACTCGACACGGTCTCCAGCGTCAATGCGTTGAAAAAAGCAGGTGTCACGCAGCTCATCATCGATTTGACGGGCAATGGAGGTACGTCTTCCTCAGTCGACAGCAACATGTTCTAGTATGCTCACCACATACCCAAACGTGGACAGGCGGCTTCGTGTGTCTCGGTCAGTTCCTGCACCAGTTTTTGGCAGGTTCCCAAATTGGCTACCCGTAAGTCCGCTTCGCCATGAAACCCATATCCATGAGTATTAGGCTTTTTCCTGATTGACTGACGGTAAATGTTGTATCCTTCTTTTTTGCATGTCCGCGGCATGTTCTGGCATTTCCTGTCAATCAAAATGACAAATATATAGGGGCTTCGAATCGACGCAACGCGCTAATCCGCTCGCGCAGAAGATCGTCGCTGCGCATGTGGCCCTTGGAAATAACAGTATCCAAGAACTCTTCTATAATCCTACTCAATGTATGCATTATTTTCGTATCCGGCGGTTTTTTTGGTTGGAGGGCTGACGTTGTGTGGCTTGCAAAGGGGCTTTCTTGAACGACACCATTATGCCTGTTACGTTTGACTACAACAACCCTTCGGCTCCGTTTGTGGTGAATGGAAAGAGCGACCCTACGTCTCAGCGGTTCCACGTGAGTCCCTGCCCAAGATAAGCGCGTAGACAATGGAGCTGAAATGCGTTTGAATATAGGATACTTGCACCGAATCGTTCTCGCAGGCTATTCCGGAGACTCCGCCGTTCGATCTCAGGTTCGTGCTCGTATTTTATTCGACTCGATCGTATACTTTGTCTAATCCAGTTTGTTGATACATTGTGCCACATACAGCAAAGTCGCCATTGGTTCGTTTCGGTTCACATTCTCTTTTACATACACATCTTAATTTTTTAACGCATTTACCGTGACATACACAGTGAGCAACGGGAACTGCGCTTCGACGTGTGCGATGTTCAGCACGCTCATGTTCGAGCGGCACAACACCAAGATCGCCGTGTTTGGCGGTAAGCCGGGCGAGAATGTCGAGTTCAAGGGTATGGCTGGGAACCAGGTCCTCGAGTGGGCGGATTTGGACACTGAGATCAAGTCTGTCGGTTTGAAGGATGTGAGTGGCTATTTTTCTATTTCGGCGGATGACTAGAGTTTCTGACGGTTTATTTTTCTTTTTTCTTTTTCCCGCTTCGCTTGTTGGGTCGCGTTTCGTTTCGTTTCGTTTTTAGGATCCGTTGGCTCCGCCTGACCTGTGAGTTTTGGTTTTTCTGTTCCCCGTTTCAGGAGAGCTGGGCTGGCTCGGAGTGAATGAGGGACTTACTGACTAAAAATGACTCTTTTCAATCGTGCCGCTTGCACTACAGGCTTGTCAACTCCAACTTCCGGTACGTCGTGCCCGTTAAAATACGCTTTTTTCGGGATTTATTGAATGCTGAAATATTTTTTTGGTTTTGTTTTGGGTAGTCATAACTGGCGCACGGGTAAGCTGCGCCGCCTTTGTTCGTTCTTGTCGGATGAAATTTGTTGATCTTGGATCTTGTGGAATGTTTTAGCTTGGAGTTTCCTTGATGAGACCAGGCCGATTGGTATGTGCAAATTTTTACATCGTGTGTGCTTGGGTTGGCCAGGGCTGACGCGATGAAATGTAGCTTATGTATCGGAGCTCCCGTTGTGTACGTACCTTGACTTTACGTTTTTGCGTCTTTTTTCCGGTCTGTATTGGCTTGCTGACTATGTATGGTGGTCTCTATGCAGTGCGCTTCCCGTACACGAAGGACACGTACAATAACCCGCAGAATCTCTGGACATTTGCGTAAGTTCCTCCTCTTCCTCTTCCTCCTCCTCCTTCTTTTCTCTCTCTCTTGTTTTTCTCTTTTTTGTTCTTTTCCTCGTTTGTTTCAGTTCCTTCTGATTACAATATTCCGATATTGGAATCGGAGTTTCATGCGGCACCCTTACACCAAGCGTTGGCGGGATACCATTCATTTTACTAATATTCCTTTTATCGCGTTATTTTCTTACAGGGCAACCAAGCTCTTCACGTAGGAGCTGCGTAAGCTCAATCACTGGTACCCAATTCGAGCTGGTTCGTGGATGTGGTTAGTAAACCATGGAATTTTGGAATTTGGGTCGGAATTGTGTATTTTTGGAATAGGGGGTGGGTGTGCCAGGGAAGGAGAACGGCGCGTGACCGCGATGTGTAAATTATGCGACGCCCCTAAGCGCGTCTTGGTTCTCGGCAGCTCGTACTTGTGTGTTGGAGACTGTTGGAGAGTTCTGATGCGGTGTGGGGGCGGGGAGGGCGGGGACAAAAAAATGAAATGTGGGTTGTATGTATTGATAATTTGATATACGTATTGGATATTTATCTTTGATCTTTCTTTTGCAATGGACATGGCGTCGTCTTGTGTTTTGTGTTTTGTATTTTGTGTTTTAACGTTTAAGCTCTTGGATCTGGTGTTTGATTGGGCGCGGTAAGGCTTGAAAGGTAGGGTACCAGCTCGAGTCCCGACGCGTCGTAGGCGGTTTTATTTGATTATTGATTTTTTTTGGTGGTACGCTATCTATAAGCTCACTTTACTTTACCTTTAGCTTTACCTTTACGCGTCGGATCCCCAGGAGGAAATCCCGTCATTCCAGGAAAACATCTTATTTAATTTTCATTGATGTGCTTTTTTCTGGCTTTCCACCGTTTGTGTGATGCGTATACTTACGTACTGTAAGCGTTTATTGTGCCCGGGCCTCAGGCATGCCATTCGTGAGGTCGTCGAGACGAGACAAGATGAGCCTGAACCTGAGCCTGAGTAATAGCGATGGATGTCTGGAGCAAGTCAGTAGGTGTTATATTTATCTATGGCATAGGATAGAACAGAACAGAGTAGCCTGAGGACAGGATAGGAAATAGGAAATAGGATATAATTTGAACTTGAAGTCCAGCTTAACCTACGTCGACTCTCGAGAAATTAATAATTATACATACGCAGGGGATTGACTTGGACTTGGACTTGGAGTGGGAGTGGGAGGAAGAGTCCATTTGGCGCTTGGGGCCGGGCAGCCGACGTCGTCCGATGTCGATGTCGATGTCGATGTTTGATGCGACGTCGAGTCGAGTCGAATCGAGGTGTTGATGAGAGATTTTAGATGATTATCGATTATCGGCGGTTGCTAGTCGTCGAAATCGAAATCGAAATCAAAGTCTATGTCGATATCAAAGTCAAAGTCGGATTCCAATCCGACTCCGGAGCTCGTACGAGTCTTAAAATACAGAATACAGGATACAGATACTGTAATAAATATTCTTCCGGTCCCGAGTCCCGAGTCCCGGTTCACTGTTCTTGTCATTCATTCATTGTCAAATGTCAACTGGCAGTCAACGAGCAAATGGTCATGCTCAAGGAGCAGTCGTCGAGCAAATGGTCAACGAGTAAACGGTCATCAGTCAACGGTCAACGGTTAATGAGCACTGGTACTGGCATTTATCAAAGGTTAAAGGTCACGGTTAGTTAACGAGCGGTTAAACAGAATAGTCGGTGTTCACGATTCCAAGTCAGAATACGCAGGCATACTTTATTACAGGCTTTTTTGTTGATGCCAGCCTGAGATGGACTCGGACAGACTATCGTGAGTACTGGGACTCGGAGATGATCATGCGGGTAGACGAATATCATGATGCTATGGTCTCCGAATGTGGCGGATGTGTAAAAAATGAGATGTTGGATTTTGAATCAGCAACGTCAGTAGATGGGATTTGAGAGGCGAAGGAGGGTCTTCGGGAATCTGAGTCGGAGTCGGAGTAGAATATGAATGGATTATAACTTGGGCCTTGAGGCTTGTTCAACTGTTATGTCTGCTCTGGTGTAACGGCTCTGGTGTAACGTTTGTTAGTATGCGTGTATGCCGGATTTGGTCGAACTTGAGCTTGATGTTGGAGCCTGTAGGCGCTCGTTTACTTTGATTGTTGATAGTGTTTGATCTTTATTTTTTGATCCTTCGATTCTTTGATCCTTATTTTTGATCCTTTGACGCGTATGTGTATGTATCCACAAGACTCAAGACACAAGACTCGCTCTCAAACTCAAACTCACATCCACCTCAACTCAACTCGACTCGACTCGAAGTCTCAGATTCCAGAGCCGAAAACGCCAATATTGAATTTGAACAAGTTTCCCCAGTGCCCAGTGTCGAAGCCCATGCTGTGTATCCCGATTCTGATGCTCGCAGCTCGCTAAACGCTAAACTCTACGTGTTAATTTCTAAACCCAGCCAAACTGAGCTCGGCTCAACTCTGGGCTCTGGCTTGATTTCAGTACTTCGTCGTCGTCGTCGTTGTAGTATTTCGCTTATTTATCGGTTATTGATGATGGCTCGCTAATGCGAGCTCAGCTGGTCAAGCCTTGAGGTGAAGGAAGATGAAAATGGAAGATGAAGTTGGAGATGTAACGAGTAAACGAGTAAACCTGTGCACGGAGCCGAGCCTTGGATACGGGACACCGAGGTGCGGAACACGTTAAGCGGACTCGGACTTGGATGCCAGTGCGGGTGTGCGTGTGTGTGTGTGGGGTATGAATACAGCATTGCAAACGCGGTCGCGGTCGCGTCGCCTTTGGGCCACTATCATCTCATACTCGTACTCTCATACTCGTACCCATCCAAAACTCAAACAGTCTGGTTCAAGTCGAGTTCTTGAAGTACACAACGTAAAGTGAAGTCTGTCTTGGCACTACAACTAAGTACAAGCCGGCGGCATCTCACCCTCGGCAACACGGCAGGCTGCAGGGATGTCACATGGCTATGGAATGAAATTTGAATGGAATTGAGGTTACTCGATTTGGGCATGGGCGCTCTTTTTTGAGAGCGTGGGAATTGGGATTTGGGGTTGTGGGAGTTTTCTTTTCTTTTCCTTTCTTGAATTTTGCTTTTTTTCTTTTCTTTTCTTGAATTTTGCTTTTTTTTGGGTGGGGAGGGAGGGAAGGGAGGAGGGAGGAGGGTTTGACTTTGAGTTGGAATTGGAATTGGGAGTTTTGGAATGTGGGATGAGTTGGAGGTGGAGGCGGGGGTGGGATTATGGATAAAACACTGCAGGCAACAGGCAACAGGCGAGGCGGTTGGAGGAGAGGATAACCGTTCTTATGATCATGTCGTGTCGTGTTGTTATACTATTCCTATTCATATTAAAACTTTAGTTCAAGATAAGTAGGGTTGATAATGATTGTATGTATGTATGTGTAGTGGTGTTATGTTATGGCAACCGTATGTACGTACTACCAGGTACTACTACAACACGAACTGACAAAACGAGAGCTGACGAGAAATGACGAGAAATGACAAAAACGCGGACTGCTGTTGCAAGTTCAAAGGTTCAAAGTTCGAAGAAGCGAGGGAAGAAGTATATTTAGGACATCGCATTCCACTCTATCCCACTCGACATCCACTCGACATCGTCGGCATAGCGACTCGAGCTACACATACAGTCTTGGCGTTATTCCGGTGCATTATATCCAAGTGTGATCGCGGTATCGCGACATGTCGGTAATGGGCATGTGGGCATATGGGTAATGCGGTAATGGGGTAATGTACGCGTTTGATCCGATACGCGATCGTGGCGGATGTTTACATACACATACACAAGTTCAAGTGCGAGGTTCGTTTTTCTTCCATGTCTTTGGGGCAGTGGCTTGGTTGAATTAATTTTTTGGATGTTTTGGATGTTTTTGGTGAGAGGTTGGAGTTTGGGTTGTGCTTGGCTCCGGGAGAGTGTGCACTGTGCCGACATGCTAGGACACGACGCGACGTACGACATGTACGACACGACATGGGATGAGAGGACGTGAGATGACGCGGTGCGAAAGCGAAAGTTTGCGTTAGGGAATGCGTTAGCGAATGCCGCAGAATGGGCGACCCTGGTTGACCCTGACCCTGAGCGTGAGGTGAGCCTTGAGGTGAGCGCGGCAAGTAAGTTCGGTTCGTTTGCTTTTCTCGGCTGGACATGTTCCAACGTTCCAACGGTAGTGGTTTGTTTTCTCTCGAGCTTGTTCCGTTCGTTTCGTTCGTGTTGGTTTTTACGCGTTTCCCTTTGCATTTCGTTACCTTTTTCATTTCATTTCATCGCTTTTCAGTGCTTTGCTTTTCTTCCCATACCTTTTTTCGACTCTTTGTTGGAACTTTACAACTTTCGCCTTCGCTTTCGACCTCAGTACTCTCACCCCCACTCAACACTCTCACTCAGTACCCAGCTCTTCAAATTAAACCACCCTCGGACCTAGGACCTAGGAGCTCGGATTCGGAATCGGAGTCGGAGTCTCGGACCTGACCCACATCCACATCCACATCCATCCACGTACCCACACATTCTCTTTCCCTCTCTCACTCACTTACCAAGTTTTCTTCTCCGACATACCCACGCACACGCACACGCACACGCGAGGGTAATTGTCAGTCGCGGTCGCGGTCAGCTGGTCTGACCTGTCACATTTCACATTTCACATTTCACATTTCATATTCAAGCCGAGCACTTGAAAACGAGACGTTATTTCAGGAGTTGGATACCCCGAGGAGCAAGGAATAAAACCACGCACGCACGCACGTACACCGACGACGATACGAAAAGCCGGAGACAAACAACGCACAAACCAACGCACAAACCAAAACCAAAAACAAAGCGGTTCGAATTCGGATTTGGAAGTGAACCAATTGGATTTTACATTTTTTAATTCGGATTTTGGCTTGTCAGGCTTGACACCGTCTTGTCAGGCATCTTAGGCATCCTCCCCTCATCCTCGTGTTCGTGTTCGTGTTCGTGTTCACGTTGAACGTTCTTTGTTTACCGTTTCCCGTTTACATCGACTGTTGCCGTTGGCTTGATTCTGCTTACTGACCTTCTCGCCTGACGGTTCTCGAGTGGGGTCCCTGCCTGTGGAAACGCGCTTATTCTTTACTCTTTACCGGTGCGGTTGCAGTTGCAGTTGCAGTTGCAGTTGCAGTTGCAGTTGCAGTTACTGTGTTATCCCTGAGGTTGCTCTTGCCGTTACACTCGCGGTTGCACTTTGCGCTTATACACGGCACGGCACACTCCAGGGGCAAAGCTTAAGCTTAAGCTTGATCTTAAGCTTACTCCATTTCTCTTTCTTTATCGAGCTTTAACGTGCTTTATCGAGCTTTTGTTCTTGTTCTTGTACTCCTACCACCGCTTACGCCTGCTACACCTCCTGCGCCTGCGCCTACGCCTCCTACGCATACGCATACGGGCTACTACCTCCTACCTCCTTACCGGTACCGCTTACACCTACGGGCTACTACCTCCTACTCTTACGCCTAGCAGTGGAGCGGACACATCCACCCGCTTCATCCACTTCACCCACCCACCCGCTTCATCCGCTTCATCCACCCACTCGCTTCAGATTCAACACCCACTCGCTACTCCATTCCAACCCCACCCCACCCGTTCAATCCACCCATTAAATCCACCTATTGAATCCACCTTTTCCCTTTCCCTTTCCCGTTTTGGCTTAGGACACAAAGAAAGAAACAAGAAGCTAGGAGGCAAGGAGAAGCCCATCATACCCATTACGATGCCTGGAGTTGTAGATATAGATGTGCGCGCGCGCGGGGTTGCAAGTGTTAGTGTTGGGTCTGGTTTTGAGTTTGCGGCTTCATCTGGGTTTGCGTCTGCGTCTGGGTTTGCGGCTTCATCTGGGTTTGCGTCGGCGTCGGCGGCTTCATCGGGATTTGCATCGGCGTCGGAAGAGAACAATAACAAGGACGCGCGAGAGAGAGGGACTGGGACCGGGACTGGCATTGGGAGGAGTAAAGAGAGCAGTTATCGATTTGAAGGGCCGAGTGTTGTGCGCGCGCGGACGGTATCTGCGCGGACGAGGACGAGGACTAGGACTAGGTCGGGGGGAGAGTCGGATAGGGCGCCCGTGGATAGAGCGCCCGTGCCTGGGTCTGTTTTTGGGTCTGGGTCTGGGTCTGTTTTGGGGGATTTGGAGTTGGGATCAGCGTTAGATTTGACGAAACGGGAAAAATATACAGAAAGGGAAAAAGGAACAGAAAAAGGAAGAGGAAGAGAAGGGGAAGAGGAGATAAGAATATCGACGAGCGCTCGAGGCATTGTTCGGGTTGGGGCTGGGGGTGTTCCCACTCCAACTTTGAGTGAAGGTGTGCCACCACCGCTGCCGCCGAAAACGATATCGTCGACATTGTCCATTGCAACTCCAATTCCAATACCATCATTACCATTACCAACAGCAGCGGCAGCGGCAGCGGCAACAACTCTAACATTGACATCGACATCGACATCGACGTCGAAAAGCACGATAACACCACCACCACCACCACCGAAAACAACGACGACGACGACGACGACTCCAAGCGCGTCTGTACCACCATCCATTACTAGACCGACACATCCACCGACATATACGCCTACATATACGCCTACTCACACCCCTACACATACACATACTCTAACGCGTACTCCAACACATACGCCTACGCATACACCTACACCATCAACATCAACAGCGGCAGCGGCAGCGGCAACGGCAGCAACAGCAGCATCATCAGCAGCAACTGCGACAACAACAGCAAAAGCGAGCACACGCCCGCTAGTGAAAAAACATAGCGCGCGGAATCTTAGTAGGGATAGTATTGCTAGTCCTACTGGTGCGCGGCCTAAGCTTGGGGGTAGCGTCAGCGCCAGCGCCAACAGCAGCAGTGGTAGCACCAAACTAAACAGGAGTGGTACCAGCGCGGGTCTAAGTAACAGCGGCAGCAGCAGCGCGGGGCTAAGTAGATCTGCGACGCAGGTGAAAGATAAGGCGGGGGGTGGGAGACAGCGGTTGACGTTGCCTGCGCCGCCGTTGAATAGGTATACGGGCGACGGTGAAGAGTTGGTGCCGCCTGTACCGCCATTACCGATAATTGGGAGTGCGAGTGGGAGTGCGGGTGAAAAGAGAGGACACGGGCGTGCTGGGCATAATTTGACGCTTAGGATTGATAGTGCGCTTGCGATGGCGAGTGCAACGAATAAGGAGGAAGGGGGGAGTGGGAGTGGGAGTGGGTTGAGGAGTGCACCGGCGAGGAGTGTGAGGAGGTTGCCTGCTTTGCCGAGTGGACCGCCGTTGCCTACGGCGCCGTTACCTAATGCGGGTGCGGGTGCGGGGAGGAGGGTGCGGCCTTTGCCGAGTGTGCCGGGGACGTTGGTGTCAGTGAAGGAGTCTGGACATGTGCGGAGTCAGTCTGTGAGGAAGCCGTTGCCCGTGCCGGTGCCGGTGGTGAGACCGAAAGAGGAGGAAGAGGAAGCGCAGGAGGTTGTTGTGATTAAACAGGAAGAGAGGGATAGTTGGACGCCGGAACTAGAGGAGGATGAGGAGGATGAGGAAGAGTTGGAGGATTTGGAAGAGGGAGTTGTGCAGCTTGGGAATAGGATTGTCTTGGGGAGGATTTCATCGTCGGTGGAAGGCGAGGAGGAGAAGGAGGAGGAGAAGGATGAGTATGTGGATTATGGGTGGGTGTTGGCGGATCGGATGATGGGACAGGGTGTAGTCAGCAAGTGGATGCTCGAGCGTAAAGGAAAGCGGTATACAGAGAGAGATTATGAGAATATTATCCAGGCGCTTAGGTCTCTGTAGTTTTACTCTTTTATTTCACATTTTTTATTCGATTTTTACATTTTTTTTGATAAGATGCATTTGTTTGGCTCATGTGTGGCACGCGCGCCAAAGTGGGAAAGTAGACTCTTGTCTCCATTCTCCCCCCGTGCAAGCTCGACCTTTTCATGTCTGGCAAGCCCCCGCCAAAGGGGCCTAGGGCTCTGCTCGGCGGTACCCCAGGCCAGTCCACTTCCTCATCAACCTCAAACCCTACAACATCATCGACAGCAACGTCAACCACAACCACAAACGCACGACCCCCGCTCCCCATCAATGCTGCGACGGGAAGCAGGATCGGCGCTGTTCCTCCTACGGGCCCGCGCAGTTTGCAGATGCAGGCTGCCCATTCTAGGTCTGTGTCCTCAAAGCATCCAACGCCAAATGGAACGAATGTGAATGGCGCTCTCAGGCCTGATCGCCAGCCTGTATCGATGCGCCCGGCGAAAAGACTCGATGCAAGGGTACGTGCTTCTCTTTTTTGATGTTTTCTTCTTCTTGATATTGGGTTTTTGCGATGTTTATGTCTAGGGAGGGTATGAGGGCGGTGTTAATGGGAGCACTAGCAGGCAGGAGACGACACGCCTGCCGTCCCCTCCGCCTCCACCACCGCTCGGTCCAACAGGCGAGCTAAAACCTGACCGTCCTGCGCTGCATATCTCGATGCAACCGAAACACCCCGCCCGCGAGCGGCTGCACCTAGGCCACGACACACCTCTCAATCTAAATACCAATTCCAATACACATCCAAATTCAAGTACAAGTTCAAATTCAAGTTCAATACATACACAACCACCACCTCCACCACCACCACCACCGACGTACGACCCGCCTCCTCCGCCGCCGCCATCACAGCCTCCACCACCATGTCCCCCTCCTCCAGACGCCGCCAGTGGAAGTGCTGCGCGGGGACCACCAGCTGAACCATCTCCACCACCACCTCCATCGTCAACACCACCACCAGCGCCCTCGCCCCCTCCCCCGCCTCCACCACTGCCGCCTACATCTGAGCCGCCGCCGATCCCGCCTCCTCCTCCGCTTCCTTCTTCGTCTTCGGGGGTAAAAGTGAATGGGAGTGTGAATGCTTCGTCACATTCTCAACCTGCTTTGACTCGTTCGAATCCTTCTTCGTCGTCGTCGTCGTTTGCTGCGTCGTCTTCTTCTTCTTCTTCGTCGTTACCCCCATCCGCATCCGCTTCGACGTCGACGTCGACGCAGCAGCAGCAGCCGCTACCGCAGAGACATGCACTACCGCATAAACCTGTTGTGAGCTCTTTGCCTGCTAGACCTGTTAATGGACGGGATGGACGTGATGGGAGGGAGAGGGAGGGGTCGTATCCTAGAGAACGCGATCGGGATGGGAGGGATGGGAGGGATGGGAAAAATAGAGATGGGAGGGATGGGAGAGAAAGAGAAAGAGAGCGTGATTGGGAGAGGGAGAGGGATGTAAGAGAGAGGGATGTAAGAGAAAGAGAAAGAGACAGAGATGTAAGAGACAGGGAGAGGGAGAGGGAGAGATACAGACCGACGCGTGGAGAACGTGAACGCGAGCGTGTGGAGCGTGTGGAGGGGTATGAATCTGCGAGTGGGCCTGTTGCGTCTACTTCGCGGTTAGCTCTACCAGCGCAGTCGCAATCTCAATCTCAATCGCCACAACCACCACCACCACCACCTCCTCCTCCTTCTTCTTCTTCTTCTTCAGAACTACCTCTGGAGGCACAGACTGAATCGCATTCAATATCAACGTCGTCAAAACCACCAACATCGTCAAAACTTCATTCAGAAACGACAGAAACGGAAAGGACGGAACCACAGACAGAAACAGAAACAGAAACAGAAACGCCAAAATTCAAATACGACCCTACGCCCCCGTGGCCCCCGCCCGCATCTGCATATCCGCCCGGTGTGCGCTCGTGGAAGGTGTTGTATGATCCTGCGGTTGATTCTGGGGTTGGTTCGTCGTCTTCCTCATATTCGTCGTATGGGTCGTATTCGACGTATGGGTCGTATGGGTCGACTTCGTATGGATCGTATGGGTCGTCGTATGCCTCGACGTCGACGTTTTTGCAGGGTAGTAGTAGTAGCGGTAGCGGTGCTGGTGGGGTAAGTGGAAGTGGAAGTGGGGTAAATGGCACAGGAGCAGGAACAGGAGGAGGAGGAGGAGGAGGAGGAGGACCAGGACCAGGACCAGGACCTTACAAAACCGCAGCGTATTACCGCGCGCTGATTGAGCATGTGAGGAGGTATATGCCTTTTCATGTGCCGTTGTCTGCGCGGTCTTCAGCCTCTGGGGCTGGTGTTGATGAGGGACAGGGAGGCAAAGAAGGCGGAGGAGGAGAAGGACAGGCGCAGGTACAAGGCGAACCAAGAATACGCGGGAAAGGAAAAGGGAAAGAGGTGCTTGTGCGATATGAGGGGTGTGTAGTTGGAGATCGGGTTTTTTCTAGTGCCTCTGGTTCCTCTTCCTTTGCTTCTTCTTCCTTTCCTGGTTCCTCTTCCTCCGCTGCGAATCCGAATGTAGGCGAAGACATTGGAGATGGGGGGATAAGGGAAGAAGAGATTGTACTCCCGCTGCGCGATCCGCGGCTTGATATCCGATTTGGGTTTGGGTTGGGTTTGGAGGGGGCTGGTAGGAGGCAGGGACAAGGGCAGGGGGGACAGGGACAAGGGCAGGGGGGGTGGAGGCATGTGAGGACGGAGTTTTTGGAGGTGCGGTATGAGGTGAGTTTTAGAGTTTAGAGGTTTTATTGGGTTTTTTTGGAGGAGGGTTTTTTTTTTTGGGAGGGTTTTGGGAGTTTGGAGGGGTTTTTGTTTTTGCTTTTTTTTAAAAAAAAATTTTTGTTGTCTTGTGGGTTTGTGGTGTTTTGAATCTTGTGGTGTTTTGGAAGTTTTGGAAGTTTGTGGTGTTTTGTGGGTTTGAGGGTTTGTGGTGTTTTTTTTTGGGGGGTTTGGAGGGACTTTTTTGCGTGTTTGTGGTGGGTTTGGAGGGTTGGAGTTGGAGGAGTTGAGTGGGTGGGGGGTTTAATGGTTTGAAGGTTTGGAGATTTGTTGGAGGAGGAGTTGAGTGGGTTGGAAATTGGAGGTTTGGAGGTTTGGGGCTCAAGGTTTTGAAGGTTTGGAGGAGTTGGAGGTTGGGGCGGTTTTTGGAGGTTTGGAAATTAGGGGTTTGGAGGTTGGAGGTTTTGAAGGTTTGGAGGTGTTGGAGGTTGGGGCGGTTTTTGGAGGTTTTGTGGAGGTTTGGGAGGGTTTGAAGGGCTTTTTTTTTTTTTTTTTGGAGGTTTTTGGAATGTTGTGGTTTTTGCAGGTTTTTGGGTTGTTCGAAGGGGGGTTTTCGGTCTCGGTTTTGGTTTTTGGGAGGAGAGCTCGGAGAGGGACTTGTTTTTTGTGGGTTGTATTTTTGTGGGTTTGGGTGTGGGTGTGGGTGTGGATTTTGGAAGGGGTTGGAAGTTTGTGGGCTTTGGAGGCGGTGTGTTTTTTGGATTTGAAGGGGTTTAGAAGGCTGAACAGATTTGGAGAGGGTTCAATGGTTGGATATTTGGAGGATGTTTGAGGATTTGGAAGGTTCGAGGATTCGAAAGGTTTGAGTATTTGGAAGGTTGGAGGATTTGGAGAGGTTGGAGGATTTGGAAGGTTCGAGGATTTGGAAGATTCAGAAGGTTTGGTGGTTGGAACAAATTGGAAGCGTTCAGAGCGTTGTAGAGGTTGGAAGATGTTGATTTGTCGGAACTATCGACTTTTTTGCGGGGGTTGGAAGCAGCGTTTCTTTGGAGACGGATTGCGTTTGGAAGAAGGGTTGGGTTGGGTTGGGTTGGGTGGTTTAGGAGCGTTAGGGGCGTTGGAAGTGTTGGATCTTGTGGTTGCAAGGAATTAGAGGTCGTTGCTCTATTTAGGGAGGGGACTTTTGAGAATAGAAAAGACAGAGAGAGAGATGGTTGGGAGAACATTTGGATGTTGGATGATTTCATTTGGGAGTTTGAGGGTTTGTACGCGTTTTTCGGTTGGAGGGTTTGGAGTTTGGGTTTGGATTTGGATCTGTATTGGACGGGGTATCGAGGTTCTTTTTGGGGTGGTGGTGATGTTGTGGTGGTATTCTGGAGGAGGTTGGAGGACGCGGTTTGAGGACGCAGTGTTTTTGTGGTGGTTCTGTGCGTTTCTGTAGGGATTAATTTGGAGAGAGGATGGATGGTGGCTCATTCGTGATTTTGACGCGTTTAACGAGCTGTTTTTATATTATGCGGCATCTGGATCGGTCTTCGTGGATAGACGGATGGACAGAATGGAACACGCCCACTCAACATGTCTTTTCCTTTCACACTTTCATTTCTTTCTTTCTTTTGTGCCTTTTTCGTTTTTCTTGTTTTCTTATTTTTATTTTACTTTCTGTTTATTCTGTTTGAGAAACGTTGACATGACATATAACTGACGTCTTGCTTTTCATATTCTATTTCTTCATTCGACACATCCATCCGGCTACTACGAACGCTCTACACTTAAAATCCCACTCTAACTCAACCTCAACCTCAACCTCAACTTCCATCCACCCACCGAATCCGTAGTACGACGCCAACTCCACAGGCCCACCCCCACCAACAAGCGTGCTCATCACCGGCATCGCACCACTAACCCCCAACCCCGCGCTCCGGCGCACACTCGCGCAACACGGCACGCTCGTCTCCTTCGAGCCGCAGATCGACAAAGAGAATGGGAGTGCGCTTGGTGTGGTGTTTGTCAGGTTTCAGAGCCATGAAGAGGCGAGGCGGTGTGTGGAGAAGGAGAATGGGAGGAGGGGTGGCGTGGCGGGTGTTGGTGGTGTCGGGATGGGTGGTGTGGGCCAGGGGATGGGGATGGGATTGGGAGGACAGGGAGAGGTGGAAGAGTGGAGAGTTGTGTTTGATGGTGAAGGTCTCAAGCTCAAAGCGGTCGTGAAAGAGCTCGAGGAGCGGAAGAAGCGGGAGAGGGAGGAGAAGCGCAGGCTTGCGAGCCAGAATCAGTCCCAGTCCCAGTCCCAGTCTCATCAGCATCAGACGAACGGGCGTGATGCACCGATGCATACGCATAGTGTTACTGCGCTCCCTTTGCCGCCTGGCCCGATGGCCACGCCGCATTCACATTCGCATTCGGCGTCGAGGGGCGCGGCGACGCCGTTAAGCAGCAGTGGTACCCCGCATTCGCATTCGCATTCGGTGGCGCAGAGTCCGGTGCCAGGGAAGAGGTTGCATTCGCATGGGCATGGACATGGCCCCTCGCATTTGAGCAACTCGTTGCCGCCGAAACCTGTTGGTGTGGATGAGCAGCCGAAGCCTGTTGCGCCGCCTGCGGCGTTGATGAAGGCGCGTGCGGAAGCGGCGCGCGGGGAGAGGGAGAGGGAGAGAGATCGTGATAGAGATAGGGATAGGGATCGAGACCGGGATCGAGACAGAGACAGGGATAGAGATAGAGATAGAGACAGGGATAGGGAACGAGGACGCGACAGGGACCGCGAACGACCAGAAGAGCGCCGCGGACAAGGCCCGTACTCGCGGTACAACGCGTCGCGCGGCAAGATGCCCATGATGCCGCTGCGTCGGACACTGTACAAGGCGTCGCCGATGGACGACACGTCGCGCTCGCCGTCGCCGTCGCGGGGCGGCGCCGAGTCTGGCTTGAGCATGGGGATGGGCGGTGCGTCGTACGGGCAGGACACGATGTCGGCAGATGCCAAGGAGAAGCAGAGGCAGGAGATCGTGAGGCAGCTTGCGAGTAATGGGTTTGACCATGTGCATATGGAGGGCAGCGCGCAGTTTGTTGGGTCGGTTCCGGACCAGGTCGTCTTTGAGTTCTTTGCGGGGTTTCCAGTCGACAAGGTGAGTGTTTTGCGCTGTCGAGTTATTTATGTCATACTAAACAAACGCTCTTTCTTTTTTTCTTCTTTGGTGTAGATTCTGCGCGACCACACGGGTCTCTATGTCACTTTCACAAAGGCGTCTTCGGCACATAGCGCTCGGGCGCTATTGCATGGCAAAAGCCTCGCGTTCCAAACGACTACGCTGACCGTGCACGCACCGCCCGTCTACGAGCGCGTCGTCGGCAAAACGCACTGGTCCCCTACGGAGCTCGTCGACGAGGCGCAAAAGATCATCGTGAAAGAGCTCAAGGCGCTGCTCGAAAAGGACATCGCGGACCAGCTCGTCACGCGCGATCTGAAGAAGGTGTGGTTTGAGGAGCGTGCAAGGTTTATGAGTGCCATGGCGGTTAAACCTGAGGTTGCAAAGTCTGCGGATAGGAAGGGGGGGTTGAAGGGGCTGTCGTTTAAGAAGGAGGTGAAGAAGAAGACGCCGGAGCCTGAACCTGAACCTGAGCCGGAGCCGGAGCCTGTTCATGAACCTGAACCTGAAATTGAGGAGGAGCAGGTGGAGACCAAGGATGATGAGGAGATGGATGTTGATGAAGAGGAAGAGGTTGAGAAGCCCACGAAAAAGAAGAAGAAAAAGTCAGAGGTGGTGAAAAAGCCGAGCCGCAGGATCATCGAGGACGACGAGGTCGAGTCTGAAGAAGAGGACGAGGACGATCTGGCGCGTATCGCTGCGTTTACGGCTGAGCAGGCGCGCAAGCGGCTGGTATCAGAGGACCGCGACGAAGAGGAGGAGCCTATCAAGAAAAAGCCCCGCGTCGAGACTGTCAAGCCGGCGAAAAAGCAGACGAAAAAATCCAAAAAGGCGCAACAGAAGCAGGCTGCCGCCGCTGCGGCTGCGGCTGCTGCAGCAGTCGATGCAGTCAGCGAGGTCATCCTGGGCGACGCGGAAGCTTTCGAGTCGCCGACGGTCACCCAACTTCGTCTGGAGGACTCGTCTGTGACGCCGTCGCGCTCTCCTACGCCTGCCGCGCGACAGCCCAAACGACGAAAACGCCCTTTGTCTCCGCCACCGCCTTCGCCACCGCCAGATCCTATCGCACTTGGTCTATGCGAAGACGACGAGGACATGTTCTTTGCCAAACTCGTCTTGTCTGGCGAGTCTCCGAGCGAGGAAACGCCACAGCCGCCACCCTCGTCGTCCGACGTGCCTACCTTTCGCAAGCACCTCACTGGCAGCGCGAGAACGGAGGGCTATTATAAGATCACCCACGCGGAAAAGGCAGCGTATGTCGCGCAGTACCAGGCACGTGCTGCGAACGCGGGCACGGCGCCTCCCGTGGTGGACGAGCCCAAGCCTCAGCACGTCGAGACTTCGCGTGCGAATCGTGCGAATGCCCGACGCCGTGCCCAGGGTCTAGAGGAGATCAACCAGGTCCAGCGCGCAGTCGCGCTCTCCAAGGGCGAGAACGCCGCGAACGAGCTCACGTTCAAGTTTAACCAGCTGCAGACGCGCAAGAAGCATCTGCGCTTTGCCCGGTCGCCGATCCATGACTGGGGTTTGTACGCGCTGGAGAAGATTTCGCGGGGCGAGATGGTGATCGAGTATGTGGGCGAGGTTATTCGGGCCCAGGTCGCGGATAAGCGAGAAAAGGCGTACGAACGGCAGGGTATTGGCAGCAGTTACCTGTTCCGTATAGACGAAGATCTTGTTGTGGACGCGACGAAGAAGGGAAATCTTGGGTGCGTTTTTTGCTGCTTTTGTCAGCGTGTAAATTTCGTTTGGCTCCAAAATTCTGACATTTTGTGTTTTGTTTGCGCTTTGTGCTTTTTTCTTCCGATAGGCGTCTGATTAATCATTCTTGTGATCCTAACTGCACTGCAAAAATCATTACAATCAGCGGGGAGAAAAAGATCGTCATTTACGCGAAGCAAGATATTGAACTCGGTGATGAGATCACCTACGGTGCGTATTCAATATTTCCATCCCGACTTTCTTCTTTTGTTCATTAAAATTGACCGACCCCCGACATTTTTACAGATTACCACTTCCCCTTCGAGCAGGACAAGATTCCATGCCTGTGTGGCTCTGCCAAGTGTCGCGGATTTTTGAACTAGAAGTGCACCTACATGTTTATTTACTCGTTTTTTTTATACCCTGATCTGCATTTCAATGGCCCCCATTCACACCCGCTTTGCCGCCCGCCCTGCATTCATTACATACTGTTATTGCATTTTCCCCGCATCTTTGTTTCCATCCCACTCTGGCCTCCCATCACATTTTGTGTTCCAAAAATTGCGCTATTGTTGATTGTTGATGTTGTTGTTTTTTTATACTATTTGTTTTCAATCATATTTTTTTTTCTTCTTTGCTTTTCCAGGGCTTTGGTCATTCTTTGACGTTTTGTGTAGTTGGAAACCCTTGGATTTGAGAGTCATCCCGAGTTTAAATGAATCCATTCGGATCCTGTCCCGCTGCTCTGGTTCGTTGACATATCCAGATTCAACACGTTTTTCTAGGTCGCGTGCAGAAAAAGAATAACATGGTTCTGGAAGAGATGCAGGCCTCAAGCCTTCTAGAGCCGCGACTCGGACTGGCACAAACCCGTGAAAAGTGAGTGTGTGACGCCATCGGTGCTTATCTTCGTCTGCCAAAGTAAACAAGCAGTGGAGAGTACATATTCAGACGTGTGAGACAAAATGGGAGGAGGTTCCAGAGTTTCACAAACACTGCACATGCCCACCACTCGCAAATCTCATCGCACTTCTTCTGATAAAAAGCCCGAAACTGAGAATCACAATTCGTGGTGGCGTTGGCTGAAATCCTTATGGACATCGCTGACGTCCGCCATTTGGTTTCGTGCTCCAACCATCCCACACGGTCCTTGGCGATCACAATATGGCTTCAGGCCAATTCCTCGAAGGTTCCTACAAAATCCTCTATTTTCTCGACAAAGTAATTGATTTTCCTATCAATCATCAGGAATTTACCATGAATTAATAATGGATGGCCTTGGTATGCCCTGAACTCTGAATCAGCAAGGCCAATCGCTCTCGTACGTGATTCGTCAGGTCGTAATTTCGGCTAAATTCACTAAAAAGAAGCTTTATTTTTTTTTTCCATTCTGCCATCTATCTAGGAACAAAAAATTCTGCCCCAGAGAGGGTCGAACTCTCGATCTCCCGATGCCGATGCTTAACAGTCGGACGCCTTAACCAACTTGGCCATGGGGCACATGTTCGTGAGTGGAAACGGGGCATCAGGATGGGGGGAAGCCATCATGACCCACACCGCAGTATGTCAACGGAACCGTATCCTTCCCCCCAACGTAGTAACTGGTTAAGCTTATCCGTAGAAAGTTTTCATGTATTCTTAGCGACAGTGGATTAGCGCTGGGCGCTGTGTTCGGACGTAGAAATGCCCGAATGAAACAATTGAACGATTTCTTTCCGAATCCCGGCTGCGAAGAACCGCCTCTTGTAACTATTGTCAACAAAAATCATTGATACTTCTGGTCAGCTGCTTCTGCGTGTGCTCGTTTTCATTATTCTGGCCAATTCTATAATTACCTATCTCCTTGAGCCGTCTTTTACAATGTGTTTTTTCTGATTCAAGGTATTTGTGCATTGACAGCAGTTATGTGATAGGATTGCTCCAAATTCCAAGGCTTTCGCTCGCTGAATCCCGATGCAAATACGACTTTCCTGGCAATTTTCAGACGTGTCAGATAGATGATCTTGTTTTCGGACCACGCGCAGCCCACATAGAGTTCCAAGCATTGTGAGAGGAATTATTATCATCACCTCAGAGACAACTACCTGTGCTGTTGGCAACACCGCCGTCTCTATGTGAATCCCCCATCGCATAATGCTACCGCACACTCACCTCCGTCGACTTCATGATCTGCAGTGCGTTCTTTTTACCCACAGAACATTGAAGAATGGCTGGATGAAGGTGTGGGTTATCTGTTAACTCTTGGATAATATAATTTTCCGTTGAGATAATTGCAGTGTGAATTCTGACCGTGTATACATCCGATGTCCACGACATAGAAGGCCTATCCATGGAGCAGGCGGCTTTCGACCTACTTCCTCCTCATCTCGTACTAGTTCGCTTTAACATGAGAAAGCGGCATCCACACCAAAGTCCGTCAACGTTGGCCGAAGGAGTGAAGTCATACCTATTGACTTTTAGGATCCGAAGACCGCAGGAGTTTTTGAGTTTGTTGGACTTTTCACTCAGCAAAGGCCTCAGGCTGTCCCGCAGAGGAGCTAAATTTAGCGCGTTCTTCTCAGTTCAATCTTCTTTCTTCCACGACTATAAGCGCTGTCGCTCTGTACGACTGAAGTTTCATGTCCAACCTCGCTCTGGTCGGACAGAATGCAAATCGGGTTGGGTAGTATTTTCGATGCCCTTTCACTAGACAAGGCAGAAGAGAACGAACACTGATTTAGATCATTTCTGCGCATTTCCGCATTTGGGTATGTACCGATGTGTCCAAAGCTATTTTAAACTCAAGAGACGACATGAAAGAGTCTCATAATTTGGAATCTAACCCGAATTCAAGAATTGCAACGTCAGAAGTTTTTGTTTACATGTACCGTATGTCTGCCTACAATATATTTCGCTCATAGGACGAATTATAACTACACCCTTTCATGTTTTCTCCAGCCAAGTTGGCTCATTCGTGCGGCGCTCTCATGTTTGTCGGCTTAGCTGAACCCCAAATTGAAGCGTCGCATTGTCAAATTTAACTCACAGGTGCTCTTTGACATTGACTTTGCTACTATTTCTGTTTTTGATGTGTGGGCTTCGTGTCACTTCTCTAAATTCAATGCGACAAAAGCCACTGTTAAGGAAACGCAACGACGCCATTCGTTTATACCCGATCAACTTGAGGCTTCCCCAGGTAGTGGTATACAGTGGAGGTCCCATATGTTGCGCTTTGTATTTTAAGAATTTCATTCATTTTTTATGGTCAGCTAACGTCGACATAGGTCACCTGGGCTTCACACTTCAACTGCCAGATGAATGTATCAATACTACTGGTGGCAAATCACCCCCGTACAGCGACACTACAGCGACGCCACACTACAGTATCAACCACAAGGTCGCGATCGGGTAACAACCGCACTGTCTGTGATCTAGTGGGCGCAGGTGAATTTTTAAATCTTGATGGAGTAGTCGAGTCTCCCTCCCGATCATTTCTTCACTTTTGTTATCGCTACGCGCAGGGACTCGTGCATGGAGCTGGAACATGCTCCAACCAGGGAAGCGCAGTCGATATTTTTAATCTGTTTTCAGCCTATTTGGACATTGAAACGCTAATCCAGAGTCTTTGTGTGCGATTCTGGGCTGACCAAGTGAGTGAAGAGATAAATTTCCTGGGAACAGGGTGAGACTATAAGGGGCTGTACTCTGTGGATTGCTACCCTGAATCGGTAGACAGAACGGCGAGGGCACGCTGGCTGCGCGAATAATATTGATACGCCATGGCACATGGCGCTACTTGGTTACAGCACGCACACAGCGGCTATGCATAGAGTGGATGTTAAAGAAACTAGGTGCGGGCACTTGGCATTAAGCTAGGCAGCAGATAAACTGCTACTGACACTATTCTTTTGCTCGACAAGATGTCATTGTCCCCTTGACCCTGTAAGTTGCGAAAGAATTCTAGGCACGTAGCTCTTTATAATGACTTCTATATATAGTCTTGACAATCAACCATCATAAGAAGTTGATCTTATGAGGTCTGCTATCACTCCCAGGACCCATATAGACCACGCTGCCGTCAGGAAGAATCAATCCGGCCCCGTGCCTTTTACCTTTTTAGGATTGTATATCCCGACATAAGGGCGGAATTCAGGGCCTTTGTTTGAATTTGTTGCCCTCGGAAATTTAACACCGAATGAAGTCCATAAACAGGCCTTTGTGAATGGAGCACGATTGTCAAGTCGGGGAGCAGTCTTTCCCCCCGTTCACCTGGATTTACTAATAACAAGCGGTTATGGACCCGTATTTGAATGTTGTATAATTCACATGAAGATCACTCTACTTCTTGAATAGCCATGAGGGGACTATATATACGTCGTGGTAAATCTCCAATCTTGGCGGAAGCGTATCACGTTCAGCGCATCCCTGAATGAACCCATCCTTCTAATCCGAAATATAAACTGGATAGATGGAATGATGTCGAATTCACATTTCTGATGGCTTGGTACGTACTTACTGACTAACCCGGCGATTGATGCAAGTTCTCAACGAAACAGGGCAGCACTAAACTCATTGCGGAGGCCACAATCGCGATGTGTATCAAACCTCTCGCATCTGATCAACAGTTGTCAATTGCACAGCAATCAGTACGAATCTAAGTTTTGGCGCCGGACAAAATGACGCAGAGGCTACGACAACATACGAACCTCTGACGTTAATACAGGAACTATCTTGGAGCACATTGACCCGACGGCTGTGGTAGCGTTAACCCATATTAATTGATTAAATTAGAGATTTGGTATTTGTACAATACAATGAGATGAGAGCAGAGCAGATAGGACGGGTCTATGATAACGAACGTTGGTATATGTGTGGTAGAGAACAGTTGTTGGTTATTATAGAAAGAGTGTGAGTATGGAAATGCGAAAGGTCATGATTGCAGTGTCATATTTTGCGTCTGCAATGGAGCGCCGTTCATTACATCGAAACCAGGTATCATCGCATGGTGAATTCGTTTCCGAGGAGGAAGCCCAGCCACGTCCTGAGGGCCGTACGGCCGGTCGGTTCGATAGTCAGAGTAATCCTGGGCACCAACTGGTACATCGCAAGGATAAGCATTCTCTGTTACAGACGTTAACTCTTGTGACGAACTCTTATTGAAGATATATATACCATGCATCTGAGGAGCGTGTTCCCAAGTTCGTGAATGCTTTCTCGACCGAACTTGGTCCTTGGAACGAAGCCATTTCAATTTATTGTCAACATTAGCAGAGCAAAAAACATACCTCCATGTGTGCCACAGATTCATTACTATACATGCCCTGCCCATCTATCGGCCATTCCATGGCTTTCTGTGGCACTCGAGCGTTCATGAAAGGATCTACCGGATTGCGGACCTCCTGATACTGAAAATAAACGACAGCCCAATGAAAATTTACAGCGACATACCTCCATTTGATATCGGGGCGGACTGCGTCTATCATCCCCGTCTACTGATGATTTCCTCGATCTCGCATCTGGAGACAGAAAATGAGCGGATGCCGGGCCAGAGTACAGTGATTTTGGCGCACCGAGCGGAACTTGATTTTGAGAAAGAAGAATGGCCACTGAACAGGTTTCATCAGCGGCGAGTACAGGTGTCGAAAAGTAGGTACTAACTTATGTCATCGCGACGCTTTTCAGCATTGCTTACAGCTTGTCGCGCTTGTCGTTCAATATCGAGGCATGATGTGTATCGCATAAATGCTTCTTGAGTGTCTTTCTGTGCTCTCATCAGAGACGCACGCGCTGCTTGAAGGGCTTGTTCTGAGTCACGTAAATCAAGGGCAAGGCATGGGGGGGAAGATGATCCTTACTTGATGAACTGGCCTCTGCAGCAAGACCTTCTGGAGTGCGAAAAGAGGGAGAGCCCGAGTTTCTTGAGTGTGTCATGTGTGCGGCTGAATCATGATCTGGAAGGGGAATATGAAATTAGTGGCTTCACTCGTGGTCAGGGCCGTAGCAACTGTACCGTTAGGCTGCCTGCTCTGATCCATGAAGCTCTGCTCCGATGGCTCAGGTGTAAAAGAATCTACGGAATGGTCTCGATGGACGTATGATGGCTCTCCGCCGGCCGAATTTCGAAGGCGGGGATTGTGCGGAATACCTGCCGCCTGTCGCTCGATAAATTTTCGAAGGAATGTCAATTCAATGTCGTCGGGCATCGTGTAAGGCGGTCCCTGAATGTCCCCCTTCTGCATGAGGAGCTCTAAATGCGACATGGTTTTGTCCTTCAACTGTTGCAGCCACTCATGTAGTTCCATATGATCTTGATCAGCTCGTGCGTCGTAGTCCTGGCGTCTGCGGGCTTTGCGCCAGTACGTTTTCGTCATTTTGAGAGCGCGATTGACTTCGTTGTCCAGCGTCCGATACCAATCGCTGGCCTGGCGGTTGAGGCGCACGGCCAGCACGCCAGGCTGAACCCGTAACTGCAATACACATCTCCCTTCGCGATCGGCAGGCCCTAATACACCTTTCTGACCCTGGTTTCCTCGAGTAGCGCCCCGAGAAACATTGCCTAATTCAGGCCATGGTAAGTCGTCTGGTGTAGACATGTCGAAATGAGAGACAGGGAGAGAAAAGAGAGACGCCAGAGAAACAGATGGGTAAGGTCAAAGAAAAAGAACAAAAATCAAGACGGTCATTAAAAGGACCCACCCCATCTCCAGCTTGTATTCGGCATTTTAAGTCTGCAGTGTCTACTGGGTTTCGCGGAACCTTTACTCTGAATCCTACAACCATCAGATCTAGGTCGCCCCGAAATTCTACGTAGATGACCCATGTCTGAAACACCCTAGTAACCTCGAATGTATCGACATCCCCAAAAAGAACATAAACACAAAAAAAGTTCTCAGGTCAACTCCCTTCACATGCAAACTGAATCTCTGATCCCTGAATCCCGAGTTTGGATTCTAAGGACGCAGGTGTGTTATTAATATGGAATGACATACGTTTATAGATCTCTCGGATCATCTTAGCGGACCGAGATTGCTACTCCTACGACAGATATATGCTATGTTTGTGACTACACGCACGCGGAAGGAGGTTACAAGTCTCAAAACAGTATGTATACCGGGATCCCAATTAATCCGGAGTTGGAAGGCGCCCCATTTTCAGTCTGAATTCGTCTTGAAATTGACGCCTTGTGCTAGAGGTGCTTCGTCTGAGAAATTTACTACGCCGGGTCGCTCAGCTATCTGTCCCCGAACAAGGAAAGAACAAAACCTACTAGTGCAGGCGCTCCAGCGTACGTATTGCTTCCACGCATCTCCACCAGATTCTCTTCCCCTGCATTTTGAGTTTCTTTAGCAAAGTACGGGGGCGGCGGGATGTTTGACTCACCATCCTGTGCTCTGTTGCAACAAAGATACGAAATTAGATGGGTCAACTACAGGTGGAGATCGCTGATGAGAAAGTCTACCTTATTTCCACCGAAAGCTGCCCCGATCTCTGCGCCACTCGTACCGACATTTACCTTGCGTCAATCGACAAATTATAAGAAACAAAAACGAGGTGTGAAATGTGTATGCCTCACGTTTACGATCCCGGTGTCTGAACCCGCAGGGCCTATCCACTTGCCTAAATTTCGCACATCGCGTGTCCACAGACTGCTCGAAAGGCCCTAGCACATTATATACATTAAAATCAAATAGAAGACAGAGATATTGGAACATTAAAAGTGAGTGGCTCACTTGAGGGACGGCGTTATTCCAGGTAATGGCTTGCTCCAATTCATCAAATATCGCGACGTTAAGAATCGGAGCAAAGGTTTCCGTTTTCCAAATGTGATCGTCAGGTTCTGAAGATCTTGGGATTGCAATTGTAGGTTCGACGAAATTTCCAGAGGTGTAAGGTACGTCTTTCAGCTTATTGCCGCCAATCAAAATTTCTGCCCCAGAGCTGCGGAGGTATCGAACAGTGTTGTCGTACAAATCGCACGCGGCTTGAGTATGAAGCGGACCGACGAGTGTGCCGTCAGCGAGTGGGTCTCCTGGTATAATAGATTTGTACAACTTTTGCAAACGTCCCAGAAATTCAGACGCAATATCTTTGTGGAGATAGAGTCGCCGTGTTGATGTGCACCGTTGTCCCGCTGTACCCACGGCGCCAAAGAACACAGCTGGGACGGCGAGAGAAAGGTCTGCATCAGGCATAATAATTGATGCTAAAGTAAAACATATACGTCAATATTACTATTCAGATCCAGGGAAAACGTTATTTGACAAACCGTTATTTCCGCCTAACTCTAAGATCACTTTACCAAATCGTGAGGCAACGACCTTTCCAACACTTCGGCCAACCTGTTCACTGCCCGTGAATGAAACTGCAACGAATCTTGATTAGTCTGTGTACGAAATACAGGCCTGCGGTCTGTTTTACCGAGTTCCACGTCATGGCTTTCAACGATAGCCTTGCCGGCATCCTTTCCACCTGTGACCAAGCTCGCTACTGCCCCAGGAATTCCATTTGCTTCAAGAACTTGTGAAACTATTTTCGTGACTGCTATCGCACACAAAGGCGTTGTCGGAGACGGCTTCCATATGGTAGCATTCCCGGCCGCCAGCGATAAAGCAAGGTTCCTGAAAGCAGAGTAAGCAAGGGAAAAGAAACATATTCATTCTTCATACCACCCATAGACAGCCACGGGAAAATTGAATGCTGATAATACCGCCACTACGCCTAGAGGGTTCGGGACTACGATGACATTGTGAGTAAAATATTGGTCAATGAAAAGGGAGTTACCTCAGACCTTCTAGTATACTGTGTCCTGGGCGCTCTGATGCCACAACTCGACCATTCATCATTCTCGACAGGCCTACGGCATAATCGCACTAATGTCGAAAATAACTCGGGTTGAACCCTGCTTAACTCAGTAGAAGGAAGAATTAGGACTCACAATATCCACAAATTCTTGCACCTCTCCCACACCTTCAGTCCGGATTTTGCCCATTTCAAGAGAGACTAATGCGCCGAGGTCTTCCCGCTGAAGCGCATCTTTTAATGAACTGGACGTGACCGTCATAATAAATAGACGCTTGCCTTCGCCGCGAGCGCCTCTCTAATTTGTCTTAATATCTCTCCACGACGTGGTGCAGGAATGTCTAGTAGGTATAAAAGCGTAAATTGACAGCCCATCATGCGCTCAAGCGAAGTAAAAGACAGGTACTTCGAAAGTAAGTATACGCTTCGCGTGTTCGCGCAATGGCGTCATGAAGCTCGGCAGGGCTGCCAGATTTGACCCTAGCAAGCACTTCTCCAGTTGTAGGGCACACAGAGTTCATAATATCTCCAGAGCCTCGCCATTGACCGTCGTAGACACCGGATATCTCGCCTGTAGTGGGGATGCCGAGCGACGACAAGATATTTGAAGCTCTTGTCGACAAAAGGCGTGTCAGACGCCTTGTAAGCATCGGATTTCGCTTTAACAACATCTTGTTCTATCCCCCAGGCCGCTTATACGCTAAAGACACGTAGAGATGGTGGAGAAAGGGAACAAAGATATGAGCAGCAACAAGCATGAGTCTGTAACGTTAAAGAGGAGCTATGATCCGCTCTATCAGGTGGAAATAACATCACGTGTTCATGGCGCGTCGCATGGTCCGCCCCGCCGCGTCCAAGTACTCAAATTCAAGATTGATACGAAGTTCGGGCAGTAGTTTGCGGGAGGCAGGAGCAGCTAGAGCAGCTGCAACAGCAAGTGATTGGGAAGATAAGCGATAACTATAGATTCGCTCGGCTTGCTCGTAATTAATTTGTAACAAAGTTAATTGGAAGGCGCCCCACTCCGAGTGGGATCAGGACTACGCGAAAGCAACAATGCAGTGCATTGTTAGGCTCAGCGAATTTGCGTTGTATTGCAGTGTATTTTGGATGTTATAAGGTCTGTTGGAGATGCAGCAGATAGTCTCTAGTACCTGAGAAAGAGCTATCATTAGAGGCCCCAGTATCAGCTCCAAGAGCTGGAAAATATGCGCACATAGTCAATATACAAGGACCTTCCTCACCAAGCACATAGTTAAAGTATAGAACCAAGAACTGCACCTTCATTTGCAAATCCAAATCCATCATGGGATCCCTTGGATTGTTGAGCACCTGAGTAAGAGGATCTCCAACAAAATGGAGAGACTGTCCGAGCTCGCCAGTTAATCCATCTGAAGCATTGCAGTAATAGAAACATGATGTGGGTGATATTGGAAAAGATACAGGTTAGTAGAACATTCCGGTACAAACGGCGCATCGAGAAATGATCGTGTTAGGGCGAGTTCAGCAGGATGAAATCTAGTTTAACCGCTAAGGACAACGAAAGGAGAAAGAACGACTTGGGTGGTGAGTCACCTGGTGAGTGGGTCCGGCATATAGACTGTTATAACTTCCTATCTGTGTTATTCACAGTACACCACCATCATAGATTGCACCAAATTATGGGAGAGTTGGGACCTATTCTGGAGGATTACCATATACGTAGTAAGGTTGGGCGTTGATGAGAGAAAGAGCAGAGTTGAGAGCTAGAATGAACTGTGATGAGATACACGTACAGCAAGGGAGAAGGTCGGTTGCACAGTTCCAGCACAGGCATAATTAAATGGCCTTCCGTCGAATGCAGGACCTGTGCAGATCGTCGCCTATACCCCTGGTATGTCGTCCCCGAGAAATATATTGATAGATCCTACAAGCTAGATATATGTAGCACTGATATATTGAGTTGCGTCGTTTCTGGTCGAACTTTTATGTGAAAAATGATTTTATAACTCATCAAAAAACGAGGGCTCAATCTCGACGGTATTTTTGCCCTTTTTCTTTTTGGCCATCACAGGTTCATTCTGCTGTTGTTTCCGTTTCCGTTTTGCAGGCAGAGGTGCTTCGGGTTCTGACTCTGAACTGTCTGCAGAGTTATCACCTTCGTCTTCGTCCACCTCACCCGACGCGGGCGCCAATACATCCGGCTGTTTCTGTGTTCCCTCTGCATTGTCTTCCTCACTGCCGCTGTCACTACCTTCATCGCTGTCATCCTCTGAAACTTCGACTCCCAAGGCTCCCTGATTAGTTTCGTCGCCCTCATTATCGCGGAAAAATCCAACAAGGTCTGTCATCCTCAACACCTCTTCATGGCCAACGCTTCCCACCCACCACCTAGAATGATGTGCTTCTGTGCCTTCGTTTTCCCCTTCAACATTGTTGGACTTTATTCGCGTCTCACCGTGCGAAGAACTTTCCTCAGACTCAATCGTCAGCTGTCCCAGACCTCCACCTACTGAAATGCGTTCAATGGGCCATTCGCCGTGATCGGCTACGACACCGAGCAGTTTTGTGGGTAAAATTTGGACAGCTCGTACCATCCCATCGGATGAGCCTGTCAGGATGGTGCTGGTGGTATCAACCCCGGGGATATCTGGGGGGAGAGCACACAATGCATCGACCGACATTGGATGCCTGATGTCAGATGTAAGTCTTGATTCGTGCAACACTCTCGTCTGAGAGGTGACTCACCCTGGTATTCTGTCGACACAGTCGCCCCAACCACTGCTGCGATTAAAGATAGACAATATTCCAAGCTGAGTTCCCACTACGAATTTTGATCCTCTGTGAATTCGAAGTCAGTCAGTGCTGTGACAGAAATGAAATCTCAGTTGAAGATAGCTCGTGAACAGTCGTTGTAAAATCCGCTAGGCTACATTAGTAGTAACAAATTCGCCTTAAAGCCCACAGAGGACCATTTTTTCATGGTCTGACGATATCACTCCCCCCAAATTTTGTGATTAAAAATAGACAACAGGGAACACGCACCCTCTTATCGAGACTATCGACAAAAGCTCATCCTCCTGATCTTCTGATTGGGCAATAGGTTCTGGCTTCTTAGACCTGATATCCATGACAGACAAGGTACCATCTCCACTGAAAGTCCGGCAAGGACATTGAGTACTTAAAACAAGCACACATCTGGTAAAACGCCGACCTTGTTGCGACTAGCTGCTTCTTGTCATGTATCCATAGGAAGTCGGTGATATAGTCAAAATGTTGTGTGTATGTTCGGACAGAGTCCCTCTGTCGTGGATCCCAGAGCTGAAGTGAGACAGGCGTATGAGTTGGATGAAATTTTCAACCATTCAACCGGGAGCATCCACCTTTACAGTGCCATCATCATCGCCTGTTGATAAAAGCCATGGCATGAGATGCTTGACGCGATTTATAGTTGAACTGAGTTATCCAAGGTGTCAGAACAAGTCTCCAGAGACCCGAGTAAGAGACCTCACTCATGTGCTCCTGGACGGGTGTCGACCGATTGCGTAAGAGTATCGATCGTGCTTCAGACAGAAGACAAAGATCAAAGGATATGTAGGATAAGCTTATGCAATAGCACTCACAATAACGACTTGGCTTTCCCCACTGCATACAAATGCGACCCATCCTGATTTAATGACAACCCTCGACAGGAATGCTTTGTCGGCCGAACTGAAAATGTGGGTTTGTGATTGCCTTGTTCGTCATATGCCCACGCTTTGATATAGCCTGTTAAGAGGCCAGTGTAGACGGTCGAGAATGTAGGATGAAAGACGACATCAAAGATCTGCGCGCCCACTGGAATTTCCGGCATTGAGGAAAAACACAAGTTCTATAGGATGAGTGGTTCGGATATATCCGGATATTTACTGCTGTTTTGTTCCATGGACTGCTGATTATTTTTAGTCGCGGACTGTCTGTACCTGCGATCATCCATCATCACTGCAAGTTTTCTCTATCAGCTCCTGCAGTGTTCCGCCAGGCTACTTATCTTGATGTTCTTTCTCCTCTTGTTTCCACAAACCTTAATCTTTCTGAACAGCCATGTTTTATCTATTCCAGTTCCCCCTGATGATGGCCATCATCTGTCATGTCGTCGGGAAATAATGGATAAAATAATCCTCCTCGCCTTTCAATCCTTCAATACATTTGTAATGTGCATGTAGGAAAAAAGTAAAAGCTGACTTTCGACATATCATTGATTCGTGTTATGCGCTATGTTGGCAGTGGATAGCACGGAAGTGTGTTCACTCATGGAGTTGCAGACTTCAATGTAGCCTAAGCTTCGTCGCTCTATTTTCGACAGCCGCCTCCATGGAGATGTGATCGTACCAAGTGCACACCAACTATTACCTCACGATCCGCGTGGCTCTGTCTGAATCTTAACTGTGCTCTAAAATTATACGGCGCTGAATGCAATCATAGGACGACCCTCTGTACTTCGAAGTTCGCTATCTCTACAGTGACATGCGTTTTGACCATCTCTGCAGAGGCGCGAACTTTTAATCGTGGCGTAACCTTTCCGTTGTCAGCTGTAATCAGTAACCTTTTTAGCTTTTTATAGCTTAAATTGTGTCAACGGGGCTAAATTTTGGTCAACGTTTTTAGGCTATATATTACCTCAGGCTGGTCGTCATAACTATACACAAGCCTGCTCTCCAACGGGTTATTTTTCGGACATGACACAATGAATCAATGACAAGGGAGCGTAGACAACACTTGAGGCCAAAGCTTTATGTTTTGTGCTGTACATACCAATCGAACAATCTTGGATTTTGTGGAACCTCTCGACGGTGATGACCTCGTAGCGAATCCAGATTCATGTGTCGAAGCAATGACCTTGAAAAGATACCTTGGTGCTTTCTATTTTCCATTGACGAAACGGAACAAGTTCAAAGGCGTCGGGGTGGCATATCAAATCCCTTCGGGAGGTTTCGCAGTACGACCATCCGCCGACATTCCCCAGATTTGATGACCACAAAAACATGTCTTCTCTTTGAACATGCAGGGGAATCTCAACCCAACTCTTGGATTCAGGACGATTCAAGTATTAATCCTCCCACGTATTTGCCAGAGGAGACTTCTAGTGGGCGAAGTTGACCCGTTGTATTCATAGACGGGGACTGAATTCCTAACTCAGTATAATTTGTCCGGGATCTATTAGAATTTCAACAACAGTAGGCCGATCCCTTGTTTTTTTGGTAAAAGCGCATTGTAAATCTTCAAAAGCAACTGTGTAATTAAGATTCTTGATATTTCTGTGTGTTGATTATCATTTCTTCTCCTTGATTCTAAGAGAAATATATCAAGACACTGAGCAGGAAAAGCTGCTGACCACACTTTACCTTTCCGTAAATAAAAATCACATTGTACTTCAGTTGTTTCAATACACTCCTTGATACGAGAGGAAACAGAGGTGGTTCTCCGCCGATAATACGAACTCCATACCAACCCCGCCGTCGACATGGCACCTTCAGTGGTAGTCATGAGATTTTGGGATAGAACCATGCAGTCACACTGTTTATATAGTTTTTGGGAATCTGTAGATTATACTCTTAAAACAGTAAGAAAAGTACATGTGGTAGAAATCAAAGTACATGAAAAATTAGATAATGCCACCTCGCTAGCCTTCGGCGTCGAGCTGTATCAGCGTGCGAAGGCGGTAATAATGACGGGTCTTGGAATTTCGAAAGTCACAACCACTTGAATATCGAGCGGGATAAGATGGATCAACGTCTTCATCTTTCTCTACATTTAGGCAGTCGAAAGTAAGATACGCGACCGTCTTGCGGGCGGCAATGACTGTGCTGCGAAGCACATGGCTGCAACGGCCGATGGATAGACTGCGAAGGCATAGCCCGAACTTGCGGCGCTTGTTCAGACATGCGACGAGCACGTCGAGGAAACGAGAGTCGTCAAGATCGAAATGCGAGTTCACAGGTGCCCGCGCCGCAACCATGTACCCGCCACTTGAACAATCGACGTTTTGGAGATACAGATCGGCTAGCCGCGGGACGAGAAGGCGCTGGGCATCACCGTCTCCCTTGAGCCCTTGCCCGTGAGAGCGGGCGTTGAGTAGCAGAGCCCACACCAACCCGGATGGGGCTCGGCCTGTGATGTCCAGCACACGCAGAGACGGCAGCGTGCGCAGGAAGGGTGACCACGTCTTTTGCGTGATGATGTCGACGTCTTGCAGCGCCAGCGTGTGGATGTGGGTGAGTGGGAGCGCGCGCCAGATCGCCGAGAGTGCGGTGATGATTCCATGGTCGTTAGACGCATCACCTTGGTCAGGGGAGATGGTGATATCAATGGCGGCACCACCTCTGCTTAGCTCTGCGCGGAAAGCGCGGATGCGTAGAGACTGCCGGAAATCAGGGTTAGGAAAGGGTACGGCGCTGTCTTTGTACCGTGGACAGTCGCTCTGGCTGCCTGAGATAACGAGCGTTTCTAGCGGCGAGTCGACGTCCTGCTCGCCCCATGAGTGCGAGCTTAGCGCTTCTGTGAGCTTCCATATGTTGCCTTTGATATCCGATAGGGTGTAGATCTTGCAGACCAGATGAGTAGATGCAGGAATGGTGATACATGCAAGGATGTTGGCGATGTCGGGAACAGAGCCAACTAAAGAGATGCTCTCTAATCGGGGCAAGCGAATAGGACGTTCCAAGGCTTTGATGTCATCCATATCCATATTTATGGGGAATGCCCGATCCAAGGTTAGGTATCGCAGCTGCTTGAGCTGTTCAAGCATGAAGAGGAAATAGCGGAGGGTTGGTCTCTCAGAGTGTGGAAGGTCATGGAGGTGGAAATGGGTCAGAGATGTACAGCGAGAGGTCAAAAGATAGAATGGGGCGTGGTGCAATTCGAGATATTTCAAGTTCGTTAACGGAGGCCCTGTCGTAGGAAAAGAAGGAGGACCGAACCCGCTTATGGGTCCATTGTTCTGTGGTATATGAATGTCGATTATAAGAGACTCTAGCGCAGGATTTGGATGCGCCAAAATATCTAGAAGAGGGTATATATTCTCAATGGAGGATTTAAGGTGTATGTCTTGAATTCTGTGCGCTAGCTGCAGGCTACGATGCAATAGGCGAATATTATTCTCCGTAACAGTGGTGATGACGTGGATAGAGGACATCTTTGCGCGACTTAATGTAACTGCATGCCACCGCGGATCTGAAAAGTCGACGTATCTCCAAAAGTCAGGACAATCAAGAAGTATGCGTCGCCATGTCGAGCAAACATATGAAATATTGACCCAGCTCCAATCACTGTTCTCAAAATCTTGAGCGGTGAGCTGGGCGCAGGTTATAAATATGTTCTGCAGGACTTGTTCAGGAAGTGTGCATGCCAGAACAGATTGATTGTGCCGCCTCAGCTCGTTGATATGTTGGTGTGAAGGTGTTAGATATCCATGTCGAAGAAAAGCCGTCTGGGCAATGGAGCGAGGTTAGTGCCGGTTAATTGAAATTCGAGGATCTAAAAACATACTGCAGCAATTTTGATGCGGGACGTGTTAAATGGACGTATTGATAGTACACCAGCACCGTGGGACCCGAATGAAGTGTTGGGATCCGTCAATGATATAGTCTGCACAGGCATGTTGCGTTGATGTAATCACCAGGATATGCGAATGATTTTCGAACTCAAGCAAGGTCGTAAATGAACGAAGAAGAAAGAAAAAGAACGAACGGGGTCGTAGAAGACGGACGAAGATCGAAAGGTGGAAAAGAACATGGACGCGGGCCTTATAAGGCGGTTTGTTATTGTGCGAGGCTACCATGCGCCCGTTTATGCGACGTCTACGAGAAGGGGGAGCATAATAGCAGAGATGAATGCGTGCCCACGATAACAATAGAAGTAGGTGTCGGTGACCAAAAAGAGGTGGCGCAGAGGGCCACGAGACAATAAGAGACACAATTGTCCTTTACACACATCCTCGTATGTAGCTTATAGGATATATCGGTGACATAGGACAGAAATAACAAGAAAAGCCACCACAGGTCAGACGAGCGCCTCTGGACACATGTGTGTGGTCAGAGTCTGAGTTCAAAGTCAGCAATGCAGTGCTGGCAGGAATGTCGTGCCGTTGATCCGTCCATTACATAATTTCCCAAATCGATTGTCCTGATCGAGTCATCGGCAAGATCGTCTACAAAATTCATAAGAGCCAATTGCGATCTTCACTTATACTTCACTTATATCCAAAACCTATCACCACTACGAACAATGACATTAGACATTTTAAGCTTTATCGACAGCAAGGGGGGGAACTCGGAGGAGATCCGCGAGTCGCAGCGGAAACGTGGGCACTCGGTCGAGTTGGTAGATGAGATAATCCAGATGTACGCTGACTGGGTGAAGAGTGCGTATCTTGGTCCTAATTTATCGTGTATGGAAATTGTTGAGCGTGTATTGTGCGATAGTGGATTTCGATACCAATGTATTGAGGAAAAAAGTGAACGAGATTCAGAAACAAATATCGGCAAAGAAGAAGGTACACGCTAAGATTGAAGCCATATCGCCTGCCAATACTAACGAAACGGTTGATTTGGCTTGTTTGACTAGGCAAAGGAACCTGCAGACGACTTAGTCGCTGAAAAGAAAGAGATTGATGCCCAAGTTGAGGCTAAGAAGAAAGAGGCCAAGGAATTCGAGGCGCTGATGCGCCAGAAAGCCAGCACGGTTGGCAACATTGTTGGAAAGGACGCGCCTGTGAGCTTGACTGAGGTGCGATAACGTGTTCTTTTTGTGAATACAATTTATTAATATGGACGGTTCATAGGATGATAATACTATAATTCGTATTTGGGATCCTACAGGCGAGGTCGCCGATCCTGCTGTACGAGAAGGTATCATGCCTCATCATGAAGTCCTTCTCCGCCTCGACGCTATGGACTTGGATCGGGGTATGGTCTGATTCTTTAGAAGATTTCAATATTTCACTAATACAGGCCCGCACGTCATTTAGGCGCTAAAATTGCTGGTCATCGTGGATACTATCTGACTGGTGATGGTGTTGACCTTAACCAGGCCCTCATTTCGTATGGTCTTGACTACCTGAAAACCAAAGGCTTTAAGAAAATCCAGCCTCCCTTTTTCATGGCCAAGGAACAAATGGCAAAGACAGCTCAGCTCGATCAATTTGACGAAGAACTCTACAAGGTATGACAATCATTCTTTAGTTATCTTTGGTAATTAAATTGTGGTGCAGGTCATTGGCTCGGATGACGAGAAGTACCTAATCGCCACATCGGAGCAGCCTATCTCGGCCTTCCACTCGGACGAGTGGTTCGAGAGCCCGGAAACCCAGCTGCCTGTCAAGTACGCTGGATACTCGACGTGCTTCCGCAAAGAGGCTGGATCGGCTGGGCGTGATATGTGGGGCATCTTCCGAGTTCACCAGTTCGAGAAAGTTGAGCAATTCGTGATCACTGACCCGGAAAAGAGCTGGGAGATGTTCAACACGATGATCGAGAACAGTGAGGGATTCTACAAGAGCCTGGGACTGCGCTATCGCGTAGTGGGCATTGTTTCGGGCGCGCTGAATCTGGCGGCGGCGCAGAAGTACGACCTCGAGGCATGGTTCCCATTCCAACGGGCGTACAAGGAGCTGGTGTCGGTTTCGAATTGCACGGATTATCGTAAGTGCCGTTAGGAGTGATCGAGGAAATTTTTTGGTGACTGACACGTCATTTGGGGCAGAGAGCAGAAGACTTGAGATCCGCTGTGGATTGAAAACGAAAGAGCAGACAAGAAAGGTGTATGTGCATATGCTGAACGGAACGCTTTGCGCAACTGAGCGGGCACTCTGCTGTCTGGTCGAGAACTACCAAACACCCGAAGTACGTTATCTCTTGGTTATAAAGGGGCTAATAAACTGATGAGACTGTAGGGCCTTGTGATCCCCGAGGCTCTGCGGCCATACATGCAAGGTCGCGACTTCCTGCCATTCGTGAAGGAACTGCCCAAGGGACTGCAGAAGAAACAGGCGTAGAATAGTCGTAGATAGAAATTACACAGCCACTGGTTCTAAGTATAACGTGCCAACATTTTGTGCGGGTGGCTGTGCTGAGCAACATATCCCATCTCTCTTGTGTGTTGACCACGTATGATATGAACTCGGACCTACCAAGTCACTCACTAGAGAAAAAGGCCAGGTCGCATGCCTCTTGGACCGGTCCCTTCTTAATACCTATCCCAGGCGTCCGTACACGTCGTCTCAGGATATATCTCCCCAATGCTGCGCCTCTAATCCCCGTCAGACTCACCAGAGTTCGTCGGAAACGCGGCCCTCTGCTCATTCTTCTCGTCTGTCTTGCTATTCTATGTACTTTTACATTCACAAAAAAGTCCTTTCAACGGCCGACGTGGACAGAATCACCCTGGATACAGTCAGAACCATACGACCCTCCTACCCTCATTTTCCAGAGACCCCATCTGCAGCGCATATGGAAGTGGGAGGTCGCCAGCGGCCACTATCCTAGTCGTGAACCAAGTATGTGAACTCCTTACTCTGTCTGTTCGTTGTTAGAGGCTGACAGCTCAATCAAATTCTTCCAGTACCAGCAGAAATTCGTCTCAGAGAAGCCCTCACCAATCCTGCTATACCCCGTCGGACTGTCAGCGGCAGGCAGAAACCGTATGTCGCGACCAGTGAAGACGGATATGTTACAGAGGCTATTGGAACAGGCGCGAAACGAGTCTATCTGGATATTCAAAGCCAGCCGCCCAATGTCGCCTACCCTCCACGTCCGGTACCTGGCAGTGTAGCCGATATGGATATAATCATGAAACATTGTGATTTTAGTAAAGGAAAGGTGCGTGTTTTTTGTTCCTGGGCGCGAGTTCATTTGTCCATAAACTATTATATACAGTATGTGCGCGACTGTTTGGAAATGCTACGTATCGGTGGTGGACTGGACAATGGGAACAGGTTCAGACGCGAGACTTTGGATGATTTCAGGTACATTTACATTGAGCAGCCTGATAACACTACGGTTGGATTGTCGGAGGAACGAGACCAAGCTCCCCTTTTCCGCAAATTGGCGCCTCCTCCAAGTCCCGACAGCGATATCAACGAAGGTTTGGTCAGGAAAGAAGGCGTTAATTGGGAGGCCGGCATTGATTTACCCCAACCTGCTGTATACCGCCCTACCAAGTCTCTTCCTTCGCCCTGTGATCCGGAAAACCCGCGCATCTTCCATATGTTCTGGACGGGGCCTTTCACCGACAAACCATATCTGGCGCTCTTGTCCTTCCTCTATTCCCAAAACACGGGCATACACCTCAAGAATTGGCCGGCGGATGCTAAAGTCTGTCGTCCTCAGTTTTGGTTGTGGATCAATCCCGGCCCAGCCGCATCAGTTCCCAATCCCAACGCCGTCCGGCAAATGTATAATCAACTCAAGGCAAACCCCTGGGCATCGCCTTTCCTCCATCCCCGCTTCAAGGATGTTATTCAGTTCAAGATGTGGAACACAACGGAGCAACTTGATTCTATCCCAGAAATCAGAGACGAGTGGAAGATGTTCAAGAGCAATATGTTCAACTCTGGAGGCACCGTTGTCGGGCTTAAGGAAGATGTCGGTGCCTCAAATAGCACCGAGGGTGAAGAGGATGAAGAGAAAAAGGATGATGATCTTGCTAACCGTGCTGGCACGAAATCCGAGGAATCGTATGACAGGTTATCTGTCATTCTCTCGGACATGGCGCGATTTGTCCTGTGTCACCGTTTTGGAGGGATCTATCTTGATGCAGACACCATCCTTCTTCGTGACTGGGAAGAATTGTGGGGCTGGACAGGTGGATTCGCATATCGTTGGTCGAGGCTGAACAGTTATAACACGGCTGTCCTGCGCATGAATAAGGGATCTGCTATGGGGACGTTCTTGTTCCGCTCGGCGTTGAGAGGGGGGTTGCATTTCCATCCAATGGCGGTGTCGAGATATACGATAGATGCGCACTTAGAACCATTGTTGCTGCGCTTACCGGACGCGCTCTTCGACGCGGCATGGCTAAACACTGAAAATTACCAACGGGATCGACCACCTCAGCCATATTTCACAGAGTATGTATTTTATGTTCTTTTGAACTTTCGGGTTTCCATTAAGCGTTTCTTTTCAGGTTTAGTGAATTCTTTGAACCTTCTGCAGAGAAAGGCGCTATGCCTCATGCATTGGGTCTCCGTGGATTCTTCCGAGGATCCTATTCATACCACTTCCACAACTTCTGGTGAGTCGCAAGTCGAAGATTCTTGTCGTCAAAACTCATTGCATTCGTCGTAGGTGGAAACCCTTTGATCCTTCCCGCAACTTCCCAGACCTTGGACCCAGATTCAAGGACGGTGAAGAGGCTGCCCGCGCTGCGCTACGCAAAGAAAAATACAAAGCACTAGTCAAAGAACGTCTCCAGGCTGTAGATACAGCTACTTTGGAGCCATTGCCAAAGGAGACTGACCTTAACGAAGAGGAGCCTGAACCACGGGATCTGAGCTGGTCAACGGTGATCAAACGGACTTTTGAGGCGTATTTACGTGGAGAGGCGCCGAATATGTATGGAGAGTGGATTCAGTGGTAAGGGCTTCACGATAGAGGGATTATGTTGATATTTTATATGATGGATTGGGGGTGCTTAGATGGATGGGATGGGTTGGGACGATGATTGACGATGCTTTGCTAACGCAAAATCTGGGTTACACATATGTTGGATATCATGCCTTGATATTAATTGCTCTTTCTTTCCGGTTATTCACGCCCTTGCTTCTTGTCGCTGCCGCATCTGCTGCCGACAACAGCTGACGGCAACGGCGACTGGCCAGGGCAACGGGACCATGGGGGGAGAGAACTCGAAGTACATACTATATAACATAAAATTTATTGTACATGCCACCACTTACTAGGTTCTACATACTTTGTTGTTGTTGCCTGGGTGGAGATACCCTGTCTGTCTGTCCTTTTACTTTTTTTTTCTTGCTGTAGATTTTTCTTTCATTCTTAATGGGTATAACATGTTTTTGGGGCATTAGGATCCGAATGAGCAAATTTATTAAACAAAACAAACAAGGCCAACGTGTTCCAGCGGATCACGATCTACGTCGCGTCCCCCTCTCTTCATCCCCACACACTGATCCAGGCCATATTCAACAAATGTTCAATCTCATCAGGCGTATTTCTTACGGCGTCATTCCTCGGCCTGATAGGCCTTGGGAGGAAGATCGTGAGTGTTCTTTTTCGTCTTTTTTCATTTTTGATTCCTTGAGGACGCGCCTGGTTTTCGTTTCATTTCGTTCACTTCATTTCCGCCTCTTTTCGGCGCGTATATATTTGCATGGTGTACACAGACTGACTCTTCTTGGTCATATCAGCGACTTCCAATGCACCCCAGACGGGGCGGAAGCGTCGGTTAAGCTCCACAGAGCGGCACTCGCGAGACGACGCGGACCAGGCAAACAAGAAAGCGCGTGGGGAGAGTGCGACACCTTCAGTGGCAGACGCAGAGGGGTCTTTGATTGCTGCGCCCCAGGTCGATACACAAGAAGTGAAGGATGTCACTCAGGGCGTCAAGGAGGTCGATTTGGACGGCAAGGCATCTGCACCGTCAGCAGAGGAGGCGGCTTCTGCGCCTGAGAATGTGCCCCTTCCTGATGCAAAGTCGGGAGAACTCGATGAGCTGGCCTCGGATTCGGGTGATGCGCCTGCTGAGGTGGCTTTGGAGAAGGAGGGTGAAGGCGAGACTGTCAAGGAGACGGCCGATGATGACGATGATGCAGCAGACAGCGTACAGTCTTCGTCAGCGGGCGAAGCTGCACTCCCTGAGGACGAGAAAGTGGCACAGGAAACTAAGCCAGCTGCGGATGCACCTACTAACGAATTAACGACCGAGTCGCCATCTAAACAATATACTGGAGATGCAGACGCGACTGCCACGACGACAAAGGACTAAGCCAGCCACCATACCCCTCGTTTCAACGAAGATTCCCGTTGTTTGGCCAACATGAAATGGTATCGTTTTCGGATGTGTATTTTTCCTTTCCCTCTCTTTTCTTGTCTTTTTATTGTCTTTGTGTTTTTTTCTTGTTTGCTAGTTGACGTCGTACTCTCCTATTTCCATCCCTATTCCCCCAGCGCATACCCTAACCGAGACATTGCATCTACGCTCATTTTCTTTTGGTTGGTCAATCGGAATCTCTTCGTATATAGCTCTATCTATTCCACTCCCTTGGTGTTTTCTGTTTTATCTTCTACTTATATAGTGTACCAACCCTACGCTCGCAAAATCCAAACCATTTCTTGACACATTTCTTGTATATGATCTGCTTGCTGTTTTGCTACTTCCTCTTGCCTTGCTATCTTGCTATCTTTGGCTCCGGTTCTTTGTATCGAACTTTGGCAACCTTGTACTACACTGGGATTTTGCACCTAGCGCGAATTATATGCGAAACCTTCATCGTTAGTCCTCCATAATGTTTATCGTTTCTCTTCTTATTCACCACACTCTTTCTCAGTGACATCTTGATACGACTTACACGGGGCGATAACTGCTGTCGCAGATGACCAGTCCATCATTTCATCAGTTATCTTGCCGTCTGGCTTCCTGCATCCCTTCAGCATCACCTGACTGTGTCCATGAGTTTTTCTCCATATCTGCGTGGAAGCCGGCTGTTCTTCTTCCCTAAACTATTACTGTGAACATTGCGATGTGCCTATTCCTGCACAAGCTCGCAAAGCCACCTCGAATAGGGCTTCCAAACGTGTCTTTTAGGACACTCTTCCCACATATATAGGTGCATACGAAGAGCCCGTGAGCCCATTTGGTGTTTACTTGTCAACCTCATTGCGGTTGAAAGCTGACGCGTTCTGCACAGTCTGGCTTTCAGTTTAGACTTTGCCTTAGTAGACCTTGCGGTGTAAGTTTGATATCTGCAATGAAACTACTCCTAGGAGCCGGAGTTACGTTGCGGGAAAAGTTCGCGGTTCCATTTCACTTCAAATCCAATATGGGTCCAGATGTGTTTACGAGAGTTACTGTCGGAGCATATACCCCGCAATCTATCTTTACCACTATCATGATATCGGCTATGCTGAGAGAATCCGACTCGACATTGTTCAGCAATAGCATTCTTCTCTTCTATGGTATCGTATTCTAATTTTACTCGTTACAAGGTCCGTCAATTTGTTGACCGTTTTCAATGAAACGTGCAAAACGCATTCATAGCGGATGACGGCATCACAAACTCGCCCCTCCATCTCGTATACTCGAGGATACTGGGTAAACATCTCTGCGGTTACTTTGAAACGAGGCTATCCTCGAAATTCGATCTTCGAATAAAAGGTCTAGAGTCCACTATTTGTCCAATTTGTGGAGCCTGAGTCTGACTGTGTTTCTTTTCTTCCAGTCTTCACGATTAATATACATTGAAATGGACCCCCGTATCTATAATGCACAGTCAATGGGTTCTTTGCCTCCACCTGAAAACACCTATCATCCGATATCCTGCCTCGCGCTAAGCTTGCTGATCATGAAAGTTGACACAACCTGCCGTCCCCATACAGCCTCGAGGCATGACGATACCTATTCTTAGTGGGAAATCGATAGCCTGCTGCTGCTGCGTAGGAGCTCCGACACGACAACGATGAATGAAAGAAAACCGGCTATATAACGCATGCGTGCACATTAGAGGCTCATTTCTTTCCCCCTCGCTGCCTGCTGCCGTTGAGGAACACACAGCGATTAAGCTGCCTCTCGCAACCGGTTGTGCATAGTGCGCGTGTGTTGGGTCATTTACCGGGCGATAAGCGTTCGTCTACGCGCAGGCACGAACTGTAGTTCCACAAGTTGGACGCTCTGTTTCGCGTAGTCGATTCGATCCTCCTTTCTCTTTCAACCTTTACTTGCATTTCTTGCAATTTTACTTCTGATTCTTTCCTTCGATTCCTCATACATCGGTCTTTGCACTTCCCGCCCTTAGACCAGCTCTAAGCTGACAAGCTCTGCAACATCTAACATGTTTTCGTTTCTCTCTCAGCTACGGCTGCCTTCCATAGGCATCGGAGCTCAAACCCAACTACAGGAAGAGGATGATGATGTCTCTTCTTCTGGGAGAAGCCTCACCCTTCCTTTTCCAGTTACCGAATCATCCACAAAGAAAACCGCGGCTTCAACGGCAGCCAAACGAGAATGGATGGCCAGCCATCCAATCGCCCCTTCCACTGCCGGTGCTAATGGGTTCAACATCAGCAAACCCATCCCACGGACTGCGAATGCGTTGACGGCGTTCGACACAGAATTTCCGGCACCTCCGACAGGCCTTGGAGAGCAGGTGCATGTGTTTGGCCAAGTGCGACCTATTCGAGCGACTCCGCCGTTCTCTGGCGCTGTGCAAGGCCCAGCGTGGTATGAGCAGGACAAATCTAGTCCGCAGGCGTCGGTATCGCCCCCTCATATTGTCCGCATCAACAGCACCATCGAAAGTCAGTCTATCAATGCAAACAAGCAGGCAGAAGGGGGGAGTGTCAATGTATGTCTTGTTTATTTTATGGATATCGATGGGTGGAGACTTATTGGATGATGCAGCCTCCTCCTTCAAGGCCTGTATACAAGTATACTTCTTACCCAAACCCATCGGCGTATGCGCAACCGTACCCCACCTCTGGAGGAAGCAGCGGTATTGCCTCTGCAAAGTCGGGCCAGATGCATTCCACGGTCGACCGGGACGAGCACGACAATGAAAGCGAACACGAGTTTTACACTTCGCCCTTCGACGACACAGACCCTTTGGGTGCCTTACCACCAAGCACCACTGGAAAGTCAAGTATGACCAAATCACGGTGGAACTTGAAGCTCCAACTCCATAGCAGCGGTGCGCAAAGCACACCTTCGCTCTTAGTAGGCTCTGGAACATCTCAAGCGAATCGGCTGCATGCACTACCCCACTTTGCGTCTCAGAACCCATTGAAGAAGGGAATTCCTTACGGTCACAAGGTTACACTGAATGAAGATGGTCAAATTTTGCCTGTCGACGTTGACACGGATGTATACAACAATGCATATAACTATCCACTTGCGAAGCAGCTTTCTCCAATCGCAGAACAGGACTATACCTCGCCCACTACGGCTACTGGCGATACGGAGTCGAGGTCGATTTCTTTGAGGTTTGGCAAAGGTGGTGACGGCAATTTGTCCAAGGCTAGCCTTGGTACGGAGAGCCCGATTAGCGTCGCGTTGGCGGGCGCTACGAAGAAGGAGCAGGGTGGTGTGAGTGATGTTATGGAAAGAGAGCCAACGAGGAATAGGTCAGGGTCGGTGGGATCAATGGGTAACGGGCATAATCTAAGCAGAGCCGGTTCGATATCGAGGAGTATTGTTGTACTTCCTGGTTCTACCAATGGTAGTCCAATTGGAAGTGTGGGTTCGGAAATTACGCGTCAGTAACGCTTTTAACAACTATTCCATGTTTTCCTAGCTGATGCCAGAGGTTTTTATTCCAGGTCCATCACCTATACATGCGTCGCCGTTTATCACACGTCACCTGAATCGGACAGTCTCGCAGACATCGTCCAAGTCTGACTCGCATATGCAAGGTCAGGTAACCCCGACTGCCGTCAATTTCCAAGGCCAGACTCCAGCGCCACCACGGGCTGTCGCCCAGCTTTCCACTGGTTCGATCCAAAGGTCGGCCACTGCTATCAACACCCCCAATGGCATTGCCTATGGACGAGAAACCATACAAACCCCCATTTCGGCTGGTACGACATCTTCGACACCCACAGGGCCTTATTACACCCCAACGTCAACGTTGCAGACGCCTACTGTTGCGCAAGCTCCCACGCCTACCTCACCGTTCACTGCTGGCGGTATCGGTGTTGGTGCTGGTGTTAGTAGCGGCCCAGCGGTCACGTTGGCACCGCCGCCTGCAGCTGTAACGACGAACACTTTATATCCGACATATCCTGTTGGAAGCGTTGAAAGTGCAGCTTACCCGACAACGACGCCGACGCCGAGGTTGCCCAAGATCCCATCGATACCAAATATCCCGCCGTTGGATTTGAGATTTTCGTTGCTTGGTTCGGTTGGGCCTAGGGCTAGTCGAGAGATGAGGATGGAGAGGGTGGCGGCCTCTGCCGCTGCTGCCAGTGCGGCGCACAGGAGAAGTCTGGGAGGAGATGTGGAAAAGATGCCAGTTATCCCAGGAAGTGTGGAGGGTCATTACGAAGAAGAGAGCGAAGATGATTATCTAGAGGAAGAAGACGATGAAGAGGAGGAGGAAGGAGGTGAAGCGGAAGAAGATGATTCAGAAGAATACGATCGAGAATCGCTGCATGCCGAAAGCTTTGTGACTGCAGGCACAAATGAAGATGCGAATGTGGGAGGGGAAAGCAATGTTCATGATCCAGAGCTTGGCGTCGAGCTCTCGGACCTTGGAAAGCAAAGTCGAAGTGGTTCGCAGTCTACATCAGGATCTCTTCATTCGCGCGCACCCAGTGCGTCTGCTCCGCTGTCCAGTTCTTCAAGATGCCTTCCGGCGACGACGTTGGAGCCAGTAGCAGGAACTTCTTCGGCACCAAAATCAGCTACTGGCGAATCGTTCATACACCGTCGATGGGACCGAGACGCCGCCCTAGGCTTCGGAAGCATCTCCTCCTCGCCCACTACATTCCGTGCGAAAGGACAGGACTCGCGCTGGCCAACGCGCCTGTTTTCCACGACGTTCTTCTCATCATCCTCGTCACCTACCGCTACATTCACGCCGGCGTTCTGGGCATTCTGGCTGGGTTTCATTTGTCCTGTGCTCTGGTTGGTGGGCGGGTGGCACTTTACGAATGCGGGGGAGCTGCCGCCGAAGTATACAATGTGGGAATGGTATTTCTGGAGCTCCAGGTGGAGCATTGAGGGGTTCAAGGCAGGGCTGACGAGAATGTTTGCGTGGAGGTGGTTACCGTGGGTGAGGCGCGCGGCGGCAAATGCGGAGAAGGAGAGGAAGAGGGGCAGTCATCAGAGTGGGCAGAGTGATATTGGAGATGGTACCATGGCACAGAGAAGGAAAGGGAAGAGAAGGAGCAGTAGTTCACAGCAATCAAAGAAGGCGAGGGCGGGCAAGGTGTTCCCATCGCTGCCCCAGTGGGTCGCAGAGAAGCAGAGCACGGATGATGGGCGGATGAGGCTGAATGACCCGAAGCGCTCTTTGCGGGGTATTTCTTTTGGTTACCCGTTCATCTCGCGTCCGCCGATGGGATCCCAGGACTCGTGTGGTACCCCTGGTGACATAACAGTGCCGGCTCCGCCAGCGGTCGCTGCTGGTGCGTCGACGTCGACGTCTTCGAGTGTGTCGAAGCTCAAAAAACATGTTGTGGATGTTGTGTCGAAGCCGAATAGGGCGCTCGATTTGTTGTACGGTGTGCAGTTGAAGGAGGTGAGGGGCCGCCCGGAAAGTGGGAGGAGGATGTTCGATCCGTGGATTCAGAGGTGCAGGTATGCGTTTTGCTATGCGATGCTGCTCCTTGCGGCAGGACTTTGTACGGCATCAGTGTATTTGATTGCGATTAACACTAAGAAGCTGGAACAGTAGGCGGTATGACCATGATGATTAGGCTGGGTATGGGATATCGGGACTATGAAATATTTTTCGTCGCATTTGGTTCTTTGTTCTTCTTTTATTATTTGTCTTTTTTCACTTTTTTTTGCTTTTCGAGTACGGCATCTTGTATTATAGTCGATTCCTATGCAATATCAAGTCTTTTCAAACTGACCTTTGGTAGAATGACGTTCGTCGACAACCTGTGTATTGCAGACAGCTGTTACGAGCCTAAAGTGAGAGTGGACAGCTGTCGCGCCTTCACCTGGGCGCTGGCTGCATTTGTCGAAAAAAATGGAAGCAGCAGTAGTCCTCGACGCAATGAAAGTGGCGCACCACATCTGAAAGAGAATTCTTCTGGTTTGCCTGGAATTATTTACAAGTGAAGCGTTAGTACCGATGATGACTGTTGAAAGACATTCGGGAGGTTCCCAAACCACTCTGACCCTCCCGACCAATTTAATTAAGTTATTGGCGTTGTGATTGCATAGAATTATTCCGATTCATCCGGTCTTCGTAGGACGTGTTAATGCAGCTGAATACTTTTTAATGGCCCCCCAATGGATCTCGCCTTTCGTAAAACGATACAATACCCCATTAACACCGAATACCACGGCCAGAGTATCGGGAACATAATATCTGCCAAATCGATTTATCAAATAAAAGCGGGCGATGGCGACGAAGGGTTGAGCGGGCAAGGATTACCGGTCCTTCTTCAAGAATCCAATCCATGACCACGCCCCCGAGTAGACATCAATGACAGTTAACGTACTCCGCCCGAGTTGGATTGATAGGATTGAAAAAGTCAATTCTCAAGTGGAGAATGGACCTGGAAGCATATCAGACTGCACTTGCTACTTGCTAGCCATCTTTTGCATGAGGAATTGGATAAAGGACAAATATTTATTTGCCCTCGCTACAGGTCCAGATGTTGTAGCAAAAGACTGGATCGGCCGTTGTTTGCCCATCAGCGCGGAGCCCAAGACGCTACGAAAACGTCAACTTTCAAGTCAATGGTTGATTCAGACGTCGAGTTGTTTTGGTGTACAGCCAGCGCTACTAGATTTGTCGTGTAGGCCTCGTGCCAGCGAGACAGAAGGTTTAGAATAATCATGTCTGTTGTAGTCGAGAGGAAGGATATGTCAGAGAGACGGAAGCAATTTCTATTCCGGGGAGAATTCACAGCCACAGCGAAAGAGAGCTTGGTTCTGCTCTGCCACGACTCTGTACACGACAACTACCAAACTCTAACCTCTCAGCTCTATACACAGAATAGAGCCGGCCACGCTGCGGATGACCGCTCATGGCTCTGCTTCTGCTCTGTGCATTCGCCGCCCTCCTTGCATGGTCTCAAGCACTCTCAACTAGGTCTGCGGACTCACAAGAACTCGCTCGCCGAGCAGCGGTCCCCAGCGACTATACCAGCCAACGATACGGCCTGCCACCCGTAGAAGAAGCTACACCGAATATCAACAAGGAATATGATCTCCTCGATATCGTGCTTGTTGCCTCCGTCGATGGGAAATTCCATGCACTCAAGCGGTCGACAGGCCATATACTATGGTCCATGTCCTCCTTCGCTACAACCACCAGCGTTTCAGCACCCTCTTCATTGGCGCCGCTCGTGCGCTCTTCACATCCAACACCAGACTTTGAGGCCTTCGATGAACCACAGCAAGAGACATATATAATCGAACCGCAGTCGGGTTTCATTTACGTCCTGCCTACTCCCGATGCACCGCTCCAACGCTTTCCGTTCACCATGGCCGAGCTCGTCGAACTGTCACCGTTTACATCTGGCAATCCGAACGATACGCGAGTATTTGTAGGAAGGAAAGAGACATCTCTCTTGTTGATCGAACTGGAAACGGGAAAGATCAAGGCGACCCTTAATGCAGAGTGTCCGTTTATCCCTGATGAGTTCGAGGACACGCCAATCGACTTGGACGAGTTGGAGGGGAGCAAACCACCCATGTCTGCCCCAACGGAGGTTTACATTGGTCGTACCGGTGTGTTTTTTGTCCACTTTGGATGCAACTAGTATTCATCTCTCTACAAAGATTATATTATAACCATACACCAGAAACCCAAGCCTGGTATGCCGCTTATACCTGCTCAAGAACTGTCGTTTTCAACATATGGGCCAAATAACAAGGACAACCACTTGCAAGCTATCTACCATCGAACAAACGACGATATGTACGTCCAATCCCTCACCAACGGAGAAATTATCGCTTTCCACGCCACAAGTGGTCATGAGAAGGGGAGAAAGGCCAAGCCAACTGACCCCGAATCTGGGAAAGCGCTGTGGGGGCATCCATTCAAAACACCTATGTACGTAACTCTATCTTTACGTTCAGGAACCTGGCTTGATCGTAATTCTATAGAGTCGCCATATTCGATGTCCTGCAACCTGTCCCCGCGACCCCTCACCATGGACATTCTGCACACCCAATAGTGTTGCTGCAACCCCGACCACGCTTGCAAGATTTGTTTCCAAAACTTTCTTCAGGCCCTGGCCTTGCAGATCCTCTTTTGGGAAAGTTGGCATCGGCGTATGTTGGACTGGTGGAAGAAACTGGTAGTCTCTTTGTCATGAGTGCGGACCGATATCCTCTCGTCGTATTTTCAGGAGGCGACAGGCCCGGACTGTCCGGTGGTGAGAATGGCGTGGAGAGCACTTACGGGAGGAGAACCAAATATCGCGCAATCGACCCGCCGAATGCGCACACGAACTCGGACGAGGCGCATGTTGGCGTGCTAGAGGACGTTGAAGCGGCGGATCGAGAGTATTGCGCAGAGAACCCGTACGATCCTCGGTGTCTTGTCGGCGTGCGGGGGATGGAGCTGGGCGATGGTGTCGAGGATCGGATGAAGAGGTTGATCGACGGGCCGAAGACACAGGCGCCAGCGGAGCAACAGCCTATGGGAGGCAATCCACAGCATCGGCCGGTGGTGCAGATTAGCCCGTTGAGGGATGTGGTTGTGGAGGATAGTGAAAATAGCAGTGGAGGCGGGTCGCCGCAGGGCAGGAAGCTTTTGGAAATTGATGGCCCACCGACTGGGAGCGTTTCGTCGAGGTATCAACTGGTCGGGAGCATTGACTCAAATGGTGGACAATTTGGGAGGCCGCCGTTTGGAGGTGCTTGGGAGGCTGTTATTTTGTCGACGCTGTTTGGTCTCTTAACGGTGTGGGTAATGTGGGCCAAGGTCAAGATCAGGGTTGGGCTAGGCAAGCAGAATTCCTCCGAGGTTGTGGACGCTTCTCCAAAAACCACGAAGTTGGAGGAAGCTGTTGGGATTTCCAAGGCGGAGGGAGATACCAAGCTGCAAGTCATTGCTGCCGAATCGGATCCCACGATACAGAATAAGGATTTGGACTCTATTGCTTCGCGGCCTGCTGCTGCTGCGAATGTCGATGAATCGCCGACATCTGTGCCCGGGGGTGTGGGAACAAGCAAAAAAGAGACGCCCACTCTCGACCTTCCGCCAATTCCTACACCTTTAGCGCCATCTGAGGGCCTTGCGACGCCTATACCTGGCACTCCTACTCCTGGTTCTGGCGCACCTCTTGGTGCCGAGGATGGAGAGGATAATGAAGGTGAGGCTGACGGTGGTGCTTCTGCTACACCTGGAAAACGGAGACGACCGAGAGGACAGAGGGGAAAGAAGAAGAAACAGGGACTCGCACCTGCGCCTGGAAGTGGGGAGTGGGTGGATATAGCAAAGGATCAACCGTCCCCACCAAAAGAAGAGGAAGAGAAGAAGCCGTCGATCATTTTAACGTCTTCTTCACCCAAGCCCCCTGTTATTCAACCACCGTCATTGGTGGTTTCAGATACCATCCTTGGTATGCTTTCATTGCATTCTTTCATTTGTAGTCTAATTAATGTCTTGGATAGGCTTTGGGTCGCATGGTACTGTCGTGTTTCAAGGTTCACTGCAGGGACGAGCTGTTGCGGTCAAGCGTCTTCTACAGGACTTTGTCACTCTTGCCGCACGCGAAGTTTCTATTCTTCAAGAATCTGACGACCATCCAAATGTTATCCGATACTATTATCAAGAATCACAGGGGAACTTCTTATACATCGCACTCGAATTGTGTCCAGCGTCTCTGGCAGACATCATCGAGTGTCCGGATCGCGAACAATGGCGGGATATCGCAATCAATTTTGACCCAAAACGTGCGTTGAAGCAGATAACAAGCGGGTTGCGGCATTTGCACGCGTTGAAGCTAGTACATCGGGACATCAAGCCTCAGAACATACTAGTGTCATTCGCCAAGTCGGGTGCGGGTGGTGGGTTTGGAGGCAGGGCTGGTGGTGCAGGCGCTGCTTATCGGATGCTCATCTCAGATTTCGGGTTGTGTAAGAAGCTGGATACGGATCAGACGAGCTTTTTGCCCACAGCGCATGGCGCGATGGGTGCTGGAACGGTAGGATGGCGCGCACCGGAGATTTTGAGAGGGGAGGTGAAGCTGGATGAGATGAGTACGGGTGATGATGCATCGCTTTCGTCTAGGGGCTCGGTGGCGACGATCAATGGCAATTCGTCGACGTCTTCCGGTGGAGGTGTGCCGTCTAGTAATATGACGAGGTTGACGAAGAGTGTGGATATTTTTGCGTTGGGCTGTTTGTTCTATTACACGCTGACGAATGGCGGTCATCCATATGGGGATCGGTTTGAGAGGGAGGTCAATATCATGCGGGATGAGAAGGATCTAAGTGGGTTGGAAAGATATGGGGAAGAGGGCACGGAGGCGAAGAATTTGATTGAAGCGATGCTGAGCTTTGAGGCAAGGAAGAGGTACGTTTCCTCGTGATCATACTGTTTTCTTTTTTCTAACAAATATGTCTTGCTGTTGAAGACCTGATACCACGACATGTTTGCTGCATCCTTTCTTCTGGGACCCCGGTCGCCGCCTCAACTTCTTGCAAGATGCTTCTGATCGGTTCGAGATCATGTGCAGAGACCCTAAAGACCAGCACCTACTTACGCTGGAGACCGGTGCTCAGAGTGTCGTTGGCAATGACTGGCATTCAAGGCTAGACAAAATTTTCATCGACAACCTTGGCAAGTACAGAAAGTATGATGGGCGGAGCGTTCAGGATCTCCTGCGGGCATTGAGAAACAAGGTTCGTTCGGTTTAATCTATTGAGGTATTTCAGGAAGCTGATGCATGTGGTTGTTAAATGGTATAGAAACATCACTATCAGGATTTACCGGATAATGTTAAGCGACATCTGGGCCCCATGCCTGAGGGTTTCTTGGGGTACTTTACCAGGCGGTACCCTCAGCTATTCTTGCATGTGCATGGTGTCATACAGGATACAGGCCTCCACAGTGAATCGATGTTCAGGACGTACTTTGAACTACCTGATTCATGAACACTCTGTCTCTTTCCTGTGTCCTTGCCATTGCTTTTATGGTTCTGGTCATCCAAAAGTATTCATTGTCGGCTCTCTTGTTGCCTTATATTGTTCTGCTTGCATGCTCTTTCTATATCGCATACCAGTCACCTCTGCCATCACATTCAACATCAAATAATCCTCATTCATCTCCATCGTCATTTCCATTCAATCTTCATCTTCATCAATTTTCAACTCTTCAAAAGTGCCTACAACCGCATATTCTTATTCTCTCCCCTAACGCCACTCCACACACACAACTGTAATATCACTATCTGTGTATCACAATCGACCTCGGATCTTTCACTTTCAGCTTTACGACATATATACACGCAAGAGTGCCCTCCTGTTCTTCCTCTGTGGCCACATACCGACGGTGCACATGGATTCGTTTCGGCACAGTTATTTTCATATTCCATATTGATACCTTCATCCAATCTGTCAATTTTTTTTCTTTTTCTTTCTATTTTTTTCTTTTATATAGTGTGTTGTTTATATTATGTCTTTTTTGATACCGGCTTTCAAAATTCTGTTCATGTTGCTTTGTTGGATGTTGTTTTTTTTACCTTTCTCCCGCAACTTTTGCACGCAACTTCAATCCCTTGTTGCCTTCGGTCCGATTCTTGCTTGGGGTATGAAACGGTACAGAACAGTCCTTGGTCGAAATTTATTGTAGATGAAAAGAAGGAATTGTGTTATGTACTAGTAGGAATAATTTCTTTGCTCTTTTATTCAGTCTCCAGGTATTTCAGTTCGGTTGCCAACTGAAGGTGGGGTCGAAGTCAAACGACTACTCCATGATCATGTGATTTTCGTTCCAAGTTCTAACCTCCGAATCCTTGAACCAGTGATTTGCTTCTCGCTCCCACCAACTGACAACAAAGCGATTTGCTTTTCGTTAGTAGTTGGTTTCATCTCAATATGAATGCTTGTTCGTGGCTTCGTTATAATTTGGCATCCACTCGCGAATCATTAGGACATGTGCAACCAACTTGATTATCTGAACTTGTTCAATTGACAAAACCCTCAAAAAACCTTTTTCATAGCTCCCGACACATGCGCCTATTCTGATGCTTTGTCTTACGATCATCGGCTGTTTGGAAGTTGCCTCAGTTCAAGGTAGGAGACTCCCGAAAGTGACGTTTTAGGCTCATGATGACAGACTACCGAAGCATGGTTCTGCGAACCTATTTTTGCTCAGGTGCATTGTAACCACCTTTATTTTGCAAGGAAGCTGTGTTGACTGACGTTTATATTCCTATTGGTAGAATTAAACTTGACGTGAGGTTCCCTTGCTGACGCGAAGCAAAGTCATCCTCCGTCAGGTGTTCGACTTAGCATGAGGCTACTGTTTACTGGAGCTCTTCTGTTCTTTTTTTCTATCAAATTCTCCAACATCTGTATAATTTTCCGATGACATAGATGCGCCCAAATCAAAACATCACAAGGCTTGATATCAACTTCTTCTTGCGGACCGGCAGACATGACTGAGTCAAGGTATAAATACTATTGTGGAGTTGTTTTGCATGGGCAGGTTTTTTGCATCATGAAATCGTCGCTGTTTATATTGCTAATTGCCTTGAAGCCAGCATTCGCTGCTACTGGACGTATGTCTTCTTTCTGACTCGTGTCGATCAAGCTTTTCTTGCTGATTGGTATTCTCTTTCAGTTGCGCCTAAGAAGTACCTCAGTTTACCACTAGGCGCCGTCAAACCATCAGGATGGCTATTGGATCAAGTACGTTGCAATTGATATGTTTCACACTGCAATGATGACACCTGCTTTGATAGCTCAAAGTCCAGGCTAATGGTCTGGCAGGTCATGAACACGAGTTCTACAGCTAGTGGGCACTGCTTCTTACACCAACATAGTCCGATTAAATTTTGATGAACGACTTACAGTGTCTCACAGACTGATTGGATGGGTGGAGACTCTTTTTACTCGAACTTGGAAGAAGGTAGTGTCAGCAGTAGCATTTAACCATTTCATGAAATGCTAATGAAACTCAAATCTGTATAGCCGGAAGCTATTGGTTTGTAAGTCCAAATAGCTTCTGAGAACAATTATGATGTATATTCAAGTCGACTTCGCAGAATGCCATGGTACCTAGCGGTATTTTGGCCAACAGTTCTGAAATCAATGCGAAGACCTCTGCATTCCTGTCATATGTACTCTCCCACCAAGATTCTACTGGGTGGCTTGGACCAGAAGTTAATACCACTAAACCTCGCTTTCTATGGGGAAGGTAGTTGGCATCTTCTCTCGAAATTATATATCCTGATCATGTTTTATAGGTATCCCTTCATGCTTGGTGCTATTCAAATGGCCGAGTATGATTCTACATTAACCACTCCTGTTGTTAATGCTTTATATAAATTTGTGACTCTGGCAAACACTATGCTGCATGCCGGTCAAGGTTTAGAGCAATGGACAGAATCACGATGGGAAGATTTCGTCATTGTCCTACAGTGGTAAGCCGGTCAATAGATGCAATAAGTGTGACGCTGAATACACCTTGGCTCAAGGCTCTATGATAACCATCCCAATGGACAGGAAGATCTGCTCATTGACACTATGCAACAATTGAGAGCCACCGGGATTCCCTGGGAAAAGGTTTTCAGTCCACAGGTATTTGTGTTATTAGTTACTATATTGTTTCATAAACTTATTGCTACGTCAAGTACTTCCCTACAACCCCAGGTACAAATTTCATATTTTTTTCAATCGTGAAGTAGCTTAGAACACGCTTATGCATAATTTAGTCGAAAATATTCCAGTAAGTGATAATTCATGTGTCTACGTGATCGGTTCTGAATTTTTTGGGCAGAACCCGCTCAACCTACCCATCGCGGTAATACTGTGTTTATACATTCTTATACATTCTGCAACTCACCTAATATATTGTTTCTACTAGTGGCATGGTGTGAATGTGGCAGAGGCGCTTAAAGCTTTGCCAGCAGCCTTCCGTTTTAGTCATAATCAGTCAGGTAACTTGATGCTCTATGTGCTACATGCTTGATAATGAATTTAAATTTTTATAGATCTCGACGCCGCAAGTCAGGGCTGGGACTTACTCTTCCAGTACCATGGTCGACCTTCCGGTATCTTCGCTGCTGATGAATATCTCGCAGGCTTGGAAGCTGCTCGAGGGTAAATATATCTCAACTTCTATCTATCCTTTCTTTTTATACCATTATTAATACACTCACAGAACAGAATTATGCCTGGTCGTGGTACGCAGATAAATCTCTATGCAATCATTTTATTGCTCGCTCATCAACTTTAGGAAACTATGTTTTCGTCAGTTTTCAATCTACTTGCCCTTTTCTCATTTCAGGCTAATTTTATTATATGAAAGTGGCTCCTATCTTTACCAAGTGATCGGCGATCCAAAGTTCGCAGATAGGGTGAGTGTCATAGTCCCACTACATGCCCCTTCGTCATTGAACCGTATGGCAGATTGAACGGATCACATATAATGCCCTCCCTGCTACATTGACCGGAGGTATGATATATTAATATATCGATTTCAGAATGTTTATATGACAACGTATCAAGACATGTGGTCTAGACAATACCTTCAACAACAGAATCAAATAGCCGCCAAGAACATGAATCCGTGAGTACTTAAGCGCCCAAATCCTTTTCAAGAAATTGACCTCTGCGGTTAGCGACCCATTCCCAACCGATGGGTAAGATATATCTATCCTCTTTTTTTATCACATTTAAATCATTGATCCCAACACTACTTAATCAGATCATATTCCAATGTCTTCGGACTCGACCCCAATTACCCGTCAGTTTCAACAGCTTTAGCATGTGTGCGATCTCTCTGAATAATCTTTTGTAGCTGTTGTACGGTCAACCACCCACAGGGGTGGCCGAAGTTTGTCTCAAATGCATTCCTTACCACTCCTGACCAAGCCTCGCTCGTTAACATTTACCTGGGTCCATTCGAGACATCGACAACATTGAGTTCAGGTTAAAATTCTTTTTTTAGTGCTTTTCGGCTATCTCGATTAAAACCTATCTATCAGGGAACCGGGTCAAAGCCGTTGTTGATACACAATACCCCTTCAGTGATACACTGACCACAACATTAACAGCTAGCAAGGCATTTACCTACTATGTGCGCATTCCAAGCTGGGTTGTTGGTGGAACTATCAGTATCAACGGTGGCTCTGCTCAGCCAGTCAGCCCAGTAAATGGCCTCCAAGCTGTCTCGGCTGCTGCAGGGACAACTAAATTTGTCCTTAATCTGCCTGCCCCGATCACAACTGGTTTGTTTTTAGGCTTGAGTCAATGTATTGTAGGCTAATACCATCTTTATAGAGAGCAGACCTCATGGATCTATTGCCGTACACCGTGGACCACTTCACTATGCATTCGACAGTAAGTTTTATTTTTGCACGCACATCTAGCACTACAATGAAGCGCCGTGAAATCCCAGTTGCCAGGAGCCAGAAGGTTCTGGCTCAAAATAGCCAGCAGCCACTTGCAGTGGACCTGGAATTTGATGCTACAGTTAACTGGGAGTACGCGATAGATCCATCAACATTGAAATTCAATTCTGGAATCACTACTCCTGCTCTTCCATCCCCAATTTTCGACTCAGGGAAGCCGCCTCTGACAATCTCTGCAACCGCTTGCCCGATCGCATGGGCAGTAGCCGGAGACACATTCGCTTCGTCCCCCCCAACAAATCCAAATTGCACGGGTGCTCAAACCACTATCACACTGAGCCCGTATGGGGTACGTTGCGCCACTAGATTCGTTTTTCAACTTCAGATCTAACATATCGTACCTCTTTCCTTAGGCTACCAAGTTGAGGATAGGTGAATTCCCAGTTTTCCAGTCCAAGTGAATGGAGTAGGGTTCTACTGGAATTCCTTTTCTGTTTCTTTTCCTTTATCTGTACTAGTGTGTTGTGCAATACGTGGACCTTAATGCAAAGGAATGCAAATCTCTATTGAAGGAACGCTCAAGTTCCAACCGGGCGCCTACAATGCATATAATACAAAGTACTCGAATTGATCCTCTTTGTGGGTCGCATTGAAACAAGTGCGAGTACCACGGCCATACTGACATATATCCTCGGAAATGGGTTCCGTCGTGCAAGGCGTCATCAGTCTTACTTGTTTTGGATCCGCGGCTGACTCTAATCAAAATATTATACATGTTTTCTTTTTCTTTTGCTCATCTTTCATGATGATGCTCAGTGTACCGTAGTATGCTTCCAGCGGTGGTTGGAAGACGCTGCCCTCAAACTACACATACACTGGTCATCCCTGTCAGCACTGCTGTACATGTTATACGCAGCAGACAGCAGACTATCGGATGGCATCTCACGACATGAACTGTAGCCCGACTCATAGGCACCGTGCAACCCGACGTCCAAGGGCCGTAAGGGTGTTGTCATTTCCTTTTTGGGAAGAAGAGGGCCGTGCACGGCGCGGTGTGAATTTGTGGCACCGCCTCTGATGCGACTCTGCACAGCGCTCTCGTCATCACTAACTTGAAAACATCAACCGAGTCAGACTAGCGACCCTGATGACGAAAACACGCGCTCATGGGTGGGGTAAGGCTGTGGACCCCCGTCGTCTGCTAGGACGAGGTCGTATCTCGGTGCATCTGGGTGGCTTGAGCGCTCTGATAGGAGTTTTGATCGCTCTCAGGAATGGAGCCGGTTGTGCTGCGAAAACCATCTATCAGCGATGGTGGAATAAACTCATGGTTGTTTAATCTTCGGTTCTGAGCGCGTTCTACGCTAGAATCCGCCCCCTCTTGAAGTGAGAGCGTCCTCGTCGGATCTGTGTTCACATTCTGTGAAATTGTGTTTCGATGGCTATATCAATGTTTTATTGTTTTCCCTTCATTTCAATGTTCGTGATAATTGATTGGAGGACGCGTGATGTCGCTGCGATATTTCGGGCTATGCATCCTCATACCACTACCTAGTTCAGGTTGACAAGGGATTGAAGCATGGGACGACTGATGCGGGATTGCGACACTGCCGAGAACGGACATGAGGCGGGATTTGGCCATTAGATCGGTGAGTCAGAGATCGTAATTTCCGCTGTGCAAGGTATCCGCTACTGATAGGCGGCGCCAGGACATTCAATAACTTGAATTTTCCGCATCGGGACATTTTGGCGCGCGTTTCTTGGAATATATAAAGGTAGGTGAGGAGACAGGATGGAGTCAACATTAAAAACACGACCCATTCTACGACTACCATCGTCATGTCTCTCGAGAAAATACCTGCTATCCTGCTCACTGCCTTTGGCGTGCATATTTGTGCACAATCGCCCACACCTGTGATACCTGAAAACGAGAGGAAGATGAAAGACGGTGTGTTGGACATTCAGATTGGTTCACTCATTGTCAAGGTATGTTATTTGCAAATGAGTTATCAAAACATATATTCTAATTCTCCTTCTTCTAGAGTGCATTCTGGATACACTCTGCTGTAGAGCTATTCATCATCGGAGGGGCTGCAATTTGCCCAGAATCAACATCGTACCAGCAAGCCCTGCAATATCTTCTACCCGTCGGTCATGGATCGGATCGAATTTACCTATCCCCTTTCACCGCCATCGCCGCACTTCTCATTGTAGTTGGAGCTACAATCAGATACCTTTGCTATCAGGAGCTAGGAAGACACTTCACATTCCAAGTGACTGTGCTGAAAGGACATAAACTAGTGACGACGGGACCATACTCTTACGCACGCCATCCTGCGTATACTGGGTCCGCCATGGCTATCGCAGGCATCGTAATGTGGTGTCTGGCACAGGGGTCGTGGCTGAGGGAGAGCTACGTGCAGGCAGGAGGTGATTGGACGGTCATCCTCATTCCCGCTGTTGCAGTTGCATTTACGCTTGCTTTCGTGATCAACGTGTTGCGGAGGATTCCGACCGAGGACAGACTACTGAGAGAGCAATTCGGAGAGGAATGGGAGGTTTGGGCAAGTGCTGTGCCGTACCGCATGATTCCTTTTGTATATTAAAATTCGCAAGATGAGGTTCTGCCCTACCTTGTGCGTTTGGATCCTATAATACCCTGATAATAATAGGTCAACGCCTATGTATGTACATGTAATTTAAGTAATAATAGCTTTCGTCGGTGTTTTCCTATGAATATCTCGCTTAAAATGCTCCTTTTGAGCCAAGCAGTACCAGTCGATTTGAATGAGTTGCGGAACTAGAACACTCTGAGCGCTAGATGTTGCAGCCTTAAGAAAGTAAAATCATTTCAAATAGTCCTGCCAGCGCGCAGGGCTGTGCCGAAGAGAACTTAGAGAAGACCTACGGGATGAAGGCGCCGATGACACGCTCCAGATATTTACGAAAGAATGCAACTAAAGAAACTAAGTCAATTGTCGGAATTTTGAGGCGGCGCGACGGTAGTGTATGTATATAAAGAAGGCGATATTGTAAATGGGAGAGACAGCCTTCAGTATGTCTTTTGCCAAAATTCCTGCCATTTTTTTGATTGTATGGGGGATCAATATCACTACTAGTCCTCCAACTCCAGCAATCCCCCAACACGAAAGGAAAACGAAAGACGGCCCACTTGATATTTTTGCTGCTGGCCGTATCTTCAAGGTGAGTCTTGATTTAATTATCACTGCGGAACACTTAGTTTAGTCCGACCCCTTTGAATTCAGGTCGCGTCATGGGTACATGCTGCAATAGAGTTGGCCATTATATTGGGATCACATCTGTTTCCAAGATCCCGACTAGTCAGGGAGGTCTTCGGCTACCTTTTGCCTGGTTGCGTGGACGCAAGTAGCAGAATCTTTCTGACGCCGACGACGGCTCTTGCAGCAGTGTTGATGATTGGGGGGAGTTTAATCCGGCAAGAGTGTTACAAAGAAATGGGGCGACATTTCACCTTTCACGTCACGGTGTTGAAAGACCACAAGCTCATTACCACAGGGCTTTACTCCATCGTGCGGCATCCCGGATACACTGGCATCATGATGAACTTTGCTAGCCTTTTCATGTATTACTTTTCGGAAGGGTCGTGGTTGAAGGAGAGGTTTCTGCGATTTGCAGAGGGATCCTCAACGGGCGCTTCTTCCACATTTGCTGTGATCGCTTTCGTTTTCAGTTGCTTTTGGGCGACGACGATAATGTGCAGGGTTCCAGCGGAGGATAAAATCTTGAAGGAGCATTTTGGGAAGGAATGGGAGCAGTGGGCGAGTAAAGTACGATATCGATTGATCCCTGGAGTGTATTAGATAGGCACCTAGAAAGAAGCAGAGACCGTGCTTTCCAAGGCTAGGAAACATTGGGTGGCAATGCCCATTGGCGAGGAGTTTGACTGTTCATTAGAATAGCGTTGCAAACCATGAATATGGTATATCGGTTCTCCACTCTTGACAAGTCGCGCTTGAAGGGTCTTATTAGTCGGACAAATGGGTGCGTTTATAACAATGCTTGGAACAGACGACGGTGATAGATCAATGGTGACGTAGTATCTTCTAAGAAAAGATCAGGATTTGGTTGAGCGAACGTGCACGTAGCATTGGCGTCGTGCTAGTGTCACCAAGCTGCAGCGCGGGCCGAGACATCAAGTAGAAAACAAGAGCTTTAGCCATTCAATATACTTCCGAAATTCCAAAGTTATCCCAACTTCATGAAAGTTACTATATAGGGTACCGTCGTACCATGTACTACGGACGACGGTGCTCCATATAGCAAGATTTTATGAAGTGCGCAAAATTGGAACAACAAGAACGTTGTCCAAGTGCGACAATTGAGACTCCCCGCACCACTAGGGCGACCTTACTGCCATTATCTGGCCATGCAGTATTACGCATCGGGTCAACCAACGTCTTCAAAAAGACACAGGGGCAGATATTTGCCGTAAGACGGCAATTGACCGACGGACGTTTCAGTTGACTGGCAGTCTGGCGCGGAGGCTAGCCCACATGGTCTGACAGAAATAAATGAGTACATATGTATAAAAAGGACGAGAATAACACGTTGGGAATTTCAATGTCTTTTGCAAAGCTTCCTGCAATTTTGCTCCTTGGACTAGGGGTTCATGTTAGCTCAAGGCCCCCCAATCCAACAATAGCTACAGGGGAGAGAAGGTTCAAAGATGGTCCAATTGACGTCCGTTTGTGGATTCTGATCTTTGAGGTACGTTGGCCGTGACATAAACTGTAATCGATGATTGACCCGGGCGTGGAGGTTGGGTATTGGACACACGCACTCATCGAGGTAGCGATCATTCTAGGGGCACACTGGTGCCCCGAGTGGGGCCGATGCAAACAAATTGTGGAGTACTTACTTCCTCATGGACAAGTTTTTCTGTCACCAGCAACAGTGGTAGCGGCCGTGCTTGGGGCAACAGCAGGCGCTATCCGATACCAATCCTTCCGGGAATTAGGAAGACATTTTACATATCACATCACGATCATGAAAGACCACAAGCTCATCACGACAGGTCCGTATGCACTGGTCCGCCACCCAGGGTACATGGGGTGGACCTTTCTGTATCCTGCAATGGCGATATATTACATGGCCCCGGGATCGTGGTTTAGGGAAACTGGAATGTATGCGCGCAAGGAAGGATGGTTGCTTATCCTTCCCATGTTCATCGCGTCGGTGGCGTTGATGGAGCTGGCAGTACGTAGATCAAACGCAGAGGACGAGTTGCTAAAGAAAGAGTTTGGGAAAGAATGGGAGAGGTGGGCTGACAGGGTTCGCTACAAATTTGTGCCTGGATTGTATTAGACATCACGTGCGCGCGTGTAGACAGTCGCGTTTAGGTCGCGGCAAGCTGCTCAGCTCACGGCAACTTAGCAAAATTTAGTTCGCATCTTCTAGGCTCGTAAGTAAGTATACACCAGCGTTTTTGACACATTGTGTAAACACATAACGCGGTACCTATCTAGAAAAGCGACGAAATTCACAGAAGAGCTGATTCGTCAGGCTACGCATCTTCAGCTGAATCTGAGAGTTGGCTGGGACTGGGATTGCATCTGCTTCTCAAGTCGCCAGTAACCCCATACTTCTCAAGGCACCCCTTGAAAACCACTGTCGATGAAAGTAGTTGGATATTCCTGATCGCGACAATGGCTGCAGCCGCACCCAAGCACTGGCGGTAATAATGACACTGGAGTGGGAGAAGTTCAATGACGCTATGGTGAGTGCTATTTTCGGGCAACGGCGATGTTGCGTATGCGGCAGGTTCAGAGGATCATCGATCAAACCTTAAGGAAGCGTTGGGATAATATAGAAGCAGTGGGAAAGTCAGTTACGATATAGAATGATACCTGGGGAGCATAAAATAAGTTTGCCAGATAAAAATCAGACAAGGGTTTCGCGCGGTCAAGTCGCCGGAAGATTTCAACTGTGGACAAGCAGACAAGTCCTTTGTGGTTATCAGTTTAAAAAACAGGAGTCACAACGAGTAAAACTGAAAACTGAATGTTGTTTTCTTGTTTGTGAGCAAAGTCTTATCGGTCGAGGGGGCGAGTGTTGGATATGAACAGAGATATGTGTCAGAAAATGGTTGACAGAACTTTGACTTGATAAATACTTTTCTGGAAATGATGCTAGGATTAAACAAGTAATGAGTTTGTGAAAAGAGGGATAGACACATCTAACAAAGGGTACATACTGGAGTAGTGTCGGGGCTGGTATGTCTCCGAGTTACACTACAGGGTAAATGGAGCATCAGTTAGCAGCTTTCTTCGTAGTTTCACTTGAATAGATCATTCATGTTTGCAGCATCTGATCAAATGACTTTCAAAAGAGGGTATAAGTCTGATAATCAAGTCATTATTACTCACACAAGCCAGTTATTAGTAGTTCCTGCTAGATATCGAGGCATATAAGAGCGACAAGAGCAGCACATTTGGCATCACCGCAATGTCAATCGCAAAGATTCCTGTAATTCTGATCCTTGGGATAGGGCTTCATGTCAGCGCAAGTTCCCCGAATCCAGCAATAATAGCAAAGGCGGAGAGAAGATTAAGAGACGGTGGAGTTAATATCTTTATGTGGCTTCTAATTGTGAAGGTATGTTGGGTGTAAAGCGGACTGTAATCGATGATTGATGGTAGATAGCTTGCATATTGGGCTCACGTATTCATCGAGGTAGTGATCATTCTCGGAGCCCACTGGTGTTCGGAGTCGAGTGCATACAAGCAGATTGTGGCGTACTTGCTTCCTCATGGGCAAATTTTTCTATCACCAGCCACTGTTATAGCGACTGGGTTTGGGGCGATGGCCGGCGTGATTCGATATGTTTCCTACCGGGAATTAGGGAGATGTTTTACATTTCATGTCACGATCCTCAAAGAACACAAGCTCATCACGACAGGACCGTATGGAATGGTTCGCCACCCTGCATACCTTGGCTGGATCTTGCTGTATCCCGCGATGGCGATGCACTACACGGCCCCGGGATCGTGGTTGGGCGAAAGTGGGATATATACACGAAAAGAAGCATGGTTATTCATTTTTCCAGTGCTCACGGCGTGGATAATATTGTTGGGAGTAATGTTAAATAGATTAGAGGCAGAGGACAAGGTGTTGAAGAAAGAGTTTGGGAAAGAATGGGAGGCGTGGGCAGGCAGGGTTAGGTACAAACTGGTGCCTGGGTTGTATTAGTGATCACGTGCTGTTAGGTCGCGAAATGACCTGCCCTAACGCGTTTTGTTGACTGTCCAAATCGGGAACGGAAGAACAGTAATCGTTTGTGGGGTTAAGTTCTTGTCTAATGCAAGCTCTTCGTTGCGACTAGCAATGTCCAGCGATCCGTCAGACCTCTGGTCTCCTCCAGAGGGGACCCAAACTTACACAGATACATATTCCAGAAATTCCTATACTTCTCGCTCAGGTATGCGTCTCCACCGTACGTTAGCCGCTCATGCTGATACTTTGGTAGACACACAGCGTTTTTCCTCCGACGGCGAGGATTCTACCCGGCACATGCGCCGTGTAGCAGTTTCTCCTTCTCCTTCTCAACAAAATGATGACGACGATGTGGACGACGACGACGACGACGACGCGTACAGCGATGACAACTCTTTAGACGAAGTCGACGCCACTCTCAGCAATCTTGATGAAGAACTTGATGATACCGAGCAAGCACTGACCGAATGGTCCCATGGCTACACATCTCCTACTTTCTCCTCTGCCACAGGGACATTCACATATACAGGAAGCTACACGGGATCCCCTTCCTTTGTTTCTCTCCCAACCTTTTCCCCTCGCACACCTCCGCAGCATGCTCTTGACCCTAGAGTTCGTCTCAGCAGAATCACAGAAAGGACAGAAAATTCCCGTCCCACCTCCGCGGCATTTTCGACCGCAAACCGTACTGCTGTTCCGACCCCAGACAATATAAGAAGGTCTCTGCATCTCGGGAGCAGCGCTCCTTCACATTCACGTTCATCCACCGACCCGAGCTCTGATCGGACCCTGCCTCCCCCAGGACGTCTCAATGAGCTCAGAGCCGTTTTTGAATCTCAAAGTCCCTCCACGAGTCATACGCGTGCGACATCTACTCCAGGGTACCGTCCTGCTAGTCCCATGTTTGGTACAGGAACCGGCCCTTCTCTCACTACGGGACAAACGTATAGCTCGCGTCCTTCTTCTCCATCCAAATCAGCGGCATCTTCGGGATCTTACACTGGGAGCGATGTCCGCTCGAGCCTCTTATCCCCTCCCAACAGGCCGTTGACTTCCAGCGGATTCAGATCTATGACCCCTGGTGCGACCACCCGAACAGGAACAGGCACTTTCACTGGTCCAACGCAATCTACATCCCCGAGCATTTTTTCGAATACCAACACTTGGAATAACAATACCAGCGCAGTCACGCCGAATGCTACCTATACCACCCCTACTTCCGAGACAAGAAGTTATACTGATACCACCAGGACGTATACCGACACTGGAAGAACTTATACCGATACCGGCAGAACGTATACCGACACTGGAGGGACCTACACCGGTACTGGAAGGACATATACGGATACTGGAAGGACATATACCGAAACTGGAAGGACATATACTGACACCGAAACCGCTACTCGTACATCTGTGACGCCGACATCTGGTTTGCGCCGGCCTCATACCTCCCCTCGATCTCCTCTCGCATCGGTTCGCAATATTGTAGCGCTATGGAAGGAGCGCACGCCTGCTGCGGGTCGTGCTGATGAAAAGTCGGCTCCTGGGTCTGTGTCCTCGGTCTCGCCTACTGGGGCAGGTGATAATGATGGTGTTCGTCGGCGCCTGGGTAAGGCGAGCGCCTTGTTAAGAGAGTCGAGGGCGACCAGCAACCCTCCTGTCACTCCAGCAAGACCTGCATCGGAAGATGCGGGTGATAACATGAGTGTTCGCAGTGGACGAAGTGGAGTATTCCCTCCTGGATTTGATATGACTGAACTTAGTAACTATGCACAAAGCAAGGAACCGGTAAGTTTCACATTTGTGCTCAGCAATCTTATCAACTGAATGATGCCTCGAATAGCCAATTCATATCGGTCTCCTTTGGTACCTCAATGTACATGCGTCGCCTCCATATCGCTGGCAGAGATGCCAGGCTCTTTTGTACCCTCACATGCTTCTCCTTTCTTGGCTCGCGCCAGGTGGAGGTCGCGGTATAGTCGCTCTTGATCTTTTGAACTGCACCAGTGTGCAATCGGCTCCGTCACCTACTCATCCTAGCGCTCGCGACGACGTTGGCACGATGGCCGCAAGGCAACAGAGTGGAGAACCTGCGTCGTTGCCTCTAATGGATATGCTTGTGCCTTTCCATATGATGTATGCCGACGGAGTTGAGAGGTTAGCTGCTGAGAGCCTCCTTGAAAGGCAAAAATGGGTTAATAGGCTCTGGTAAGCTTTTTTCTATCTATTTTCATTCTTCAACATTTTCTAATATCTTTTCTTTCCGTGCTGTAGGGAAACTGTCAACAGGCCAATTGCAGCTGTCCCAGATTCAGTGTCTGTGACCCGCTCTCCGACAGGCTCCATCCGCACCATTATGTCAGTGAACAGCAGCAGCAGCAGCGCCAGTGCCACGAGCAATGGCTCGCGATCGACGTTCTTTGTTCCTCCTTTGAGCTCTCTTCCAGACATTTCAGATTTCCAATCCCAAACGTCTGGATTGTCAAGGCACTCGTCCATCGTTTCGTCTCATCATACTCGCACCGTCGATGACACTGTCATACGTAATCAAGAGTATGTTTACCCCGGCGACCCTCGAGTTATCACTCCAACAAGAGGAAATTCGTTGAGGCGAAGCAGTTCATTAGCTGATTTGGATGAAGAGTTCAAGTCAGCCCTCGATCGCGCACGAGGACCCGGTGGGCTGTTTGGCTTTGGAGGCTCTCCTGTTACAATCTCCAGCGGCTCATCGCTGGGCAAAAATGTTTTCGTGACACCACCTCCTACTGTCACCAGGACCAGCGATCGTTCGCGCTCCGACACGGACGAAAACTTCTTCAGTGCTGGATCGTCTGATGGAGGACGATCTGGTATTTCGTCCACTTACTACTCCCACACGTCGTTGACACGCACACCGCAAACGACTACGGTAACAGGCATGAGCGCAGTTTCGCCCAGCCAGCTTATGTCCTCGACGATGACGTCCTCTTTCCGATTGAGCGATTCAGGTTCGTACAGGAGCGGCGACTCTGATGATATTTCTTTTGCGGACTCCCCATCGACTTTGTCGCGCGCGAGAGGCATTAGGAGGAGAGCCGCGGGCACAGCAACATCCAGGTCATACACGTCTGGATACCAGACAGACGCGTCGCAGTCGCAGTCAGATAAGGAAAATGACAGCGGCTTGGAGAGTGCGAGTGTTGTGAGTGGAAGTGTAAGCGGCAGCGGTTCTCGATCTAGGACGCCGAGTGGGACTTACACCCCTCGGAGTGTCGGATCGTCGCTTAGCGGAAGTTACAGTGCCGGAAGCTACCTGGACAGCCGCAGCCGCACGCCGACGGGCAGCTACACAGGCAGCGAGCGCTCGAGGAGCGAAATTTATTCTGGCAGCGGCAGTTATTCGGGAAGTGGAAGTTACACTCCTGGAAGTGGTGGATATACTCCTGGAAGTGGCAGTGGGACGTATACTCTCCAAGATGGGCTTAGTATGGACAGTCCTTCGAGCGGTGATTATGGGGTGCCGGAGTTTGGACATCACACGCCAATCTCGTCGAGCGAGACTGGCTACGATGTTTGTCCTTCTTCTGACCTGTCTGATTTGACGAGGAGGACTATCACGGAGACTATCACTGAGACACCTCTGTCGTATGGATCGGACACACTCTCGGAAGTCGCCTCAGAGAAGTTTGTCACAGCGTCGCAAGGGAGCACAGAATATGGTACTGCTCTTGTACCTCCTCAGTCATCCAGAGCCTCTATTACTTCTTTCGAGTCGTTGCTCACTATTCCTGGGTCGGAGACAGAATATCTTAGCGCTGACTCGGAGTCGACAGAATATAAGACGGCTTCTGAGCCAGGCATCGAAACAGAGTACGCGACAGCCTCTGAACCAGAGGTGTCAGAGCGTTCTGTCGAATCAGTTTATGTTACTGCGTATCCTTACGAAAGTGACGTAGAAAGTATAGCGGAGATCATTCCATCGACGACCAGTTCTCCACTTTCGTCACTTCGCCTGCTTTCATCTGAGCCAAGAGAGGATCGCAGTGTGGTAGACATTTCGTCCGACTTGCCGTCGATCAGATCGCCTACACCTTCGACTAGGTCGCCTACACCCACACCACTCGCAAGGTCCCCTTCAGTTCAGACACAATCTTCGTTGTCTGAACTTCTGCCTGAAGAGATCCCTCTGCCGCCCGATGGACCGCCCACGGAATCTCCTGCAACTGTTACGCCTTCGCTCCTGTCTGAGTTGCACCCCGAAGAGATACCTCTCCCTCCGGACACGCTGTCAATCTCGTCGCCATCAGTACTTTCAGAGCTGACCCCTGAAGAAATTCCTCTCCCACCGGATGCACCTTCGGTTTTTTCGCCATCGGTGCTCTCAGAGTTGACTCCTGAGGAAATTCCTTTGCCCCAGTCCGTACCCTCTACGGTTTATCCACCTACGCCCCGCGATCTGCCGCCGCTCCCTGTTGAGGTTGAACGTACTCCATCACCTCCTCTTCCGCCTCTTCCTACATCATTAACCCCGACCACAGTTTCACTCTCAGCGTCGCCGACACCACTTATTGATAGCTCTGTGTCTCAGCCTGACATACCTACTCCGACGTCATTCCAGTTGCCACCACTGAGTGAATCCACAAGGCCTGAGGAACAAAGTGAGGAAGATGCCTTGGAGGAAGAGTCTGTTAGCTTGAGCTTGTTGTCGTCGCTTCCTCCGTCGACTTTGGGCTCGACATCTGTCATGACTCCGACTTCGATTGCGCTGGTCTCACCATCCACCGCCTCACCTATCCCGCCATCAACACCGCTCGTTATACCGCCAACCCCTGCCAGGAGTCCGTCAATAACCCAGTCGACGATATCGAGCTCAGGAGGGTTGTCATCATTTACTCAAACGTCATCGTCGTTAATGCCTCCTAGCCCTCTACCTTGGGCAACTGCGACGGACGTCTCGTACGAGTCATCAATTCTGGCCCCATCGCCATCCATCCGCTCTTTGGCATTGAACGATGAACCTGATTTGTCGTTTGAGACGTCTATTTTCAGGCCAAGTGGGTATTCTTCGTCGAGTGATCGTATGAGTACTATTCCACCTTCTGTGTTTGCGCCAACGACGGCTCCTCATTCGCCTTTGCCTCCTTTGACTCCGGTTCCGGCTCTACCACCCTCAATTTCGTCTGGGACTGATGCGCTCACGCCATCGAGCCTCATGTTCAGCTCCGAATCGTCGAGTAGCTTAGGGCGTACTTCGTCGATTTTGTCGTCGATTTCGTACGACTCTCAGTCTTCTCTGAGCTCCTCGATATTCGATTCTCGTTCTGAAATTGAGGAGCCCGAGTTTGAGCAACCAGAACCTGAGATTGAGCCTGCGCCTGAGCCAGTGCCAGAGATCGAGTCAGACTCTGAACCGGAATCTGAACCTGTGCCAGAGCCGATACCTGAACAGGTGCCAGCGCCAGCTTCGGAACCATCGACAGTTCCTTCTCTGCTCAGCACACCTAGGCCATCTTCGGTGAGTTTTTTCTTTCTTTTATCTTTTTTATCTTCAATTAATATCATTTAAATGCAGCCTTCGTTGCCTTCTTCGCATATCAGTTCCATGCCTACTCCGGAAGGCTCTTTGATTGTCAGCTTTACAACACCTCATGGTAGTGGAGATACAGAACAGTCGAGTCTTCGAACCGTACCCACCATATCGACTGCGACGGAACGCGACCTTTCTCGTGACATTGACCGACTTGCTGACGAGCTTCGTACTTATGATCATGCAAGAGGCTTGGAGAACCAAGACATCGCAGATAATGTTAGGGCACTAAGGGATGAATTGCGCGATTTAGCCGACTTTCTTCAGAGGCCACAAACCCCTCGAACACCTCCTGCTCCAGTTATCGTGCAAGCACCGGCACCATATGTTGTTGTGGGCCCCCCTCCCCCTGTACCTGCGACGCCAACTTACTTGGAGCCTCCCGCACAGGAGACCCCTCGTCGAGGTGTCCAGCTTATGGATCGGCCTGTGGGTGGTAGCAGCGTTATATCCTCGCTGCATCTGAGTGGTCCACGAATTGTCGAGATAACTGATGCTATTCCTCGAGATCAGGGTCTTCTCAGTCGTTCAGCCAGCAATGCAAGCAGCATGGTGTCATATTTGTCCTCTCACCATTCTGATGATTATATCTTTGAGGAGGAGCCTGAAATGACATCCATTGCCTCTCCCGCTGATGCCTGGAGGCAAATGTCCACCACTGATGAAACTTCGTCGTCCAGTCCAGGCGAGGAAGAGACTGATTCTTTGGTTTCTTCCAGCCCGTTGAGCATTTCTGATGACGATACGGAGATACCTCCAGAACTTCCCCCGCAGCCCGAACAGCCTAACCTTCTTGAACAATCACTTCGAGCCATTCAAGACCAGCTTCGGGCTCTTGAAAATGGTCAAGTGTCCACCAAAGATATCCTCGATGAATTGCGACAGCGTGAGCTGCCACCTGCGCCTGAAGATCACACAGCAGAGCTGGCAAATCGTCTCAACAGAATTGAGGATCTTGTTCGTAGCCTTGCAGAGCAGGGTCACCCCAAGGGCCCCGAAATTCAGACCATTTACCTTCCTGCTCCTACAGTTCCGTCTGCTCCCACCACCACCAATAGGGATTCAACTATCTCAGACTCGTCGGATTCGATAGATCGTCTTCGCGACATTCTGAATGGATTGGCTGATCACCCCGAAGAGCATACGCATATGCCTGTACCGCAGCCTCCTCCAGGACCATCAATCGCTGAAGAGATTGAAAGGATTTTGTCCGCTCGAAATTTGACCCCCACAGCTCCTCCTGAACCCCCAAGATTTGATGGCATCCATTATCAACCTGCAGAGCGTGTTCGGCCCAGGAGCATAAGTCCCGTGTCAATAGAGACATTACAGCCACGCGCGCCTTCTGTTCCTGTTGGTGGTCGGTATAATGCTTGGCCACCATTACGACCACCTCCATGGATACCTCGATTCGATAGAAGCCGGGGGCCTCCATCTGAAACCGAGTCGTCGAGTCATCTTACTTCGCCTCCTCCTCGCCATCACCCGCTCTCAACTGCTCCGACAACTACACCTGCGCCAATGCCACCATCACAGCCTCAGACGAACACTCAAACAGAGACTGTTCCAACAACGACAAGGCCAATTAGCAAACTACCCCCTCCTCGACCGGTTTTCGTATGTCTTTCAGATCGAATTTCTTGCACATGCTAAATATTAATTTCTTAATTAGCCGGAGAACAATATGTATAATGATCGGTCTCCCTCTGCACCAAGTGCTTTGGGAGGTGGCCCTCCACGACCCCCGGGTACTAGCTGGTATCGTCAAAAGCCAGACGACAAAAGAAGGGTGAGTAAAATATTTGGTTTTAATTTCAACCGTTAAACTGTTGCCTCCGGCAGACCGAAGGAAATGTCCCGAGTTCTTCTCAGTCTCAGCAACCGCAACAGCCTACAGCAGCTCCTTCAGCGCCTCAACCTGCCCCGCAGCCGATCTACATACCGGTGCCACAAGCTCCAAGTGGACCTGTCCCCGTGAGTCCAAGATTTGTCACTTTTTCATTTATCTGACATTTTTCAGGTTCAATTACCACCAATCTTTGATTCATTGATGGAAATTCTAAGAGTAAGTTTAGTCAGTTACATTCAACTTTTCAGGATTTTACTCACCCACAATCAAGGAAAATCGATTGGCCCAGCTTGCGACTGTTGACCAACAGCGTGAACTGATGAGATATATGAGGGGTCTAAATGAATGGCTTGAAAAGGACGTGTATGATCGCCAGTCTGAAATTCGCGGAGTTCTTGCTCGAGTTGAACAGCTCAGTCATGATCTTCGTGGACTACAAATGCAGGGTAAGCAGACTATATGCGCAATTATGATATGACATCTTATAATACAATCAGGGCAAAGAACGCCGAGCAGTTCAAGTAGCTCATCAGATGAAGGACCTGGGCGTTATGGGTATCCTCCTGGACCTGGATCTCGTATCCCAATGCCTGAACCGGAACATCAGCGACCATATGGGTTTGTACCCTATACTGCCCACACCGGCCCTGTAATCCCAAATGTTGTTCCTACCACGCCTGTGCCACCTTTCAGACCTGTTATGCCAGACATGCATCCACATGGGTCATTCCCCCAACCTCAACCTACGGTAATCATTAATCCAGGCGCTATGGGCGGAGGGGCCCCGCCTCGTATTCCTACTGATGGCTATGCTCGTACACCTGGCCCAATGCCCATGCCTCCACCTCCTCCCCAAGAAGACATTGAATTCATCCCTCCCCCATTCACCAGTCAAAGTACTGGTTCTCCTCGAACCCATGAACCTCCACTTCCAGTTCAAGTACAACCATTCCCTTCAGGCTTAGGCTCGAATGTCATTCATGTCCCTCCTAGTCCTTCGAGCTCAAGAACTGATAGCACAGAACGTTCGGGTAGATCAAGGAGACGGTGGTCCTCGCGAAGCCCGAGGAGGTCATCACGGGGGCGAAGACACGACAGTCGCGATACAAGAAGAACGCGATACGATGATAGTCCACCTAGGCGATCCAGAACTCCAACTGGTCGAGGTCGATCCCATCGGTCAAGTAGTGGTCACAGACAGTCAATACCATTAATCATCACGAATCCCTCGACGGAAGGAGTACCAGCTGTTGTACAAGACCCAAGACATGGGTTTCAAGGTGTCTCTCCATCGCAGCAGGGTGCGCCGCCCATACAGATGGAGCCATCGCAGCAGGGTATGCCGCCCATACAAATGCAACCCTCTCAGCAAGGAACCGCGTACCCTCAGGCGCCTACCTTCAATATTATATCACCGTCATCTCGCGGCCGCTCAAGGTCACGATCTAGAAGGCATTCCTCTAGAAGTCCATCTAGGAGACGGTCATCAGAAAGTCGCAGACCCCATTCCCGCGAGAGGTATGATGATCACCGGCGCACTCCTCCACAACAACAGCAGCAGCCCACTATCATCGTTCAACAACCTGGTCCATCCCCTCAGCAGCTTCAACAGCCTGCTCAGCCCATTATCATACAAACTTCTCCGAGTCATGGATCACATCCAGATGACCTTCGTCCTGTGACACCTATAGGTTCTGGGATGCCTGGTATGCCAATGACTGGTATTCCAATGACTGGTAGTATGCCCGGTATGCCAATGCCTGGTGTGCCCATGACAGGGATGCCTGGTGTACCCATGACGGGAATGCCTGGTGTACCCATGACGGGAATGCCTGGTGCACCCATGATGGGAATGCCAATGGCGGGTCAACCGACTGTGATCATGCAGCAACCCAGTCGTTCGTCCTCGAGATCTAGGAGTAGAAGCAGCAGTCGTCGTCGCCATCGCCGATCCCCAGTCCCAGCGGTAGCGCCTGTCGCTCCAGCACCAGCAGCAGCACCAGTGATTATCACAGGTTCACATCGCTCTCGTTCTAGATCCAGGTCTCGTAGTCGTCGACATACACCCCCTCAGGCCCCTGTTCAAATGCCTCCAGCAGGTGTTACCATTTTACCATCTCAGGCCCCACCTTTTGGTGTTGTTCCGCAAGGTATCGTTCCTGGTATGCCTGGTGGTGGTGGGGTCGTCATGATGCCTAGCAGAAGTCGAAGCAGCAGCCGTCATCGCAGTCATGGTCGACACACTCCTCCTCAAGTCGTAGTAGCACAACCACCAGCTGCTCCAACAATGTACCCCCCTCCTCCCACAGCGCCAACTCAGCAACCAATGCCTCAAGTCATAATGCCTGGCTCTATGGGAATGCCGATGGGTCCACCAGTCATTATGCCTACAAGAGGGTCTTCTCGGTCCCGCTCCCGCTCACCAACAAGGCAACAAGCACCAATAATTATTCCAGGTCAACCTTCCCAACGATATCGCTCTCGCTCTCGTTCTCGTTCTCGCCGCAGGCACAGTCGATCTCCTTCTCCTCGTCGCCGCCATCATAGTAGATCTCCTTCTCCCCGTCGCCATCGCTCGCGTTCTCCTCCTCGCACTCAGTATGTTCCAACTGCCATTCCAGGGATGCCTACTGCTCCTCCCGTCATGCTGCCGCCAAGCCGATATCCAACGTACGCCCGTTCTCGCTCTCATTCTCGCTCTCCTCCCCGGGTAGCAGTGGTCGGAGATCCTCGCGCGCAGACACGATCACGAGTTCCTTCGCGTTCGCCTCCTCGTCGTTATAGTCCAACGCACCGTCATTATCGCAGTCGCTCACCAGATGACTGGCACCGCCGCCGATACTCTCCTATCAGGCGTCCTGCCTACTCGCCACCTGATCGTCGTCGATCCCCGTCTCATGGTTATCGTCGGTATTCTAGGTCTCCCTCTTACTCAGAACGCGGTGGATATCATCGCACAAGGCCTCGATATTCTTCTGAGCATGATCGACGTCGCTCATTTTCCCCAGCCAGTCGCCGTGGGGGTCACCAAGCATCAAGACACCCAAGGTCTACTAGAAGCCTATCGCCTCCATCAATACGAAGCCCTTCGCCAGTGCATCGAACTCACAGAACAGGTTCTCGGGGTCGATCTCCCATCAGTCGAACTCGTTCCCGAACTCCAATTCCCATTCAACGCAGCTTTAGCGCTGGTTCTTCCATCCGTCGCCACCCAGTGGGTCCATCGGCGTCCCGTCGTGACCGTGATACATCAAGGCGTTCGCCATCTCGTAGCATTCGCCATGCTGTCACAGGACGTCGAAGGAGCCCTCCACGAACTCGTTCTCCCAGTGAATACACCCGTCGGAGCAGTACACCACGCATATATGTCACAAGTGTTCCACCAAGGCGTGGATCGCCCGAAAGCCAAGGGACTGTAAGGGTCACTGTTCCATCTCCCTCCAGGCCTGGTATTGGATCGTCAAGGCCTGTTCATAGGACGCCCACTATTTTCAGTATCGATGATGCGCCTCGTCGCACACCAAGTCAACGACGACCATCTGGTGGTAAGTTTATTTAATATTTTTCACATTTATTTTAATTAAATTCTACGCATGCTTAGAATCCTATGCTGGTTTGCAACCTTCTATCTACGGAGACCCGGTTCCCCCTCGTGTTCCAAGTGAAGACCCCAGAGTTCCGCCTGCAACCTCCCACGCAGAACCGACTAATCTTGCAGATAGACCGGTCAGCCCTATCCATGGCGTATCCGAACATGATATCCCCTCGAGTGTCCGCCCTTCAACTGGGGCGCCAGGAACTTCTCATGTCGGTACTGGCCCTGCGCAAGTGCACAGGGTCAGTGACTCTATTCGAGCTCCGTCTCATATTACACAGACACCTTCCAGTATAGCACAACCTCTGCCTCCTCCTTCCCAGCATGTTCCTATCGGAGCAGGCGAGCGTCCCGCCATTGTTCAACCTCCTCCACGCCAAGCAACTGCTACGCCATTTAATTTCCAAGTCGCGGAAGAAAGTAGAGGTCAACTTCAAGAGCTTAATGACGCTGCCAATAGGCTGCATTTGACTGCCGCTGCTGCTCAGGAAGCTGAAGACCAGAGAGAGCTTGAATTCCTCAATCAAGAGGAGCAGCGCGAAAGGATTTTCAGAGAGAATGAGGAAAGAAGGGCACAGGAGGCGAGAGAAAGGGCGGCAGATATATTACACGATTTGGAGTCTCGAGTAGCAGCTCTTCCTGCACCACCCAAGGCAGGAGACGAGCCTTTCGTAGGCGAACCTGGAGAACCTGGAGAACTTCCTGCTAGTGATCGAGAATCAATTCGTACTATCAGTGCCATTGCAACACAGGCTGCAAGCCAACATGCTGCTGATGTCTTGGAAACAGTACGACTAGAGCGAGAAGAGGCTGCCAAAGAACGTGAAGAGGCTGCACGAGAGCGCGAACTGTTACTCTCTGAACTTCGGGCGGAAAAAGACCGAGTTATCGAAGAGAAGGATGCACGTATTCGCGCCCTTGAAGAAGAGCTTAGGCAAATGCGAACCGACTTTGAAAGCGAAAAGCAGCAGCAGAGGATAACAGAGGAAGAGGAAGCCGGAGCTCGAGACCGCCAATTCGCGGAACGGGATGAATTCGTGAGAGCCCAATTGGGCGATATTACTAATCTGGTACAGGAGCAACGAGACCTGTTAGAATCTAAGAAGCAGATGGCTGAAGAGCGCCAAAGAGAAAAGGAGCAACGACGGGCAGAGAAAGAAGCGAACAACATCGAACTGCGTGATATGCTCCAGACAATCATCGTAGAGATGCAGAAAGACAAGGCTCGTTATGAGGATGATAAGGCCAAATCTGATGCAGGTATGTCTAGCGATCAAGTATATCCATTCAAACTTTCATTAACCCTGAATCTACTCAGCTATGGAACAAATGATTGCAGATCTGCAAAGGCAGAATGCTGAGCAACGGGAATTATTAACGTCTTTGTCTGAGAGTTAGTGCTTTTACCGGGTTATCACTGAACATAATTAACTTGTTACCTTAGGCTGGCGAGCAGATTGCGAGAGGCATCATGAAGAGACTATTGATGCTGTTAGGTCGACAGCCAACGAACAAATTCCTTTCAATGTCCAAGGCGTAGGTTTTTCGTTAACTCTTATCCTAGGCATCTAACATCTGACATTGGTATAGTATCTCGATGAATTTAGCAGAGCCCTAGCTACTGAAGTTCGCATGCTACTTGGAGAAGTTGGGAAAATCCGAGAGGAGAGACGGGCCCTTCAACAGTTAGCGCTTCCCTCCTTGCCCCATCGATGTGTGCTAATTTGCGATTTTAGCGAAATCGGTGACCTCCTGTGTATGAAATCTAAGTATGGCCCAGGGGGTGAATACGAACCTGATTGGTGATTATTTTTTTTAATATTCTTTACCTTTTCCTTATCGACTTCATGGCATAGGAAACCACCTGGTCCTCCTCCTCCACCACCTGCCGATATACCACCACCGATGCCTGAGATTCTTGAAATGCCACCACCGGTCAAACCTGCCTGGCGCACGGTGCACCCCCGGCCCAAGAAAAAGAAGAAAGCAGAGCCTGCCCCACCCGCTCCACCACCCGTACCTTCCATGTCGGCAGACCCAAGGAGGCAGCTGGTTACTGGATCTTGGGCAACGTGGCATCGTGAGTCTACGTCTTACGTTGAGAAACAGTGATATTCAACTTTTTCTTTACAGCTGACCGTAATGCCCTTACTCCTCCGTCCATCGAACCTACACTGATGGTACCAGGACGAGAAAGCCCTGGATTATTCGGACCACGTACCCCATCGAATGGGTCGATGTATGACCAACGCCGGTGATTTATCTTAGAGTACATATATCTCTTTTTATTTATTTATTCTCTTATTCACGAAACGAAACGACATTCCTACTTGATTCCTACGATACTTCATGCAGCTAACGACAATCCACTCTTTTCTTCATCTATCTTGCGCTATGTATCAACAATTATTCTTTCTTGTGATTGTATATACTTATGCTATTGAATGATAATTTCTTGTTCCCCTATATCTCTTGCTACTATCACATTTGTGTTGTAATGGTATCCTAGGATCAGGAAACAACTCAAGGTACACCGGAACCAGACAGAACTTCGTATAGACCGCTGATCTGGCGTTTGGAGAGATGTTGACTCCAGAAGCGCATGATAGGTTCCCATTCTTGCCTTGATGCGGGCATCCCAGCGGGTTTGGGCCCCAGCTTTGATTCGGTGACATTTTGATATCCCTTTTTGAATGCGGGGATAGCGTCAGAGGGTAGCGCTGTGTCGGCAGGTGGAGATCGGTGGACTATTAGAACGGGCGTTGGACAGAGCAAAGGCAGGGTGGGGTACGACAGAAGAGGGCCCGAGACAGAAACAATGGAACCAAATGATGGTACTGCAGGCGTTTGTGTCCCGTCTGTCGTATTTCCTGAGGTGATGCTTTTCGATTGCAGTTTCCACCAGTATATCCCAAACTCGGCGGCCACAGACCCCCCTTGTGCAAACCCAAAGAAATGAATGCGCGAGATAGGCCAGGCGCAGTCTTTCATCAAATGGTCGATGACCTTGGACAGAAATTGAAGAGCTGGAGTTGGGTTTGGACGTGTAATTGTTTCTCCCAGGTCGTCAAAGGACGTGTACCACTGGTACGCTTCCTCGTAAAGGAACGGGACTCTGTACGCGGAGTATATCGCTGGTGATCGTACTGTCGAAGAAGTTGGAACGTTGACGGCACTCACTGTTCCGGGGCACGCAGTGCAAGTACCGCAGTCTGAGGCAATTTTAAGGATTTCCCCATTTTTGAGAATGGGAGTTCTGTGTCACCTAAATGGTGGTTGGGTTCAGTATAGTCGACGGACTGAACAATGCTATGCGACGCACCAAGACCGTGCAGAAGAATGAGCAAATTCTCGTCAGTCCCATCATCACTAGCCGTGTACGAGAAAGATCCTGGTATCTTGGATTTCTTTGGACTTGGTTTTACTCTCGGTAGGAAGTCTTGCTCAGAGCTAGGCGCTTCTCGGACGTGAAATTCGGACATACGAACGTTGATGATGTAGGTTTATAAGATAGAGTGACGGTAGAATAAATAGTGATGTAATCATCATGTTTACAACCAAAGTTAATGCCATCTATCAATAATTTATCCAACAGAAAAAAGAAATGATATTATCCACGTAGTTTGGAATTACAGATCAAAATGTATAACGATACAGAGAGCTTTAACGTGTAGAGGAAAACAACAGCAGCATAACAAGGCACATTTCTCTCAAGAGTCTACCCGCGCACGGAGACAAGGCAGAGCTTGAAGAAGGCTTGACCGAGGACAATAGCATATAGGGATGCAACAAGAAAAGTAGTAGAGAAGCGAGATAGATATGGAGAGAAAAAGAGGAGATAAAGAAACAAGAGACGGAAGAGATGAGATAGAGACGAGTAGAAAAAAAACTATGAATTTGAAGCACCGGCAGAGCCGTCAGCTGCTGCTGCTGTTGCCGAAAGTCGGTCGTTGACACGCTGACGATGCTGACGATTTTTTAGATGAACTTCGTAATTCGATAACGTCTCGCCAGGACCAGGGGTATATAACTATGGTTAAAGATGTTTGTTAGCACACACCTTCAATTAAAAGCGCGGCAAGAATGTAAACTCACTTTGCCAGGACAATCCAAACATTTGATGCGCCATTCAGGCGTGGTAGACGCGTTGACTTTACGGAGAGTAACTTCAAACCTGTCGTGAGGGTATCTTGCTTGCATGGCTTTTATCGCGCCAGATAGCCATGGCGGAGGCTGAAAAAATCAACAGGAGAATTAACAGCGATCATTTCCAATCATCAATAAAACGTACCCATGTCCTTGAAGGGCTGGCTTGGACGGCCCCTGTGGCAGTAGATGAAGAAGTGTGAGACTGGGAAACAGGCGGAGGTGCTGATGACTCGGCTGCGGGTTGCCTGGCTGGAGTGGCAGGTGCAGGCATAGGTGTACCACTTGACGAAGCGCCCTTGGTATGACTTGACCCGTTCATCTTCACCTTCTGCGCCAACGGCGGCTCAGAAGCACTGGAAGCCGTCGACACAGGCGACATCGCCCGATCATCGTCTTGGTTGGCACCTTGATGACCGGAAGGTGATGGCGAGCGACGAGAACTTTCAAGATCGCCGTTGGACCGAGTAGGTGTTTGGGGCTCCGATGCGTCTGCTGCAGGCGTGGCGCTGTGTGCGGCACTCTGCGCACGAAGGGCCGCAGCGGCGCCTTTCTTCTTCGAAGCCGGAGTTTTGGCGGCTTCGATCTCCTTTTGCTTGAGACCTGAATGGAAATCCGGGTCGGAATTGTATTCCACAGGTCTTGGTCGCCTGTGTCGATGCCAGAATTTGCCTGCACAAGTCTGAGAAACGCCAAATAAAGGAAATACCAACAGAACCACGTACCACATGTGCCACACTGTGATTTATCTCCCAACGGACCTTTCCTACGTCCAACGGCAATGCTCTCGGGACATCCACAGTTGGAACAGTGCCAAACACCATTGATGTAGTTTGGATGCTGTCCGTCCACGAACTCCTTCTCCTTCGCTTCCCGCTCAAGCTCCTTTGCCCGTTTGGCAGTGATAATTTTGTTCGCTCTGCTATCCTGCAAACTGTATGGAGCAACGCTGCTTGACGAAACGGGTGCTTCGTGCTCTGTTGGCTGTGGTGGCATGGAAGACACATCTGCTGCCGTTGATGGCGTCGGCGCAACAACGTGGGCCCGGGGTCGCAACACCGACGAAGGGTACGTAGGAGCCTTGAACAAGCCTTTGGGCTTCTTCTCCTTCGCAACAGCTGCAGCAGACGGCGCGGGCTGGGACACCACCGACGGGGTAGTCTGCGGCATGTACGTCGTACCATTTTCGCTCGCAACCATGTTCGCGATGGTGACCGACGCAGCAGCAGCCGCGGCACGCCGTGACATGGGCGCGTTGGCAGCTGCAGCCAACGCGAGAGTCGCAGCATCAAGCTCTGGAAACCCGATAGCGGGCGTACGGTACGTTCGGATAGGCTCGCGGTCGGGGAGGGCGATGCCTCTGCGTCCTCGGGTGTTGCGTTTTCGGCGCTTGTTGAGGTCCTTGTCGCGTTCTTTTTCAGTGCGTTCGAGCTCGCCGTCGGAGAGGTAATTGAGCAATGGTGTGAATTGTTGAACTTCGGAAACGGGGCGGGCACCGGATGTAAGACTGGGCAAGAAGGATTGCTTGATGTCGTCGTCTTGCACTGCTGTGCCGTCGGATGGGTGACCCACAAGGAACAGTGATTTTTGGTAGGTTTGAACCTGTTCTCGAATTGAATGGGCAATGGCAGTTCTGAAAGTAGCAATTCAATGATGACGGTCCTGAAAAGATAGTATAGATGGAAACGCACTTGAATTCGCCGCCGAGGCCAAGTTCCTGGGTGTAGACTTCGGCGAATTCTTCAGGAGATGCATTGGGGTTGTCTAAATCCCATTCGAACTGATCGTCGAGTTTGATGGAGGCAACGATGATATCAAGCTGTAGTTAAAAAAGAAAGGATACTTCAACTTTGATTCCTGGATGAAACAGAAAACTTGACGTACCTTGATCAATATCCGCATATCCTCATGCATCAGCTTCTCGTCAAGATTCTGCTGCAGCTCGTCTACCGTCATCGGCTTGAACGCTGCCTCGCCCAAGATTTTTTCATCTCCTTCCTCGCCCTTATCCTCATCGTCGTCGTCTCCAAATCCAAACGTCACTTTTTTTATATCATCCGCACCCTCAAACTCGTTGTCGGCTAGCATACTCGCGTCGGCGTCCGTATCGTCGTCTTCCACCTTCAGATGCTGCAAGTGCGGATTCTGGAGCACGGAGCTCTGAGAGGTAGTGGCCTTGCGCTTCTTCCCCCGTTTCTTCCCCGTCACCTCCTTCCTCTCACTGTCCTGTGCCTCATCGTCATCGTCGTCATGCGCAAGCGCACTGACACGTCGCCTCCACACATCCCACCACTTCGCATCATCCGCACCCAGCGACCCCCGAATCAAACCCGCCGACCCACTTTTCTCGCCGGCGGTGTGGTTGGCGTCGGCGTCGGCGTCAGACCCGTCATCGTCGCCATCGTGGTCCTCGTCGTCGTCAACGAGCGAGTGTGCACGGAAGTCGGTGAGTTGGTCTTGGATTGACTTGACGATGATGGCGTGGTAGGACGGCGCGAGGGAATAGTCTTCGACAAGGGATTGCGCAAAAACCTCAGGCGTGATGATCGGGTCTGGTGTTGTTTTATGGTGTGAGGGGGGTGGGGAGAAAGGCAGACAGAAAGGGTACTTACCGTTGAGGTTCCAGATGAACGTGTCGCGCATTTTGTGGTGCTCGACGTCAAATTCTATACGGATAGGAACTAGCCTTTCTGGGCGGTTAGCGTCTTCGGGGCTGATCTTCCTAGGCCTGTAAAATTTGGAACACGCTAAGCTAAGCACTCAAAACATGGAAGAAAACGGAGACTACGTACAACTTGAAGCCCTCTCTTCTTGTGCCCCTTCTGTTACTTCTACTGCTGCTAGTCGCACCTTTCGGTCTTGGATACCTGACGTCGAACCTTGGTGGATGCCTCTCTCTGTACTTGTTGAAATTGCCAGTGCCGTTTCCGACTGCGCCGCGCTCCCACCAGTTGGGGCCCGAAAGACCGCCAGGGGCGAAAACCTCCCGCGCTTCAGTGAGCATGGTTCTCTGCATCTGGCGCACTCGCTCCTCATACTCATTGTCAGTCTCCATCCATGACTTAATTTGAGAGATCGTGGTGGGCGATAGTGGTGGAATCGTTGTTGTTGATGTTAGTAAAGGAACGAGAGTCACAGCGGTTGTTTTGGGATTCAAATTGGTGGATGCTGGGAGTGGAGGCAGAGGGGCAAGGTTGGAGGTTGTATTGGAGGTGCTGGTGTTATTGGGTACTGCCGGGGTGTTTGCGTTGATGGCTGGAGCAACCCCTGGAAGCAAGGACGATGAGGACGCGGAGGGCTGGATGCCGCCGTTGGGTATGCCCATCCCGCCGACTTGGGGTAGCGAGTTAGATGCCATGGAAGAGGTTGAAATGGATGGCGCCATGGGTTGAGGAGCACCACCGTGTGGACTGGAGGGCATGCCTCCTATTCCCATGTTCATCCCCATGCCCATTCCCGGTCGCATACCCATTGGACCTTGCGGTGTCGGCGGCAACGAGCCCTGGCGCATCATGGCTTGCGCTTGTGGGCCCATTTGAGGGGTTGGGGTGGACTGTTGAGGGGGTAATGAACCTTGCCGAATGGGTGTTTGTGGGCCAGACGGGATATGTGGACGATCGACGTTCATCCCACCCATGTTCATCCCACCCATTCCCCCGATGTTGCTCGCCATGCCCATGGAGGACTGAGGGCGGGGCGAATTTCGCTGACCGTTCATTGCGCCGCCCATGCTGGCGTTGCTGACGCTGCCCATGCCCATGTTTCCAGGCATGTTCATGCCGTTCATGTTCATGCTCATGTTCATCGGGTTCATGGCGCCTGTGTTCATACCACCCATGCCAAGGCTGTCGTTGGAGACGCTCCTGGGAAGCCCTGGGGGTCCCATCATGCCGCCTGTTGGACCCATACCGGAAAGCCCCAATCCGCCACCGCCGCCACCGATACGCGGGCTGCCTGGGATGGGACCAGGGCCGATTCCCATATTGGGAGGAACCATCTCGCCGGTGAGTTTGCGCTTTGCGCCGCGGTAAGGCGACCCGATGGTGGGGGAACCTGATGGATTGGGCGGGATTGGGGTGCTGCTGGCTGAATACGGGGGTGCTTGCTGCCCAATGTGCATGCTGGGTTGTTGCTGTTGTTGTTGCTGCTGCTGTGGGTTGGGAGTGTTAAACATTTGCTGTGGCTGCTGTTGGGCCTGTGGGGGTTTGAAACCGTTAGGATTGTCGCCTCTCTGAGACTAGTATGGACAGATAAGTTTTTTAGAGTTTGAATAATTGAAGAAAACGATATACCATTCGACTCAAAGGGCGTTGACCACCCTGCCCCATCATATCGTGCATAGAGGTGGGAATGGTCGGAGAGCGGTGCGCCATGGCTGTACTGGGCCTGGAATGCTGGAGCTGCTGCTGCTGCTGCTGGGGTATACCAGGACCATGGCCTTGAGCTGTGGGTGGTCGTGGCGGAGGCGGAGGCATCATTTGATGTGACGAAGCCGAGCTGGAGGGGCGGTCGAAGTTCTGGGACGGGTTCATGTTCATCATGAGGCGCTCACGATCCATGTTCTGCTGCTGCTGCTGCTGTTGCTGGCGAAGATGGTGAATGTACTTTTGAACGAGGATCTGGCGCTCTTGCTGGGGGAGACCGGCGAAGTACTCCTGGGTAATGCCAGCGGCGGAGAGGAGGGCGGGGATGTTGACCTGTGCCTGGGGGGGCTGTTGGGGAGCATTGTTGGGGAAGGGACCTGTGTTTGGGTTGAAGCCAGAGGGCTTTTGGAAGGAGTTGGGATTCATGGCCTTGTCGCGTGTCTTGACGCGTCGTGGTGTCGCTGTTGGGCTCCAGGTGACTCAGCACAACTGACCCAGACAGATGCCACCGATAAGCTGCTATTTCCTCTTTTATGACTCCCGCGATCCAAGGGAAACTGCGAATGAAAATCGACAATCAACGAAACAATGCCGTTCAATACTCTCCTCCTCGTCCCCCAATCCCTCTCACCGTCCCTTCAGGGCAGGTCTTTCTCTCTCAAGTCACGTGCTCTCTCCGTTGACTTCAAACGTGACTATCGTGACTCTGAGGTAACGGTAGGATCTAGAATGGAATAGAATGAAGAACATATATGTATCTAACCAATAAGTAATCTAATCAAGGGGGTACTCATCAGGAAAATAGGCAAGAAGTAAAATAGATGGTAGATATGGAAGTAATGGGCTAGATAATGTACCATTCATTAGGAAAACAGACAAGGAATAGAACAAAGATAAGCTAAAATCGTTCGAATGGAATCCTGCGAGATGAATGAAGTGTGTGAGTGGGAGAAAAGGAAATATTGGCAGAGAAATGAAATAAGTCCAAGTAAAGAATGAGATATTTGTGGCGACACGAATTTTCGTATGTGTGTAGGGCTTTGGCGGCTAGTCAAAAAGTGACTGAGGAGACGGAAGTCACGTGATTGACTGAAAAATCTGACGCAAAGTAGACGCAACAAGATGTGGCTGATTTGGAGTAAATCTGGCCACCAAAGGCCTGAGCGCTGAAGATCAAAGTTTGTGATTGGTTATAAACTATATGTAATCCAACAAACACAAACCCCAGGAAAAGAGTGGTCCAGACTGGATAGGACAAAACCTTCTCCTAAGTTTCTTAAGGGAGGACGCTGCCTAGGATTTAAGTAGATTAGGATGGTGTGGATTGTGAAGGGTAACGGAAGCAAAATGGTAAGAAGAGGATAACCGGGTCGTCTGGGTACGATGGTAAATAAGCCTTCCGAAAATAGGATAGAACCATAAAATTAGATGGCGGGTGTATATGGAAAGCGTAAAGAAGATGCGTAGAATGCGTATGAGAAATCAATAAATGTGAATCTTAGAGGGGTGGTCGGAAGTGAGTGGGGAACGTTTCAAGGGGAAATGAGGAGATGACTGGGAGTTGGAATATTGTTGAAGGGCTGAATCTTGGAGATGGTGAAAGTGTCCTTAAATTGACAATCTTTCTGATGCTTGGAATAAAGCTATACGTTGCGGGAGTATTGACTAAATCGAGAATGAAAGACTAAGTCTGTCTCGAATGAAATCACTCCAGATGAGTTGACGGAGGGAAAGGATGTCTTGGATCCACTCCTAACGGCGATGGTTGGAAGGAGTAGAAGGAGTAGGAGCGGTGATGGATTGGATGGGGGAGAGGAAGTAGGGAGTACTGGATGTCTGGATAGAAGTTGGATGATTCAATGCTAGGAAGAAGAGGCATTGGAGGAAAAGAAGGACTGGTCTCGGATGAAATCCTCTCTCAATGGAAAGCAAGATGACTTCGGATGAATGGAAGTAAACTTGGTCTCAATGGAGGGTGGAACTGATGACTGGATTGGACTTGGGTTTGGGCTTGGCTTGAACTTGAGCTTGGAATTGAAATGAATTGATGTGGATTGACTTGAAATTGACTTGACTTGGATGAAAATTGACTTGCTTTGAAGAAAGTGGGGACTGGGTGTAACTTTCCTGTCATTTTGTGTAATTCTACTACAGCTTTTATACTAAAAAGCTACGTGAACAAAATACCAATCTGAGCTACTGAAAACCGAGTCATATACTGTACAAAGTGTCAAGAATGAGGCTACGCAAGTGTAACAATAAGCAAGAACAATAAGACATGTCAATATCAACACGACGACAGATAAGAAATGAATAGGATGAGTAAGAAAGAAGTGCATGACAAAGGTGAATGGTAATACAGATTAGATAAAAGAAGCAAGGATGAGTCAGAAAGCATAGAAGATTGGCAAGACAAAGACAATAAAAGCGCAATAGACAATAGAAAAGATATAAATAAACACAAAAGGATGAGTAAGACAAACCAAAAATAAGATAAGATGAGTAATCTGCAGTCTGACGCTGAGTAAGACCATTGAGTTGATAAAAATAGAGTTGACAGTCCGGCTGTGCAAGGCAGTGTAGAAAGCTGTGCAGTTTGATGGTTGACTGATCCGTCGCATAGCCTTGATGATCCGACAGAATGACATGATCCGGAATAACGTGGCTCCCATGTGACGAGTATTGATAAGATAAGATGAGTGGATGACTTATGGAAAGAATGACTGCTTGGGTTGAGGGCATCGTGTGTAGATCCAAAATGAAAATCTCATCTCCAATCAGGATTGGGGTATGATAACGGCAAGACAAAAAAGCCTTCTATCTTTCTCAAACTGCTCTTATTGACAAAATCATTGCATCCTTTGGACAGGCCGATTCTCATCCCGTCTCTGTCCCCATGGACCCAGGACTGAAACTTAGACAACCAGATCGATCCAAAATGTCCTGGAAAGATAAAGATCGCCTCGCAAAATTCCCATATCGATCCCTAGTCGGATGCCTTATCTACCTAACCGTTAGAACCCGCCCAGATATCTTATATGCCGTACAGCAATTGTCACAGTTCCTTGACGCATTCTCATATGCTCACTGGAATGCTGCAATACGCGTAGTCCGTTCCCTCAAGGGAACACAAAATTTGAAACTTAAGCTCAGAGGCAACAAAATCGACCTTATTGGATTCACCGACTCAGATTGGGCCAATTGCCTTGACACTCGTTGAAGCGTTGGCGGATATGGATTCTCACTGGAATCTGGTCTTGTATCTTGGTCAGCACGCAAACAAGCAACAGTAGCAACATCCTCCACAGAGGCTGAGTATGGCGCTGCCTTTAAAGCATCTAAGGAAGCAATTTGGATGTGTACCCTGCTGACAGAGATAAAATTCTCTCCATCTAAAGCTACCCCACTACTGTGCGATAACAACTCCGCGATTATACTTTCCGATGATCCCTCACACCATAACCGATCCAAATACTTCAACATTAAACACCATTTTCTTCGAGAACGCGTACAGAGCGGAGAAATACGCACAGCATATATCAACACAAAAGACAACGCAGCAAATATTTTCACCAAGGCACTCCATCCACAGCAATTCCTTCGGCTTCACAACATGATAGGTCTCTCTTAAAATTACCCCTTTCTTTCTCTTCTTTCTTATTCTTCTTCAATTATTTTACACCACGATTCCGTTCAAGATGGAGTACACATCTTATGGTGAGGAGGAGTGTTGATTTCCACCTAACGTGACTCCCCTCAATGTTTGACGTCATGTAACAAACACACCCTTTTCCACTGTAGATACAAAGCACCTTTATTACATTACATCATATATACAGGGTACGGAAGCTACCCAACACCTCAGTCCAATTATTCGTGACTGAGGTAAGCCCTTTTTCTATTGACTTAGTTAACTATTTTACTTACTGTACCTAGTCGTGGCATTGCCACTTTACCTTAGGTACAGATCATCTAATAAAGTCCAATTATTTGTGACTGAGTCGTGGCATTGCTACTTTATCTTAGGTCTGGATTTCTACATATTATAAAGGAAGGTTAAAGAATAAAGGTGACATCATATAGAAAAAGGATGAGTAAGACTAGAAATCATATAGAATTTACTAGAAAGAAGTGGAGCAAGAAGGCTATGATAAAAGAAATAAACTATCTAATCAGATAATTGATAAGATAATGAAAGGATACAATAAATCTGTGAAGATAAAGAAGGAAAACTGGGGAAACCCTGACAGTTATAAAGAGTCATATAAACTTCTGGATAAACAATAAAAAAACATTCAGGGGGAAGATTTAACAACACTGTCATATTTGTGTAGGTTTCCAAGATATTGAGGGCATCAAAATATGGATTGCCAAACTTTGTTCTCATCTTATTTCTAAGAGACTCATCTACACAAAATACATGTCAGATTTCAGTAGAAAATCTTGCTGTTATATGTACTAGAGATGTGAGCATTAGCAAAGACAAAATTTAATTGATTGGCAGTGAAAGCAAAATTGCCAGCATTTCCAATGCATAGAATGTTCAATAGTTTATTGTTGAGAAATATTATATCTGATACTTTGGAAGGGCTTATTTTCAGCAAAGGTATAGCCAATTGAGAAAATATTTAATACAAGAAAACTAAGCAATGATACAAGCACAAATTTAGAAGCACTTATACATAGTAGGTTTGACTGTACATCCAAAGTATCCAAATTAACTTTAGATATCTTGTAATTGATGTCAAATAAATAGATCATTGTCTATCTTTGGTGGGTGGCGCCCAATTGAATGCATCATCATATCTTTGAGTTGAATTTTCACATAGACAATATTTGAATTTTGCATCAGCAAAAAAGACCAAGTCTCCAAATGCCTTATCAAAGGCATTTGGAGACAATCAAATGCCTTAAGACCCAAATGGCCTTTTAAATTGACTAATTAGAAACTTGGAATTTTGAAATGCTATAAATTATTTCATAAACCCAAAGTATGAGCTAGATTTAAATTTAATCAAATTATTTGGGTAAAATTTAGGAGATCCAAAAACATTTGAATAACATTTATGTTGCATTTGAGAGCCTCAAAAACATTTAAAATTCACCCAATATTGACACAATGATATATTTTATATATTTCTACTCCTGGCAGCCACTTTAGATATTTACACAATAAGATGTAGAAATTCAATGAAAAATATTATTGAAATAATTTAAAACAATAGAGGCTACATAGAAATGACTAAGAAAAAACAGATTTAAATTTATTAGTTACAATTTGGGAACTAGAAAAATGTTACGGAATCATATGATTGAATTGATGCGCAAAAAAGATTTACACTAGTTGATGAGTCACGGTTAAGTAAAATTAAATGTATGTACATATACATACCATGTCACAAAAAGGCAAGATGTCTTGTAAGGAAATGACATTGTGATCTGTCCTTAGTGCCATTGCAAGGCATCTTATGATTGGTAGTCCTGACATGTTGATCTCAATGGCAAAACTGTGATTAATGTTGGCACTTGCAATATTATGCAAACCAATTGTGAGATTGTGATGGCCTTGTAAGGCCATTACAATCTCATGATGTCACTTATAGATTACAAGCTATCAACTGAATCAACCATTCCTGTGTTTTCTTCCCTTCCCACTATCTTACGCATACGTTAGCACATCAATAGCACCAACTAGAACAAAAAAAAGCACTTGGAAAGCATTAGAGATCACTTGTTGCTTGTACTATAGCAAGGAAATTAGTTGACATGGGGTTACAGAGCATCAACGTTCTACAGCATGCATTGCTGCTTGTTGTGGATGTAGAAGAGATTCTGATAGTAGAGACAAAGAAACTGCAGAAAATAGAGCATATAAGCAACTATTAAGGTCATATAGTGGATCTGGTTAGTCATATAGTCTTTATTTTTGAAGTAAAGGCTCACATCTCAATGATCTGTTATGATTTATCTAAAGAGAATGTCTTCTGTTTTAAGTCAACCACAGTCAAATTCTTACAGGAATTATCAATGGATAACAGTTAGTTTCTTTTAATATATTTATGCACTTTTGTTCCACTTATGATTCAAATTTTATTAGTTGACTTGCCCAGATACAGTAGCAACATTAGTAGAGAACACAATATTGAGAAGGCAGCAGCTGATACATTTGCAAGCATGGTAAATGGTAATACTAATTCAAATTATATTATAGCATATCTGTCATTCTTGACAAAATATTTGTATTAGATAACTATAATGACAATCAAGATATTGGTGCATAAAACAATGATATTAAGATTGAGTATCATTCAAAATCACATTGTCTGCAAGAGACCTTTCATTTTGAAAATTACAGTCCATCATTGGCTGCTAGACCAGACAATCTACCGGATCTAGCACCTTGAAAGCCATTCCATATCCAATTAGACTTTGAGTTTGCAGAGTTTATGCTAAATGCTCATCTTAATGAACCTCAATTAGAATGGTTGATATTGCTAATTTACCAGTCAATTAATAATCTTCAAACATTTACACTGAAAAACAAAACAGATTTGAAGGCATGTTGGGATCATGCAAGATCTCTGAAGGCATTGGGAGTATGTAACTTATTTTAAATTGATCATTATGCAGATAGCTAACAACTCAAATGGAGAAACAATTTTCTACCAAAACCATAAAGATTCCATAAAAAAAAAGAGAACATTGAGTTTGATGTAATATTCTGACCAATATGGAAGTAGTGCTTAGATTTGCTAAATAACCTTGCACTTGTGAATTTATTTAAATGGGATGCTAAACATTACTTTAAGTATGACTTGAATGCTACAAAATGGAAGAGATTTATTGATGAACTATGGACCAGTAATGCATGATGGGAGGCTCAAGTGTGTTGTAATTATACTATAAATTTGTTCTAGCATTTATATACTACTAATCTAGTCTTCCTGAAGGGGCGGGACTATTGTGCATTATTCTATATGCCAATAAAACTCAATTATTATCTTTTGGCATCCAAAAAGGCTATTCAGTGATGGCATAATGCAGAAATTTGCAGATTGATCTACACAATGGTGAAGGTGTGGGTGGTGGTCAAATAGTAGGGTTTTTGCCTATTGTAAGAGTAAATTTGTGTGTTTATATATTATTTTCTAATTATGCCTTGTAATATTTAGGTTGATGAAGATGTGAAAGAAATAGAAAAGATGAGATTTATTAATTTCAAGTGTGTTGTTTGGTACCAATCATTTTACAAAATTATAGCAAGCCTTGAAGATCATGCAAAGACTGGTTTTTTCTTTGCAAAGAATGGAATTTATCAGTAGATATATCCATTTATATTGATTCCTTCAGCTGATTATGAGGAACAATAAGCTAAAATTTGCAATATTTTGTTAAAAGTCTATCTAATTGTGAAATAATAACAGATTTGCTATGTCTTTAATCCATGGAACTAATAGCCTTTATCCATGCCCAAAATGTCTTTTACCAAATGAAGAGTTGGCCAATTTGACAAAGCATTATTCTTTGCACTCAACTGAAGAAATGGAAGAGATATACAGTAATACACTGGATATGAATGCCACGGATTGTAAAGGCCTTCTGAAAAGTTATAGATTATGCAAAGTTGAGGTTAGCATATACACTACCCTTCTAATGTTTTCTAATATTTAATCAAAGTTTGCAGAATGTGTTCTGGAGTATACATGGATTATATTTTATAATAACCATGGCAGATTTTTCTCTGATCATTTGTAGGAGGAATTTAAGGAGATAATTAATAATCTTGGAAAGAAAACAGCAGGATTATTTAATACTAAGTAAAAGCAAACTTTGCAGCTGTTTACAGTAGTATTAAAGCTACTAGTACATCTAGAATTAATCAAATACCTCAATGGCGGGGTTTCAATTATTTTAACGGACTTTTGAAGGCAGCTGGAAAATTTACAGATAGAACAAAATATGAAAATATATCAAAGGTTTGTCTTCTACTTCTGTTTTTTATTATACCACCAAATAATATACAACCTTGTCTATTTTTTCAACAGATTACAATCTTTGCTGCTCATAGCATTTTAATTTTGGATGTATTACAACAGAGATATGATCTTCTTGAGCTAATGCAAAGCTACCTTGAGCTCAATATATATGCTTCTTTGACCGTTTATACGGATAATACATTAGATGCAGGAGAATTAGAGTTACAAATATTTTCAAAGCTACTTTTGGTATGTATTTAAAGTATTTGTTGGGTACAGAATCTTATGATAAGCTAATAGCGTTCGAACGGATTTCTGAAAGATAGAATGATAAATGAGTATGTGTGAAATATGAGAGCGAGGAAGATTGGAAGTTTTGATCTGAGGTTGTAAGAGTTAGAAATACGTGGTGACACGATTTCCGTGGGTGCGTAGGGCTTTGGCGGCGAGTCAAAGAGTGACAAAAAACAGGAAAGTCACGTGATTGACTGAGGGAAGAGACGCGATGCAAACACGACAAGATTGGACTAGTTTGGATAGGAATTGGGCCACCAAAGGCCTGAGCGTTTGGGTCTAAAACACGCGGGAAGCCAAAACAAGAGTCCCAAAGTGGCTGTACCACTAGGAGCGAGAGCTCACAACCGACACAAAGGGATCTGAAACGGAATCACAACGTGAGACCCAGATAGAGCTTGAGAGACGAGCATTCCAACAATAAACGTGTAGCAAAAGTATATTGTGTATGTAAGAGTCCTTGACAGTTAACTTTACAAGTGCATTGTGAGTGAGTAATGGGTACAAGGCAAATAATGAGCATGAAAGTGCATGAGAAAAGAATGAGCAAATAATCAGAGATCTAATGAAGCAGCATTGGCGAGAGTAGACTTAGAGATATTGCAACGGATACAAAACTGGTCCATAGCAGAGGAAATATTATTGAGGTCAGAGGCGGAATAAGCTGAGGCTGTAGCAAGGGGAATAATTTCTGCAAAACGGCGCCAATATAAAAAAAAAGCTAATGAAGTCCAACCGCCAGTAGCGGCAACAATCTGATAGAGTAGTTAGCGAAAAGATATAGCGGATAAAAAAGGAAGAAACCTCGGGCGGAACACCAGCAAGCAAAAGAGCCACAGCTCCACCAATGCGAAAAGAGTGTCCAGAAATATAGGCTAGATCAGTTTTGTCCCAGATAGCCCTGATAAAGTCAAGAAAGACATGTTGGAATATGCTGGTCCAGCGTCCATCTGCTGAAAGATAGCCAAAGATGGAGACAGAGTTTGGAGGCGGATTATTATTAACTTGGATATGGTTAAGAAGGGCGGCAACGGGACAGAGGGCATCACAACGAGCAGTAAGAATGACATCGGCACCATCCTCTAATGTAGTCTTTGTCCAGGGTATGTGAAAACTGGCCGATCTCAGTGTGCCATCTGAAGTTCGATGAAAATGGATGCAATCCGGAGCGGCTGTAGCATTGGAGGAGAGAGAAAAAGAAGCTTGAGACTTCACTGTAGTCTCCCCAAGGTGACGACAGCCAAAGAATGTAGTAAGAGCACATGCCCAAACTGCAGCGTCAAAGGACTTAGTAATGTCTAGATGACGGTGTAGTTCAAAAAGGTGCTCAATTGAAACTGGGGCCCTGGAAGAACGCTTGAGGTGGGCTCCCGCCCTACTTGCCGATTTTTGAGCTACGTAGGTTGAGCCACTCGTGATCGCTATTCCATCGAGCGCCTTTGTTAATATGCCAAGCACGTACACTGGACAACCAAGATTTCATAGTGTTACCAGAAACTTGCCCCAAGCGCCATTAGACAAAGGCGGTGAGAGTGACAACAGAGGCAGGCATGCGAGAGACTTTATCTATTCCCATCTCATTGCAGAATTCATTGAAACGCTTGATTCCGGCACCGTAAGTTTTTTTGGTATTCTCGGAAAGTGCATTGGCGAGCAGGTGATAAGCGAGATCGATGACTTTGTTTGGATGGGAGATAGACAAGGCCGCTTTGAGATTAGTGTCGAATGGGGTGGACCATGCAGACAGACAATCTGCTGCTGGGACATTAGGACAATAATGGCATGCAGATTTAGGGGGGCAGACAAAATGGAATGACGCTTGGGAAGCAGAGAATGGGGGCAAGGAAGAGGGAGCAGGGGTCGTGAATGATTCTGTATTCTAGGAAGAGAAATGTTTGAAGAATGACTGCAAGAATAAGAAGAAGAAAAAGAAATTGCATAAGGAACAGTAGACGACTTGAGAGACTTATCTATAAAAGGAGCTAAACGTGAATCTTTAGACGGCTGAAATGATTTGGAAGAAAGGAAATTTTTTGAATGCAAAGCGGAAAAATTGGAAGAAGAAGATTCAGAAGATGAGGAGGTTTTTTGAGGGGGGATGTGTGATGGCAACGTGTGGCGCAGAAGGGAAGGCAGGTCAACCCGCTCCCCACACATGAAGCATCTGCCTTCGACCCAAGGCTGATCATGCAAACAAATCATTTGGTTCAAAAACATCGTAAAGTTTGCATGACAATACAAACTTTGTGGTGATTTTGGAACCCAGAGGACTGCTCACACCGCGCGATAGAGGGTCAGCTGGGTTTTGCTCCAAGGGTACGTAGATGAGTTCGGGTGTAACAAAGATGGATAAGAGGACTGTGCAGGAGCGACGTATGGAGTAGTTAAGGTGGTAGTTTGCACTGCGTCCTTTGCCAAGCGCGCCAATCGTGCCTTGGTTATGAGAGTAAAAGGTAAGGCGGGAATTAGTAATGCCCATGGCTTCGATAAAATAAACCGCGAGCTCGATGGCGACTGTTTCAAGCCAGCAAATGTCCCTTTTCTTCTTTTTCCAAGTACTGGCAAGCTGAAAAGCAGCCCATCTGCCATCGATTACTATACCAATACCCCAGGAAGTGCTTGCATCTACATAGATTCCCATATCTATAGGAGAACCTTGATGCATGAGCTTGCGTGTCACGTCTGGGACGGCGAGTGTGGAGAGCCACCACTTTAGATCTGTTATTATAGAATGGGGTGGATAGCGGCAAGCAAAAGGATCATTGTTGAACAAAGAGGCAAAATTGGATAGCAACGGAAGATGAGAACGTCCCAGAGGGTGAACAAAAGAAATGTAGCATAAGGATCCATGCAATTTTTCGATGTCTTTGAGGCTGCATTGGGAATTGGTAAAATTAATCAAAAAGGTGTCGACTCGAGAAAGAAATTTAAGGCGCTTGGCCTCGGGAAGAGAGACAGTCCAATTTGCTAGATTCCAGAGTAAGCCAATGAAGATTGTGGATGAAGAAAAGACTCGAGTGCCCTTAGTGGGGTGCCAGGGTACATGCAAGCTACTGATATGACCCATCATGGTGTCCCAATCATAGTCGTATCGGTATTTCCCATCAAAGAAAGGACTATTTGAGGAAGGGATGCGAAAGATACTAATGTCATCTTCGTACTTGGGAATAGGAAGGATGCCAGAGGCAATCCAAATGTCGACAAGCGCATTTGCGATCATGCCAGCATTGCTGCTAGCAGACGCAGCGCCAAAAGGGTGAACATGATTGATGAAGAATTCATCCTCTGTCAGGCCTTGAACTACCAACCACGGTTTGTGGTCAGGGAGAACAGGGCAAGTACGATGAAAACCTTTGATGTTGGCAGTAACGGCCTGAGCACCATCGGGAAGTGAAGCAACCTGAGGTAGGGAATGAGAATGATTGAAATAAATGAGAATGGGAGTGAAGAATGAGGCAAAAGCCTTTGAAGAAGGGGACGCGCACCCAAGCGGAGGAGTGTCATAGGATAGACGGGGGACGGCCGCCCCTGGGCGAATGAAGAGGGTGGACAAAAGTCCGGAACCAAAGTTCAAGGAGAATGACCCATTGTGATGTACACAACCACCAGCCAGAGTGGGCTCAAAAAAAGCTGGAAAGAAAGGAAGGCCGTATTGAAGACTCACCATGGAAGCCACACGATTGGCATAGTCAAAGCGAGTGGGAAAGTCTGACTTCCGAATGAACTGATTGACCGATGGGGCGGACTTGGATGCTTTGGAGAGGTGGCGGCAAACTCGGATCTTGTTAGGTTCGCCTGGAGCTTGCGGCTGGACAACAACTAGAAGAGGTGATGCATGGATTTCACCTCTGCATATCTTCTTGCATTCTTCAAGAGTCCTGACATGCAGCCAGCCTTGACTTCATCTTGAATATATTCATTAACGGCATCAGGATGGTCATAGCAGGAGGGATGGTTATTGAAAATTGTGGATTGAATGAGAGAGGGCATGGGCCCAAGAGGAAAGCCATGGCAAAGATTGTGAACAAGAAGCGGATAGGCAGAAGAAAGATCAAACTTTTGAAGTAATGTCTCAAAAGCGGAAGCCACATAGGGAGTAATAACACGAAAAAAAATATTAGGAAAGACATGAAGCAAAGGGGAAAAAGATGGACGGTGAGCAATAAAAGCAGTAAAGTCAGGATAGAGAAGGCGAATGGGTCTGTCAAAAGTAAAAGGCTTAGGAGGGTCTGGGACGGCAGACAAAAGAGAAGGCGTGGTGGGATTTGGAACCGCAGAAGGAACAGAGATGGCTGCGTGTTGAACCGTGGGAGTATGGGTAGGTGTTGCCAGCACCTCAGATATTGAAGGACAGACAAAGTTCTCTGTTGTCGTGGGAGAAAAGTCGGCCGTCCTGGAACTTGGCCCAGGCGTTCTTACCGTCTGCAAAATTTGCTGGAACTCGGTCTTTGGGATGGAAAGCAAGGGTGTGTCCGACCTTTGCACAGAGGAGGCAGATAGGAGGAGAGGAGGCACTCCTACTGCCCGACGGAAAGGGATTGTTGCCTGGAATGAAACTAGAAGAACCAGTACGACAACTGTTAGGATTAGACTTTGAGAATCGTGAGACCGAATCTTCCAAAAGAGCCAGTTTGCTAGTAAGCGCCGCAATTTCAGCCTTGGCCGCTTGAGCCTGTTTATAATTAGAAACGGCATGAAGGAAAGCGCTCTCGTAGTCATTGACTGTGTAGCAATAGTTTTGCAAATGAATATTGCGGTGGAGTTGGATTTCGGCAGTTTGCCATGCAGGGAAAAGAGCAACCAAATCGGGTCGGGTACTCCAGAAAGAAAAATGAGTGACCCAAAGTTCGCCCCATTCCTTATCGGCGGCTTGCTGAAATTGAAATTTTATGTATTGTTCAGAGGCTTGAGAATAATTACCAAAATCAAGAGATTGATCCTTAGTCCCGAGTTTCTCTGAGAGCTTCTTGATATCTATGATATGGGTGGCCTTCGAATCGGCATTGAATGAGTTAGTTTTTTTAGTGGGAATATTAGCAAGGTTGTCAATGATGTAACAGAGGTTAGCATGAGTGAAATAGTTGAGAGGAAGAGGAACCAAGTTTTTGGTTGTGAACATAATTTCGGGAAGGTTAAAAGAAGCAGGAGCCATTGGATTGCACACAGTGAGCGAAGCGCCCTGCACACACCTTCGTTTAGCAATTCTTTCTTCGTTTTGCAGGACAGGATCCCTGGAAGCCTCGTCCGCGGAACGCTTAAGGTCTTTGCTTTGTTTGTCAACCGAATCCAGCCATTGAATGATGTAGTCAGGCATGATATTAACGAGCCTCTGAGCAATAGATGGGATCATCAGTTTGGCCTCGTCTTCCAGGGACAGCAAAATGAGAGAAGAGGCGGGGGATCTGGGCACAGGATTGTTGTTCGGATCTATGCGATGACACGCCGTTTTATCTAGACAGGCAGCATTTTCTTGTTCAATTTTTTTATTACGGGTAAGTTTCCCTTCAAAAGAGAGGCTGTAGAGAGCCTCCACAACTTGAGGAGAGGTGTGAAGACGACAAGCTGGAGGTTGAGGCGGTTGAGGAGGATTAGGAGGATTAGGATTGGGAGGATTAGGATTAGGAGCATTAGGGGAAGATTCACGAGATCCCTCGTCAGCCATTTGAGAGATAAAAAGCGAAAAAATTCAAGCAAGATTTTGGATGTCAAGAAACGGAGAAAACACGAAATCTTCTGTAAACAAGAGGGAGACAAGAGATGGAAGAAATTTGAGTAGACCTCAAGTTGGTATATTATGGGTCATAAATTAGAGAAGAATCTGAAGGTTAAGGAGCTTTCATGTCAAGAGAAGACAATCATTAACTGTCAAGAATTTGATAGAAGGTGAGTAAAGATCTTTGGGGAAATCCTTTTCTCTCTCTTATTTTATCCGTAGATGAGTTCAACTGCGTCCTCATTGTTGAATATGCACAACTAGGCTTATGCAGAAAAGTATCTGTCTAAATCATGGAACTTTCCTAAGGCTTATACATTTTGTCATATATTTGATGATATCTGCAACAAAGGTATTACTCAAAATTATAACACAAAGCCAAATGAAAAGGCACATACAACCTTAAAATTATTTTACCAGCTGCATACAAACTTTAAAAATGTCATTTATTAGGTGCAATTTTGAGTATCATATTATTTAATAATATTTCTGAATAGATTTCAAAGTTATTAAAGCTAAATGAATCAGACATTGCTTTTCTGGTTATCCATACTGTAATTGATACACTAGACGAGTTTAATATCATCAAAAAACCAGACAAAAAAGAATACACTATTATAGGTATAGCACATGTATCATTGGGATCAGCCTTTCAAACAATCAGTTTCATAGATCTTGAAAGGCAATATAGTTCCAATAATGCATTCACCAACTTTTGAAAAAAGCTTGCAAAAACACTGACCAATCATCTTGGACTATTGACCCGGCTTGATTAATACAATCTGGTACAGTACTTTGTCACTTTGATTAATATGTTATGGAGAAACCACTCAATATTTACATTTCTAGATTACATCTTATAAATATCTAAAGGTCAACTACAAGTCAACAATTACATGGAAACAAGAAACTGATATTCTGCAAATAAATCCTAACTTTCATGGCCACAAAAGATATGACTTTGTGCTAATACAGGTAGATTGCCAAGTTAGGAACCTATATATTTGCACAGCTTTTGCAAGTAGTTGGAGTGTGCATTAAAGATTGGAACTTCTTTCTAGCCCTTGTGCTTCCCATGAATGAAACTATACCATCAGCAACCATGGGAATCTACTGTATTCAGGATAGAAAACTCCGATTAACCTGTATATATGCCTGTCAAAGATAAAAATCAGCTTTTATTAATGTGGAATCAATTGTCTAAGAAGGACTTTTTGTCAGACATTTGAAGAAGGCAAACAAATAGATGAGTATCTTGTTCTTGATATAATTAACAAGAATATGTAGTGGAGGATGAAGGCAGTGCATCTTGTAAAAAAAGTATCTCTACAAATCTCTAATTATAATGTTATTGTTCTTATTGTCTATAGTAAGAATAATTGATTAAAAAAGACAGACTAGACACCAGACATCTATTTTTTACTCTAAGTCTTGTATAAAAATATATATACACATGCTACCATACAAAGAAAAAAATACACTTTTAGACCATCTATTAATTATCACAATAAGTCTATTATACTTTTGTATATTGAGTTTCCTCAAGGGTTACACCAGATAACAATAAAACCTATGTAATATTTTTTAAATTGTGCAAAAGATATAAAATCTAATTATCTTACCACTAGAATTTACTCAATTCTATCTCTTTTATTCTAATATATTTAGTCCAAGTTTTTGAACCAAAAATAGTGCTAGATTCTTGTATAATCACAGATAAGATTAGTTATACCAGCTAAATGAAATGCATTAATATTTATGAAATTGCACTAGAATAAAATGAATTAATGTTAATAAAAGTACGCTAAAATAAAATGAAATAATATATATAAGCAAGTAGTAGAATTATGAAATGAATCAGTATTCTGGTAGGCAGACTTAATGAAATGGCCATATAACTCAAATGAATCATTTCAAAGATTATAGGTAAAATAACAAATTGCCTTGTAACCAGTTACCTTGACCATTTGATTTGGTTAGAAGCTACAAGTCATATCAATGGATTTTGTGTATCAAGAAGAATGCAGCCGGGAAAATCAAAAAATATAAGGCACATCTAGTCATTAAAGGCTTCACTCAAATTGACAGCATAGACTATTATGAGACGTATGCATCTATTGCTTGTTTTGCATCTTTTTAACTCTTTTTTGCTTTTGTTGTGCAGAATGACTGGATTGCAGACATTATCAACTTTGATTCAGCATATCTTAATAGTAAATTAGGGCCAAACCAGAAGGATTTTCTCAAACAGCCATCCAAGTTTGCTACTTGCAGCAGTTGTGACTGGGTTTGGCGGTTAAACAAAACATTATACAGTTTGAAACAGGTTGCTAAAAACTAGTACAATACACTTTGTAAAGCTCTTGCTGATTTGGAGTTTGTAAAGATGGATACAGACTATGGAGTCTTTGTAAAGAAGATGAGCTCTAATATCATTATTCTTGCAGTACACATTGACAACTGCCTACTTGTTGGGAGCTCTAGAAAGCAAATTAACAAATTTAAAAAGCAAATGAATCATATCTACAAGCTTACCAACTTAGGTGCCATGAATTAGCTCTTGGGGATCAAGATTACTCAAGATTTTGTCAACCATATTATTTCCCTATTCCAGGATGCGTACATTAATTTTCTTCTTGCACAATTCAATTTTAACAATCTGAAGTTGTCATCTATCCCTATGAATTACACAGCTACGCTCTCAAAATTGTAGTTCTCCACAAAAATTACAGACATCATTAAGATGCAGTAAATTCCATACTGTGAAGCGGTTGGATCCTTGATATATGCAGCAATGGAAACTTGTCCTGATATTGCATTTGTAGTATCTACAGTGGCATAATTTTCCAAAAATCCAGATTGGGCTTATTGAGAGGCCATAAAGCAAATCTTTTGTTATTTATTAGGCACTTGCTTGTTACAATTAATGTATGGTAGCAAGAAACAAGGGGTGGAAGGGTTTATTGATACTAAGAGAGCATTTCAAGAGCACAAGTGTGCAATTTCCAAGTATATTTTTATGATTGATGGAGGAACTGTTAGCTGGTCATTGAAGAAAGAAGAGTTACACTGTCAACTACCAAGGCAAAATATGTTACCCAAACTTACACTGAAAAGGAATCCATTTGGCTTTGTGAACTTATTACTCAGCTTTTTAGGCCACTTGACGGCTGAACTATTTTATTTTTTAATAGCAAATTGACTATTGCACTTGTGCAAGACAGATATTATCATGCATGCATAAAACACATTGATATTTGCTATCATTTTATCTACTATATCATCAAAAAGGGCATGATCAAGTTGATCTACTAATCCACAAATAACATGACAGCTGACATTCTTACCAAGGTACTTTCTAGCATGAAGGCTAAACATTTTGCTACCACCTTCAGACTCAGCATAGTTTAAAAAGAGTATTGAATATTATTTCTAACTGTGCCTTTGTAATGCACGTCTTTTGTTTGATTAGATTTTATTTCCTGGTTTTTTTATTTCTCCGTGATGACCTCAATATTGTCTAAACCATATGTAGATGGATGCATATATGGACAATATGTATATTGAGTAGGTTTGCATGGCTTGGGCATTTTCCCAGCCATTTTTTGTATCACATATACTATTCCATTTTGTATTAACGCCCCTTAGTCTATTCTACATTGACTGAGCTGGGTTGACTATTATTTTTACCAGTTCCCTTCACATATTGACTTTGTGTAGCCTTACATTTTGTTCAATAGGTACTATACATGAATAGAAGTCTATTCTACATTGACTGAGCCTTAAATTTTGTTCAATAGGGCTATATTATTCTATTTTTATATATTTTGATTATGATCATTTATATATAATAAATGCAAAAATACTGTGCATTTTGATAAAAAATGAAATTCTCTCTGCAGCATCTCATCTAATAGATAGATTATTTTGCAGCTTGAGAAAAATATTTTGAAGACACTTATAGATATCTATAGATGTCAAGAATTTAATTTATAACAAAATATTTGTAGAGATATGGACTAATTAATGACCTAGCATATTTTTTCTCATACCCCCTTTAATCAGTATATTTTTTTGCTACAGAGGGTTTATAAGGGTAAGTTTTGAGTTCTAAATACTCTTAGCATTGGATCTACATGTTTTTTAATGGTCTGAAGGCCCATTCTATGCTATAATAAAATACACAAAATCTAGAAAGGATGAGTAATAGTACCATCCAATCTTGGAATTTAATCAAGAATAAGAGCTTTAAAATTAGTAAAATAAATGCCTAACTAATCCTAGCTGGGTCTAAATTTATCTGATTAGGAAGGCATTCATACAAGGGGTAGAAAGAGGGGTAGTATGCACATTCTAGTTCAATGGCCCATATGAGATAATCAGAAAATTAAGTCCTGTTACTTATCAATTACGACTATCTATATCCTATGGTAATCATCCAATATTAAATATTGCTGATTTGGTTTGCTATAAGGAGTTGCCACTAGAATTTGGGGAAAAAGAGAAAATAAAACCCATAAAAGAGTCTTTTGACAAATTACCCAAAGTCCAAATGGAAAAAACAGTCAATGAAAGACTTTTCAAAGCACAAGATAAGAATAGAAAGGTACGGAAGTTTTGGGCAAGGTAGAAAGGTTTTCCAAAGGAAGAAGATGAATGGCTAACAAAGAAAGAACTAGGAAACACACCAAAAATCCTTGTCAGGGCAACATTATAATCAGTATAACAAGGGCACCAACAAAGATCAAGCAAGAGAGAGAGCAGAGGAAGAGTAAGAGAGCAGAATGAGAATAAGAGGATAAGAGAGACTCAATGATTCTAAAAAATTACACTAATGATAGTGGATATTCTAAGAGATTGAAGCTGAGACTACAGCTACCTACAAGTCCAGTATTTATACTCTAGAGCTATTCTAGAATATTCCCTATATTACATTATAAAGGAAGGTTAAAGAATAAAAGTGATATCATATGGAAAAAGGATGAGTAAGACTAGGAATCATATAGAATTTACTAGAAGAAAGTGGAGCAAGAAGACTATAATGAAAGAAATAAACTATCTAATCAGATAATTGATAAGATAATGAAAGAATAAGATAAATCTGTGAAGATAAAGAGGAAAAACTAGAAAAACCCTGACATAGACTAAATCTGAAGTAGAACACAAGTGTTGTAAGATGAATTACCTGTGTATCAAGATATAATCTTGAATATAACGTGAGTTGGCTTTGCAAAAGTGACTGTAATTAGTGTAAATTGTACCACTTAAGTGCACACTTGCAAAAATTTAATATAACATCAGTAATAATTTCAAACAAAATTGGCTTTTGCATGTAAAGATGAAGGTAATTGATACCAGTTGAGTAATTATTCACAACCCTTGCACATACCTGCACCCTTATTGATATTTCAGTAGCCTAACGCTGCTACAAGAATCTATATTTACAACATGAATACCAATTTAACCAAAAAAAAGTGCCATTCCAGTAATTCCTTAAGTGCATACCACTCCACTGAAGCTTCACTAGAGTGCCATATACCAAATATTGCATGGGTCACTGGAGTGCTACATACCAAATATATTGAATAGGTCACTGGAGTGTCATGGGTCACTGGATAGATATAGACCACTCTGGTGACCTTTGGTACACATCACTCCAGTGAACAACTTGTAAGATGGGCCATTGCTGTTGCATAGCATATACAAGGCCTTATTAGATAAAAACCTCTTTATTACAAGTTATAAGTAGTATATTTCTAATTTGTTAAAATCTTGACATCTTTGTTTTAAAGTAGAGTAAAATTGCTATAGGCAGTATTCTAAATGCTAGTAAAGTACAAACATTAAACAATATGCAAAAATGAATTCAAATGTTATTTAAAAAAGTAATAAAACCAGAATGCAAATGTCTCGCCAAATTGAATTTCCAAGAGATTCAAACTCTTGGCTTCAGAGCAAGAGCAAACAAACAAGCAATATACCAACTGCATTATAACACCTGTTGAAAAATGTGATATCTCTTAATTATTTGTGCATGTTAATTATTGTCAAAAGAAAAAAACAAGAATAGACCGCCTATTAGAAGGTGGCAGCGAGGCTACAAGGAGAATGCAAGGGAAAGGAACAGGAGCAAGGACAAGTGACAGAGACAAGGGTAACACAAACTAGCAACTTTGCGTTGCTGGTTTTGTCAAGGAGGTGGGTGCAGCAGGGGACCAGCAGAGCAAAAGGATGCAAGGATGAAGGCGACGCAGAACCAGCAGAGTGAGCTGCAGGTTTGTCGAGAAGGCGGGGCCGGTAAAAACACAGACTAGCAGTTTGCACTGCTGGTTGTCAATGGAGGCAGGGGCAGAGTGGACAGACCAGCAGCCCAAAGCCGCTAATTGTCAGTAGAGATTGGGATGGGGATGGTGGCAACACAAACCAGCATAGCGAGCTGCTGGTTTGAGCTGCTGGTTTGTTAAAGAAGAAGGGGACAGAGGGCAATGGAGAGAGAAACCAGCAGCTTTGGCTGCTAGTTTGTCATGGGAGACAGAGGTAGGGAGTAAGAGTGGCAGCGGCGGGACACAAACCAACAGTGCGCATGCTTGGTTTGTTGACGGATGGCGGGAAAGCAGAAACAGCAGCCTAACTGCTGGTTGTTGAGGAAGATGGAGGCAGGGGCAAGAGAGATGATGATGCCATCATCAATGGAGGCTGCGGCGGCAGGGAGCAATGGCGGCAGCGATACGAATGTCGAGGGAGATGGTGGTGGGGGGCAAAATGAGCAGCAATGCGACTGCTGTTCATTGAGGAAGGTGGTAGGGGCGGAGAAATGAACTAATAGCTATATAGCTGTTGATTCTGTCAAACTAAACAGCAGAGGCGGTGATGCAAACCTGCAGCTCTAAGCTGCTAGTCGTCGATAGAGGCAATGGCAGCGGCAATGCAGAACTAGCATTGCACTGCTGGTCGTTGATTAAAGCAAAGACAGCAGGCATGCAGAGTCAGCAGCCAGCAGGGAATTGCTAAGTTAGCAATAAGGCAGAGGTGGGGGTTGTAACAATATAAAATAGCAGTATAGAGCTGCTGGTTATTGAGGAAGGCGGTGGTGCTGGGAATGTTGGTCAGAGGAGGCAGAGGGAGAGGTGCTAGGACACAAATCAGCAGCCTTTGCGCTGCTGGTTGTTGACAGAGGTAGGGTAATGGCAACCCAAACCAGCAGCCGTCAAATGAAGAAGCAGGGTTGTCAAGATCGAGGGAGACGCAGGGAAGGAGAATACAACCAGCAAGCTTAGTGCTTCTAGTTGTTGAGGGTGGGTGCGTAGGGGAGGCGGTTCCACGACGAGTTGCTCGTTGTACTTATCAACTAGATTAGTTGGATTTCATTGAGTTTAAAAATTTCAAAAAAAAATATCTGCAACACACCATTAGGGCCTTCCCTGCATGGGTTCACCCTTGCACTATTGAATATTCCCTTCCCTGTTGTCCGTCATTTAGGTTACCAGATTCTTGTTGCCATTGTAACTTGCTGGGTTGTGAGTTGAGATGAAAAGGGCAGGACACATCAGCAAAATAATCACGTGAGTGTTGAGTACCATTGCAGTACCAGTTGCCCATGCCGGTATACCCATGCAGCAGAACCCGCACTACCTTCTATATTGTTCATGCCGATTGCAAACTTTTTCCGGCATCAAAATGGTGTACATTTTGACTGCAGGACTTGCGGTATATAATAGACAAGGCCCTTTTTACAAAGGCCTCATAACCGCTTTACTGGAGTAATGTGTACCCAATATTGAATGAGTCACTGGAGTGGTCCGTATCTCAAGTGCATTGGAGTGTAATTTGCTACACACCACTCCAGTGATTTTTGGTACGCATCACTCCAGTGCACAACCACTTCACTCATAAATACCACTCTAGTGACAGTCAATTGCCCTTGAAGGTTCACTGGGGTGGTACCTGGTTTCCACACTCATAGGTCACTAGGATTATGTGTACCAGAATACTGCCAGGATACTGCAGTGCTGTGGGTTATTAGGCATAACTATGACCCAATCGCCCTAATATTAATCCAACAATATTAATCCTGCAAATTTTACAAGAACCCATACCTTGCCTTCTTTTTCTGAACCACTTGCATGTCAATTCCAGTTGGCAAACCCCCAAGCATTAATATGCTTGCAGGGCTTGTTGGCTCACCTCTGAATGTTAATACTCTCATTAAGTTTATACAAATCACAGCAAGACATTGGAATTATGTACAATTACTGGGCAAGCTGCCAGACAAGCTATTTGATCTTCTATTAAAATCACTATAATTATTGCTTGAATTGGTGGAAGCAATATGGAACATACTCAAGCCTACAGTGTGCCAAATGGCGGCTGCTAGACCTTAGAACTCTATTGATGATGTGTTCAGAAAATATTCCAAGCATGAAATTGGTAAGTTGTACTTCTTTCATACATATACTCTTCCAAACCATATTTGAGGCACCTATTCTATATTACCACCAGTTTCTTGCTGCATTACACTATCCTGTAAAGGAAAGCCAATAAAGAAGACTAGTACCATTGAATCCTGGCTGTATACTTGTGATGGTGTTTTGCCTGTTACATCCATATCACTGTATTGCAACCCTGAGTTCATTCTGACCTCATTTGCAACAGACACTCACCTTTTTTCAGGATACCTCACACACTATTATCTAGACTACTTTATTGTCAACGCTAACACTCCTGAAGCTAGAAGACAATATTACTTTTCCCATATTTTAACCCAGCTGCACATTTAGGAAAGTTTCTTTGTTAATGTACGGTTAATTGAATATTTTCAAATATATTATTCATACCAGCAAGTCTATTCCCTATACTGTCAATGCATTGTTTAATAACATCATTCCAACAGTAATGCTGGCAACACCATTGCAAACATATATAATGAAACCTTACCAGAAGAACACAACCTTCCTTGACAAGGCCATTTACAACATGAACTGCCTTTAGACCTCATTCAGGAGTCCTGTATCTTGTTGACCCTTCTTCATGAGTGGGAGAAGCGTGACCTAATCTTTGATATTCATCATAATGGTGATTAGCATACGCGGTATGACAAGGCTATGGTGATTCGAAACCAATGGATGATAGGTACTGGCTAGAAGATGTGGCCACACATCTGCGCAGAATGTGGCTATATATATCACAAAGACGGCCAAGATTGTATATTCTTATCCAAGTTTCTTTTTGTATCAACTAGCCAATCTATTTGTATTAGATCTAATCACTAGCTATATCACTGATGGCGTCACCTTGGATCATTCTTATTGCAGTGTCATTGATTGCCATGAGCTGCTGGCTTGGATCAAGGACAGATACTGCCCCAGTTATTAGCATTTGGATGCTCAATGTTTTGTAAATGGCTGCTTGATGCCAAAGGAGCCTGGTTACATCACATATTCTATTACATCCCATCAAGAATGGGAGCTTAAAGACAACAACAATACTAAGAAAAGACAAGAGGCAACCAAACATTAATGGTGTGCAGGTGTTCTTCCTTCAGACTCTGTGGATCCTGACACGTCAACTCCCAAAATAATTAGCCAGAAAATACATTGATGGACTCATAATGAACAGCTGATGGTACGCTCTTGCTAGTCAATCATTGGCTACGCTACAATGTTTGGATCTCTGCTGTCTGGTATGTAACAAAGATGTGTCAACAGGATGTGTTATTACCAAGGCTCCAGGTACAATTTTTTCCTAAACAATATGATTACTATATACAATTGTCATATGCATAAGAGACTTTTAAAGCAAAATAAATTGCCTCAGCTCCTACCTGAAGAATACCTCAAATAGCCTCATAATAATCTTTATAGCAAATAGTCATACATATGTACAGTGTTAAGCTATAAAAAGCGGACCTATTTACATAGCAGTTGTTTTACACTTTTTGTGTACAGGACCTATATTATCTATATTATTATATTTAGCCAACATTTCAATCATTTACCGTGAAATGTACCGGGTTTCTGCTTCATTTTTTTTATGACTGCCAGATATATCTTATCCCTTTTGCTTTTCTCTAAGCTCTACAGCTTATCATGAGCATCTCCCCTATTCTTCTCTTGTGACTTGGCAACCAAATGCGTATCCAATTCAAGAAAGAGTGTTAGATTCTCACATGCCTCTTGTTTGCCTTGTAGCATGCCTCATATATAACTGTTCATTGGGCCTGAGCCTATGCCCATAAGTTGAACACAGACATCATTAACAGTGCACTTTGGCACTTCCTTGTGCTCAAGGACCACTGCTGCTGTTTTGTAGGATAGAATTTCAAGGCAATAGTGTCCAAGCAACTTTCTGAAGAAGATTTCCATTTTCTCAATGGTATCCCTGTGGCCTAGTTGAAGTGATCCTGAAACCAAGCCATAATCTCTAAGGCTTAACTACGGGCATGCATGCAAGCCTTGCGCTAGTTATACAACATTGCATATATGTTGTCTTTCTGCCAAAATGTCTTCTACATAGGTGTTATATGTATTTGCTCTGTAGCAGCTTCAAAAGTGGGAAAATATGTGTTATGGTCCAATACATTCATCAAGAAAGCATAGACACATAGCACAAAAACATTCATGATCCCAAACCAGTCGTTGAAATCCGGAAAATGATCCATGCAAAAGTCTAAATAATATCAGATATTTGCCTTTCAGCATACTAGAAACAACTCTATCACTTACTAGTACAAATAAAAGCATTCTCCATATACATTTTATGGTACATGGAGATCATCTGTTGCAAATGTAATCGGGTGTGTGCATGATTTGCATTTGTCAATGTTTTTCCTGCTACAAAGGTATGAATTATTGCAGACAGGCTGTCAATTATGTTTCCAATAGAGTAAAAATGCCCGCCATGGCAAACCGTGTCAAACAGTGTATACACCATGTGCAAGATATTTGGTCTCATTATGCTAAAGCATATACATGTCAGTTTTTGTGGTTTTGTATTTCAGCTTAATAAAACTCTTACAGCTCTGTTGCTGATACAAGTACAATGGCCTCTACGTCCAGTACAAAGCTATATGTGTCATCAAATTGATAGCAATTGGATAAGAAAAAGGATGTATTATGCATAGAGCAATTTTTTGAATCCTTAGGACACACCAGCAACCACAGCTTGGCTTCACATTTGGTTTTGATGTACGTTCCCAACCCATTACTGTCCATATGCCATTCATGGAAAGTACTCTTTGTTGTAGCTAAAGCCCAGTGACTGTATTCCGCCGCAAAAGCCCTCAACAACTTCCAGTCACCCATTGTATTGAACAGCGCTATGTAATCAATACTGACTTCCAGGTACCTCATCTCCTTCATCTCTATGGGTATGTCTAAAACATTCAATATCTTGTTAATACCCTTGAACAATGCCTGGTGAAGCTGGTCCAATATTTCAGTGCATAAGCAGAGATTTAGATTTCTGTTCTTGGGAACTATAGACAGATTTGCAATGTGTACTCAGCCCCAAGACAATCTGCCATATTCTTACAAAAACTCACTATGTACTGCTCAGGGAATCGTTAGGCATTCCAAACCTTATAGTGCAGCATGAAACCTTTTGGGGCCTCCATTCCTTAAAGGGCATGTTACATCTGTTTCTTTTATTACAATGTGTTGGTTTTGAAGAATTGTCAACAATTTATTGACCCCCAAACTATTGTAAACTTCTTGATCCAATATACAAATCATGGAGTTTTTTGGGTCTGTCAAAAACTTTGGCTTTCCTTTGATCATGTTGGCGTCCTGGTCTAGTGTTGCCAGGGTTTTTTCATTCTAATTACAACATGTCAGTGTCATATTAAAATTTTGTTATAGAAAATATGTACATGGGCAATGATGTTAATACTATAGCCTTTGCTAGTTGCCAAAAAGGCCACAGGCCTCTTTGTTGACCAATAAATTTTAACTTGCTGCTTCAGATTCAGCATGATTTCTCTTAGCATAAAATAAAAGTGTCTTTCCATAGCCATGTAAATGATATCATTGTCATCAAATTCAGAATCCTTCACTATTGGTGTACTGGATTTGCTTTGTGTGTGACCTTTGCGCTTTGGAACAGACCATAGGTCCAGTTAGAAAGGCATCTTTATCTTGTTTTGGGCTCCACATAGAGGCATTTGATGTCTATTTGCAGTGGAGGCAGTAATGTTCTTTCCAATATTTTTTCTGATGCAAGTTCATCTTCAGGCCTACCCTGAAGTGCGAACTGCTACTTTGGTATTCCAGCAACCGGTGTCAACATGAATTTTAAGTTCACCTGGGTTTCACTAGATAGTCAAATATTGGATTATTCCAGTTGTTTGATGGATTCAAGGTTTTAATCAATTTGGTGTGTTTTCCACAAGTTTTCCCAAGTGCAAATAGAGATAGGTATGTGTAGGGATATTAGAAATGTATTTTAAAGAAGTTAATCTGAAAAGAATATTTGTTAGTAATTTATATGTTTGAGTTACGCACCTAAAGCTTGGTATTTAGAGTGGCAATGTAATGGGCGGTTAGACTGTTGGATGGAACTGACAGATAGAACTGATGGATAGAGCTGACAGACGGAACTGACGGATAGAGCTGACAGACGGAACTGACAGACGGATTTGGATAGACAGATGGGTGATTAGACTGACCTGACTAAAGGTTTAAAACAAGCTAATTGCTTTAGAAAGAGATACTAACTTTAAAGTGATTCAATACTCTTTATAACAGACAAGCAGAGTTTAGGTAGTATAAGTATATTGCAAAAAATAACTAGCAACTACAGGGTTTGAGCAAGTTTAGGGATACTATTGAAAAAGGGAACTTAGCTACTGCCCAAAAATTTCTAAGCCTTTATATACCTTTTCCTATGCTTACATAATCACAATATCAATTTCTATATAGGGATAGGCTGACTAAACTCTAAACCTCATTACCAATCCATTTCTATTGTTCTGGCTACTTTTGGCAGAGCGAGTAAGTGCTGGATAGTAATTTATAAGCATTTCTATTGTGTTCACTAAGCGCCAAGTAAGAGATTACTAATATGTGTCATTGTTATTAGTCAATAAAATGTTCAAGGATGTTGCCTTGACAACACATCAAATAGGCTGTGCTGATTATCTATTTTTAGATTTGAGGCTATATACTATCTGATTGCTGCTCCCATAGCTATGTTGGGTACTGATTATACTTGTAAACCATTAATCTTATCTGATTTGAGTGCAATTATCATGTGACTATACATAATTTTATCTTTTGCAGAAAACATATCTCTCCTAACGATGTTGACTTAAGGTGTTCTATGAGTTTTGCCTGGTTTGTTATCGTTGGTTGGTGCAAAGAATATTATGTTTTTATTCAAAACATTTTGCATGCCTTACACCGGAACCATATTGTTTATAACCCCATCTGGCGTGTCCATTATCACATCATGATTCTTGTCCACAGTGTCATCCTCAATATTTGCAACTGAAACTGTATTGTTTATAGCCCCATCTGGTATGTCCATTATCACATCACAATTGTTGTCCACGGTGTTGTCCTCTTTATTCTGATTGTCTGGTACATCATCATTAAATCCACTCTTCTCACCCTTCTCCTGGTCTTGACCCCTTTCAGTTCCATTTGTATCCTTCTGGTCGGTCTCCAGTTCACTCAGTTCACTCTCCTTACCCTTTTCCTGGTCTTGACTCCTTCCAGTTTCATCTGCACCCTCCTGGTTGGTCTCCATTATATCAATCAGCTTTCCTATTTTGTTTGGTTATGCAGCTTTAGTCTTGGTGCTACCCTAAGACACTAACTGCTGCTCAGGGTGAGGAGATATTCCTGCAAGTTGAACTGTGTCATTTATCTATTGTATCTACTGTCATATCAATATCTTCCCCCATGTTCTTCTTGTCTTTCTTCAGCCTAGGTGTGACTTTGTCTGTATTGTTCTTCTCTCCAATGGTCTTGTACATCTCATTCTCTTCACCTGCAACATCTTCTTAGACTTCATCTTGCATGTTGTCACTCCTTGCACCAGCCAGGTCCACGTCCATATCCTCACTACCACTCATGTTTTTAGTTGTCATAGTTTCTTCCTGTCTAGGTGGCATAGTTATCAGCAGTCTTGGTTGAGAAGACTGTACTAGCAACTTGAATGGAAATGTTAGGTCTTTATTTATTGGCGAGTCTCCATTCCGCACCAATGACACACCTCATTTCACAGCCAGGATATTCAATGCAGCAGGAAAAGGTCAATATCTAGGATGCATTCATACATATCCACCTGATTCCACAAAGACCCTTGGTTCTACTATCCCAACCAGGATTGTTTTTCAAAATGGGCTTAGTACCTGTTTGCAGGTTTACATTGATGAGTCTTGCAGATCTAAAGTATTTTTTTCTATTTTTCTTTCAATTCATAAACTTACAATCTTCATTTAGACAAGAAAAATTAAACAATATCATTTTCTACTTTATATATATAAATTGAAATGTTGATTCAAATTTTGTAATATAATGTGTATCATTTTTTGGCATCCTGAACATCCTTGATAGTGTGATCCTTGAGTACCTAAGTCAATATATCTGTTTCTTGGCATCACCTTCCTGTGACATGTCTTGATATATATAGAAAACATACATATGTTCATTGATATTAAACTGCAGTAATACGTGGTTTGATAGGAAAGGCGCACCATAGTAATGCGCAGTTTGATAGGGAGGGCGCAGTAGAGTGATGCACAGATTGATAGTGAAGGCCTACTGGAGTGATGCACAGATTGATAGGGATGGCCTACTGGAGTGATGTATAGTTTGATAGGGAAGGCGTACTGGAGTAATGCGCCAGGAATGGCCTATTCCAGTGTAGCGGAGTGCAGCACTACAGTTGGCCGCACTTTATACCACTCCAGTGTGATGTAACGTTCCATTGGACTCATGTATGACATAATAGGGGAGGCACTCCAGTGTGCTAAACATTGTACCACTCCAGTATGACGTGATATCTGTGATAGTAATGCATTACTGTGACACATGTGCTTGGCGGAATTCCAGCAGAATCCACAATTTTTTTGGATATTGTCAGTAATATTGATATTTACTGAAGAGATATATATAAGTCTAGTATCATATAATCCAACTGCTATATTTATTTTTATAATAGTTATAGATATAAATTTTCTACTTTTTTTACTATCTATTCATTTACTTCTGGGCTAGCAAAAGACAACCTCAACTCTATTATTGCTGTCATCCACAAAATATTGCTAGTCTAGCTCTACTATCCATAGGTTAATCACCAAGGCTAATATTTTTTACTTTTTCAGGCCATATTTGTTCATGAAATTACTAGCCATATTGGTTGAAAAGCTTTGGTGCTAGACTATATTTGGAATATGTATTAGCAAGTTTCCAGTGGATGGCTTAAAAATATCTTCCAAGTATTGACAATACAAATTGTCATCTTTTTGGACCTAGACTCTTAACTCTAGATTGAGCTTTGAGAAATCAGTATTGTTTACTAGTTTGGAAATCTTCTTACTAGTAACTTAAAGCAGCAGAAGAATATGCCTACTCAATTGCTGCTTCCAGCCCTTTATTATATGTTAGAAATAATTAGTTTTATTACAGATTAATGTTGGCTTCTATTCAAGTGCTTTGTAACCAATTTAATTTCCACTTTTGTAATGCATAGCTCAATAATCCAAAGTTTTACAACATACTTCAGAGCAATCCAGACCGCTTTTTTTTGTTTTGTGAATATGCACAAACCCAAAAAAATATGACAAGCAGCAATGGGACATTTTTTCTAGACATTGTCTAAATACAAATTGGTATTTTTAATGCCCTTATTTGCTATGGAATTACATTTGCAACATTCTTTTCTTGTATTGGGCAATCTGTTTTCACATTTTTAGCTCACATCTTTAGCAGACTTTTATCACACAGTTATGCAATTCTAACAAAACAATATTAAAGATTATTATAATAAAACTGCATATAGTTATACAATCACTAGTCAAAGTCCAAAGCTTGTTGATATCTACTAGGCTAAGCTTCAAACCATTAAATGGCTAGGCCTGTATACAAGCAGTGTACATGATTTTAAAGATATTTTCCACTTTTTCAAGCCTCTATCTGGGTCTGGTCCTTTTAAAGCACTTTTAATATGTATCTTATAATAGTCAACTATATCTATGCAAGGCTTGTCAATTATCCCACATTTGAAGTAATGGGATGTATAATTCAATAGCTTAACAAAGGGCCTATTTCTGCTTTTAAAGTGTTAGGCCTTATTCCTAAAAGAAAAAATGGCTATAAGTAAGGAAAATGGCAAGCAAAACCAAACAACTATATATCTGGCTTTGAGGCTGCCTACAAGCTCATTTAGAATAATATTTCAGCCAAACTTTACTAAAAAGCAGCATTGGACTATTTTGTTACTAAATATACACTGTAAGTTTGTATGATGCCAAAAACTTCAAATTATCAAGGATTAATTTGTGTACTGCATTTATAATCCTGTGAGTTGTATTGCTTTTTGCTTCATATATATTCTGATATAGTTGTTTAGTTGAATATTAATGATAAATTATATAATATAATAATTCATTTGTGATGTATTATGATTATCAAATTATATATTAGAAATGTTTGATTATTGTTTATGATTTTTGAAATAATTTATGGCTATAAAATCTTCATACAATTTTAACAAGGCTTATAAACAAGCTGAAGATACAAATAAAAATCCAGCACCCTACTATAGAGTTAATATCTTCTTCAAACAGAGTTGATGGCTTATTTTTTGCCACTTCTACTGCCACATCTATTATAACTACCACTACCACTGCTACTATTACCATTACTGTCATCACAAATATTTTGATTTCTATAATAAGCAGACCTGGCTTAAATGCAGTTTCTATTGCATACTTCAACTTTTTTGAAAAGCTATGAGCACATTTTGAGGTACACAATCTGGATATTGCTTAGTTAAGCATACTAATAGGCCCATATGTAAAAATAGCAAATTTGGGGCAATGGGCATTTTTAGCTTATTGTCACTACCACCACCATTAGCCTTGATATCTATATTAGAACAAGTACATACATCTGCACAAAAACTCTGTTTTTATTGTCCTCTACCTCAAATCAATGTTGACATTAACATTTACCTCTACTTTGTCCATACTATTGTCATCTTTGGTGCTTTTACTGACCACAACAAGCATATGGCTGCTTCTATCAAGCATAATTTGATAAGGTGGCAATATGCAGAGTATCTATCTGGATTATTTTGAGAAAATGCACTAAGGGTTAGATATTGATATGAGCATAATGGTGTAGACTGCTTTACTAATATCATAACACATTTTTAGTAAAGGTTTGCCTATTAATATGACATTTAAAACTCTTTTCTACTCAGATTTGCTGACATATTTTTATATAGATTGTACATTAATGTTTTGTCTTGACCCAACCTTGACTATAAAAACAATGCTAATTAATAGTTGATAATTGTGGAAAAAAATTATGTTTACTCAAGCCTACTTTGTCATACTGCTTTTGATATTTGCCATTTTTATATTTTACCAATGACTATTCTACTACCAATGCTTAAAAGTATTAAGAATAGATACCCTTTTTAATAATTTGCAGTTGGGCTTTTATGCTGCTTATTCAAATACAATATTTCCTTAAGATAGTTCAAATGTAATCAATAGTATAGATTTGGATCAACCCACTCTCATCCCACTTCAATGCTTAACAACTGTGGGTCTATTATTTACCTTTTGTATTGTTATTTTTGTTTTTTTATTGGTTAATATTATTTCAATTATGGTGGATTTTAGTGAGGTTGGCCTTTTTTTGAGGAGTGAAAGAGGGAGATTTGCAAAATAAAAAAAAGTCCCTAGAGAGGTTGGAATTGCCCTGTAGGAGTGGTTGGCTGAGAATATTGTGAGCACAGGATTAGCACTAGTCTCAAAATGCATGGTTCTGGATTATTAGTTTTATAATGGTTGATAGTTGTTCTTTTTAACTAGAGTGCTGAGCCAGGAATAAAACACTTTAATGGCTCATATGGCTATATCAGTAGACTGTAATATGTTTGATTAGGTTTGATAGCCTTTTCTGGTACTTTTATTGGCCTATGGGCTTGATGTCTATGTGTGTAAAGCCTTAGTAGGGTGACAATACTCTGTGTTGCAACTAGTAATGGTCAGATGTTTTATAGGGTATTTATTACTCTTGTTTATTTAGCTTATAAGTATAGCATGAGCACTATTTCTAGCTTGCTACAGTGGGCAAAAAAACCGTTCGAGTGTTGGTCACATATAAAAAGATTAATTTATAACTTTGAAATTAAAAATGTTAAAAATATGAAATTATTCACAGATATACTATATGGTGTTAGCTAAAGGATGACATACTGATCATGTGATTTGTCCAAGAATTGACCAAACAGCAGCATACACAATTTGCTAAGTCATTCAAACAGTTTTTTTGCTAGTAATTTAAATGCTATAAACTATGTATTATCACATGACTTTGTTGATATACCAAACAACTATCAATAAAATCATGTGACTACATGTTGAATAGGTATATAATAGCTACAACCAACCTCTTTATCCCCCAATCAAGCATGAAACCCCTCTCTAAAGCAACCATTGCTACTATTGTCTCTCTTCTTACTTCTGGTCACTCCTATGCCTCTATCAAGGCCCAGACTGGAGCTAGTGCTGGTTCTATCACCAAGATTTGCCAAGACTACTGTCCTGGAGCAGTGGTTTCCCATGGAGGATGCCCAAAGAAGCTGACTGGTGCCAATATCACCTATACCAAGCGTGGAATTTGAACTAGACAAATCAAGAATGCTGTGCAAGCTGCCAAGTCTCTGGCTACTATTAATGGCCAGAATATCAGTCCTCAAACAGTTAGGAATGCACTCAAATCAACTGGCATGGTCTCAGTGGCAAAACAAAAGAAGCCTTTGTTATCAAAAAAGCATAGGAGGGCTAGATTGGAGTTTGCAGAAAGGCACTTGGAGTGGACTGTGGATGACTGGGCAAGGGTCTGGTGGTCAGATGAGACCAAAATTAACAGATTGGGTTCAGATGGCAGAGATCAGGTGTGGATAGACAAGGAAAACAGACAGAATCCCAGGAGGATCAAGCAAACTGTGAAGTTTGGAGGAGGAAACTTAATGATATGGGGTTGTATGAGATGGGAAGGAATTGGATTTGCCACTAGAATTGATGGGAAGATAGATGCTCAGTTATACACTGAGATCCTAGGTGATGAGCTCCTAAAATCCTTGGAGTGGTATGGTCAACAGGTAGAAGATATCCACTTTCAGCAAGACAATGACCCCAAGCACACCTCAAAATTGGCCAAGAAATGGTTTGAAGAGCAGAATTTTAGGGTCCTCATATGGCCTGCACAATCTCCAGATCTCAACCCCATTGAACATCTATGGGAATACCTCAAAAGAAGACTTAATGAATATGAAGTCCCACCAAAGGGTATCCATGAACTTTGGGAGAGGGTTGAGAAGGAATGGAATGGAATACCCAAGGAAGTGGTGCAGAATTTGATTGCTAGCATGCCTAGAAGGTGTGCAGCAGTGATTAAGGCCAAGGGTGGACATACAAAGTACTAGTAGATATGATTTATTGATACTCAAGTGTTTAGCAAAAAAACTGTTTGAATGACTTAGCAAACTGTATATACTCCTGTTTGGTCAATTCTTGGAAAAATCACATGATCAGTGTGCCATCCTTTAGCTAATACCCTCTAGTATACCTGTGAATAATCTCATATTTTTAACATTTTTAATTTCAAAGTTATAAATTAATCTTTTCATACATGACCAACACTTGAACGGTTTTTTTGCCCACTGTATCACCAAATGGGACGGGGGTACTATACTTCCAGCTACCAGATGTAGCCCGAAGAGCAGCCGCCTCAGTACTCAAGTCAAAAGAGTGAGCGCCTGCATGAGGTAAAGGGATGTCAAGGGCATTGAGGATCTTTCTTCTTTTGCCTTTCATCCTCGCTGCTTCCATGACCTGAGAGAGGGACCCACACTTAATCTTCTCAATGGGGTTAGACGACATGGTCGACATATCTGTTACGGCCATTAGCATGAGACGCAGAAAGAAAAATCAAAACATCGAAGAGGAAACACACCTTGGATTGACCTGGTGCTCATCATATCACCCATATAGCGACGTACCTGGCTGTAGAACTCGTCGGAGCAAGTTGAAATAGACTCCTCTTGAGAAGGAGACATAAGGACAACGTTCCTTTTAGAGAAAGACTCCATCAGATACATGGATTTTGTGGTGCTGCGGTCGAATACCGCAAAACATGATTCTTCGGGACATGCTATGTGCAATGGAACTCCATCGACGTGTACATTTAAGGTTTTTTTAAAAAATTTATAGGCCATTATAACTTGTTATGAAGATAACCAATTTAACTTGTTATGAAGATAACCAATTAAATAATAAGGGTTGGGTAGTATTATCAACATGAATTTTAAGTTTACCTAGGTTTTATTAAATAGTTAAATATTGGGTTATTTTAGTTGTTTGATGGATTTAAGAATTTAATCAATTTGAGGTGTTTTTCACAAGTTTCCTCAAATACAAGAAGAGGTAGGTATATGTGTAGAAAATAGGGATATATATTAAAGATATTAACCTAAAAAAATATTTGTTAGTAATTTACATGGTTTAATTATACATCTAAAATTTTGTTTTTATAATAATTTGACAAGCAAATGGACAAATAAAACTAATAGACAAATAGATGAATAAAATTTAATAAACTAAATAGATAGATAGAAAATAAATAGATGAATGGAATAAATAGATAGATAAAACTAATAAATAGATAGATAAACTTGTTTTATATACATAGGCTATTGCTATATATAGCAAATATAAATCCTGTTAGAATTATATCAAGCAGACTAAAGTTGAGGACAAGTTTGTAGATGGAAACCAGAGGCTAAAGTTAGAAAACAAAGTCATTGTTGAATTTGGTAGTCAAAGGACTTAGCTTTAGCTTATATACTGTGCTTTTCTTATATTTTGTGCTCTAATTTGGAGACAGAGATCTAAGAGGAGAACAGTACTAGGCAAGAAACTAAGTCAAAAATGAAACTTGTCCAGTGTAGATCATTGCTTATAGCATGGCATTTACAAAGCTTTTTATTTTATTTTGCTAGAACTTAATTATACTGCACACTACTTTATACCAAAAGTAGTAAAATCATTTTCCATTTATAATTTACCATAAAAATAGACTACTACAACAGACCATTTAAATTAGTTGTAGCAGAGACAATAGGACTTTCAATGGCAGTCAAAAGAAAATTGATCAACAATAACTGCTCCCAGAAATCAAATTAATGAGTTAGAGATTAAAATCAGTAAAACACATTGCTTATTAACTTAGCTAAAGCACCATATCAACCATTATTTAATAAGAATCTATAGCATTTAATGATATATTATGAAAAAGAAAAAAAATACCATTGTCCTTATTAGGACAAGGTAGCAAGGCAGAAGGAAGAGGCAGAAAAGAAGGAGGCAGTGAAGGCAAAGGATAAGAGTGATGGCAAGAGAAAGAAACCATTGAGTTCCTCATTATCAAATGAGAGTGGAGGCAGCGGCAAAGAGAAACAACTAGAGCATAATGCTACTGGTTGTTAGGGAATGGCAATGGTAGCGGCGACAACCAGTAAAGTGCATGTGCCACAAGAGTGGTGCTAGAAACGAATCATCAGAATTTTCTGATGGTTTGTCAAAAGGAGGTGAGCAGGCGGTGAGGAGAATAAACCAGCAGCATTTGCTGGTTTGCACAGTGTGTCGGCAACAACACTAATTGTTGTGAGATAAGTGGCAAGGTTGGAAGTAGTAGAGACAAACCAGTAGCATGGTGCTGTTGGTTGTCAAAGGGAGCCTACGGAAGGGGAGAAGACTAGCAATTTTAGGCTGCTGGTTGTTGGGAATGGCAGTGGCATGGCTGGTCATCGAGATGTAAATGGCAAGGGCGGTGGAATTAGAGATAAACCAGCAAAAAGGTGCTGCTGGTTGTCAAAAGGGGGTGCAAAAGGAAGAAGAATGAACTAGCAGCATAAACTGCTGGTTTGTTCAAGGGAGTGGGCGGCAAGGGCGGTGACGACAACCAGTCAACCACTGGTTGTCGCATTGTAAGTGGCAAGGGTGGGAGTAGCGGTAGCAAAGACAAACCAGCAGCAGTACGCTGCTGGTTGTCAAAAGAGGTAGTGTGGGATACCAGCAGTGTAAGCTGTTGATGTTTGATGGATGGGTGGCAAGGGTAGTAGCAACCTGCTGATTGTTGTATGGAGAGCGGTAAGGGTGGGGCTATGGTGACAAACCAGCAGCATGCAGTACTACTACTAGTTGTTGAAAGAGTGCATGTAAGAGGGGAGGAATTTAGTGGCAGAGAGTGGGAAGGTGGCAAGGGTGGTGGCAAGAGTGGTGGAGAGAGCAATAGCGAGGGTGGCAACAACGACTAGTAAGTTGCTGTTGTTGCATGGCAAGCAGCAGAGGCAGGGGCAGCAGAGACAAACCAGCAGCAGCATGCTGCTGCTGGTTATTGAAGAGGGCAGCATAGGAGGGGGGAAGAATGGACCAGCAATGTAAGCTGCTGACCATTCAGGAGTAAGTAGCAAGAGCAGTGACAACAACTAGTAATCTGCTGGTTGTTGTATACTGTATATAAACAAATCCTTCTCTTTAGTCAGACTTTGTAATTGGTCAAGTATTAGTCAAAGTTAGATTAAAGTTGACTTGAGGTAGACTTAAGTTCTTTAAAGCCTAAATCCAATCAAATTCAGATTTAGAATTTGGAATAAAGTTGAAAGCAAAATAGCAAACAAACTAATTAAATTGAGTATAAGGTAGCTAAGTAATCTAAGTTGATAATCAACTTGGGAATTCTAGTCTGAAACAAGAGGGGTTTATATACTACTATTGGAATAAAAATAAACCACCAAAAATAAGTCATAAAAAATAAAAATAAAGAGTAAGAATAATGAATAAAAGAAATAAGGTTTAAGAGAAGGTAAGACAGATGTCTGAAATAAGTTTACATACAAAGTTAGACTAAAGTTGGAATCCAGAAGCTGGGAGATAGAAGTCAGATGTGGAATTCAACTGACAATGTTGTATAATAAAGTCAAGAGAGTATAGTATATCACAAGTCCTATTTATTTAATTTTGCTACTAAAAGTTATGTATTATCTTAGATTATTGGTTTTATTTTTAAATAATTTTGCTTAAATTATTTCTATTCTTTTATCCATATAATATTTAATATAATATACTATTTATATTTGCTTATATTAATGCTTAAATTTATATAAACATATAAAAAACATGCTTATGTATAATACTTAATGAATAAATTGGTTAAAACCAAGTGGATAATCAATACAAGCAATTTAGAAATGTGCTTTCCATTTTGGCAAAATCTTCTATATTTAGTAATCAAATTCAATTTCTACTTGTGGTATACTAGTCTCAATCTAGCCTCTTGGAATGATTGTGGCTATGCCAACCTATTTGGAACTAAAGTCCTCAAGAGAAATCATAACCAAAAGATCTAATACAATTTAACCATAATCCAAGGAATTAGAATTTGAAACTCTGCTAATGGCTCAAATTAGTAATACAGAAGTATTTCTACCTTGCCTTCTCAATAACATTTTTCATTTATATTATTTTTTTGTAGTTTGTCTATAGAATAAGAAATATATAATTACTATTCTATAGTCTAATAAGAAAATAAAATATAACAAGCTATATAGAATATTATTTTAAGGAATAAAACTAGCAATAAAATAGACTAAATATCTGATAAATAATATGGTGCAGTGGAATTACTTTGATAAAAATAGATTTTTGCTCATCTTTAAAAATAAAAACCTACTTTAAATTTTATTTATCATATTTACTACCAAATAATTACTAAAACTAAAATTAAGCAGAATAGCAAGTTTAAGACTGAGCAGATTTGCAATATTCTTACTAAAAGGTCTATCAAAGTCTTGGATATGCGCCCTTTTCAATGACAACTCAAAGCTGCAGGTATAATTTTATTTGGCAAGGATGTCATTTTTAATGTTGGTACTAGATATGAGAAATCTTTATATTTCTTGCTTTTTTTATTGGTAAGTAAAAAAGCCATTGCTCTTATAGTGACACTACTTTTTGCTCTGATAAAAGATTAGGTATATTTTCAAGTCAACAAGATATAGTATATATTTATATGTGAGTTATATTTACAGATTAATAATTTTAAATTGCCAGTAGTAGCTGTATGCAGTAAACAATGTCAAGGATTGGATATGAACAGATATATGAGGTAGATACTATAATTAGTACTTTGAAAAATAAAAATGAAAAATTAGGGTAAATTAAACTATATGCTTTGTCTTTCTGCTCAAGTTGGGCTTTAAACAAAGCTTTTTGCTATTTTTAAAGTATTCAATCCAAATTTAAAATCATAATTACAATTTCTTTACTTATTATTGTGCAATTAAATATATAATATTTTGCTCAAAAAGCGCACCTTAAATAGTACTCTTTAGGAGTTGTTGGTATGCACTCTTTTGACTTGTTAAAACTGCTCTTTATATCTCCCTCACTTTGCTATCTTATCAGATTAGATTACTTTCTTCTTATCTTCATTTGCTCTCCAGACCATTCTAGACACATGATATTTATCAGTCCATAGACTGGTCTGGACCGGACCAGAGTAGACCTAGATAGACCAGAGTACTTGAGTCTGCACAGTATATAGTTACTCTAGTTTACATCCTGAAGTCCCCAGTTACTCACTTCGGACTTCAGGTTAGTTTGTTAGCACTTTGCTCAATTCACCCAGTCACTCACTCAGACGCTTTGTGCTTGCTTATCCCTGCGCCCTACGTTGTATAATTAGGTCGCCGAGTAGCTCACACTGCTCCGAGCTCGCCTGCTTCAACAGGTTATGGGCCCCGCGCTCTAAGCACTCCAATTCCGTGTTTTGCGAACCAAGTTGCTTTCTGCATAGTTTTTATAAAACGGTCATTTTAGTCATTTTTGTTTTTTATCCTTTACCAGGCCCGGCCATACATTGCCGCTGCTAGTAGGGTTGAACGAGCATGCCTTACGCGACTTGTTATCCTCGGTTGAGCGGGCCCCCGTCGCCTAATCCCCGAGTTATTTCTAGTTAAAAGTAACCCTTTTAAATTAGGCTAGTTTAACTTCATCTTTTCAACTTGCGTTCGCATCGCACCCCAAGCTCCGGGTACCGCCTAGCTCGTTTCCACACATTATTACACATCCGTACACATCACTACCAACACTCGTATCCATCCGCTTATGTGTTCCTTCGCAATTTGCAATAATGACTTCTGATCCCCAAATCACTCTATTAAACTCAACCAACTACAACACCTGGGCAGGCCAGATGACCGCCTATCTCTAGTCTAAAGGGATATGACGCATTGTCAGCGGTGCTAGAGCACAGCCAACGCTCTCAGACAAGCCCACTGCTCAGGAGGAAGCTTTGCTTGAAACCTACTTTGAGCAGAGAGACAAAGCATGTGGTTTGATCTATCTCAGTTTGGAGAATGATCAGAGGGTTCATGTGGAAGCCATCAAGGATGATCCTATCAAGATGTAGGATTCCCTCGCTGCTGTACATCAGCAAAAGCGCCCTGGCAACCGCTTTAATGCATATAATGATCTGTTCTCCATCCGAAAGGAGGAAGGTGAAAACCTTCAAACCCTAATCAATAGAGTTGAGCAAGCCATCTTGCTAATTCAGCAGCTTTGCCTTAAAGGGTTTGATCTGGCTAAGCTTGATAAAGAGCTTGCTTCGCTTGCTTTGGTCAGGGCACTCCCAGAAGAGTACAGTTCATTTGCATCCTCACTTCTCCTTTTGGACAAGTTGGACAAGGCTACAATTCATCAAGCCTTTGTCACAGAGGACATACAGCGACGTCGCCACGCTTCGGAGTTGCCTGCACTCGCCACTGCATTCCAGACCGCTCCAGCCCTTTCTGCATCCAAGCCCAAGTGCGCATTTTGTGATATGACCAACCATGCAATGGACAAGTGTCACAAGTTCATTGCTGCGCAAAAGGAAGCAAGGGAGTGTGTCAAAGCGGCTCGCAAAGGCAACAGAGCAAACAAGGCCTCAGAGGCATTTAGTGAGGAAAAAGAGTCCAAGGAAATGAAATTTGCTGGAAATGCAAGTGCTCTTAATACCAATGTTCCCTCTTCCATTTCACCCCAAACTAATGACAATTGGATTGCAGACACAGGGGCAACTTCTCAAACCCCATCGCAATTGGGTTAAAAATTACACCCCCCTTCACATTCTAAGCCGATTAGTAGATGAAGAGTAAAGCTGCTGTGCTTCTTAAGTGCAAAAGCGATGCATTCAGTGCGTTCCAAACGTACAAAGCATGGGCTGAGAACAAATTAGGCTTTAAGATCAAAGTGCTGCAGGATAACAAAGCTGGTGAATACATGTCAAATACTTTCATCAAATTCACTGACCAGTGTGGCATTGAGCGTCGTCATACAATGCAAAATCGCCCACAATAGAACGGAGTTGCAGAGTGTGCAAATCGCACCATAGCAAAACATGTTACTTCCATGCTCAATGAGGCTTGTGTTCCACCTTCATTTTGGGGTCGCTGTGGTGCAGCATACATGCATGTATGGAATCGTGTTCCTACAGCCTCTTTACCAGACAAGACTCCGTATGAGAGCTGGAACAAGCGCAAACCTGATGTTAGTTATTTCAGGTTTTGGGTTGCCTTGCATATATTTATGCAGGGAGATAAGTGCAAATCGTTGCAGCCTCATATGGAAAAGTGTATCCTGGGGTGTCCACTGGCCCTATGCCAAAGTTTGACCTTCTTCCTACTTCTTCTGCAAGTGCACCACCTCCTAATTCAGGGGGGGACTCTAATGGCTTCAATTTTGATGATGATGAGGATGACTCTACTCTAATTCCTGTCATTGAGCCAGAGATGCCTATTGCACCTCCTGAATAGCTAGCTGAACTACCATAGCCTCAGGCCATTTCTGAACCTCCTCCTAAGCCTGCATGTTGCCAGCATGCTCCAGTTGATCCTGCAACGTTGAGACGCACTATTTGCGTTCCTAAGCAGCCTGGTGAATGGTGGAAGGTCTCACATGATCCTGAACCACCTGAAGCCAATGATCCTGGATTTGAAGAGGTGGAGTTTGCTGGGCTTGTTTCAAGCACAGATCTGCGCACATTCAAACAGGCAATGAAAGCACCTGATGTGCACACGTGGGAAGAGGCTGCTATCACAGAATTCAATCTATTGCAGCACAACCAAACTTGGGAGTGAGTTGAGCTCCCTCCGGGTCAAAAGGCAATTGGCTGTGGTTGGGTCTTTAAAATCAAGCAAAATGCAGATGGCAGTATAGAGCGCTACAAGGCTCGTATTGTTGCCAAGGGCTACAGTCAGCGCCCTGGCATTGATTACCATGAGGTCTTTGCTCCTACTTTCCGCCCTGCTACTTTCCGCTTGATTGTGGCTCTGGCCGCCATTGGAGACTTGAAGTTGCGCTCTGTTGATATTACAGCTGCTTTCACTAAAGGTGACCTAGACGAGGAGATTTACATGTTATAACCTGAAGGATTTTACCAAGGTGGTCCTAACATGGTTTTAAAGCTCAAAAAGTCGCTCTATGGTCTTAAGCAGTCTGCACGTCAATGGAACCTCAAGTTGCATGAGGCATTGTCAGATATGGGGTTCAAGCTTATAGAATCAGATCGCTCTGTCTATATCTATTCAGATGGAGATGTGAAGATTATTGTTCCCATTTACATTGATGACATTACCTTTGCCTCCAAATCGAACGCCACCATAGATAGAGCTGTTAAGCAGCAAGCTGCGCATTTTGAACTCCGTGATCTGGGTCCTACACAGTATTTACTTGGTGTTGCCATTGAGCGAGATATGGCTGCTAAAACCTTTTCCTTGCATCAGCGTCAGTATATCCTCGATATGCTTGATACATATGGCATGACTGATTCTAATCCGGTCAAAACACCTATGGTTGTGGGCACTGTTCTATCCAAGGCAGATGGACCTTAGAATGGAGATGAGGTGGAATTTATGCGAAATGTTCCCTACTTCAATGCAGTTGGCTCCTTGCAGTATCTAGCCACCATGACCCGTCCTGACATTGCTTTTACTGTGTCCTATCTGGCACACTTCAACTCCAATCCTGGGCCTAAGCATTGGGCTGCGATTAAACATTTATTCCGCTACCTCAGAGGCACTCTGGATTACAAGTTGACTTATTCTGGCGCTGTGGGCCATGATAACTTTGTCATTTACACTGATGCTGCACATGGTGATTGTGTAGATACTAGACGCTCTACGAGTGGTTATTTGACCATTCTAGCTGGAGGTGCTATTGGCTGGGCAAGCAAACTCCAAACTGTTGTAACTCTGTCTACTATTGAGGCAGAATATATTGCTGCGGTGGAGGCAGCCAAGGAGATTGTGTGGATGCGCAATATTCTTGAGGAGTTTGGCTACATGGCCGAACCTAAGACTGCGTCAAATCGGGGTGCAACAAACAGCTGCTGGTCGAGGTTAAAGTCTTGCGGTTGACCGGAGTTTATCGGCATATTTACTAAATTTGAAAACCTCCATGATACTCAGAATAATATATGAAATTTCCAAAGTCTTGCTGAAACTATGTTCAATCTGAGTTTTTGACCTTGGTCTAACCCAACTAATTGCTGCTGCCGGCACAATGGCCTCCAGACACGATATCCCAGACCCTGCAGGTATGAGTGACATCATTCAAATTGCTTATTCAATTACCTATATCCCAACCTCCACTTTAGTCTTCCGGTGCGTTGACGCCGCTGGCCACACTCTCCACTATATCTGTCGAATATGCAGCAATGGCAAACTATTTCTTGCCAACAACTGCTCATGACACATATTTTTGATTTAACAGCTACATTGAGGAGTCTTTTTTATAGGACAACAAAAAGTTCAACAGGTATTCTACAACCACCGGCGTCCTTGGATTATCATCGAGAGATTCTTCTGCACATCCTTTGCCGTCAACTGCTCCCACCGCAACATCAAGCCGCTCAACCCTGGTTAGCACACCATCAAATCCTTTCATTCAAGCACCCAGCACAGATTCTGCCAGCAGCAACTGGATTTCAGTGATGCTTAGCTCTCAGGCAATGAATGAGTAGAGTTAAAAATGTAGTAAATATTGTATCGAAAGCTCAATTCTATGCAATTTTTATGTCTGCCCATTCGACTCCCAGTATTGAGCCCCTGAGCCACTGTTGATATCTATTTGGTACAAGGTACCATGGCTCGGGCATTTTCGCGTGGTTACTCTTATCACCCGATGACCATGTTCTCTGCCCCCCCTTCCCCTTTGCAGGCTGATTGGCACATTGTCAGTGTCATTAGACTGAATTTTTATCCGTTGTGCTGCTGAAGCACAAACATCTGCACGTTGGAAAGATCCAACCTCTCAATCTGTGAGAGTGTGCTGAACAGTGCAATGTTCTTTCATATTTTTTTTCTTTGCCCCGCTCTATTCTATGTTTTGGTCACCATAAACACCTGTATGTTGGAAAGATCCAACCTCCCGACTTGTGGGAGTGTGCTGAGCAGTATAGTTTTTTTATCATTCATTGCAGGCCGGAATGTGGCTGCTTTCGTCCCTCCCATGCTTGCTTAGCTCTGTTTGGGACTATTTCTTGCAAAGTGAGTAGCTTATTTTAGTTTGTGGGTTTGCATTTTGCTTAACCGCATCTTCATTGCAGTCTTGCTCAGGTGCGGCTTAGAAGTTAGGATGGTTAGAAGGCTCAGGACTGAAAGGTACGACAATTAACTCTTTATCCATCAACCTTATCTCATATGGTTTCCTATGCAGTGTTTTGCTCTCATCCAGTTCAATCATGCTTTCCAGGAGGATATGCTAGATGGGCTGGTCTGGGTGGCAGGAGGATGGTGTAGATGCTGGGTGCTGCATAGCGTATAAGATAGGTGTTTACAGGAGGTTTCAGAAACTTTTATACTACTCTGTACCCTGTAGAATACAATAAATTGTTTCTTACTTGCATATAGTCCCATACCTAAGCATATAACCACAAAATGACGGTTTTCTATAGCATAAACGATGCCCACAGCCTCAAAAAAACCCATTCTATAAAAAGAAATACTTGACCTCAGGAATTTCAGACGGCTTCAGACCAAAGTCTAATATGCATGAGCACATGCGGTTGACCTATGAGGTCATGGGTCAATACCAAGGCATCAAGATTTGGAATTTCCGACGTCTAACATTCTGCAGTGATTCCGGTGTTTGACTAGGATTTGACTACAGTCCCCGTGACTAGGGTCTGACCTTGCCAACCGTCTGGCTGTGTATACAATCACTGAGCCCTCTGTACTACATATGGACAACCAGTCATCTATCAGTGGTTCCAAAAATCCAGAGCACTATAGACGGATGAAGCACCTTGACTTGCGCCATTATTGGCTTAGGGATGCTATTGGTGTTGGAAAGATTTCTCCTTCTTATATTCCTACTGATCAGCAAGCTGCTGATATTCTTACCAAACCCCTCTTACCTCCCAAAGTGCACTTTTATAGAGATAAAATGGGTCTCAAACTTTAATTTTTCTTTCTCTGTTTTGCTTTATTTTCTTTGTTCTGGAGACTTGTCAGAACAGGGGGGAGTATTAAAACTGCTTTCTGTGTCTCCCTCACATTTCTATATCTTATATAGTTTACATCCTAGTTTGTTAGCACTCTGCTCAATTCCCCCAGTTACTTACTTTGGACTTTAGATGCTTTGTGCTCGTTTACACCCGTGCTCTACGTTCTATAACTAGGTTGCCAAGTAACTCACACTGCCCCAAGCTTGCCTGCTTTAACAACAAGTTTACCCTTGCACTCCACAACCTCCTCAGGATTTCTGATAATGTGTCTACTGTGTTCCAACTGCAGACTGACAGCCAAACCAAATGCATTAACCAAAAAGTTGAGCAGTTCTTGCGCATGTTCTGTCATCAACACCAATCCAACTGGACTAAATGGCTGGCATGTGCCAAGTTTTCCATTAACAATAAGCTTCTACCAGTTACTCCCCATTCTTTCTCAACTTTGGTTGTAACCTCCACTGCCTACTGCAGCCAATTTATCAATTTTCTTTGCATGTTAAACAACCCAACAAATTTGCTATTTGCTGCTCAAGCTATGGCATAGTCTTTTAACAAGTTACATGCCAAACCACCTTTACTAGATGTTAACAACCTGATATTCCTTGATATCTGTGATATCAAGACCACAAAACCTTGCAAAAAACTGGATGACAAACACTATGGCTCTTTTAAAATTACTCAACATATTGAAATCCATTTGTACAAACTTGTTCTACCTCCGGAGTGGCTTATTCATGATGTTTTAGGTCCACATTTCAAAACTACACCCATACAAACATCTCACCTTTTCAAACTAGCCTTGTGTGGGAGACACCTCCTCAATTGCATACAATATACCTCAATATGCTGTTGCATTAGTTATCAACCATAGAGACTTGCAATACACAATGCAATTTTTTGTAATTTTAAAAGGTTCAAACACTCCTATATGGGACACTAAAGAGGTGATCCTAACAACCTTATCCTCACCTACCTTGCCAATCTGCCATTACATTTCACAAATTTGTCTTAGAAAGGAGATGATGTTAGGATCACCCAACATGACATTATTTTAGACAGACAGTTTCTCATTTGTACTTCTAATTCCCTTTATGAGTAATTATGTAGCTACCACTTTAGGACCGCTCTACATACATAATGCAGCTCCTTTTTTCATGTATCCTAGTTTCAATCTTGTCCTTATACCATTTGTTGTCCATTTTTTGTTATGTTGTTGATGTTTTTTCTGGATATGGAAATCATGGTCCATCCAGAAAGGTTAATATTGTTCATCTCTTAAAAAAGTGGAAGGACAGCTATTCTGTTGCCCTTTAGTTGTGGTGTACAAGTGGCATGCCAGAAGACTGAAAAACTCTTTGCAAGGCCTGTAAAGCTGCAAAATGCAAGTTTTTTGACATTCATATCTCAGAGATCTTTGAAGTCAATAAATACATCTAGAACCTGATATTTGTTAAAACTGCTCTCCATGTCTCCCTCACTTTGTTATCTTATCAGATTAGATTACTTTCTTCTTATCTTCATTTGCTCTCCAGACCATTCTAGACACATGATATTTATCAGTCCATAGACTGGTCTGGACCGGACCAGAGTAGACCTAGGTAGACCAGAATACTTGAGTCTACATAGTATATAGTCACTCTAGTTTACATCCTGAAGTCCCCAGTTACTCACTTTGGACTTCAGGTTAGTTTGTTAGCACTTTGCTCAATTCACTCAGTTACTCACTTGGGACTTCAGACGCTTCGTGCTCGCTTATCCCTGCGCCCTACGTTCTATAACTAGGTCGCCGAGTAGCTCACACTGCCCCGAGCTCGCCTGCTTCAACAATATTATAGGTCCAATGGTGCAAATTATTACTGTGCAAGGCTGATATTCAATATAATAGACAACCCTGGCATGAGCTATTTTAATTATAGGATGCCTTGCATAATATTTACAACTTTGCCTTTGACAGAGTATTTGATATTTATATCCTTGATATTATGTTTCTTTCTCCATGCTTGAGCTTAAGGAGACTCTTTTCTCTTACTCTAACATGTTGGCCTCTGGGCCGGACTATATCAAGTAATCTCATTTCAAAGCACTGGTCTAGTATCAATCTCCAGCCAAGGACATATTTTTTCCACCTGGCCAATGCCTACCTTGAAGTTGAACATGAGCCAAAGCATTTGACATGCACTTTATTTAACATTAATAGAAAATAATGGCATAGTCATGTTGAAGCAGGCGAGCTTGGGGCAGTGTGAGCTACTCGGAGACCTAATTATAGAACGTAGGGCACAGGAATAAGCGAGCACGAAGCGTCTGAAGTCCGAAGAGAGTAACTGGGTGAATTGAGCAAAGTGCTAACAAACTAACCTGAAGTCCAAAGTGAGTAACTGGGGACTTCAGGATGTAAACTAAAGTGCCTATATACTGTATAAACTCAAGTACTCTGGTCTACCTAGGTCTACTCTGGTCCGGTCCAGACTAGTCTATGGACTGATAAATATCATGTGTCAAGAATGGTCTGGAGAGCAAATGAAGATAAGAAGAAAGTAATGCAATCTGATAAGATAGCAAAGTGAGGGAAACATAGAGAGCAGTTTTAACACTCCCCCCTGTTCTGACAAGTCTCCAGAACAAAGAAAAATAACGCAAAACAGAGAAAGAAAGATTAAAGTTTGAGACCCATTTTATCTCTACAAAAGTCCACTTTGGGAGGTGAGAGGGGTTTGGTGAGAATATCAGCAGCTTGCTGATCAGTAGGAATATAAGAAGGAGAAATCTTTCCAACACCAACAGCATCCCTAAGCCAATAATAGCACAAATCAAGGTGCTTCATCCGTCCATGGTGCTCTGGATTCTTGGAAACACTGATAGATGACTGGTTGTCCATATGCAGCACAGAGGGCTTAGTGACTGTGTAGCCAAACTCCTCAAGGATATTGCGCATCCACACAATCTCCTTGGCTGCCTCCACCGCAGCAATATACTCTGCCTCAGTAGTAGACAGAGTTACAACAGTTTGGAGTTTGCTTGCCCAGCCAATAGCACCTCCAGCTGGAACGGTCAAATAACCACTCGTAGAGCGTCCAGTATCTACACAATCACCATGTGCAGCATCAGTGTAGGTGACAAAGTTATTATGGCCCACAGCGCCAGAATAAGTCAACTTGTAATCCAGAGTGCCTCTGAGGTAGCGGAATAAATGTTTAATCGCAGCCCAATGCTTAGGCCCAGGATTGGAGTTGAAGTGTGCCAGATAGGACACAGTAAAAGCAATGTCAGGACGGGTCATGGTGGCTAGATACTGCAAGGAGCCAACTGCATTGAGGTAGGGAACATTTCGCATAAATTCCACCTCATCTCCATTCTGAGGTCCATCTGCCTTGGACAGAACAGTGCCCACAACCATAGGTGTTTTGACCGGATTAGAATCAGTCATGCCATATGTATCAAGCATATCGAGGATATACTGACGCTGATGCAAGGAAAAGGTTTTAGCAGCCATATCTCGCTCAATGGCAACACCAAGTAAATACTGTGTAGGACCCAGATCACGGAGTTCAAAATGCGCAGCTTGCTGCTTAACAGCTCTATCTATGGTGGCGTTCGATTTGGAGGCAAAGGTAATGTCATCAATGTAAATGGGAACAATAATCTTCACATCTCCATCTGAATAGATATAGACAGAGCGATCTGATTCTATAAGCTTGAACCCCATATCTGACAATGCCTCATGCAACTTGAGGTTCCATTGACGTGCAGACTGCTTAAGACCATAGAGCGACTTTTTGAGCTTTAAAACCATGTTAGGACCACCTTGGTAAAATCCTTCAGGTTATAACATGTAAATCTCCTCGTCTAGGTCACCTTTAGTGAAAGCAGCTGTAATATCAACAGAGCGCAACTTCAAGTCTCCAATGGCGGCCAGAGCCACAATCAAGCGGAAAGTAGCAGGGCGGAAAGTAGGAGCAAAGACCTCATGGTAATCAATGCCAGGGCGCTGACTGTAGCCCTTGGCAACAATACGAGCCTTGTAGCGCTCTATACTGCCATCTGCATTTTGCTTGATTTTAAAGACCCAACCACAGCCAATTGCCTTTTGACCCGGAGGGAGCTCAACTCACTCCCAAGTTTGGTTGTGCTGCAATAGATTGAATTCTGTGATAGCAGCCTCTTCCCACGTGTGCACATCAGGTGCTTTCATTGCCTGTTTGAATGTGCGCAGATCTGTGCTTGAAACAAGCCCAGCAAACTCCACCTCTTCAAATCCAGGATCATTGGCTTCAGGTGGTTCAGGATCATGTGAGACCTTCCACCATTCACCAGGCTGCTTAGGAACGCAAATAGTGCGTCTCAACGTTGCAGGATCAACTGGAGCATGCTGGCAACATGCAGGCTTAGGAGGAGGTTCAGAAATGGCCTGAGGCTATGGTAGTTCAGCTAGCTATTCAGGAGGTGCAATAGGCATCTCTGGCTCAATGACAGGAATTAGAGTAGAGTCATCCTCATCATCATCAAAATTGAAGCCATTAGAGTCCCCCCCTGAATTAGGAGGTGGTGCACTTGCAGAAGAAGTAGGAAGAAGGTCAAACTTTGGCATAGGGCCAGTGGACACCCCAGGATACACTTTTCCATATGAGGCTGCAACGATTTGCACTTATCTCCCTGCATAAATATATGCAAGGCAACCCAAAACCTGAAATAACTAACATCAGGTTTGCGCTTGTTCCAGCTCTCATACGGAGTCTTGTCTGGTAAAGAGGCTGTAGGAACACGATTCCATACATGCATGTATGCTGCACCACAGCGACCCCAAAATGAAGGTGGAACACAAGCCTCATTGAGCATGGAAGTAACATGTTTTGCTATGGTGCGATTTGCACACTCTGCAACTCCGTTCTATTGTGGGCGATTTTGCATTGTATGACGACGCTCAATGCCACACTGGTCAGTGAATTTGATGAAAGTATTTGACATGTATTCACCAGCTTTGTTATCCTGCAGCACTTTGATCTTAAAGCCTAATTTGTTCTCAGCCCATGCTTTGTACGTTTGGAACGCACTGAATGCATCGCTTTTGCACTTAAGAAGCACAGCAGCTTTACTCTTCATCTACTAATCGGCTTAGAATGTGAAGGGGGGTGTAATTTTTAACCCAATTGCGATGGGGTTTGAGAAGTTGCCCCTGTGTCTGCAATCCAATTGTCATTAGTTTGGGGTGAAATGGAAGAGGGAACATTGGTATTAAGAGCATTTGCATTTCCAGCAAATTTCATTTCCTTGGACTCTTTTTCCTCACTAAATGCCTCTGAGGCCTTGTTTGCTCTGTTGCCTTTGCGAGCCGCTTTGACACACTCCCTTGCTTCCTTTTGCGCAGCAATGAACTTGTGACACTTGTCCATTGCATGGTTGGTCATATCACAAAATGCGCACTTGGGCTTGGATGCAGAAAGGGCTGGAGCGGTCTGGAATGCAGTGGCGAGTGCAGGCAACTCCGAAGCGTGGCGACGTCGCTGTATGTCCTCTGTGACAAAGGCTTGATGAATTGTAGCCTTGTCCAACTTGTCCAAAAGAAGAAGTGAGGATGCAAATGAACTGTATTCTTCTGGGAGTGCCCTGACCAGAGCAAGCAAAGCAAGCTCTTCATCAAGCTTAGCCAGATCAAACCCTTTAAGGCAAAGCTGCTGAATTAGCAAGATGGCTTGCTCAACTCTATTGATTAGGGTTTGAAGGTTTTCACCTTCCTCCTTTCGGATGGAGAACAGATCATTATATGCATTAAAGCGGTTGCCAGGGCGCTTTTGCTGATGTACAGCAGCGAGGGAATCCTACATCTTGATAGGATCATCCTTGATGGCTTCCACATGAACCCTCTGATCATTCTCCAAACTGAGATAGATCAAACCACATGCTTTGTCTCTCTGCTCAAAGTAGGTTTCAAGCAAAGCTTCCTCCTGAGCAGTGGGCTTGTCTGAGAGCGTTGGCTGTGCTCTAGCACCGCTGACAATGCGTCATATCCCTTTAGACTAGAGATAGGCGGTCATCTGGCCTGCCCAGGTGTTGTAGTTGGTTGAGTTTAATAGAGTGATTTGGGGATCAGAAGTCATTATTGCAAATTGCGAAGGAACACATAAGCGGATGGATACGAGTGTTGGTAGTGATGTGTACGGATGTGTAATAATGTGTGGAAACGAGCTAGGCGGTACCCGGAGCTTGGGGTGCGATGCGAACGCAAGTTGAAAAGATGAAGTTAAACTAGCCTAATTTAAAAGGGTTACTTTTAACTAGAAATAACTCGGGGATTAGGCGACGGGGGCCCGCTCAACCGAGGATAACAAGTCGCGTAAGGCATGCTCGTTCAACCCTACTAGCAGCGGCAATGTATGGCCGGGCCTGGTAAAGGATAAAAAACAAAAATGACTAAAATGACCGTTTTATAAAAACTATGCAGAAAGCAACTTGGTTCGCAAAACACGGAATTGGAGTGCTTAGAGCGCGGGGCCCATAACCTGTTGAAGCAGGCGAGCTCGGAGCAGTGTGAGCTACTCGGCGACCTAATTATACAACGTAGGGCGCAGGGATAAGCAAGCACAAAGCGTCTGAGTGAGTGACTGGGTGAATTGAGCAAAGTGCTAACAAACTAACCTGAAGTCCGAAGTGAGTAACTGGGGACTTCAGGATGTAAACTAGAGTAACTATATACTGTGCAGACTCAAGTACTCTGGTCTACCTAGGTCTACTCTGGTCTGGTCCAGACCAGTCTATGGACTAATAAATATCATGTGTCTAGAATGGTCTAGAGAGCAAATGAAGATAAAAAGAAAGTAATCTAATCTGATAAGATAGCAAAGTGAGGGAGACATAAAGAGCAGTTTTAACAAGCTTATGATGCTTGCTATTGTCACTAAGATTATGGCCTTGATCACTTATCTATAGGCAAGCTACACACCAACCACTTATCTTGGCTACTTCCTAGTACATTCTTATATTAATAAGCAATTGCGTAAGTAATCCCTAGTACAGTCTAGCAGAAATGACTCTAGCTTTAGCTACTTAGCTAATCAAGCCTACACAACTCAATGTGAGAGGAAGGTATTCATCACTTGCTATGCTTAGGTTACTAAGGCCCTGTTTGGTAGCAACTCATGATTTTCATATATAATATCATGCAACTTGATTACATGAGCAGAGTGACAACTCCTTGACTTTGAGTCTATTATCTGATCTAATAGTATCTTATCTGACTACCACACCTCCTTGCTATCTCCATGCCTTCCTAGCCTTATAAAGGCATTACACCACAGCAAAAGCTGGTTTTAACTACTGTGGTGTCTATGCTGCAGAGTGCAGCACTTGCAGTCTTGCTTTATGCTTGTCAATGGTACTGGAAACAAGAATATCATATGTTGGCATCATTGGGTGCTATATGGGTAGAAGAACTTATATATTGGCATCCTAACCGGATTGGCAACTGCCTAGGGATGCATGTGCATGTGTTTTTAGCCTGGTTGATGAGCTCCATCTTGCTGGCTTGAGAAATGAGCAATATGTTTTTCTCCAGGAAAAAATAGCAATCTTTCTCTATACGTTGGTTACTGGCCTTTCAATTTATTATGTTGGTGAGAGATTTCAGCGCTCAAATGAAACTATTTCCAAGTGAGTAAAATGAGATAATCTATTTTCTTTTGTAAATATTAATTAATCTTCAGATACTTTAAAGAAGTGCTGGTTGCATTATCTTCTCCACCATTTTATACCAACTATGTCAAGTTGCCCTTGTTCAATGATCCAACACCACCTCATATTTCCAGCAATTCCAAGTTTTATGTACTTTTTCAGGATGCGCTTGGTACTATGGATGGCACACATATTGCATGCTGCCTGTCTAGTACTGAGCGTAAGCATCTCGTAACCACAAAGGATTTTTATCTCAAAACACTTTGGCATGTGTTTCATTCAACTTTCAATTTTAGTATGTTCTCATTGGATGGGAAGGGTTTGCTGCCGATGCTACACTCTATCACAATGCATATGCAACCAACTTAACAATTCTTGAAGACAAATATTATTTGGCGGATGCTGGATTTGGTATGTGTAACCATCTTCTTGTCCCATATTGCAATGCAGCACACAGTACTATTTGGCAGAGTGGGGTAAAGCATCTGTTTGGTGTGTTATTTTCTTGTTTTTTTAAAATTATATTTTGATTAGTTTATAGACCTGCTAATTTCCAAGAACTTTTCAATTTACGGCATGTGCAAGCTCGGAATGTGATTGAACAAGTATTTGGCACTGTCATAGAACATTTTTCTATCCTCAAATTACCACCCAAATTTAGTATGAATATTCAAGCATGCATTCCTTCTGCATTGTGTGCTACTCACAACTTTATTCTCAAACACAACTCTCAAGAATGTAATGATATGGTTAACCAACAAGGAGATTCCACACCAGGAATGATTCTAGAGGAGCACAATTTTGGAATTCTTGCCTATGCACCTCCTGACACATTACAAAGAGCACAGGCAAAAGCAAAAAAGAATAGGATGGTAGAAAATATGTGGAATAGCTATCAAGAAATTATTAGGCAACGTGATGAAGGATATGCATTAGAATAAATTTTGACTGCTACTACATATAAATTTTTATTCTAAACCTAATTTGATTGGAGACAAGGATAGAGAGGTAGTGGTAGTATTTGAGCTAAATCACAAAACAAAAGAGTTGGAGATCAAAGCTTACAAAACTAGCACGCATAACTTATTCTCCAAGAAAGACATTAAGGAAGCCTTTTTGTTCCAAGTGGCTCAGAAAAAAAATCTGGACACTAAGGCTAAAAACAAACTAGATCAGTACTTTAGTTAGAAAGAAAAGACAGAAGCACCGAGTAAACCAACCCCAAAACCAGTACGGAAGGTAGAAAGGCAAGTAGCAACATATATGGGTAAAAAGCCATACAAACTAGTCATGCAAAAGATAAAACCCATATTTACAGACCTACCAGATGAGTTTTGGATTGTACAAAACATCAAAGGGAATCTATTAGGGGGGCTAAAATCATTGAACCCCAGACCAAACGAGTTCATGCCAACGGGCTGTTATACTCAGGGAAAAAAGGACGCCATGGATAAAGCTCATGATGGTGAGTTCCTATGGCCTGAAGAAAGAAAGTTAGTACATGAAATAGTAATAAACCAGAATGAGGTTTTTGCCTGGGAAGACAGTGAGCAAGGGCACTTCAAAGAAGAGTACTTGCTGCCTGTAAAAATCCCAACAATAGTGCACACTTTTTGGGTGTACAAAAACATCCCAATACCACCAGGCTTGTATAACAAGGTCTGTAGAATAATAAAGTCAAAAATAGACTCTGGAGTCTATGAACTGTCTAGCTTACCAATTACGTTGATTTACTGTATTAAAAAAGGATGGCAAGAGTCTGCAAATTGTACATAGTCTAGAGCTATTAAATGCCGTCACCATTGTGCATTTGGGAGTACTGCTGGCGCCAGAGTCACTGGCAGAGCACTTTGCAAGCAGAGCCTGTGGGGAAATCTTTAATTTATATTGTGGGATATGGCGAGAAAAAAATACATGAAAAATACCGGGACATGACCATGTTTCAAACACCATTTGGAGCTATGAGATTGGTAATATTGCCTATGGGGTGGACAAATTCTGTCCCTATATTTTATAACAACATAACATATATATATTGAAAGATGAGATTCCACAAGTTACTATACCCTACATTGATGATGTAGCAGTCCATGGCCCAGCAACCTGCTATGAGACTGAGAATGGGTATCAGACTATTCCCAAGAATCTGGGCATTAGGAGATTTGTTTGGGAACATTTGATAAATGTGAATAGGATCCTAGAACGCATGAAGTATGCCGGGGGAATCTTTTCCAGGTATAAGTCTATACTATGTGCAGACAAGATTTTAGTAGTAGGTTACCATTGCACATATGAAGGACAAAAGCCTACTGAAGACAGAGTAAAAGTCATTCACAACTGAGAAAAATGCGAGTCTGTGGGAGATGTGAGAGCATTTTTGGGCACTGTGGGGGTACTACGACCCTTTATCCCTAATTTTGCAGAGAAAGTGCATCATTTAACACAGTTATTAAGACATAATGTACCTTTCAGTTTGGGAAAAGAGCAAGAAGAAAGTATACAATTATTGAAGGAAGGGGTTACTCAAGTAAACGCGCTGAAACCTCTTGATTACGAGCATGGAGGCAATATTGTATTGACTGTAAACACATCTTACCTAGCAGTAGGCTTTTATATCTACCAAGAAGATGAAAGCCAGCCAGGGAAGCTTAGATATGCGCACTTTGGATCCATATCTTTGCAACCATATGAAGCAAGGTACTCCCAGCCCAAACGGGAGTTATTTGGCTTGAAGCGCACACTAGAATTAAATAAAAAGTGGTTAATAGGATGTCAAAAGTTAGTGGTAGAAACAGATGCAAAATACTTAGATGGGATGTTGCATAACCCTGACTTGATGCCAAATGCAACTATAAACCAACGGATTGAAGAGATTTTAATGTATCAGTTCACACTTAGATATAAGGCAGGAAAAACTCATGGTCCAGATGGGTTATCAAGACAAAAAGAACAACCTAGAGATGATCCACCAAGTGTTATCTCAGAAGCACCAGAGTTTGAGTTGCCACCCACGGAGCAATGAGACAAGAAAAAACCCGCGCTCTTGGATGCGCATGAGTTCAGGGAACAAGTCAATAGCCGGACAGGCTATTTACAAAATTTGACTAAGTCTTTGTTACCAAAATGCCAAGCCTGGACCATTGAGGAGTTTGCCAATGAAATTGAGCCGTGTCAAGGACAGCTACTTAGCATTGCAAAGGCAATAGGCAATTTTAGTCTAGAATTAGAAGAGGCCAACAAATACAGACGGTCTAAAGCTGAGACATTAAACAATTGGATAGAACAAGTAGAAAAGTGCTTATTAACAACTTAGCAAGATGCCTTTGCTCAATTTGTGTCGGTTCTGGCATTACCAGACAAAGCGCCTGACAGTGCACCTGTATAACAGCGTATCCTGAAGAAGGGCGTACTATGTCAGCTAAACGCCAAGATCATCAGTTACAGTGGGTTGCACAGTGGCTTAGAAATAAAGAGTCAAATCTGGGAAAACTGAAAACTAGAGACTATGAGAAATTCATGCATTTTGCACGGTGGTTCTTTGAACATGAAGGACACTTGTATTTGCAAAGTTATAAGGGAACACATAAACTGGTAGTGCCTAGCAAGCGTAGAATGTACATGATAAAAGCAGCCCATAACCATAATGGGCATAGACTATAAATCAGATGTTAGTACAAAGGTTCTGGTAGCCAAAAATGGAGCGGGACATATCTTGGTTTGTGAAAACTTGCTATAGATGTCAGGAAAGGCAACAGACAATGATAAAAATACAACCAATGTTGACACACACATCATCCATCTTTCAGATTCTATATGTCAATTGCATGAAGATGACGCCAGTGTCTAATGGCTGTTCCTCCATTGTCCACAGCAGGAATTACTTGTCAAAATGGGTGAAAGGTAGAGCTTTGAAACAAGAAACCGGTTGGGCTATTGGGCTGTAGCTCTGGGAAGATGTGATATGTCAATGGAAGAGTCTTGTGGAGATACAGTTGGGAACCACTTCAGGCTGCCACTTCTAGGTACCCTTTAAAGGGGATTACCCCTTGGTCAAAGACCATCTTTGTAGGGGGTTTCCCCATTGTCCTGCCCCACAATTCATAGTCTCCCCCTGGTCTTTTCTTGGTCTTCCCACTGGGCATGTTGTGGTGTTTGATGGTCTTCCTATTATTGGTCCAAATGTCTGTTTTGGTCTTCCCATGGAGTGGGCAGACCAGCTTGTCTCTTTTTACATTAAACTTTATAAATACTTAAAGTCAAGTATTTATGATTACATTTAATAATAAAAGAGATAAATGACTACTTAATACTTAATGCTTCAAAGAAGATTTTCTATGTAGCTACATCTAATCAATCTATTTTGTGCCCTAATAAACATACAATTGCACATAGTTATTCAAGAATTGTATTATACTGAGCAAACTTTCAGATAATACTTTTGTTCTACTATCTAATACTCTATTTACAATAATACCACAGAACCGCTGTGAGATGTTATACAGAAAATCAAGTCAGAATGTTGCTCCATCCATTTGATACCCATTCCGTGGCCAGCGTAAGCTTGGCAGACAAGCCGGACAAGGAATAGCCGGAAGGATTTTCTGTAGCCAAGGCAGATTCTCTGTTCTTTTTTTTAGCAATCTGACCATGTGCTGGGAGTCACAATTTGTGTTGCTAAAAATAACTATGTTATCTGGGGGCACCCATATCTCTTGGCGCTTAATGCTTGGGCCCTCTCCATAGTATGTCTTTTTAGGATGCAGGAGGTACAGGCTTTGGTTGAACAAACAAGGCTCTGGCCAAAGACATCACAGTTTTTTTCAACCACATCTGTCATCCACCTTCTGACTCAATCTTGCAGTAACTGTCTCTTGCCTCTTTCCAGAATCTGTATAGCTGTGTCATGGCGTCTGAGCAATGTGTGACATGGTCCGCTAAGGTAGATATACCCCATATTCCTCTTTTCTTTGATAGACAGTATCCAAATTGACAGAGAAAGGCGGTATCATACCCCAATCCTGATTGGAGATGAGATGTTCATTTTGGATCTACAAACGACGCCCTCAACCCAAGCAGTCATTCTTTTCATAAGTCATCCACACATCTTATCTTATCAACACTCGTCACATGGGAGCCATGTTATTCTGGATCATGTCACTTCGTCGGATCATCAAGGCTATGCGACGGATCAGTCAACCATCAAACTGCATAGCTTTCTACACTGCCTTGCACAGCCGGACTGTCAACTCTATTTTTATCAATTCAATAGTCTTACTCAGCGTCAGGCTGCGGATTACTCATTCCAACTTATTTTTGGTTTGTCTTACTCATCCTTTTGTGTTTATTTATATCTTTTCTATTGTCTGTTGCGCTTTTATTGTCTTTGTCTTACCAATCTTTTATGCTTTCTGACTCATCTTTGCTTCTTTTATCTAATCTGTATTACCATTCATCTTCGTCATACACTTCTTTCTTACTCATCCTATTCATTTCTTATCTGTCGTCATGTCGATATCAATATGTCTTATTGTTCTTGCTTATTGTTACACTTGCATAGCCTCATTCTTGACACTTTGTACTCGGTTTTCAGTAGCTCAGATTGGTATTTTGTTCACGTAGCTTTTAGTATAAAAGCTGTAGTAGAATTACACGAAATGACAGGAAAGTTACACCCAGTCCCCACTTTCTTCAAAGCAAGTCAATTTTCATCCAAGTCAAGTCAATTTTAAGTCAATCCACATTGATTCATTTCAATTCCAAGCTCAAGTTCAAGCCAAGCCCAAACCCAAGTCCAATTCAGTCATCAGTTCCACCCTCCGTCGAGACCAAATTTACTTCCATTCATCCAAAGTCATCTTGCTTTCTATTAAGAGAGGATTTCATCCGAGACCAGTCCTCCTTTTCCTCCAACGCCTCTACTTCCCAGCGTTGAATATCCAACTTCTATCCAGACATCCAGTACTCCCTACTTCCTCTCCCCCATCCAATTTGTCACCGCTCCTACTCTTTCTACACCTTCCAACCATTGCCGTTAGGAGTGGATCCAAGACATCCTTTCCCTCCGTCAACTCATTTGGAGCGATTTTATTTGAGACAGACTTAGTCTTTCATCCTCGATTTAGTCAATACTCCCGTGACGTATAGCTTTATTCCAAGCATCAGAAAGATTGTCAATTTAAAGACACCTTCACCATCCCCAAGATTCAGCCCTTCAACGACGTTCCAACTCCCAGTCATCTCCTCATTTCCCCTCGAAACGTTCCTCACTCACTTCCGACCACCCCTCTAAGATTCACATTTATTGATTTCTCATACACATTCTACGCATCTTCTTCACGCTTTCCATATACATCCGCCATCCAATTTCACGGTTTCATCCCATTTTCGGAAGGCTTATTTACCATCGTACCCAGACAACCTGGTTATCCTCTTTTTACCATTTTGCTTTCGTTACCCTTCACAATCCACACCATCCTAATCTACTTAAATTCTAGGCAGTGTCCTCCCTTAAGAAACTTAGGAGAAGGTTTTGTCCTATCCAGTCTGGACCACTCTTTCTCTGGGGTTTGTGTTTGTTGGATTACTTATAGTTTATAACCAATCACAAACTTCAATCTTCATCTGGAGCCCACCGCAAGGGAGGGTTAATTAGGATTTTGTATTAGGAACACAGCAATCTACCACTTTATCACTTCCATTCCATCCATTTCGACTCTTTTTCTTTACAGGTTATTTTGCTTCTCTGGTTTATTCTCTAGGCAACTTTAGGCAACAATTCTAGGCAACACTTTCTGACTCTGTAACTGGTTTACGCTATGACTGATTCTGGCAATCCGCTTCCATCCTCTACTCCCACTATGGCTACTACCATCATCCAACGTACTCCTGTTGATATGCCCGTTCCTAAATTTAGTGCTGCTCCAAAATTCACTGGATCTTACGTCGACGTCAAGAACTTCTTGGATCACTGCGACCGCATTTTTGATCAGTACAATGTCACTCTCGACGATGACAAAGTACAATACATGGTTCAATGCTGCAACCAAGAGAGCAGAGAAATCATTGAAGGTTTACCCAGCCACCATGCCAAGCAATGGGAACGACTCAAGACTGATATGCTCAAGATCTTTGACCATGCTAGGACGACGCAAAAGTTCACGTTGAGTACTCTTCGTGCTTACGCTTTCCAACACTCCAATCTTTTTATGCACTCTCTCGACGACTTCCGCGAGTATCAGAAGCAATACATTCGCATTGCTGGTTGGCTTCTCAACAACAACAAGATATCCAAGACAGAATACAATCAATACTTCTGGCTAGGAATCAATAAATCCCTCCGACCTGCGCTCGACAGCAAGATCATGGTCTTTAATCCTCATATTGATTTCTCTTCACCTTTTTCCATTGAAGACGTTACCAAGGCAGTTAAAATCATCTTTAAACGAGACCGCTTTGACGTTGGAATCTTTGACAATCCCTCTGCATGCCCCTTCACGTCTCTTATTCCCCCAAAGGATTCGTATCCTGAACATTCATCAGTCTTTGACAAGATCAAGAAGTACTTACAGGAGATGTTTCCTAACATTGAGACGCGCAATGCCCGTAAACGTCCATACAATCCCCTAGAAGAGACCAAGCGCATCTTTCAGGATCTAGACAAGGAAGAGAAGCAAGCGCACAAGAACGACGAAGTGGAGAACTTGATCAAGCAGATGTTGAAGCTCACCATCCATGATTCTTTGTACGCCATTTACTATCTTTGCGCCATCAAGTTGGAACCCGCTCTTGCTAACATGCTCATTGCTCCGGCCATTATGAATCCAAGTGCACAGCCAGCTCAGCCAGTCCCAAACGCAAGTCAGACAGCACCTCCAGCACCACGAGCACCACGTCAGTCCGCATCCAAGATCATCTGCTATGGTTGCCATCAACAAGGCCATGGAATCAACAACTGCCTGACGCTCATTGATCTTACAAACCGCAAGTTCATTTCCAGAGACAGTAGCAATCGAGTTGTCTTTCCTGATGGATCCCGCATCATTTGCCAGAATGGAGAGTCAATTGCACAAGCAGTCCTTCGTCAACAACAGCCTCCTCCTTCTCTTCTTCAAGTTGCTACCACGAGCATAGCCGTATCTGAAGCATATTATGGTCAGATGTTCAAGAACTACAGAGCCATGGTTGCAGAAGAAGAAGAGGACGACATTGGAATATGGGATGGAGAAGATGAGTTTGAGTTTACGCTGGCAGGTCCTGGTAATCAAATCCTAACTGAAAAGCGAACACGTGCTGCACGCAAACAGGTCATGGACGCTGTGGTACCTCCGGGACCCGTGTATCTCAAAGAGAAGCGAGCGGAAATGAGTAAAGCTAAGGATTCTTCTCAGATCCCATCTATTCTTAAACGTCCGGCTAACTCTGGATTGCCGAACAATGTGCCTAACTCCACTTCCATTCAACCTGTCCCAATCCCATCAATTAATTAACCTTCTGCCAAAATGAATCCATCAATTCCTGTCAAACAAGCTCAACCCAATGTCCCAATTAGGGCAAATCCAACGGAAAATCCCAAGACTGCGCAACGACACGAGGTTTTTGATCCGGCCAATGATGATCAAATCATGGAAGATGTCACTCCTAGTCCAGAACGAGGCAAATCAGTTACCAAGCCACATGCAGCGCCTCAGAAACGTGTCTCTGACATATCCCAAACTGTTGACACTATGGCCATTCTCAGACGATGCCTTAATCAACCTGTTAATGCGACATTCGGCGAGTTACTTGGAGTTTCAAAGGACCTTAGGACCCTTCTTATCAACAGCATCAAAGGCAAGACCCTTACTGTCAACGAATTCAAAGCTTCATTGGCAAACGGCAACTTAAAGCTTTCCAATAAGGAAGTTCTAAACATCATTTGCAGTGCCGAAAAGAACGTACCTGTTCAATACATGCACGAGACCAATTCAGTTGAATCCCTTCACGCTCACGAGCCCCTTCTTTGAATCACATTAATGTGTAATGGTCACGAACTCAATGCCTTGATTGACAGTAGATCTACGCAGAACATTCTAAGCAAACAAGCTTGGAAGAAGATTGTCAGGTTGCCGATGGACAGCCGGAACACTATTGTTATGGTCAATATTCATGGCGGCAAATCTCACATGCTTGGATTTGTTGGAAATGTTCAACTTGATATTGGTACAGTCAGGACGCATGCTCATTGCTATGTATCTGACAAAGTCTAGTTTGATATACTCTTGGGACGTCCATGGACCCGTGACAACTATGTGGACATTCTAGAACGATCCGAAGGGACCTTCATTGCCTTCTATGACGTCAAAGATCCTACATGTGAGCAGAAATTCCTTGTGACACCTGATACTCAGCACAACCGGTATTACTTCACGGATACTATTTACGACAAGACCCCCCATACGATGTTAGCACATAACAACCTCTCCTTAGCTAATCCGGATGCCGAAGAAGGTGAAATTGAAGAAGATCTAGAACCCGGTGAATTATTGGACGACCTTCGCTATCCATCACCTACCCCTTCCATAATCGAGTTATCTATCCTTACTAGGCAACAATCTCTGAATCGGGATGAATCTGCTAACCCAAATGAGGACTTATCCACTTCACAAGATGCATCCTCTTTTTCTGACTCCAACTGCGAACATGACTCGACTCAGGACTCCTCTCACGGTCTCTACGCTTCCGATTATGACTCAATGTATCAAGATGACTCGGGAACTTCTCAATTCAATGTGTCAATCCATTATGGTCATATTTCCACACCACCTTACAATTCCACACACGAGGCCCCAAAAATAGAACAGCCACCATCACCATCTGTCAATCCGTCCATCAAATCCCACGCTTTAGACAATAATGACCCACATGAAGAAGAACCAGCTGACAACAATCCAGAAATGGAACAATTGAGCTTGCCCAATGTAGAAGCTATTCAATTCTCTTCTGACAATACTCACCTTACAGCTATGGGAATGATCAACCCCCACTTGCGCTTTGAAGACTGGATTCTATACGACGCCACTTATTTTTCTCCTACTTGTGTTGTTTCTGACCAAACAGGAACGGCCTTTGTCCATTATGTTTATCCGCAGAGAGACAACCATATAAACTTGACAACAACTCCAACTATTCTACACTTTAGTCGCACTGGTACCTCGTCACAATCTAACCACTCTGCTTCAGTCAGTGCCTATCCAATGGGCCAACGTCACTCAGCATCCTGGACTCATTTTATTCCCCAATCCATTTGCTCTCAAAATACTTCTTCTATTCCCCAACCTCATTTCCGAAGTTCTGCTCTTCCAGAAACACCTCTTTCGATTATGATTCACCAAGAAATACGTGTATCATTGACGGTCACCGCAAATGTAGACAAGCATCATCGAGGTCCGAAACCTTTGGGACATCCTTTGCGAGTAGCCCATGAGAACTCAAAGGAGCCATTAAACAAGGATGAAGAAGAGCTACAAAGCGCCCACAATGGCAAAGAGGTTGACCACAATTCTTCCCTTTTATCTCTTCCCACAACCAGCACAATGCACGAATCGCGAGCTTCAAATATGGACAATGGAAACGAATGGTACTATCAATATGGAGAAAAAAGTCCCTTTGGTATCGACAACACGGAAGAACATCCCTTGGACGCCAACACATTGTACTGACTATCTGGATGGTGTATGGACATCAGCTTGCTTCCTCAACGCCCTCTCTTTGTTCTCCAATCCCCTCAATTTTTCTTTGTCACCTTTGCTGTTCCTGGTATTTCTTCTTCCTCATTGTTATGCCTTTATCCCACCTCCCATTTTATTTCCACATTTCGCGTTTCTCTTTTCCATTTCACGGACACTTATGTAGATTTTTCATTTGTGCAACGAGTTCTTGAATGCCTCTACTTTTCTTTTATGCGCCTTTTCCTCACATTCACACTTTCAATGGCAACTCCACACTATACAACCTTTCCCTTTACTTTTTATTTTCATTTTCTTTCCAATTTATCCATTTGTATGTATGTCGACCGAAAAGTCATTAAACTAACCTTTATTTATTCCTCCCTTTTATTTATTTGTTCCACCCCCGCTTTATCACTTCAGTCCGCAAACAAATCTTCAGGTTACCTATTGCAGAGTTCTTGGAGGAACACACGCAACCTCCCAATGGAATGCTATACGGAATCTCTATCTCCAATATACGCCACTATTACACCTCCAATACGCCTCGAACTCCTACAGAATTGGGAAGGGCTTTATCTTATCCACAAAGAGCAAAAAATCAAGCTTACGGACAAGATAAGAAGGACAATCACTCCATTACCTCTGATGGGTCAAGATCTACAGAAATTTTGAATAGACCAAAGCATTTATGCAAGATCATGGTCACTCAATTCAGATATTACTGCTAAACCCACCGTCAACCGAACTAATTCAGCAAGGTCGCCAAGCTCTCCTACAATTGGTTTTGTATTCACTGCCGCGTCAGGATCGACACTATCAATCTTCCAAGCCTCCATGAATCAATTCATATCGCCTATTCTCTCCCCTTCTTCTGCCAATACTGCCTATAAACGAGTTGATTGGAAAGTTTGACCTATAAATTGGGTTACTCCAGAATTGGCCAAAGTTATATGATGAATTCCTGTTGATCCCTTATTATCTCTCCCACCTCTCCCGCTCCATTCCCCTGCCTTTACACCGACAACCAGACTCACTCTTGAACACATACAATCAATGAACATTAACGTCAACAAATTTCTATGGCCGGAAGAAGAAAAGCTTTTCCTTCATATTCTTAAACTCAATGAACGCACACTTGCTTTTCATCAGTCCGAACGTGGAATATTTTCCAAAGAATACTTTTCTCCATACATCTTTCCTGTTGAGGATCACGAGCCCTGGGTAGTCCAAAATATTCCTATTCCACCCGGCATCAAAGATCAAGTTATCAGTTTCTTACGTGAAAAGATAGATGCTGGAGTATACAAACCAAGTCAAGCTCCGTATTGCTCTCCAATTTTCTGGGTCAAGAAGAAGACATTTGGTGCTATCCGTCTAGTTCATGATCTGCAGATTCTTAACTCTATTTCCTATTGCGACGCAGGAGTTCCTCCAGTTCTTGACGACTTTGTGGTTCCCTTTGCTGGTCATTCTATTTATACGGTCTTTGACTTATATTGGGGATATGACACACACAAAATCCATCCTATGAGCCGAGATCTTATCACATTCCAGTTGCCTAATGGACCTCTTCAACTTACTTCAATGCCTATGGGATATACAAATGCAGTAGCAGAGTTTCAAGCCTGTACCACCTTCATCCTTTGTGACGAGATCCCTCATGTAGCCAATGTCTTTATCAACAATGTTTCTATCAAAGGCCCTTCAACACAGTACTTAGACGAGGACGGCAATCCAGAAACACTTCCAGAAAATCCAGGAATACGACGATTTGTCTGGGAACACGCTCAAGATGTTCCATCAACTAAATAGGCAGTAGATTACAATGCTATGTAAACCAATACAATAAATTTTTAGTCTTACAAATCCACCCAATTTTTGGGGCCTGGTTTACATTGTCAAGCAATATCTTTATTAACTTTACAATATCCAAACAATTATTTGTTTTACCCTGCAAATTCAAGTAAGAATTTTTGTATGTTTATGACAAGTCTGGTTGACCGGCCATTACATAACCGGTTGACATAGGGGCCGTATGTCTTGGCCCGGCACGTGTGTTAAATATAACATATGATTGCTCATTTAAAGTTTCACACACGGTAAGCATTGTATTTCCATACGTATACATAAAATAAATACGCTAATCCGTTAAAAACTCGTCAATATCAAGCTCATCATCGACGACAATGACCAAAACGGGCGTGGAAAAGCGCGCTGCAGTCGTCAACGATGGCGGCGTGCTTCTTTTTTTCAACACCACCACCACAACCACCATAACCAAAACCCGCCACAGCACATCAGTAACTTGTCACCACCGTCATATAACGGCATCAGCAGAGTTAACAGAAGAGTACATATGGATGAGCAAGGTGAGTCTTCAATATTCAAAGTAAGTACTCACTGTTAATTTTTTTTGCACTCCCAGGAGTACAATTCGGCCTTGCGATCAATTGCGACGGCCTCAGGCTCAATGTTGCCGTCAATGGCCACAACGGGCACACCAAAATCGGCGTCAATGTCGATACCAACAACAAGATTGAGATAGTGTTCAGCGTCGACAAGCCAGCAACCGGGCGAGTCCATACCGACCCTGTCACTTCGACCAACAGCCAAATTCGAGAGGGGCAGGAAGCTGGGCAGCTAGTCGTTGCTGTTGAGAATTGTATCAAGGCATTGAGGACTATTGAAGCCAGGGACGTCAAGATGCGCGATGGGGAGGGCAATGATCAGGACGTTGAGATGGAGTAAAAGGTCCATGGTACAACAATGAAATATCAATTTATTTTTGCAAATCTACTCTTGAGAATACAACCAACGTTTAAACAGACTGGGGAGAGCCATTATAACCCCGCATGTCCTCCTTCAATATGTCCTGTACAGATGGGATCTGGCTCTGCACGTTCGGGGAATGGGTGGGGGTGATTCCGCTCTGGGGCCTTGATACGGACTGGTCGGTTACAATTGGGAGAGTAGTAAATTATACCGTCTTGTAGAAAGACGGAGCCCTGGGACCAGTCAAAGGAGGGCGTAGTCTGTTGCAACCAAATACACCTTGATATTGTAAGATACATATGGGGGCATTATGGACAGTCAGGGGAGCAGGAATTCCAATTTATTGGTGCGTACTGCCCTGGCAATGAGCCTGGGTAGTTTAAGTGTTCTGTCCTAGCAATGAGCCTGGGTAGTTTATGAGTTTTGCCCAAGCAATGAGCCTGGGTAGTGTCTCACGTTCTGCCCTAGCAATGAGCCTGGGTAGCAAAGAAGAACCAATGACGCAGGAACGTGTTGAGATCACCATGCGTTTTGGAGTTTGAAATTGCCATCAGGCGGAATCTGAATTTGGGTAGGATTCCGTTTGTTGGCTCTGTTGACTTCCGCACCACTACCACTCTTCAACCCACGGAAATACCTGGGGGTTTGTTGGGTGGCAGTCTGCTGACTATGGTGATTCCATAGTCTGTAGGCTGCTCAAGTCAGTGCCCACATCCTTCAACCCACGGAAATACCTGAGGGTTTGTTGGGTGCGCGTATATACCCCTTCTCGTCGTCGAAAGCCCTGGCCACAAGCTTCAACACACGGGTATACCTGGGGCGTCTTGGGTGGCTACCTCCTGGCTATGGTGATTCACGGTGGGCTATTTTTATCCTCTGACAGCTCGCTGTCAATGGCGATTGCGCCTCCTTCGCCCGCTAGTTATAGCAATGGCGCGGAATAGCGCGGATATCTGTACCTCCTCAGGTGTCCATTACACCACTGCGCTCAGTATATGCAAAAGGGAGTTTTTTTCATCTCTTTTCTTCCCATACCACCACTATCCACCACCATACTCACCCTGACCCAGATTGAAAAAGCCCTCACGGCTATTGACACCAACAAAGAACTCAAGTAAGCCTGAATCCCCCCCTTCCCTGTCCCCATGCGCGTTAACCGCTAACATTATTTGTAGATGCCCCGAACTAGCAGACACTCTGAAGGGCGCGAGATGGATTCACCAGTCCATCGACCCATTTTTGAACGTAAAGAGCGTCATCCAAGAGGGTCTCAAGTTTCTGGCCAACCATATAACGGATGGTATGACCCGACAACAAATATTAGAGTAAGTATATGCACCTTTTTTTTTCTGGGGTATTTATTTATGCATATATTAGTTTACAACCCAAGCTCTGGTCCTTCTATGAGATGCAGAACTTGATGCCCGACCTTATGGATATCATCAGGAAGTGCGAGGACAATTCTGCCTTGATTGGCAAAGTCATTGATTTGGTAAGAATTTTGTGAGGTCGCATGTACAGATTGACTAACCATACTTGTAAGGTATCGAGTGCTGCAGCTCATTCGCAATCCGACAATCTCTTCAAGGCACATAAGTTGATCCCGGAGTTGATCCCATATAATCTGAGGGTCCCACTTGACCTACAGGCCTACAAACTGGCCTGTGCCAGGGTAAACCGGGGCTATAAACACCCTGCATACGCCGCTCTTTTAATCCTGCGTGTCAAGTTCGCCGAGCTTGCCGACCTCAATGCGCGTGAAATTCTGTAAGTCGGCTTGTTATTTTCTGCGAATATGAGTTGATTTATTTGTGGATAGCGTGCAATGTGAATCACTCAAAGCCGATACCAAAAATGGAGACACACTGGATTGGCCAGCTTGCTTGTATGACCCTGACATCCCATTTGACATAGACGACGAGATCCAAGGTCTGTTTCGACCACTCTTGGGTCCCCAAGTAAGTTTTTTTTTATGTTTTGACATGTCATTGATACATATTGGCACTCTAGTTTGTCCAACGTATGCTTGTAGGCGAGGCCAACAGGCTTGGAGGACGTGCCAGCAAAGGACAGATTCACAAAGTATATGAACTAACAATAAGACTCATATGTTATTATTGCATGATGGTAAGTGGACATTGCCAGTAGTTTGTCAGTGCTAACCTCCTTCAAAGCTTGTCATTGCAATCAGCGGTAAGACTTGGCCTGAGGTGAAGAGCATTTTGAAGGCCAACCGCCTCTACGCATCTATACTGATGCTTCTGTTGGGTCTTTCTGATGACGATACGTGGGCCAAGGAGACTGTGGCTTGGTAGCAAGAGTAAGCGTGCCTTACGCGCTTGATTTTATGCTAATAAATTTCTAGGAACATTATCTTGCCATCCGAGCCCGTGGATTATGACAAGAAGTCGCCCCCTTTGGAAGGTAGTGCACGCAACGGATGCCTCAGAGACCCGGTAGAACAGCGTAAAGCTCAAATGGCCGCTGCGGCTCAAGCACCTGCACCTGCACCCCCTTGTGCACCTGCACCCGCACTCCCTCGTGCACCTGCACCTGCACCCCCTCGTACACTCACACCCGCACTCCCTTGTGCACCTGCACCTGCACCCCCTCGTACACCCACACCCGAACCTGCTCGTGCACCCACACCCGGACCTGCATCTGCTCAAGCACGCGCACCCTCCTCCCCCCGCCCCAGATAATGTGTCTGCACCAGTGCTTGCTAAAGCATTTGCAGCTGTTTTACTGGCGGAACCTGTTCCTAAACGAGTCTCCCGTTGCCAAATGACATTAAACACGATTAGGATCTCTTCAGAATTCCCCCTGACCTCCCTTCCAAGGATTCTTCCTCTTTTTCTTCCAAAAACGAACGCTCCCCTTTCCTACCAGCCCCGATCAAGATCAAAGTGCGTTTTCACTTGAGATTGGTTCATTACACTAATATTATGATTAGCTCCATGCAAAGAGGAAAGTGGCGCCATGCCGCCCTGGTCCAAAGCGTAAAGACATGAGTGTATTTATTATATTCTCTATCTAGGGCTCATACATATTAGCTACAGGCACCACCTTCAGACCCCTTCGAGACCGGGATGAGGCCCTGCCTACTCCCAATTCTGACGCCACTGCCGCCAACGGTAAAGAACCACCAGCTAAAAAGGCCAAGAAAGGTGCCCAGCCCAAGGAAACGCGCCAACCTGTCAGGGCAACACTATAATCAGTGTGACAAGGCCACCAACAAAGATCAACAAGAGAGAGAGAGAGAGAGCAGAGGGAGAATAAGAGAGTGAGAGAGACTCAATGATTCTAAGAGATCACACCAATGATAGTGGATATCCTAAGAGATTGAAGCTGAAGCTACAGCTACCTACAAGTCCAGTATTTATACTCTACAGCTATTCTAGAATATTCCCTACATTACATCATAAAGGAAGGTTAAAGAATAAAAGTGACATCATATAGAAAAAGGATGAGTAAGACTAGGAATTATATAGAATTTACTAGAAAGAAGTGGAGCAAGAAGGCTGTGATGAAAGAAATAAACTATCTAATCAGATAATTGATAAGATAATGAAAGGATAAGATAATTCTGTGAAGATAAAGAGGGGAAACTGGAGAAACCCTGACATCACCCCCTCTCTAAGGCACATTTTCCACAATATGCACATGGATGGGTTAGTTTAGAGGGTTTAAGAAGAGGAGGAGGTTCAGTAAAGTTAATAATAGGAGTGAAAGAAAGTCTATCAAAGGTCACAGTAGAAATCCTTCTAGGTGCTGAAGGATGTTTGGCATAGAAGTCCTTGATAGCCTTAGAAGCATTTTTCAAATGCTCTGCAGGCTCCCAAGTGCATTCTTCATTAGGATAGTTCTTCCACTTAACCAAATATTAAAGTTTGTTTCTAAAAAGTCTGCTATCCTTGATAAATTCAACTTCCCACTTAGGATTTTCTCCTTGAATGACAGGAGGTGGTCTAGAAGGAGGCTTTCTTCCTACAATATCTGGGTGATAAGGTAGAAGTTTAACCACATTGAACACTGGATGGATTTTCATGGTAGATGGCAGCTTAAGCTCATAGGCATTAAAGCTAATAACTTTGGTAATTTTGTAAGGCCCATATCTTTTATCATCCAATTTCTTGGAGGGCCTATCAATTTTGAGGTCCTTGCCATCCAACCATACCAAATCCCCAACTTTGTACTGAGTTGGAGTACCTCTGTGTCTATTATAGAATTTGGCCATATCATCAGCAGCTTTTCTAAGTGCAGACTCTGCTTCTTTCCTGGCTTCTTCCATATTTTTCACAAAGGTATCCACAGTGTCCATTTTACTATCTCTAAGGGGTTTAGTGCCCATTCTGGGATGTCTGCCATTATTGAGCATGAATGGTGTCTGCCTGGTTGAAGCCTAAACTCTATTGTTATAAGAGAATTCAGCTAGAGCTAACCATTCAACCCAATCATCTTGTCTATGGTTTATAAAGAGTCTAAGATACTGCTCAATTTCTTGGTTAACTCTTTCAGTCTGACCATCAGTTTGGGGATGGTAGGCTGTAGATGAGGCTGTCTGGATACCAAGTATTGAGTTGAGTTCTTTTATAAACCTTGAGACAAACTGTGGACCTCTATCACACAGAATTTTAATGGGTAAGCCATGGTATTTCCAGACATAATCTCTGTATAGTCTGGCTGTCCCTTCAAAAGTGACTTCATCTGTAGTAGGGATAATGTGGATCATTTTACTAAGTCTATCTACAACCACCATAATGGCATTATACCCTTGACATTCTGGTAACCCCATAATAAAGTCCACAGAGATGCATTGCCAGACATCAGAGGGAATCTCAGTAGGAATTAAAAGGCCAAGAGGTTTGGCTGGAAAGGTTTTGGTTCTGTTGCATCTATCACAACCTCTGGTATAGGCTGCAATAAAATGTGACATTCCTGGCCACCAATAATTCCTAGAGACTAGCTCAATTGTCTTCCATTTCTCTGGATGTCCAGCAGTGAAGGCATCATGGTGCAGTTCCACAATCTTTCTTCTAAGATCTTTGTCCTTGGAAACATACACCTTCCCCCTGTAGAGAATAAGACCTTGTTCTTCTGACCATTCCTGTCCTTCAATCTTCTTGGTTGAAGATTTCTTGAGCTCCTGAACTGCCTTGACCACTTTTTCATCCATCTCCTTAGCTTCTCTAATCTTCTTAAGAAGATCATTTTCTGCACCAGTAATGGTAGCATGACCCTGCTTGAGAGCCTGGATTTTAAAGTAGAAAGGTTTGAGGAGAACTACATTTTGGTTATCATTCTCTCCCTTTTTATGATCTGGTCTCCTAGACAAAGCATCTGGCTTAAGAGATCTTTTACCAGGCCTATGATGAAGAGTAAAATCAAATCTGGACAGGAAGAGTGACCATCTGGCTTGCCTTCTGCTAAGCTTTTGGGCAACCATAAAGTACTCTAAGTTTTTGTGGTCTGTCCAAATCTCAAAGGAATATTGGGTTCCTTCAAGATAATGTCTCCATTCATCTAGTGCTCTGATAATAGCCAGCATCTCTTTGTCATGGATCTCATAATTCCTTTCTACTTCAGATAGACTCTTAGACATAAAGGCTACAGGATGCCATTTCCCATCTGATCCTTCCTGAGATAAAACAGCCCCAGTAGCATAATCTGAACTGTCTGCTTCAACTTTCATATGGCTTGTTATCATCAGGGAAAATCAAGAAAGGTGAAGAAGTGACTTTCTTCTTTAACTGGTCAAAGGCTTCCTGCTGTCTAAGACTCTATCTCCAGACTGTTCCTTTCTTTGTCAATTCATGAAGGGGCTTAGCAATGTCTGCAAAATCCTCTATGAACCTTCTATAAAAATTAACAAATCCCAAGAATGATTGGACATCCTTGACATTTTCAGGTTCAGGCCATTTAGAAACTCCCTCTACCTTGACAGGATCCATCTCAATCCTGTCTTGTGAAATGATTAGTCCAAGATATTCAATCTTTTCCTTTTCAAATTCACATTTCTCTGCTTTAAGGTAGAGTTTGTTCTGTTCTAGGATTTGCAGAACTTGCTTGACTACCTCTCTATAATGATCAAGAGTCTCAGTGAAAATTAAAATATCATCCATGTAGACAATGACAACATTTCCATCAATGAGCTCAATAAAGATATCATTCATCATAGTTTGGAAGGTAGCAGGACTATTGGTTAAACCAAAGAACATGACCAATGGTTCAAACAGCCCTCTATTGGTTCTAAAGGCTGCTTTCCATTCATCTCCCTTTTTGATTCTGACATTGTTAAATCCCCACCTAACATCAAGTTTGGTGAAGTATTTGGCTTTGCTGAGTTTGGTGATAATGTCAGAAATCAATGGAAGGGGATAGGAGTTCTTGATGGTCATTTCATTCAGTTTCCTATAGTCCTGGACAAGCCTAAGAGATCCATCCTTCTTCTTGACAAAGAATACAGGGGAGGCCATAGGTGACTTGGAGGGTCTAATCCTGCCAGACTTTAGATTTTCCTCTAAAAAGGCATCAAGTTCCTTTTGTTCATTGGGAGAGAGAGGATAAATCTTGGATCTATAAGGTTCAGAACCAGGTTTCAGCTCAATAGCATGATCCCAAGGCTTTCTGTCTGGTAGCCTATCAAAAGATTCTTTTGAAAAAACACCTTTAAACTGATGATAGTGCTTAGGAACAGTTTCTTCAAAGGTTTTCTTAGGAGAATCAGCTTGCTGATGAGACTCTTCTGCTAATCTTTGAGACATAGTAGAAGTAGCATTAATAGACTGCTTCTGAGGATGAAGGTATGAGATGAAAATTCTGTCCTTAGGCTCAATCTCAGAATCAGAAGAATCTTCAATAGAATCATCTTCTTCTTCATCAAATTGAGGGAGTTTCCTCCTTTTGACTGCGGCTATTCTTTGCCTCTTTCTTCTGGCTCTTTTGGCTTCCATTTGGCAGTCAGAGGGACATCTAATAAACTGAACATCCCCTGTCTTCCAATCAACATCTGGATTATGGTGCCAAAGCCAAGTATGTCCAATGATAGCAGATTTGTCTCCTAAGTCACAAACAGCAAAGGTGGCCCTTTCTGTATGGTTCTTGTGTACCATAATTAAGTCTACTTCCTCATGGATAGAGCCACTCTTGTTGAGAGTACCATCAACATTATAGACTGGAATGGCTCTAGAAAGTTTCCTTGTGTTGAGATTATGATACTTCACAAAACCAGAATGCAGAAAGAGGCCAGTAGCTCCAGAATCAAGCAAAGCATCAACAGATAACCTTTTCTCTGTGTCCATTGTCTTTAAGGTGACAGACAAATGGGTAGAGGTTTTAGGATTATGGTTGAGGATGTAGATCTTTTCAGGGAAGGTAGAAAGAGAGGAAAAAGAAGACATGATTTCTGCACCAGAATCTGAAGACTGAGGATCAAGTCTGTCAATTTCATTTTCTAGTACATTAAATCTATTCCATTGGGACATGTCTTTCACCAATGGTGCTTCTAAAAATTTTTCTTTTCCTCATCTTTCTGCTCCTTTCCTTCCAAGATTAATTTCCCAAAGTAGTCAGCCAGTTCTTCATGGGTCATAGCATTGATGTTAACTAATGACCTGCAGTTTACAGCCTTATGACCAGGCTTTCTGCACTTGAAGCAAACGATTGGCCTAACTGACTTCCATCCAGAGTCAACCTCCATGGGAACTACATCTGGTTGCTTTGCCTGAGCACCAAAGGTCCTTGAGCTGCTGTTGGAAAAGACTGGAGGATTTGGAGTAGGCTTAGGAACAGCCTTGGGAGTTGGGGCTTTAAGGAAGGGAGAAGAAGAGGAGAAGGAAAGAGACTTGGTAAAGGCCTCACTCTGTCTCCACTGCCTATCTAGCCTGGCACTCCATTTAATCCATCCATCCAAGGTTTTGGGCATGTCAGGAACATAGTAGACTGCATTCCTGAGATTTTCATTAAGCCCAGCCTTGAATTAGTCTACCAAAGCAGCATTATTATACCCAGTATCTGAGATCAGAGCCCTGAAGCTAGCAACATACTTATCAGCAGTCTGTCTGCCTTGCTTGAGCATGTGCATTTTATGCTTAGCTGTGTTGGAGGGGTCTGGATCTGCAAACACTTCCCTAAATTCATAAACAAAGTCAGCCCAAAGACCTTCTTGGGACTGAGCATTGTCTATTACTTTAGTCTTCTCATATGCCCACTTCCCAGCAGTACCTCCTTTCATATGAGATAGAGCACAAATAACTTTCTGAAAGTCATCTGTAATCCCTTTCCCATAGAAATATAATTTAAGCTGACTGAGGAAGTTTTCTGCCTTCTCCATAGAACCATCAAATGGATCTGGAGGTGAGACTTTAATGACAGAGTGTGAACAGGAAGGGGCAACATGAGGGGTAGGGAAAGAGTGAATATCTAGAGCAGCAGGTGGTGGTGATGATGGTGACTGACTGACTGGTTGCTGAGGGTGTGGTGGAGTGAATGATGACTGCTGCTGCTGTCTAAGAAAATTCAACTCTTGGGTAAGGAGCTGGATCTGATGCATGAGCTCTTCCACAGAAGGAGTGGTGGGAGGCAATTGGGAGGGGTCCATGTCCATGGGTAGGGGTAGGTAGGCTCTCTGATGTGTGTGTGGGAGAAGCTATCTACTAAAAGTGCCCTTGAAACTATACTAAGTATTCTAAAAAAAATATCTATCTACTGGATACCTAGTTGTCACACCACTCAGGGCTCTAAACCTAGGATCACAGGGTTACTGGATATTTCCTAGACCACCAAAAACAGAACACTAGTAGGACTGTGTCTGCCCCAACAGTTGGTATCCCTATCTACTAAGTTCACACACAGCACACAACAGAGAGTAGGAAAAATGATGAGCCAAAGGTCTTGAGGAAAGGTCTTGAGGAGGATGTTAAAGATTGGTGGAAATGTAAAGGTTGGTAAGAAGATTGGTGAAGAGGTTGATGAAGAGGTTGGTGTTGGAAGTGGAGGAAGAAGGTTGAGGTGATGATGTTAAAGAGGTTGAAAAGTTTGGTGTTGAAAGAGAGATGGTGGAGTTGTCTTGAGAGAGCTTCAATCTTCTGTCAGGGCAACACTATAATCAGTGTGACAAGGCCACCAACAAAGATCAACAAGAGAGAGAGAGAGAGAGCAGAGGGAGAATAAGAGAGCAGAGTGAGAATAAGAGAGTGAGAGAGACTCAATGATTCTAAGAGATCACACCAATGATAGTGGATATCCTAAGAGATTGAAGCTGAAGCTACAGCTACCTACAAGTCCAGTATTTATACTCTACAGCTATTCTAGAATATTCCCTACATTACATCATAAAGGAAGGTTAAAGAATAAAAGTGACATCATATAGAAAAAGGATGAGTAAGACTAGGAATCATATAGAATTTACTAGAAAGAAGTGGAGCAAGAAGGCTGTGATGAAAGAAATAAACTATCTAATCAGATAATTGATAAGATAATGAAAGGATAAGATAATTCTGTGAAGATAAAGAGGGGAAACTGGAGAAACCCTGACACAACCTATCAAACGTAAGGCTAAGATATTCTGATGTCTCTTATTGCTGTAATTATTGCTCTGTTCTGCCCTGCTTTCCATACCATGCCTGTACTTTTTTTTTATTTTTTTTTTATTTTATGTTATAGCCTCTGAGGGGTGGGCTCCTCCCTTGGCTTAGTACTACCATTACAGTTTCTCTATATAGGTTGTAATCCTACTGTTCCATGTGTATTGTGTAAAGGAATAAGAAGTGTTGCTTATGAGAGATTACGAACATTTATTGCGGCGTGGTGTTTTCTGCATGGGGTGCTGGAGTTGGAGTTAAAGGTTGAGGTTTCCTCTTCCGCTCCCAATATCAAGTAACTTGACACCAGGAGCCAAAGAGAAAAATGCCAGAGTGATAGAGCCGTTCTGTGATGTTCTTGTCTTCAAACCTAATGAGGATAGAAAGTTGGTCCTTCTGGAACTCCTCCCCATTGCGACAAAGAGCCCGTATGTACACCCGCCATCCAATTTCACGGTTCCATCCCATTTTCGGAAGGCTTATTTACCATCGTACCCAGACAACCCGGTTATCCTCTTCTTACCATTTCGCTTTCGTTACCCTTCACAATCCACACCATCCTAATCTACTTAAATCCTAGGCAGTGTCCTCCCTTAAGAAACTTAGGAGAAGGTTTCGTCCTATCCAGTCTGGACCACTCTTTCCCTGGGGTTTGTGTTTGTTGGATTACTTATAGTTTATAACCAATCACAAACTTTGATCTTCACCGTGCATGATGAAATAAGCATCACATAGGTCCTAGACCTAGCGCGCGCTCAAGGCAAATTACAAACCTTAATTTATTGCACTCCACAATGACCAACCAAAGATATTGAAGTAACCGTCACCAGACGGTATGACTAAGCCCTCGGCCTCAAAGCATCTATCCGAAACAGTATTGTACTCTCCAAGTGCTGCTACGCAGTGTTCTGGCAAGCCGGCATGTAAAGCCGACAGCCTGATGCTACCTGTATGCCAAGAGACGGAGAAATGAAGGAAGAATTATTAAGAGCTCCTAGTCAGAATAAGTTGCCGGCTTGAGTATACAATTGCACATTGCTGATGTAATCACTGACTTAGACGAATAAGAGCGCTTATATGCTCGGATGAAGGAATGAAAACCACCGCCTTGCGAGTCTGACTCGCTATGCGCAGTAACCTTGTTACCAATTCTTGTTTGTATAATGTAATATTAGTTAGTCAGGTCTCCATTTCTCAGTAGTACTCATAGTATAAATTAAACCATGTCATGTAGTGTAAGGACAAGCAATCTTATACCCAAGAATTGAGAGTACAGATTTAATCTGCATCTTTGCGTTCCCCAGTGTGATCAATTGTTTCGCGGACAAGCTCGTCATCTAAGAGAAGAAAGACCGAGTGTAGTTCACCTGGATTTGAATATATAAGTGCTTTGGTTCATTAAGCGCTCTTGTATTGCAAGTCAAATATTCTATACTTTCTAAGTTAATTCTTAGGAGGTGACCAGGGCAAGAGGCTACTGGCGTAGGTCTGCCAGTTCTTCTTAGAGGGAAGAGCTCCTACACCGTTTCATTTAGCCAAGAGGGCACCTGTAACTTTGAGGGTTGCAGTTTTGTATTGTCTAGGACTTTGAGGGTCCACCCACAAACTATAAGAGAATCTCATCTCTGAACAAGACCACTATACACTGAAGGGACTTGAAGGAAGCGTGTGCGCACACAAATCTAACAAGCGCTCTTACTTGCATTTGGCGATTGAGTTGAATTAGATTCTTACCAAGTGCAACAACGTGCAGCATAGTGCACATCACCCCACACATTAGTTCTTTTGAACGTGAAGCTTTTCTGTAGAGTGTATTAATAGCTCTGCTCCCCTCCCAGTGACGAACATCATTGTTACAGCAATTGACTTGGGAATTGCACTGTCACCCCAAGCAAGACATATTATCTAGAGCCCACCACAAGGGAGGGTTATACTTCAGAAAAGCTACGCTTTTAAAAGAAAGAAAAATTTATAAAAACAACAAGCTCTGTTGACAGAACTCAAACATAAAAACATAAAATCACAATAGCTAAAAGCTCTTACAAGGGTTTTAAGCAAACTACAAAGAACTCCAGCTCGAGAGGAGATCTTTTAGTTTTAAAAGATCCATCCAAGCAAATTAGAAAACCCAGAGTCAAGACTGAGCCCGTTGAACAAGTTATCCCTAAGTGGACAGCTTCTATGTTAGAGCTCTTATTTGAATTACCTTTTGAGACCGTAGAAGATCTTCAAACTCTCTACTACAGTCCTAAAGTCAAACCTAGCAGCAATACTGTTCAGGACTCGTAAGGACCAACATGGTAAGGTATTGCATAAGTACCTGGGCACCAAGGACGAACACAATACCTATGAGGCGGAAGCAGTGGGAGGCCAGCAGGCCTCCAAGCTGATACAAAACAAAGAGACAACACCCAGCAACAAGATCGACATCTTCAGTAATAATCAGTTGCTTCTGAGGAATCTAAGCTGGCCCAAAGCTAAGTCAGGTCAACAAATAATGCTGGACATTGATAAAGCTTTTTGCACCTTGCAGGGTAGTATCACCGTACACTGGATTTTGGGCCACTCCGACGTGCTGGAGAACGAACGTGCTGACGAGGAGGCCAAACAAGCAGCCGAGGGAGATTCTTCGCCCATAGATGAGCTACCCACACCATTAAAAACATTGATAAAATGCAGTGCCTCGGCAGAGAAACAGGCATACCAGGAAGAGCTGCTGACAATCTGGAGAGATCGATGGAACTCGTCAAAAAGAAAGGCCCAATTCGCGTCAATAGACACAGAATTCCCCTTCAACAAATACCGGAAAGCCATGAAGAACCTAAATCAGACTCAAGCCAGCGTGCTGATACAGGTAAGATCAGGACATATCCCGCTGAATAACCACCTCAGCAGGATCAATGGCAACCAAGACAAGCACTGCCCAAAGTGCTACAAGAGGAGAGGTGGACAGCAAGCAGTCAAGACAGTGAGGCACTTCATATTTGAGTGCAAGGGTTACCAATGCCAGCAGAGGGAGCTATGGGAAGAACTGGGCAAACACTGCTCAAACCTGGAGGAACTCACAACCAAACACAACCACGTCAAAGCGCTATTACGATTTATTGCAAAAACAAAACGGCTACGACCCTATAAAGAAAACTTACTAAAAAGAGGAGTAGAGGAAGAGGAAGGAAACTAAATGGGCGACAGACCTACAAAACCTCAAACTGAGTCAAAACACGAGCTTGTAGAGTTGGAAGATAGCCTACCAAAGGCCGGAGATGCCACCTCAAACAGCCTGGAAGAGGCTGGGCTAGGAGGGGGGACGTGAGGGCCCCCCTTAGTGCAGAGGGGATTGATGAAAGCCAAAACGCTAATGGAGCGTAGTAGGTAGTTAGTTAGTAGTAAGCCAAGGGAGGGGCCCACCCCTCAGAGGCTATAACACAAAAAACAAAAAAATAACAACAATATATGCTATCTTTCCCAATCCCAGACAGCCACAATGTGCCCAAGTTTGTGCCTACTAAACTGGCAGAGCTCTTGAGGTTTATTGACCAGATGGAGGATTTATACAAAGAACATAAGATAACAGATGATAAAAAAAAGATAGCGCGCTTAGGAAAGTACGCATCTGCAGACACAGAAGAAGAATGGAAAGCATTTGATTTGTTCAGAGGCAATAGTTGGGATGCATATAAACAAGAAGTGATTAGCAGTTATTCTGCTGCCACTAATCTAGTGCATGGTTCCTACTTAAAAATCAAGAAAATCTGTGCACCATATGTTGGAAGGAATCGCATAACATCTGACGACATTAGCAAGCTCTTAAAGTTGAAGCGAGCTTTTGGAGCGGCTGCAGCAAAGATCATGAAAGATCCGCCACTCATTTCAAACCAAGAAGTGGTAGAGCTCTTCTTAGGGTGTTTGAGTACTTCATTCAGGACTCGAATCCGTGACAAGATGGATGACGCCTTGGACAGCAGGAGATTAGCCGCAGAAAACTTGGTTGGAGAAGAGCGCAAAGCTGCGTTAGCAAAGTTAGAAACGCGCTTAGATGATCGATATTGTTATTCAGATGTAATTGCGATGGCAATCAAAATAGTGGATAGAGTGTCACAAGCTTCTGCTATGGCAATTGACCTGACCGATGACAGGGATGATGAGGATATTCCGAGAGAATATACCAAAGAAATTAAGAAGGAATATAATAAGGCAGATGATGTAGTGCCTAAAATTGAAGAAGCTGTCGCGCAGATTAGCAATATGCTTAACCTTCTAATGAAGAAAGAAGCGGCTAGGGACAAGCAGAATGAGCTCTTTGATAGGAAGTTCAATTCGCTGCAGAGTTCCTTGGCTAATTGAAAGCAAACTTTAGCGCCTCCACCAAGAGCACCTAATTTTGGATATACCAATAATGGTAATTCCTCTTATAATAACCCCGGATTTGCGCCTAGATTGCAGCCTCAGTCTATCATTGGGTGTTTTTATTGTAGAGACTTAACCCATAGGATTAGTGAGTGCCCGCTCGCAAAGCAACATGAGAAAAATAAGTGGATTATTAGAGATGGAGGCAGAGTTTACAACATAGATGGTTCCCGAATTGCTCAAGATGGAAACAAGAGCATAAAGGAAGTAGTCAAGCAAAGAAACGCACCTAGACTAGGTGTGATTCCAATTGCTAAGTTGCCACCTCAACCTGGGTTTTTCCAAGATCAGGAGAATGATGATTATGAAGTCGACAATGGGGATATACAGATAGCTCGCATAATGACAGCGCTCTTACAACAACATGGTCAAGACACAGTAGAGCGGGTAGTTACAAACCTGTATCTGACCAACAATGATAACCAAAATTTTTATTGAGTTTGAGGAAGGGTCGCGTTGCTCGGAATGTGTTACTCACAACCCGCTTAGCAACTAAAAATCTGGAGAACAAAAATGCAAATAAAAAGGTTACATTCAAAGAAACAGAAAACAATGAAGGCAGTGTTGAAGAAGATGAACTGGATGATGAAGAAGAAAGCCCACCTATGAAAGTAGGGCCTCCAAAGCATCAGAAAGTCGAAGTCGTGATTCCTATCAGAAGAGCGCTTACCAAGAAACCGGAAGTTGCAGTGCCAGAGACAGTTACAACGCCCAAGAAAGAGAAAGTACCTGAAATTCTGTTTGTAGGGATACCTCCTATTGAGATAGTAGAGCGCCTGACGGATACAGACAAACCTACACTTGATACTCCAGTAGTCAAGCCAGGCCCTGCATATAGAACAAGAGAACCTATCAAAGCAGAGGTGGAAGCTGACAATATAATTGATGAAATACTGGATTTGAAAGTAGGTGTGCCTCTCAAGCAACTTGTAGGCAATACACCTGCAGTTAGGGAAAGACTCAGGAAGAGATTTACCAAAACAAGACAAGCATTGTTGCAAGAAACTAAGAGCGCTTATGAGCCTTATGCCGAAGACATAGAATTAGATTGAGATATCACTGGATTACCAGTATCCTCGTTTATATTAGCGTCTGACGTGAAGGATGACACATGAATGGAACCTAAATGGAAAATAGGAGCGGATCCATTTCTGCAGTTTGCACAAACACACTGCACAAACGCACAATGGAGCGCTTCCTAGAGAAGCTTTATCAATGGCTGATACCTGTAATCTTAGGGTAATATACCCCAGAATTAATGGTGTTGGGCAGGAAGAAGCTATCCTGGATAGTGGTTCACAAATAGTTTTAATGGCAGAAAATGTGGCAGTTGAATTGAGTCTCACATGGAAACCCGCCATTACTATTAACATGCAGAGCGCTAATCAATCTGTAGACCGTGCATTGGGTCTTGCAGAAAATGTAGCTTTTAGCATGGGTGGTGTAACAATTTATCTCCAAGTTCACATTATCAAGAACCCTGCTTATCGAGTACTATTGGGACAACCTTTCAATAGGTTAACAGCATGTAATGTGAAAACTGAAACTGATAGAAGTACTGTGATTACAATCACAGATCCTAATACTGAAAGAAAGGCAACTGTACCTACCTATGAAAGAGGCAGAGGTCCAGAAGAGCTGCAGAAGAATAAATTTGCTGCTCAGTCTTTTTAGACAGCCTTGAGGAATTGATGCCAGATCAAGGAGAGGCTGCCTTATTATTCGAGCTCGATGAATCAACTAAGACAATCTCCTTAGCTGGGTATTCATTAGTGCGCGAAGAAAAATTTACTGAAACTGGAGTACGGAATACTTTCCTATCTCAACCTATATACAGTGAAGATATGGATTTTGGAGTGAAGAAGAAACTTGAGAGTTATTTACATCAAATGACTCCATCACAGCCAGACAAACCTAGGAGCGCTTACCCAAGTGCCTCTGTTTTTGTAGGCAAGAAGTATAAATCAGTCGCTCTGAAAGTGAAGCTAGTATATGCAGAGTTACCTGATAACTTTTGCATAAAAAGAGAGATTAAGGGGGACCCATTGGCTGAAATGCCAAAGCTAAATCCCAACCTTCCTGACTTCACACCAACCAGTAGATACACGCAAGAGCGCCAAGCTGCATTTGATAAAGTGCATAAGGGAGATTTTTTATGGGCAGAAGAGCGGAAGGCTGTACACCATTTAATGATGCAACAGAACAAAGCTTTTGTCTGGGATGATAGTAAAAGGAAACAGTTCAAAGAAGAATATTTCTCTCCAGTGAAAATTCCAACTGTAGAGCATGAACCATGGGTTTATAAAAATATACCCATACCACCAGGATTGTTTGATGAAGTCTATAGAATTATCAGGTCAAAACAAGCGTCTGGGGTATATGAAGAGTCAAACTCGTTGTTCCGCTCTAAGTGGTTCACTGTAGTCAAGAAAGATGGAAAAAGTCTATGCATTGTGCATAGTCTGGAACCATTGAATGCAGTTACTATCGCTCATTCAGATGTGCCTCCAGCTATGGAAGACTTAGCTTCACACTTTGCTGGAAGAGCGTGTGGGGGCATGTTTGATTTGTATGTTGGGTACAATAAAAGAAAATTAGACGAGTCGTCAAGAGACTTGACCACCTTTCAGACGCCTTTTGGTGCAATGAGACTGACCACACTACCCATGGGATGGATCAATTTGGTACCCATCTTTCATGATGATGTCATGTACATCCTAAGAGATGAGATACCTGAGTTCACTCAACCGTATATTGATGATGTAGCGGTTAGGGGACCAGCATCTTGGTACCAAAGTGAAGATGGCAGTTACACGCTCTTACCTGAAACCTCAGGAATAAGAAAATTTGTCTGGAAGCACTTACAAAATGTGAATTGTATAGTCCAACGTATAAATATGCTGGTGGTATATTCTCAGGGACTAAGTCATTAGTCTGTGCAGATGAGATTGTAGTAGTAGGGCATGCTTGTACTATGGAAGGAAGGAAACCTACGACAGAACATGTAAAAGCAATTATGGACTGGGTGGAATGCAAAAACGTCTTAGAAGTAAGAGCATTTCTTGGAGTAGCTAGTGTATTGCGAGCATACTGTATATCCTAGGCTATGCAAAGAGATCAAGAGTACTTCAGAAATTAACTCATCAAGGGAAAACCTTTGTATGGGGACCTGAACAAATTGATAGCATGAAAGCAGTAAAAGATGGAGTGAGAAATGCTCAGTGTTTGAAACCCATTGACTACTATGGTGAAGAAAATATAGTATTGGCAGTGGATACTTCTTACATGGCTATTGGGTATTACATCTATTAAGAAAAGAAGGATAATCTAAAGGAACATAATTATGTGAAGTTTGGATCTATTGGATTGAAAGATCCTGAAGCTAGGTACTTACAGCCAAAGCACGAGCTCTTAGGAGTCAAGTCTGCTTTGAAGAAAAACAGGCATCTATTAATAGGAGCGCGCAAGCTAGTTGTTGAGACTGATGCTAAATATATTGCTGGAACATTGCAAAATCCCAACATGATGCCTAATGCAACTATAAATAGGTGGATAGAAGAAATAGGACTATTTCACTTCACATTAAGGCACGTAGCAGGAAAGACATTTGGACCAGATGGATTGTCCAGGAGGTCTAGACAACCTAATGATCCGCCGCTTGATGATGACGAGGACAGAGAGTTAGAACCAAGTGGACCTCTGCTGTTAGAAATTGTGAATTCCGAGGATCCGCTACCTCTACCAATCAAAGAATTTGTAAAGATATTGATACTTGTGGGGGATATTTGCAAACCACTAAACAAGAGCTCGAAATTGATGCCAAATATGTGGGTTTAGCAAGATTAGAAGAAGATTTTGAGCAAGAGCTCTTAAGTACAGAATTAGCAAGAGCGGAAGAAAGAGCTTGTTTAAACAAGCATATAGAGGTAAATGGGAATTGTATGGGTCGAGAACGCACTGTATATGTGCAGCAACTAGTCGCTACCCTAGCGTTACCTGAAGAAACTCAAGTATCAGAGACGGAAAAAGAAGCGCTCTTAGAGCAGCGTAGCGAGAAAGCAAAAACATATGATGAACAGTTAGATGATGTAGTCTTATGGCATAAAGATCATAGTCATTGCCCAAGTGGACTGACCAAGAAACGGCAGGCCGCCTTCGTACAATTTGCAAGGCAATTTTGTACAATGAAAGACTATATTACAGAAATAATGGTGCCACACATCGGTTAGTGGTGAAACCTGATAGAAGGATGTACATGTTGAAGGCAGCACACAATCATGTAGGTCATAGGGGATATTATGCTACTAGTCAGCTGTTAATGCAGAGATTTTGGTGGCCAGAGATGGAGCGCAATGTGAATTGGTTTGTTAAGAGCTGTCATCTTTGCCAAGAGCGGCAGAAGGTTATGGTCAAAATCAAACCAACTATCACACATACTCCATCTATATTCCAAACTATGCATGCTGATACGCTCAACATGTCCCCCGCATCAAATATGTAAATGTTCACATATTGTGCACAGAAAAGACGTGCTTACCACATGGATAGAAGGGCAACCGCTACAGCGCAAAACTGGAAGATTAATTGGTCAATGGTTATGGGAAGACATTATTTGTAGATGGGCTTGTATGTCAGAGCTTGTAACAGATAATGGTGGACCTTTCTTAGCCGCGGCTAAATGGTTAGAGTCAAAATATGGAATTGTAGAAATTAGGAACTCACCCTATAATTCACAAGCAAATGGAGTAATAGAAAGACCTCATTAGAATGTACAACAAATGTTGTATAAAATGTTAGGAGAAAAGAATGTGAAGCAATGGTATCACTTTTTCCACTACATCATGTGGGCAGATAGGGTCACAATCAGGAAGCGCCTAGGGTGCTCACCCTATTTTATGGTGACTGGAAGTCATCCCATACTACCATTAGATGTGAAAGAAGCAACTTGGTTAGTTGCACCACCAACAGGTATTATGACAGAAGAAGAGCTCTTAGCTTCCAGAGCAAGAGCGCTAGCCAAACACAAGTTACACATTAATGAGATGAGAGCGCGTATTAATATACAAAAGTTAGAACAATTGCAGAAGTATGAAAAAGACTATGCAGCTGTAATACGCGACTATGATTTCAAAACTGGAGATTTGGTATTGATAAGAAATACAACAGTGGAAAAGTTGCTTAATAAGAAAATGAAATCAAGATATTTAGGACCTATAATTGTAATTCGACGAACTAGAGGAGGATTCTATATTGTGGCAGAAATGAATGGTGCAGTTTTGCAGAACAAAGTTGCAGCATTTAGGGTATTACCCTACTTCCCTAGAGAGAAGATAGCTATGCCAGCCAATATTCAGGATTTAATTGATATCTCAGAAGAAGCACTATTAGAAATTGAGCAAAACGAACCTACAAGCAAGGACTTAGCCTTTAAAGGGGTAAAATTAGACCCAGAAGACTAAGCGCGCTTATGGTTATGAGTGGGGGTACGATATTTATTAGTAGGAAAGGTGAATGTACATGAGCTACATTACAAAAAACCTCTAGTGAACTAAGCGCTCTTATGCGGCCTTGGTACAGACGTCAGGCGCCAACTCCAATTGCTTCAACAACACATTGCGTTGTTGATGAGCAATATAGATCCGACCTTCTATGTCCTGGATCTAGGAGCGGATAAGGATGACAAGTTGCTTGATTGCCTCGCTATCCTGGATTTCCAAGAAAGGATTGGCAACTGGTTGATCCAAGTAGCCGGCAACGATGCTCAAAACAGAAGTAGTGGCAGGTTCTAAAAATATAAGAAATAAATTTAGAAAATGATAATAAAAATAAATGCATACCGTCAATGGGCAACGATCCCTCCTTGGCATTGGGTTGCTCGGTGCGAGCACGTTTATGAGGATTGTTGACGTAACGGGCAGCCTTGAGATAAGCAGTGGAATTAGTATCCATACCAGGAACTGAAGTGTACTCAAGAAGAATCACCTTGGGGTGTTTTTTGTTTAAACAAAAAGCCTACGACAATGACAAAAAAGTCAGAAAGAGAAGACAGAATATTAGGAGCGCCTAACCTTGGGACCATTGGGGATGGGCTTGCGAGCATATTTGCCCTTGGGACCACCTGAAGCACAAGTGCTAGAGGCAGGTCCAGTCGTCTCTTTAGTGATGGCAGAAGTGGTAGTGACATGGGTAATGACATCGTTAGCAGCGTTGATAGCAGCCGCGGCAGTGGCCGGGTTGTCGTCAACGGCCATACTCTACAATTGCAAGTTGAGAGAATATAAGTGGGTGGATAGAGAATCTGCTACCTCATCCTGCTCCTCCTGTGAAGAAGTGAGCTCAGGCTCACTGAGGGTAGATGAAATGAATTCCACCTCATTAGAATCCTCAGCGATAGCCTTGGATTTGTAGAGCCGGTTACCATGTTTGGTTACCTTAAGAGCTCTTAGTCTAAGAGTGCGTATGATGGCATGGAGACTCACATTAGTGGCAGTACGTGGTTTAGCAATATTACCGCACGCAGCTTTGATACCACGAGTGAGCTCCTTCCAGATGAAGTACTCGGGCTTGAAAGCCACTAGTACCTACCACTTTATTTAATATAACTTGGGCACTTGCCCTGCACACCTGTTTATATGGTGCCCACCTTTTTTAGATGCAAAATATATATCATTATAGGCCAAGCTATATTATAAATCTGTATCATAGCTGCCCAAATCTGTATCATAGCCACCCAAATCTGTATTATATTTGCCCAAAGTTTGTATCATAGCCACCCAAATCTATATCATAGCTGCCCAAAGCTTGTATCATTGATTTTAAAAGCTATATTATTAATTTCCGGAGCTGCATCATTAATTGTCCAAGAGCTACATTATTCTTTTTTAGATTACTTAATGGCTGCATCATTCTTTCTAGATTACTTAATAAAATGATTCTGATGTCATTGATCTGATTAGAAATAGGCTTTGGGCCATCATTGATGGATATAACATCATGCTCAATTAGGGTTCTGGGCCTTTCCCTTTGCCTTGGCCCCTAGCTCTATAAATAACACTCATCCTATGCTATTTTTGTGCATTGCTGGCAATGGATTGGGCGCTTTTGGGGGCATTTCTGGACCGTTTCCCTTGGTCTTTTTTGGTAAACCTATAGTTTCAAGGTGTCCCAATCCGAATATAAAATTAAAATTGCAATATCTTTACTCATTACTGTGCAATTAAGTGTACAATGTTTTGGTCAAAAGGCGCACCTTGAATAGCACCCTCCAGGAGTTGGTATTCACCCTTTTGACTATTCCATTATTTTTTATTTATGTTAGACGGAGTATATGCCAAGTTTTAGCTTAATTGGAGCAGTGGAACCTATTGAACTGGAATGTGCACCCTACCCCTCCTCCTACCCCTTGTATAAATGCCTTCCTGACCAGATAAATTCAGGCCCAGCTAGGAATGGTTAGGCGAATATTATATCAATTTTTAAAGCTCTTAATCTTAATCAAATTCTAATATTGGATGGTACCATTCCCCATCCTTCCCAAATTTTGTGTATTTTATTATAGCATAGGATGAGCCTTCAGACCGTTAATAGACATGTAAATCCAACACTAAAGGTATCTACAACCCAAAACTTATTCTTGGAAACCCTCTGTAGCAAGGGAACATACTGATTAAAGGGGGGTATGAGGAAAGGTATAGTAGGTTGTTGATCAGGCCATATCTTTACAAATACTTTGTCATAAATGATATTTTTGACGTTTACAGATACCTATAGTTTCCCCCTAACTATCATTCTTAAGCTGCAAAAAGATCCATCCATGAGATGAGATGCTGTAGAGGGAATACCATTCTTCATCAAAATGCACAGTATTTTTGCATTTACCATACATAAATGATCATAATCAGAAAATATAAAAGCAGGATAATATTGCCCTAAAATTTAGCTTTCCAGAACATTAAGGATGTTGTGCATCGGACCAGTGGTTGTTGAGATATGGAAAGAAAGGTGTTAAAGAATCTATCAGAGACCCGGATGGATATTGGCCTTTATTTATGCTTTGTTTGTGGTCACCTCTTTAGTCTTTCTCCGAGATACATTTTGACATATCTCAGCTCATACTTATCGGATTTCCATGAGTGTATATACCACAGATAGGTGTCATTTGGGGCTACACAATCGTATTATATTTGTATTTTTTGGGTGTTATCTTGCCCATCATATTTTGCCTTTTCGCTATTTTTAGACAATTTTGCTTATTCTTCTTGTATCATTTTGTGAGGTGCTCTGGCTGTTTAGCACACTAAATATAATATGTAGAGGACCGTAATAGCTATCAGTAGATGTATAATATGAGGATTTTGGTGAAGTATAAGCGGTGATATGCTCATATTAGGGTGGAAACCTAATGTCTTTTTGTTGACCTCATAACCAAGGTTTTCTTCTTCATCTAGAATGTTTCAAAGGTATGTATTGTGTTACTGGTACTGTGTAAGACAGTTTTACATACTTATATGTGCTGGAAATGTCTATTCTATCCTGTAATAAAATATATAATTTCTGGAGGGAATGGAGAATGATACCCTTCAATCTTAGAATTTGATTAAGATTAAGGGCTCTAAAAATTGATATAATATCCGCCTAACCAACCCTAGCTGGGCCTGAATTTATCTGGTCAGGAAGGCATTTATACAAGGAGAAAACCCTCTGTAGCAAGGGAACATACTGATTAAAAGGTGGGTATGAGGAGAGGTATGGTAGGTTATTGATCAGGCCATATCTCTACAAATACTTTGTCATAAATCATATTCTTGACGTCTATAGATACCTATAGCTTCCCCCTAAGTATCTTTTTCAAGCTGCAAAAAAATCCATCCATTATATGAAATGCTGCAGAGGGACTACCATTCTTCATCAAAATGCATAGTATTTTTGCATTTACCATATATAAATGATTATGATCAGGAAATATAAAAGCAGGATAGTATAGCCCCAGAATGTAGCTTTCCAGAACATCAAAAATGTTGTGCATCAGACCAGTGGTTGCTGAGATATGGAAAGAAAGGTGTTGAAGAACCCATCAGAGACCCGGATGGATATTGGGCCTTTATTTATGTGTTGTTTGTGGTCACCTATCTAGGGTCTCTCCGAGATACATTTTGACATATCTCAGCTCATACTCATTGGATCTTCATGATTTTATATACCCCAGATAGGTATCATTTAGGCCTACACAACTGTATAGTCAGTATAATTTTTGGGTATTGTTATGCCTATCATATCTTGCTTTTTTGGACAATATTGCTCATTCTTCTTGTACCATCTTATTAAGCACTCTGGTCATTTGGCACCATGAATATAATATGTAGAGGACCTTGGTAGCTATCTGTGAATGTATGATATGTGCATTTTGGTGAAGTATAAGTGGTGATATGGTCATATTATGTTGCACATCCAATACCTTCTTTTTAGCCTCATAACCAGGGTGTTCCCCTTCATCCAGAATGCTTCAAAGATATGTATTGCATCTGTGGTACTATATAGAGCATATCTACATACCTATATGTGCTGGAAATGGCCATTCTATCCCATAATAAAATATACAAGTTCTGGAGGGAGTAGGGAGTAGTACCCTTAAATCTTGGAGTTGCACCAAGATTTTGGGCTCTAAAAATTAGTATAATAGATGCCTACCCAGCCCCAGTTAGGCCTAAATTTATCTGATCAGGAAGGCATTTATACGAGGGGTAGAAGGAGGGATAGGGTGCACATTCTAGTTCAGTAGGTTCCACTGCTCCAATTAAGCTAAAACTTGGCATGTACTCTGTCTAATATAAATAAAAAAATAATGGCATAGTCAGAAGGGTGCATACCAACCCCTGGAGGGTGCTATTGAAGGTGCGCTTTTTGATCAAAACATTGTACGCTTAATTGCACAATAATGAGTAAAGATATTGCAATTTTGATTTCATATTTGGATTGGGACACCTTGAAACTATAGGTTTACCAAAAAAGACCAAGGGAAACGGTCCAGAAATGCCCCCAAAAGCGCCCAATCCATTGCCAGCAATGCACAAAAGTAGCATAGGATGAGCATTATTTATAGACCCAGGGGCCAAGATCAGAATGTCTATTTAATAATAGTTTTGATAGAGCTGATGGCAGGATCCAGAATTAGCCAGGGTTTTCCTGAATTGATGGCATCATATCACAAATGACCAAGCACAGATAAGATACATGCTTATATCTAATCAAAAAGGAATGAATGATCTCATTCCAGCATGTGGTAACCTACAAGGAATGATATGATCTAGCATTTATTGCATTTCTATAGACTACAGTAGCCCTAATGATTTTGCTCTAGGGTATGGTAGCTTACAAGCAATGATATTATATAATATTTACTACTCTTCTGTGATTTACAATGATCTTAATGATCTGATTCCAGAATGTGGTAGCTTACAAGCAACTATATGATATCTTATTGACAAATTACTGTAGATTACAAGCCTTTTAATGATTTGCAATTACTTAGCTGTATTACAGTATTGAAAGATATATCATTTAGCTATAACTTATAGCAATAATCCATGATTTCATATCATTAAAATGTGGTGAAAATGCACATCGCCATGTAGGCACTCAGCACATTATGATTGATTTAAGTGGCAGCTACTAGTGCAGAAGGAGCAGCGGCTTGAGCAACTGGAATTTGATCCAGTAGAAGGTTGTCAAGCGCGTTGTTAATAAAGACAATAGCGGCCCGATTGGAGGGAAGCCAGGGGTTGGCGTTGGTGGAATTGGCGTGGGCGTTTGTGATACAAGCAAAGAACTTGGGGGGCATGATGAGGGAGTGATAAGAGGGTTAAAAAATTCAAAGTAAGAGCTCTTTTATAAGAGCTCTACAATAAAAATTTGGAGTGCGCCGCCATCAATAGTGAACTTGCTACCACAGAAACAACAGAAAAATCCTAAGTCAAAACTCACATGGCTTGTTGGCCGTACCCACAAATTAACTGAGTAATGATGTAGTGAATAGAAAACATAACATATGCTGTGCAATTAGAAGCACGTACTGCACCAGTCTGACAGAAGTCGAAATATCTTATAAAAGTTTATTACAATTAAGCTTTGGCCAGTTGCAAAGTATTAGCGCGCTCAGCTATGACGGGAAAATTTGATACACCCGTTATACCGTTGGAAAGAGGAGATCAACCGCTTTCTAATGGTACAAGAATCAGCAAATTTGAACCAGAATTGAGTACAGGAAGTACAAACAAAGTGCTTGCAATGCAGCGCAATACATCACATGGCTATGATGACACACGTCGGACATCAGATGCAACAGAATCCAGACCACGGCAATTGTTGGACACCAAGTACCGGTGCTGTGCAGTTGCTGGATATGGTGTAGAGTCACATGTGTGGACGCATCTCCTACCATATTAAGTAGTATGCTTAGGAGCCACAGCAAATAAGCATGCATACGAGCGCTTAAGCTGCAGAATTAAATAGAAAAATAGAATTAAACAGAATAGACAAACTTGACTACATTATCATGACACAGAATCAGCACACAAATTGGTTGAGAACAATGCTGAAAGAAGGAAAGAAGTCATAATTATACAGACAGGTTGACTGGAGACAGTCAATATCTAAGTTGGGGGGAGATGAAGAGACAAGGAATTGTCTACGCATGTAAATGCTGAATTTTTAGCATTTCTCATGTATACAAGTACACGCTCTTACGTACAAAGGACGGGAGAAACCATCTATTAGACGAGAATTATGATGTTGAAGGGTGTGTTGCCGCTATTGATATAGCTATACACAACTGGGTACAGAGTAATTTACGCCGAATCAGGACTACTATCTATAGTAGACATGCGTATGACAGCTGAGAACCTGGGGAAGCAACAGCAACGGTGAATAAGAGATCGTACACTAAGCGCTCTTACCGCTAGTACCTGATTAGGCATTACCTACCTAATGGGGACAAAACCTTGCTTAGTACCTTGAAGCTAGAATCGCATGTTCTCTGTAGGTTCTTGTGCATGATGAAATAAGCATCACATAGGTCCTAGACCTAGCGCGTGCTCAAGGCAAATTACAAACCTTAATTTATTGCACTCCGCGATGACCAACCAAAGATATTGAAGTAACCGTTACCAGACGGTATGACTAAGCCCTTGGCCTCAAGGCATCTATCCAAAACAGTATTGTACTCTCTAAGTGCTGCTACGCAGCGTTCTAGCAAGCCGGCATGTAAAGCCGACAGCCTGATGCTACCTGTATGCCAAGAGACGGAGAAATGAAGGAACAATTATTAAGAGCTCCTAGTCAGAATGAGTTGCCAGCTCGAGCGTACAATTGCACATTGCTGATGTAATCACTGACTTAGACAAATAAGAGCACTTATATGCTCGGATGAAGGAATGAAAACCACTGCCTTGCAAGTCTGACTTGCTATGCGCAGTAACCTTGTTACCAATTCTTGTTTGTATTGTATAATGTAATATTAGTTAGTCAGGTCTCCATTTCTCAGTAGTACTCATAGTATAAATTAAACCGTGTCATGTAGTGTAAGGACAAGCAATCTCATACCCAAGAATCGAGAGTACAGATTTAATCTGCATCTTCGCATTCCCCAGTGTGATCAATTGTTTCGCAGACGAGCTTGTTGTCTAAGAGAAGGAAGACCGAGTGTAGTTTACCCGGATTTGAATATATAAGTGCTTTGGTTCATTAAGCGCTCTTGTATTGCAAGTCAAATATTCTGCACTTTCTAAGTTAATTCTTAGGAGGTGACCAGGGCAAGAGGCCACCGCCATAGGTCTGCCAGTTCTTCTTAGAGGGAAGAGCTTCTACACCGTTTTGTTTAGCCAAAAGGGTACCTGTGACTTTGAGGGTTGCAGTTTCATATTGTCTGGGACTTCGAGGGTCTACCCACAAACTATAAGAAAACCTCATCTCTGAACGAGACTACTATACACCAAAGGGACTTAAAGGAAGCGTGTGTGTACACAAATCTAATAAGCGCTCTTACTTGCATTTGGCGATTGAGTTGAATTAGACTCTTACCAAGTGCAACGACGTGCAGCATAGTGCACATCATCCCACACATTAGTTCTTTTGAATGTGAAGCTTTTCTGTAGAGTGTATTAATAGCTCTGCTCTCCTCCCAGTAACAAACATTATTGTTGCAGCAATTGATTTGGAAATTGCACCGTCACCCCAAGCAAGACATATCAACGTTACCATTTGGCTGTTGATGCTGACTTAGTTCCATCAAAATTGAACCACATCATCTAGCATATGGAATCTAGTAAAGTATTGAGGCATAGAGCAGCATTCTTAATTGCTTGAAGAAGACAACCTGGATAATGAACCAATATGGCATTTGTCTAAATTTTCACAGATGGCTTTGACAATTCTTTTTGACTTTTCTTCAACTGCAACACACTGGACAGACCACTTAAACCATTTTGTACATCTTAGCTTTTAAGACAATTGGGGTTGTATTATTTGTTAGAACTTGATGCAGATGGCAAAGAAGATCTTGAGGCACGACCAAAGATATTCTATTGAGCTAGATAGTTTACATACATTTTTAATCTATCTTGTTGCTACAGAGCCAGTCCAATTCCCCTGAAAAATACCTTTTGGTTGCCCATTAGATAACATCATTTTTTGTGATTTTTCACGAAGATCTACCACAGGATTGGTCTTTTTTTCTTTGCTGGCCTTTCTTTAGGTGGCATTTTGTCAATTTTTTTTTGAGAAAACGGCTTGATAAAATTTTTTGAAAATCTGGAATCATATATAATTCTTTGAGATCTATCCAAAAACAATATTTCCAAGATTTTAGCAAATTGTTTTGGATTTGGCAAAATTTTTGGGCCTATTTAAACTTAGAACCGGATTTCTGAGGGAAGTTTTTATGCAAACAAAAAACTAATTGCATATTCTAATTTGCATTTGCATCCTGCACGTTTCTATCTATAATATATGGTGGCAGAAAAAATTTGATGTCTTCATGTGTCCCCAACTATAGTAACAGATAACAGTGCACCCTTTGTGGCAGCACTGAAGTGGATTAGTGACAAATATGGAATCAAAAGTATTAAGATATCACCTTATAATTCCAAAGCAAACAGCTTAATTGAGCAAGAGCATTAAGACATAAGACAAATGCTCTATAAAATGCTAGAAAAAGAAAACATTCACAAATGGTTTTGGTTCTTAACCTTCATTTTCTGGGCAGACCAAGTCTTGATCAGATGGCAGATGGGCTGTTTGCCCTACTTTATGGTTACCGCTGCCCATCCAATCCTGCCACTAGACGTTAAGAAAGCCAGCTGGCTTGTCCAACCACCAGATAGACTGCTGATGGACTTGGAATTGGTAGCCTTTAGGGCACACGCACTGATAAAACACTGGTTGCACATAAACCAAATGAGAAAGAGAATGGATGAAGAAAAATATAGAAGACTATTTAAATATGAGTCAGATAACAAAGTGGTTATCAAAGACTACACATTTGCACTGGGAGACTTGGTCCTGGTATGCAATACAATGGTAGAAGGTTCCTTGGACAGGAAAATGAAACCAAGGTACCTGGGACCAATGTTGGTAATTAGACAGACAAAGGGAGGGTCATACATTGTGTCAGAACTTAATGGTGCCATGTGGCAGTCTAAAGTACAGTGGGCAAAAAAAACCGTTCGAGTGTTGGTCACGTATGAAAAGATTAATTTATAACTTTGAAATTAAAAATGTTAAAAATATGAGATTATTCACAGATATACTATATGGTGTTAGCTAAAGGATGACACACTGATCATGTGATTTGTCCAAGAATTGACCAAACAGCAGCATACACAATTTGCTAAGTCATTTGAACAGTTTTTTTGCTAGTAATTTAAATGCTATAAACTATGTATTATCACATGACTTTGTTGATATACCAAACAACTATCAATAAAATCATGTGACTACATGTTGAATAGGTATATAATAGCTACAACCAACCTCTTTATCCCCCAATCAAGCATGAAACCCCTCTCTAAAGCAACTATTGCTACTATTGTCTCTCTTCTTACTTTTGGTTACTCCTATGCCTCTATCAAGGCCCAGACTGGAGCTAGTACTGGTTCTATCACCAAGATTTGCCAAGACTACTGTCCTGAGGCAGTGGTTTCCCATGGAGGACGCCCAAAGAAGCTGACTGGTGCCAATATCACCTATACCAAGCGTGGAATTTGAACTGGACAAATCAAGAATGCTGTGCAAGCTGCCAAGTCTCTGGCTACTATTAATGGCCAGAATATCAGTCCTCAAACAGTTAGGAATGCACTCAAATCAACTGGCATGGTCTCAGTGGCAAAACAAAAGAAGCCTTTGTTATCAAAAAAGCATAGGAGGGCTAGATTGGAGTTTGCAGAAAGGCACTTGGAGTGGACTGTGGATGACTGGGCAAGGGTCTGGTGGTCAGATGAGACCAAAATCAACAGATTGGGTTCAGATGGAAGAGATCAGGTGTGGATAGACAAGGAAAACAGACAGGACCCTAGGAGGATCAAGCAAACTGTGAAGTTTGGAGAAGGAAACTTGATGATGTGGGGTTGTATGGGATGGGAAGGAATTAGATTTGCCACTAGAATTGATGGGAAGATGGATGCTCAGTTATACACTGAGATCCTAGGTGATGAGCTCCTAAAATCCTTGGAGTAGTATGGTCAACAGGTAAAAGATATCCACTTTCAGCAAGACAATGACCCCAAGCACACCTCAAAATTGGCCAAGAAATGGTTTGAAGAGCAGAATTTTAGGGTCCTCATATGGCCTGCACAATCTCCAGATCTCAACCCCATTGAACATCTATGGGAATACCTCAAAAGAAGACTTAATGAACATGAAGTCCCACCAAAGGGTATCCATGAACTTTAGGAGAGGGTTGAGAAGGAATGGAATGGAATACCCAAGGAAGTGGTGCAGAATTTGATTGCTAGCATGCCTAGAAGGTGTGCAGCAGTGATTAAGGCCAAGGGTGGACATACAAAGTACTAGTAGATATGATTTATTGATACTCAAGTATTTAGCAAAAAAACTGTTTGAATGACTTAGCAGACTGTATATGCTCCTGTTTGGTCAATTCTTGGAAAAATCACATGATCAGTGTGCCATCCTTTAGCTAATACCCTCTAGTATACCTGTGAATAATCTCATATTTTTAACATTTTTAATTTCAAAGTTATAAATTAATCTTTTCATACGTGACCAACACTCAAACAATTTTTTTGCCCACTGTAGGTGCTTTCAGGATAGTACCATATTTTGCAAGAGAAAAGATTGCAGTACCTACAAAAATAACAGACATCCTAGATACTTCAGAAGAAGGATTGCAACAAATTGAAGCAGCACCCAAGGAAGACTATGTTGCCGCTCCAGAATGGGACATGACGCTGCTCCATAACAATGATAGTAAAGACGAGTAAAATTTCACAAAAATACAAGACTGACAAACTACATGACATGTATTTCTACCTAAAACCTTGTAGAACGATGAAGTGAATCTAGACTGGGGCGCTGCCTTTGGCTTTGCAAAGCAAAGTGACCTATTTTTTGTTTTTATGACCAATGTGATTAAACTAGCATTGGGCAAAAGCACAACAGAACTTGAAATCAGCACAGTCAAGGCAAAGGAGTGCGAGAGCCTTCTCCACGACAGAGATAACCGGGTTACCACCTTGATTGGCAACTACAATAAGGACAACATCAATAGTGATACAAAAAATAGAGAATAGGTGATAGTAACAGCTTACCAGAGGGTTTAACACAAGGCTTCTTGCTGTTAGAGTCGATGCCAACCTCTTCAAAATCAATAAGAGTGACTTTAGCGCACTGTGTTAAAAACATATGGTTTAGTTTGAGAATGAGAGGTGAACAAGAAAAGAAACAAACCTTAGAACCATCATTCCCAATGGGGTTTGTACCTGGAATAGTGCAGATAGGTGGAGGGATGACAGAGGTAGGCACTAGTGGCTTGGCCAAAGGTGGGATGGGATTACCGGAATCCGTAATGATTTTGACAATGTCCTCATCAACTGACATGCCCTGCATACTGGCGATGAGTTTGTTGAATGACCATTTAGATGTGCGACATTGCTTTACCTCATTATTCTGCAGCATTAGTAAAGAATGGTGTGAGCTAGAAAAGAAATAAATATACTCATTTCCGAGTCAATGACAGCCTTGGACTTGGGTATCTTGCAAGTGCGCTGGCAATATGACACATTCCAGTTAGTTAGCAAAGAACCCAACAAACAATAGACTAGAAACAGACTTTGGCTTTGGCATGAGGAGTGACTGCAGAAGTGAGGGTGCTAGCAGCAGAGGGTGCCGGACCTGGTGCAGGAGGAGGAGCATTGGGAGCAATTACTGACACCGGCTTGCAAAACTGGTGAATGGCCTTGCACAAATTGGCGACAAAATAGTACTCCCAGGGCATCTTGATAGTCCCGGAAACTTGTGCATTTTGAACGGCCTGGTAGTGTCAGAGTTTCTCCAGTTTCCCCTCTTTATCTTCCAGAATTATCTTATCCTTTCATTATCTTATCAATTATCTGATTAGATAGTTTATTTGTTTCATCACAGCCTTCTTGCTCCACTTCTTTCTAGTAAATTCTATATGATTCCTAGTCTTACTCATCCTTTTTCTATATGATGTCACTTTTATTCTTTAACCTTCCTTTATGATGTAATGTAGGGAATATTCTAGAATAGCTGTAGAGTATAAATACTGGACTTGTAGGTAGCTGTAGCTTCAGCTTCAATCTCTTAGGATATCCACTATCATTGGTGTGATCTCTTAGAATTATTGAGTCTCTCTTACTCTCTTATTTTCTCTCTGCTCTCTTACTCTTACTCTGCTCTCTCTCTTTCTTGCTTGATCTTTGTTGGTGGCCTTGTAACACTGATTATAGTGTTGCCCTGACAGAAGATTGAAGCTCTCTCAAGACAACTCCACCATCTCTCTTTCAACACCAAACTCTTCACCTCTTCAACCTCTTCAACATCATCACCTCAACCTTCTTCCTCCACTTCCAATCTACCAACTCCTTCACCAACCTCTTCACCAATCTCTTTACCAACCTCCACTTCTCCACCAACCTTCAACATCTTCCTCAAGACCTTTCCTCAAGACCTTTGGCTCATCATCTTTCCTACTCTCTGTTGTGTGCTGTGTGTGAACTTAGTAGATAGGGATACCAATTGTTGGGGCAGACACAGTCCTACTAGTGTTCTGTTTTTGGTGGTCTAGGAAATATCCAGTAATCCTGTGATCCTAGATTTAGAGCCCTGAGTGGTGTGACAACTGGGTATCCAGTAGATAGATATTTTTTTTAGAGTACTTAGTATAATTTCAAGAGCACTTTCAGTAGACAGCTTCTCCCACACACACACATCAGAGAGCCTACCCCTACCCATGGACATGGACCCCTCCCAATTGCCTCCCACCTCTCTTTCTGTGGAAGAGCTCATGCATCAGGTCCAGCTCCTTACCCAAGAGTTGAATTTTCTTAGACAACAGCAGCAGTCATCATCTACTCCACCACACCCTCAGCAACCAGTCAGTCAGTCACCATCATCACCACCACCTACTGCTCTAGATATTCACTCTTTCCCTACCCCTCATGTTGCCCCTTCCTGTTCACACTCTGTCATTAAAGTCTCACCTCCAGATCCATTTGATGGTTCTATGGAGAAGGCAGAAAACTTCCTCAGTCAGTTCAAATTATATTTCTATGGGAAAGGGATTACAAATGACTTTCAGAAAGTTATTTGTGCTCTATCTCATATGAAAGGAGGTACTGCTGGGAAGTGGGCATATGAGAAGACTAAAGTAATAGACAATGCTCAGTCCCAAGAAGGTCTTTGGGCTGACTTTGTTTATGAATTTAGGGAAGTGTTTGCAGATCCAGACCCCTCCAACACAGCTAAGCATAAAATGCACATGCTTAAGCAAGGCAGGCAGACTGCTGATGAGTATGTTGTTAGCTTCAGGGCTCTGATCTCAGATACTGGGTATAATGATGCTGCTTTGGTAGACCAATTCAAGGCTGGGCTCAATGAAAATCTCAGGAATGCAGTCTACTATGTTCCTGACATGCCCAAAACCTTGGATGGATGGATTAAATGGAGTACTAGGCTAGATAGGCAGTGGAGACAGAGTGAGGCCTTTACCAAGTCTCTTTCCTCCTCCTCCTCTTCTTCTCCCTTCCTTAAAGCCCCAACTCCCAAGGCTGTTCCTAAGCCTACTCCAAATCCTCCAGTCTTTTCCAACAGCAGCTCAAGGACCTTTGGTGCTCAGGCAAAGCAACCAGATGTAGTTTCCATGGAGGTTGACTCTGGATGGAAGTCAGTTAGGCCAATTGTTTGCTTCAAGTACAGAAAGCCTGGTCATAAGGCTGTAAACTGCAGGTCATTAGTTAACATCAATGCTATGACCCATGAAGAACTGGCTGACTACTTTGGGAAATTAATCTTGGAAGGAAAGGAGCAGAAAGATGAGGAAAAGAAAAAATTTTAGAAGCACCATTGGTGAAAGACATGTCCCAATGGAATAGATTTAATGTACTAGAAAATGAAAATGACAGACTTGATCCTCAGTCTTCAGATTCTGGTGCAGAAATCATGTCTTCTTCTTCCTCTCTTTCTACCTTCCCTGAAAAGATCTACATCCTCAACCATAATCCTAAAACCTCTACCCATTTGTCTGTCATCTTAAAGACAATGGACACAGAGAAAAGGTTATCTGTTGATGCTTTGCTTGATTCTGGAGCTACTGGCCTCTTTCTGCATTCTGGTTTTGTGAAGTATCATAATCTCAACACAAGAAAACTTCCTAGAGCCATTCCAGTCTATAATGTTGATGGTACTCTCAACAAGAGTGGCTCTATCCATGAGGAAGTAGACTTAATTATGGTATACAAGAACCATACAGAAAGGGCCACCTTTGCTGTTTGTGACTTAGGAGACAAATCTGCTATCATTGGACATACTTGGCTTTGGCACCATAATCCAGATGTTGATTGGAAGACAGGGGATGTTCAGTTTATTAGATGTCCCTCTGACTGCCAAATGGAAGCCAAAAAAGCCAGAAGAAAGAGGCAGAGAATAGCTGCAGTCAAAAGGAGGAAACTCCCTCAATTTAATGAAGAAGGAGATGATTCTATTGAAGATTCTTCTGATTCTGAGATTGAGCCTGAGGACAGAATTTTTATCTCATATCTTCATCCTCAGAAGCAGTCTATTAATGCTACTTCTACTATGTCTCAAAGATTAGCAGAAAAGTCTCATCAGCAAGCTGATTCCCCTAAGAAAACCTTTGAAGAAACTGTTCCTAAGCACTATCATCAGTTTAAAGGTGTTTTTTCAAAAGAATCTTTTGATAGGCTACCAGACAGAAAGCCTTGGGATCATGCTATTGAGCTGAAACCTGGTTCTGAACCTTACAAATCCAAGATTTATCCTCTTTCTCTCAATGAACAAAAGGAACTTGATGCCTTTTTAGAGGAAAATCTGAAATCTGGCAGGATTAGACTCTCCAAGTCACCTATGGCCTCCTCTATATTCTTTGTCAAGAAGAAGGATGGATCTCTTAGGCTTGTCCAGGACTATAAGAAACTAAATGAAATGACCATCAAGAACTCCTACCCCCTTCCATTGATTTCTGACATTATCACCAAACTCAGCAAAGCCAAATACTTCACCAAACTTGATGTTAGGTGGGGATTTAACAATGTCAGAATCAAAAAGGGAGATGAATGGAAAGCAGCCTTTAGAACCAATAGAGGGCTGTTTGAACCATTGGTCATGTTCTTTGGTTTAACCAATAGTCCTGCTACCTTCCAAACTATGATGAATGATATCTTTATTGAGCTCATTGATGGAAATGTTGTCATTGTCTACATGGATGATATTTTAATTTTCACTGAGACTCTTGATCATTATAGAGAGGTAGTCAAGCAAGTTCTGCAAATCCTAGAACAGAACAAACTCTACCTTAAAGCAGAGAAATGTGAATTTGAAAAGGAAAAGATTGAATATCTTGGACTAATCATTTCACAAGGCAGGATTGAGATGGATCCTGTCAAGGTAGAGGGAGTTTCTAAATGGCCTGAACCTGAAAATGTCAAGGATGTCCAATCATTCTTGGGATTTGTTAATTTTTATAGAAGGTTCATAGAGGATTTTGCAGACATTGCTAAGCCTCTTCATGAATTGACAAAGAAAGGAACAGTCTGGAAATGGAGTCTTAGACAGCAGGAAGCCTTTGAAGGACCCGGGAAGCTCCCCTAAGGCCTTGTCCGGGGTTTGGCGGATTTGAGGCCGAAAAAAGGCCAAATCCCTGTCCGTTTTTCGCGGATTTAAGGGCGCCGCAGGCCAACCATTGTCCGGGGCCTGCGGATTTGAGGCCGGGTCCACAGCCTGAGGTGGCCAGCGGCAGTCAGATTTTCTTTTATTTACACAAATTCATTCACATACATTATCTAGTTACCAGATGAGGAATTTATGGACGGACATGACTCAGACGACGATGATGCTGATGCATCAACCCCCGTGCCGGACTTCACTTGTATACCACATCCACCACGAAGGAAATACTACCTCCACACTCATGCACGAGTTAGCGACGTTATATACAACCTTGGCTCTTGTGCACTTCATGGTGAATATCACTCAAAGAAAACTCTTAGTCCTCAGGGAGCTTTCTTGTGGAGAAAGTTTGCTAGATCAAATATTCAGAAGGCCATTGGTAAAGCCAACGAGTCACTACTCAAAATACGTATTCCTGGTAGGAAGACATTGTAATTAGTACTTATCTCTTTCTCTCAATGTGTATTATGACTGCGAGACGCTGTTTAAAGCAAAATATTGTTAAAAACGAGGTGGAGAAATGTGCTGCCCCGCAGGGAGAAAATTTCTTAATTAGGAAGGACCCTGAGGAGGTCTGTCCGGTTTCGCGGATTTGAGGCCCCAAATCTCGCGGATTTGAGGGCCAAATTCGGGGTCGAGGCCGGACAAGGCCTTAGGGGAGCTTCCCGGGTCCTGCCTTTGACCAGTTAAAGAAGAAAGTCACTTCTTCACCTGTTTTGATTTTCCCTAATGATAACAAGCCATATAAAGTTGAAGCAGACAGTTCAGATTATGCTACTGGGGCTGTTTTATCTCAGGAAGGATCAGATGGGAAATGGCATCCTGTAGCCTTTATGTCTAAGAGTCTATCTGAAGTAGAAAGGAATTATGAGATCCATGACAAAGAGATGCTGGCTATTATCAGAGCACTAGATGAATAAAGACATTATCTTGAAGGAACCCAACATTCCTTTGAGATTTGGACAGACCACAAAAACTTAGAGTACTTTATGGTTGCCCAAAAGCTCAGCAGAAGGCAAGCCAGATGGTCACTCTTTCTGTCCAGATTTGATTTTACTCTTCATCATAGGCCTGGTAAAAGATCTCTCAAGCCAGATGCTTTGTCTAGGAGACCAGATCATAAAAAGGGGGAGAATGATAACCAAAATGTAGTTCTCCTTAAACCTTCCTACTTTAAAATCCAGGCTCTCAAGCAGGGTCATGCTACCATTACTGGTGCAGAAAATGATCTTCTTAAGAAGATTAGAGAAGCTAAGGAGATGGATGAAAAGGTGGTCAAGGCAGTTCAGGAGCTCAAGAAATCTTCTACCAAGAAGATTGAAGGACAGGAATGGTCAGAAGAACAAGGTCTTATTCTCTACAGGGGGAAGGTGTATGTTCCCAAGGACAAAGATCTTAGAAGAAAAATTGTGGAACTGCACCATGATGCCTTCATTGCTGAACATCCAGGGAAATGGAAGACAATTGAGCTAGTCTCTAGGAATTATTGGTGGCCAGGAATGTCACATTTTATTGCAGCCTATACCAGAGGTTGTGATAGATGCAACAGAACCAAAACATTCCCAGCCAAACCTCTTGGCCTTTTAATTCCTACTGAGATTCTCTCTGATGTCTGGCAATGCATTTCTGTGGACTTTATTATGGGGTTACCAGAATGTCAAGGGTATAATGCCATTATGGTGGTTGTGGATAGACTTAGTAAAATGATCCACATTATCCCTACTACAGATGAAGTCACTTCTGAAGGGACAGCCAGACTATACAGAGATTATGTCTGGAAACACCATGGCTTACCCATTAAAATTCTGTGTGATAGAGGTCCACAGTTTGTCTCAAGGTTTATGAAAGAACTCAACTCAATACTTGGTATCCAGACAGCCTCATCTACAGCCTACCATCCCCAAACTGATGGTTAGACTGAAAGAGTTAACCAAGAAATTGAGCAGTATCTTAGACTCTTTATAAACCATAGACAAGATGATTGGGTTGAATGGTTAGCTCTACCTGAATTCTCTTATAACAATAGAGTTCAGGCTTCAACCAGGCAGACACCATTCATGCTCAATAATGGCAGACATCCCAGAATGGGCACTGAACCCCTTAGAGATAGTAAAATGGACACTGTGGATACCTTTGTGAAAAATATGGAAGAAGCCAGAAAAGAAGCAGAGTCTGCACTTAGAAAAGCTGCTAATAATATGGCTAAATTCTATAATAGACACAGAGGTACTCCAACTCAGTACAAAGTTGGAGATTTGGTATGGTTGGATGGCAAGGACCTCAAAACTGATAGGCCCTCCAAGAAATTGGATGATAAAAGATTATGGGCCTTACAAAATTACCAAAGTTATTAGCCCTAATGCCTATAAGCTTAAACTGCCATCTACCATGAAAATCCATCCAGTGTTCAATGTGGTTAAACTTCTACCTTATCACCCAGATATTGTAGGAAGAAAGCCTCCTTCTAGACCACCTCCTGTCACTCAAGGAGAATATCTTCTGTCAGGGCAACACTATAATCAGTGTGACAAGGCCACCAACAAAGATCAAGCAAGAAAGAGAGAGAGCAGAGGAAGAGTAAGAGAGCAGGGAGAAAATAAGAGAGTGAGAGAAACTCAATGATTCTAAGAGATCATACCAATGATAGTGGATATCCTAAGAGATTGAAGCTAAAGCTACAGCTACCTACAAGTCCAGTATTTATACTCTACAGCTATTCTAGAATATTCCCTACATTACATCATAAAGGAAGGTTAAAGAATAAAAGTGACATCATATAGAAAAAGGATGAGTAAGACTAGGAATCATATAGAATTTACTAGAAAGAAGTGGAGCAAGAAGGCTGTGATGAAAGAAATAAACTATCTAATCAGATAATTGATAAGATAATGAAAGGATAAGATACATCAGCAAAAGTGACCAAGTCCCCAAATGCCTTGTCAAGGCATTTGGAGGCGACCAAATGCCCCAAGGCCCAAATGGCCTTTTAGATTGACTAATTAGAGACTCGGAATTTTGAAATGCTTTAAATCATTCAATAAACCCAATGTTTTAGCTAGATCTAAATTTAATTACGAGTCTTTACGTAAGTAAAGATGAGTTCTTTTATCCCCACAACCCAGCGAGCAAAAATGTCCTCGCCAATTGTCCCCATCAAAATATTATTGATGCGATCAATGTTGTTACCGCTATCGGTATTTTCCTTAAGCGGTCACCGGACCCCCTAAGCAACCCCTTTCCAATTCATTCTACGACTTCTTTTTACCATTGGTTACTTTAAAGGTTGTTTTTGATTTGTTTTGATCGCAATGTGAATGTGCGTTTCTATAAAATTAATTATACCCAACAACAATAGTCCTACTCAATTCACTTTTTTGCGTAGTTGTTTAATTTTTAAAACCATGTGGAACCGTCTAGACAACGTGCTTATATATTGTACTAATACTTAGAGATGGAACAAATGCACTCTTTGAACTATGGGTCTGAAAGGTTGGAAATAGAACTGTGCAGGCACACACGTTCCTTGATATTGGTAGCTTCATCAATCAGAGTTCAAATAGAAATAATTACGCGTTCTTGGGTTCTGGGCATTCTGTACTATTTGAATTTGATTTTCTGATTCATGATCGTTTCTCACGCATACCAATTTGTTCTTCCCCTATGTCGGGCGTCTATCGGCTTACAGTTAATATATTTATTGACGTAGTATAGACAATGCACTTTTCTCCGCACTGTTTTACCCATGGCTTCCGCGTTATCCCCCCGTTTCCAACAGTATGTTCACTGTTTTATCTCATTTGGTTATTACTTATTTTTTAGAGTCTTTCCGCCTCCCATGGACAATGTGTACATGGATCAGATGGATCTGAAAACCCTCTACCGTTTCTCTTGGACTTGCAAGGAGCTAAATGACCGCGTTTCGGGCTATATGCGCCGCGCCTTCCATCCCAAAAATTTATTTGCTCCTATCTTCAAACCCAATGAACATTTGCTGTTTCGTCTTCTCCAGTTCAAGACTGGCCTGGTTATTTCAGGTTCCACCGTTTTGCATTTTACTTGTTTTAGTGGTCCAACGCAAAGCGTGGCATGACAAGACTTTACATCTCACAATTGTATAAAATATTTTTTAATCTAGATTTATATAACATAGTTAATATATATTAATATGTTCTGAATGCACAGCCAGATACTGGGCAAGGTTATGATTAATTACTATGACTTAGGTCTACTACAAGCTTAGTTGTGTCAGACACAAAAAATAGCTGCACAGGTTATAAGGCCTAATTGTAAGGAAGAACTTGTCTATTATAATTTTCATACCTGCTAAATATTGAAGAATTCCAAATCTGCTGGGAGAATCCCGTATGGAAAACTGATGGAAGAATGCTCATGTGTATGGCTGCCCAAGTGGGGACATATTTCCCATAAATATAATTTTCTTATTTTTGAAAAGTGCATCAAGAGTGAAACAATATTGTGTGCAAAAACATTTGTTTGGTGCGCATATTTCTTTTTGGTATAGTTTGATGTTGCTGTGAACACAATTGGCTGTGTGGAAACATATTTCAAGCATAATTTGCAAGTGTTAGTGCATTATTTCTTCCCCAAAATACATTCAATGCATGGAAATCATTATTCAAAATGACCATCTCTTGACCAAAGTGGCCAGTGCTCAATGCAAATTGAGTGTAGTGACCGTGGGAATATCCTGCGTACAGTGTGCGCAGGATATTCCCACGACCTGCTTATTAATTCACGGCCAGTACAAACACCACAGCAAGTAAAATATAATAAGATCATCTAAACTAGGACTGAAAATAATTATTATTGCCAAAAATACTTGTATTTTACCTAAAGTATATGCAATGCATCTCAGTAATATATCAGGAATTACCAGAGAAGTTCAAGTTGCTCAATGCAAAGTGCGGCAACCATGAGAATAACTTGCATACACTATATGCAAGTTATTCCCACAGTCTGCTTATTAATTCATGGCCAGTATGAACAGCACAACAAGTTTAATATGACAAGTTATTTGAAGTGGCATTAAAGATAATAGCTAGATACATAATGTTTATTATTCTTTATTCTATGCCACCACAGTCTGCTAGTCATTCATGCTAAATTTTTTTTGATAACAATAAAGCATTCTATTTACCTCTACTTGCCGTTAGAGGTGTATAAAGCATGCAAAACAGTTGGTATGTAATTGATTGTGACTAATTAATGGCCTTAAATCAGTTGAATGAGGTTATTATTATAAAATTTTTGGTTATGAGCGATGATTATCTGCGTCAAAATGTTTAACTTGCAATTAAAAAGTCATAATGTAATGGTATCTAATTTTGTTTTCTACCATATGGCAGCTAACCTATCTACCTAGCTAATATCTAGTATTTTAATTTCCATATCCCCTTGGTAGGAACAAAAACTAACAGAAATTCTATGATAGTAACCAATTATTAAGTCAAGCATACCGGTTAAGTAAAAAACCGGTATTAATCACGCAATTTTGATGGCATCAATGATTTACTGATGGGGACAATTGGCAAGGACATATTTTTGTACAGTGGGTTGTGGGGATAAAAGAACTCGCTTTACTTACATAAAGTTTCGTAATCAATCGTGCTAATATATGGATTCCGGGTGACATGGACATGTATGTCGAGCACAGATAAACATCCTCTTCATCGACATTACAATACCACTGGAGTGGTCGTTAACCTATGGTGCCAAGGTTCTTTTGTCCAACTGATTACGACTTATCAATCGGTGGTAGAGTGCATTTTGGGGTATCATAGCAGTATGTCCCCAATATCATGTGTCAAAACAATGTTAACTTCAATTTTGTTCTACTGCAGCCGGCGTCATGAATTTTGTTACCTTTGAGAAGGTGTACAGCTTGTATCCAAATGCTACCTTTGGACATCAAGTCTCTCTGTTGCAACCTTCTGCCGATCTCAAGCGCGCGCAAAAATTTCTTGCAAAATATCATTCCCGTGGCTTGAAATTTGTTCTTTCCATTCCATTGCAAACTTTGAAAATGGACCGCCATATCCAAAGCAGGATACAGTCTATCAGGGACAACGTAAATGTTGGGTATAGTTCATCTCGTGGTCATGTTCTCGTTGTGCTGGATTACGATCCTTATCTAGAGTTGTTCTCTCCTGGGATTAGACGGGTTGGCGACAGGCATTGTTGGGTTTATTCTTTGCCTCTTTTACCCAAAGCAAATCAGACTTTCTTTGTTGAAGCCAATTCGTGGGCATTGTTGCTCAATGAATTTGATTGTTTGCATTTTGGTGTCCATTGCATCAGCAGTATCGCATTAGATTTTCACTACACAGCGGCAGATGTTTACCAATTACACAAGCGTGTCAAAAAAGCTATCAAATCCTGGGAAAGGGGTATAAGGTGTGTGCTCTTTAGTTTTAGTATTTGTCAACTTAATTCCTATAATGTAGGCAAAAAGATGACCGTGTACATGCAACTGTTTTGTATTTGCTATCCAGAAAGGCAGATATTTTTTGGTTGCATCGCCCTCAACCACAAAGCCTCTTGTGGAATGGATATTTGTAATTTCTTCCATCCTTAGTCAAATTTTTGTTCGAAATAAACTTGTGTTCTCGTCCTCATTCTTTTTGTCTTAATTTGTAAGTTTGACTTGCGGATGAGCGTGGGAATATCTTGCGTACAGTGTACGCAGAATATTCCCACGGTCAACCTCTCCCGATATTCAGCCGAGTGTGGGAATATTCTGCGTACAGTGTACGCAGAATTCTCCCACGGACTTCCTTGCCGATATTCAGCCGAGTGTGGGAATATTCTGCGTACACTGTACGCAGGATTCTCCCATGGGGTGCCAACTAACACCTTCAGATAATTTCCTGTCATGAAAATGACTTGACAAATTATTCCTTGTTATTTACAATGTTCACGCAAATGGATTAATTGTTCGTTCAGCACATTTATGATATCCTTGTCTTTCTATGTACATATGTATTAATCTTGGGACATAGTATTGCTATTGTGGACTGTGTCCTCATTTAAGCGCATACGTGCCATCCTCTGTTGCGTGTCTTCAATGTCAATCTGACCTTTGTACAGCTGCCTCTTTGTCCTACACAAAACAGCAACCTATCTTTTCGCTGGAGTATAGCGCGACCGCATTCTGAGAATATCAGCTTTCTGTTGGAAGTTATGAATAGCTATGAGACTGTTCAATGTAACATTGCTTACCTCTCTTGCCTCCTGGTCCAAGACAAGTATTCCGCAAAGAGCAACAACAAATTTGTACTTGTTTCCTTGGGCAGGAAATGCGACAAAGGCAACACTGATCTCGACAATGTCTCCAATTCGTATGGAGGCAGGATTATAAGAATAATATCTGTTGCAACATGATATTAGTTTGGTTGTGATGTGTTGTTGGTATTTTCTAAACATACCTGGCTGTTCCGTCAGGAAGTATCTCCCGACAAAGAAACTGTACCTTGTTATCGATTGCGTGGATGAAACTGTCCCCTACCATGGACGCCAACACGTTATCAGGGTCGACCAGGGGATGAAAATCTATGTTGTCAGATTTGTCTTGATATGCGGATACCTTCGTGAAATATTGGCTATGTGCATGGAAAACATTGAAACCCGTGTCTTTGTGAAGAACTGGGTCATAGCCGCTGACGCTGTCCGCGGGAAAATTGTTTGCAAAACGGAGGAAAACTTCTTCTAGCTTTTCCATCACCTTATTGAACACAATGTCTCCGAGTCCCGTGATAGCAATGGCGGTACGTAAATATGGTTGTTGCTTGACCGTTCTGTCGCGGCTGTAACAGTCCTCATTTGTAATTAATTCACCTCAATGGAGTGGACGTACAAAGCAGGCTTTGCCATTGGTGGTAGCATCTTGTCGCTAACTATGCCTTGGAGTCTGAATATCACTTCGTCCATTGCACCGATATCCACGTCAAAGTTGGACATATTTATATTATATTATATATATATTATATTATTACAAAGCGTGACGCTGAATCGTAAAGACTCGTCATGCCACGCTCCGCGGTGGCCCACTAAAACAAGTCAAATCATTTGGGTAAAATTTGGGAGACCCAAAAACATTTGGATAACATTTAAATTGCATTTGAGAGCCCTGAGAACATTTAGGGTTCACCCAATATTGACACAATGATATATTTTGCATATTTCTACTCCTGGCAGCCACTTCAGGTGTTCACACAATAGGATGTAGTAATTCAATTAAAATATTATTGAAAGATATTCAAACAAAAGAGGGTACACAGAAATGACTGAAAGAAAGCGGATTCAAGTTCATTAGTGGTACAATCTGGGCGCTGGGAAAACATGACGGAGTCACGTGATTGAATTGATGCGCTACAAGATCTACACTGGTTGATGAGTCACGGTCAAGTAAATGTAAATATATGCGCATATACGTACCAATAAGTTGACCAGAATGGGTGTCTGGTTATCAGATACACTCTAGAGAAAGAAGTAATCAAGGCAGATGAAGAAAAAGCCATAAAAAGGTATAAAATAGTCAGTCAGGATGGTATGATGAAAAAGAGAGCATGTCTCTCACCTTTTCAGCTCTATACCAGTCTTGAAGGGCCAAAAAAGAGGCATGGAAGTATTAAGTGAAACTAGAGAGCGCCGTCATCAGAGTGGTGGAAATGAAAGGGTAGAAAGAAAGCGACTTGGGCGTGTCTCAGATTATTATGCTCAAAACGGATATTTAGTCTCCAATTTAATTTGTCAGAGGAGACGGCCTCTCTAATTTGTATTTCTTGAAGTCAAATTTCTCACGTACATGTAATTCTTATGACAATGGTGTCGTATTGGAAACAACCTGCCCACGTCATAGGTATTACATGTGGTCAGTTAAATTTTCCATACCTAAATCATTTTGAACATATTTGAAGCCCTTTAATCATCAGTGTCAACAAAAAGTTAAACTCAATGTTTTATTCTTTGTTTTTATTTTTAATCAATTGTTCCCTGCAAGTTTTATGGCAAACAAATTATTAAGAAATAAATGTAAGTACATGGAATATTTTGTACTGAACTTTGAGGTGTATAAATGTTTGTGGAGCATTCAAATGCTCTCCAAATGTTTTGTGCACCTCCAAATTTTAGTGAAATGTTTTTGTGTGATTTAACCTGTCACGCAAAACATTGACCTGCTTAAAAAGGCACAAAAGGCATTTGGGGATCTTGTCACTTTTGCCGATGTAATTCTGTGAAGATAAAGAGGGGAAACTGGAGAAATCCTGACATCACGCCCTCTCTAAGGCACATTTTCCACAATGTGCATATGGATGGGTTAGTTTAGAGGGTTTAAGAAGAGGAGAAGGTTCAGTAAAGTTAATAATAGGAATGAAAGAAAGTCTATCAAAGGTCACAGCAGAAATCCTTCTAGGTGCTGAAGGGTGTTTGGCATGGAAGTCCTTGATAGCCTTAGAAACATTTTTCAAGTGCTCTGCAGGCTCCCAAGTGCATTCTTCATTAGGATAGTTCTTCCACTTGACCAAATATTGAAGTTTGTTTCTAAAAAGTCTGCTGTCCTTGATACATAGTGTTGCCCTGACAGGTAGATGCCGTGAATCTTGAAAACGGCATTGCAGCAGTCCTGGCGCGGACCGATGGTGTCAGCGCGCTAGTTTGGCTCCTGAATAAAGATGTGACAAAGAGATATAATTAGCTATGAGTAAAAACAATGAAGTAGAAACAAGAAGAAAACGTACCATAACTTAAACAGCGCGGTTGAGAATACCAAAGATAATAGGCGCCTGGTCTTTGTCTTGCACAGCGGATGTATTGACGATAGTTAAAGGGATGAAAATCATTGCCCAAACACTGTCGGTGATGGGAATAAGAGGGTCGGCAGTATTGACAGTTGACATGATGCAAAAGAAGTTAGAAGGCAAGAAGCTATCAGAGGGCGATGCTGTTAGTCCAGCCAAAAATAACAGTTATTTATATGGACTGGCAATGTGCAGACTTAGCAGGAATCAGTGCAAATATATTTGTGCTTTGATAGCCAAATCCACTAAGTGACAAGGATAGGAGGCTGACTAAGAACAGTCAGGTGCTTTAGTTTGGGGGAAATAATGTGTGTGCACACATGATAGCTGTAGAAACGTGGATATGACTGTAAAAGCAAAACAAGCAGAGAGAAATATGAAATAACTGAGATAAGGCTTACCAAAGTAAACAACACAAGCTTAACAAGGCAGAAAACAAGGGAAATCTCACAGAGTATCATGAACAACAAACTGAGAGAAAGGCTAGTCTGGATAGTTGGTAACAAAGCATATACGTAATAGTGCAAAAAAGGCAGCCTCAGTTATAAAAATAGAATTTACTGCTTGATTAGTCAGTTAATGTGTGCAAAAGTGCATGATAATAACAAACTCAGCCCCTGAAAGACAAGGCACCAGACTGATAAACAAGAATGCAGGATCCTGGTCACGGTATACAGAATGGACGAGCAGGCAGGCCAAGCTCAGTAATGGATAAGTGCCCAGCAGAGTCATTTCCAATAGTGCCAGTTAAACCAATATCCAAGTACAATCAGTATGTCGAGTATTTCAGGGTAAAATCCTATAAATACAGCTCAAGGAGGGAGCTGAGAGGAAGCATTATACCTGCGATTCTTTGAACAAATTAGTGTAAAGTTTTGAGATATAATATTAAAGTCCCAGAGCTAAGTAAGAGTTAAAAGTTCAGTAGTCAAGCAAAGTGATAAGTCAGCCAGTTCAAAAGGAGACTAGAGCACTTATACTTGAGATTTAGAATTAGTCTATTAAAATCCAATATATCTTAAAACCCTAACCAAATCCCTCAAACAACTTAAATTACTATACAAATCAAACCCTTAAAAACCTGTATACGTTATTAGAATTGTGATACCAATACTTTAGTAACTTTGCCATATACAAATTGTGTGTGTGTAATTTTACTACGTAAAACATTACAATCTTATCATTGTGACAAGATTACCCAGATAGAATGGATTATTATAATCAAAATATCCGCCAGACACTCCGTCCGGCGGACAGCACATGACCCACGTGACCACCGCGGTGGTGAAATTGACATGTTAGTTTTCACCACTGAAGTAGTCAAATCCGACATATAAGTTTGATCACTCCAGTGATCAAGTACAGCATGTAAGTATGATCAATTCAGTGGTGGAATGTAGCAAGTTAATATCAGTACTGAAGTGGTAAAATGAATATGTTAGAGTTTATCACTTCAGTGCTGAAATTGACATGTTGTAATTCCACCACTGCAGTGGTAATAATTGTGTGTCATATAGAATAAATACAATGCTAAGAATAGTAATTATTACTACTTTTATAATTCCTACACTACTAGAGTGGTAAGATTTTGAATGTATCTTATATCACTTAAGTGCTAGAATAGTATACATAATTTTGACCACTGAAGTGGTGGAATAGTCTACATAACTTATACCACTGCAGTAGTGGAATTTTTAGTTTCAATCTCACCACTCTAGTGCTTGCCATATTTGAACAGTTTGTTTTATTTCTTGAGGTTGGATTAATTAGTTAGTTAGTTTAGGATTGGGTGTAGAGATTAGGGATTAGGGTTAGGAATTAGGGATTAGGAATTAGGAATTAGGGTTGTTGAGTACATATACAAAGCGCGCAAGAGAACGCACAATGTACATTGAGACGTGATGTGACGAGGTAGTCACGTGAGTCTATCCAGCGGATGTCCGGCAGACGCGCGGACACAGTAATCCATTTGGTCTCAGATTACCGTGACTCACATAATTTGATTGAAGATTTAGATTGATTGAGTCACAGTAAGCAAATGTAAAATATATGCACATCAAATGCAATATGCGTATACACCCATATTTAAGTCAAAAGAATGGCTGAATAGTCGTACTAAAACAAAGACAAGCTACAAAAAAGATATAATGAACTGGTCAGTTGGAGTTGTCCAATGAGACAAGGAGCAATATTGCTTTACCTTCTAGTTGCAGTTCTGTTCTGTGTGTAAGCCTGGTTAACACCAAAAGTGTGGCATAATAAAAGTGTGGAAAGGAAGGGACTGGGGACCATGTCATTGATATGTTTTAAGTTATTATACAAAAAAGTAAGGTTCAATCTCTGATTTACTTTGTACATGGATTCACATGGTTTTGCTGAAATTGACTTGACTTGACGTCATATAACAACACTATGGTCAGTAAAATTTCTCCTTGCAAAATCATTTTGCCTCAATTTTAATCTCCGTAATTATTTAGCATGCATTTCAATCCATGTAATTGTTTCAATGCACGTAAATTTAAATTCAAGGTTTTGTGCTTTGTTTCTATTGTTGTTCAATGTTTTCTTTCATGTTTTATGGTGAAGAAATAATTAAAAAATTACTTTAAGTATTTGGAATTATTGGCAGTAAATGTTAAGGTTTCCAAATGTTTGTAGAGTGTTAAAATGTCCTCAAAATGTTTGCAGCACCTCCAAATTTTATTCAAATGTTTTGTGCAAAATAATCATGTCACATGAAACATTGACCTATTGTTAAAGGCACCAAAGGCATTTGGGGGTCTGGTCACTTTTGCTAATGTAATGGTTAGTAATATTTACTAACATTTAGTTCAGCCTTGTATGTACTTGCATAGGTCTGTCTGTCAGAAGCATACCACTTGAAGAAGGAAGAAAGGGCTGAATATGCTGCCTCTACCGTATGCACTGACATTGGTGGCAGTCTTTCTTATTAGTTGTTTTTATTGAACAGGATATTCTGTGAGGCTATTGGGTTATTCTCCTAACATGTCCTCTTTTGCTTTACTTTAGACCTTTTTAATGTATCTGGCCTGCATTTATACTCTTCTACTACATATTTGCAATAAATTCTTTGCTTGCTCTACCATCTGATATGCTTCAAAATCTGCTGTACTAAAATTCATCATATTAGAATGGTTTATAAAACATTTATAAGAGCTGCTAGCCTAAGCACTGAAATATGGTGCTTGTCAAAGTATTGAAATATGATGCTTGCCATATTTTAAATATGGTGTGTGCTAAACACCAAAATATGCAGTAATACTGTGCATGCCAAAGCACCAAAATATGGTGCTTGGAAACATGGTGCATGCTGAAGCATGAAATATTGGGCATGCCACCATACCCCAAATATGGTACGCTCCAAAGTGCCAAAATACAGTACTTGCAAATATGGTGCATGCTGAAGCACCAAAAAATAGGGCTTGCGGCCCTGCCCCAGAATATAGTGCATGCCGGAACCACTAAATATGGGGCGCTTCTAGGCTTGCTCTTATCCAAATGTTGTCAACCCAATTTCTGCTTTGTTCATTACATCATGATTTAGGGGAACTTTGACAGATAACTATGGGCATAATTTGCCGCAAATATTTTGGTATTTCTGCTGCGCTGCAACACCATATGCTAAGAAAAATGGTCCATTAATAAATGTTGTTTTTTATTCCTACAGTGGCTTAGTATCAACCATACTTATGTCAACCGTGGCCAAACCGTGTCGGGCATGGTTAAAATTTTACCGTCCCGGACTTTGCTCCCAGTGTGTATTCAGGGTAGGGAACAGTAGGGGAAAAATAAATCTACGCAGCTCCTCCTTCTTCAGCGGCTCTCTGCTGTCTTCTCGCCTTCTTGGCCGCATTAGCAGCAGCAGCCTTCTGCTTCTTCGCCTCAGCACGGGCAAGCTAATAACGGTGGTGGAAAAGGACAAAAACAAAAACAAAAAACGCGGATCAATCAGAACGACGTCGGGACTCGACAAAGAAAGTAAAATAAAATCACACCTTCTCAGCCTCCTCCTTCTCCTTTGCAGCCTGCTCGGCCTTCTTCTTCTCCTCTTCCTCTTGCTGTTTGGTTTTCTTGGCGGCGGCCGCAGGGTTACCAGCTTTCTTCTTCGCCTCGCGAGCCTCCTTCTCCTGCTGCTTGATACGCTTAATGCGAGGGTCAAGGCTGCACCGAAAAACAAGTAAGCCCAAAAGATTCCACAACACAAATAATTCCAAAAAACCATACCCGAGAGCCATGTCGACCAATCCTCTAAGCTTGGCGGTATCCTCCTTCTTTCTGCGGGCGCGCTCCGACTTGTTCTTCTTCTCAGTGTAGCGCTTGTCGTCACGGCTATATCACATTCAATCAGCAAAGCTAGGACATTATCAGATACAATAAAATATCCGCACCTGTCGCTGCCCTCGTTGACTTCCTTATCAAGCCACTCGAAGCTTCTCCAGCTGTCAAAGTTGTACCAGAAGTCGTAGAAGCCCTCTACTTCATCCTTGGAGGAGTCGATGTGGCCAAGCCCAGGAACAGGCTGAGCCTTGGAGAAGCGGGAGTACAAATCAAAGACAGGTCCAAAAGTCTTGAAGAAATCAAGATTTTTGCTCTAAAAATGATATGCTTAATACATGAGGAAACCACAAGAAACCAACAAAACAGGCGCACCTTGAACTCGGCGAGGGTAGGCATCTCCTCCTCGAGCTCCAAGAATACGGGGTCGACAGAGTCGAATTGGCGGCGCTTTTCGGGGTTTGTGAGGACCTCGTGAGCCTTTTGGATGCACTTGAAGAAGGCATCGTCGTTGGTATTTTGGTTCACGCCGGCGAGGTATAGCGAGCTGGAGACATTGGTGGTGGTGGCAGCCTTTTTGTCGGGGTGGTGCTTCAACACTTTTTTGCGGTCTGATCATTGGCCCATGTAATGTAAGCAAAAGATCAAGCACCGATAAAGGACTAGACGTACGAGCAATTTTGATCTGGTCAGCGGTAGCTTTGTAGCGAAGATGAGAAAGACCAAGGACAGCATAGTGATCTTGTTTCTGTAGGCAGATAGCGATCAGTATAAAAACGAGATTCTGATTAAACGATATAACATACCTTCCACTCCTTGGGATCAAGAGCCAGGAGTTCTTCAGATTCCTCTTCGTCGCCTACACCGAGATCATCTTCTCCAGCGTTGTCTTCTCCATGGAGGGCGGCGAGACGTTCGCGTTCTGCTTCAAGGTGCTTGTCGAGCGAGGAGAACGAGTGTGAATGGTGGAGAGAAAGGCGCAAATGGTTAATATAAGCAGGTCCAACAGGGAGCAGGGTACGATGGCCAGATGGATGGGGAGCTATAATACTATGAGCATGAATTTTTTGAACAGTCTGTAAAAAGCGCACCAGAGATACGAGAAGTAGATGGGACACTGGGGGCCTTATAGGCAGCAGAGACGGGAGGAGTAGCAATCGACAAAACCTGAACGGACGCCATCGTTGTACGAGGAAGAGCAGCTAAACTTTTTTTTGTCACACAAACGCGTGCATCACAGATGTGTCACACAGAACATGTTCAACACCTCCGTATGTCAGAAACAAAGAAAACGAATTGAATTGCATATGTAGACTACGACAGATTGGATTGTATGGACCGCATAGTCAAGCTTCTTCCACTCCGCTGCGGGTGTGCAGGGATGCTGAGGCTGGAAGGTGCTCCGGCTTAAGTGGGTCCTATATAACGTTTCCTCTTCCCATCATAGCTGATACCCTGTTCCTATCATCGAGAAAGAGAGTTACTACGACATTATCGACGTAGCGCTGTGAGGGTTTTTTGTTGACCTGCTTTTTTCTCGTTAGACTTTATATACCCTTATAATCACGTGATACACAGCCACGACATCTCGCTCAACTCCGAGCAGAACTTCGTCTCGATTTCATGCACTTTCCAGTGAGCAAATTGAAGAAAACATTCCAATATCGCTTTATATCCCAGAAAACAAAGGTTCTGTCAAAGAGAAACTGCAGCGGATCTACCATTGAGTACATTCAGTACCAGGCGAGACACGTCCAGGAGGTTTCCCGTCTTACTTATGCAATCGCAATCGAGAATCATCCTTTTATAGGGCAGCTGTTTAAACTGGGTCATAATATCCAGCCATAGATACATTCACAGAATGACAAGCCGCTCTTGCTGTCAAATCAACTTACAATTTACTCTTCAAACGTTTCTCTTCCTCTCTCTTTCTCCGTGCTCGGATAGCCCTGCTGACCCGACTGATATTTTCGCGACCCAATCTTTCGCTGATCCACCATCCAATATCCGATATCTTCTCCAGATCAATGGTCCCACCACCGTATGATGAGCCAACAACATGGTACTTTGACTCCTGAAGCGCGTAAAGCACGTCCTCGGTCGCAACATTTCCTGTAGCACCGGGGGAGTAGGGACATCCTCCAAGTCCACCCACGGAGGAGTCGAACGTACGGACGCCGTGTTCAAGAGCCGCAAAGATGTTGGCTACAGCAGTACCATATGTATCATGGAACTACAAGGTCAAAACTAATCAGTACCAGAAAGGATATATAAAAAGAGATGTATCCACTCACATGCCCCTAATTTACACAATCAATAAATCAGGACCAGAACGTAAAGCCAAAAAAAGAGCAGCACTCACTGCCAACTTGGACACCGGAATGTCCTTCTTAACCTCTTCCAGCATCTCCGCGATATCATGCGGCCTTCCCTGACCCACTGTATCCCCAAGGCTAACCTCATAACACCCCATATCAATCAACTCCTTCGCGACCTCCCTAACCCGCCTATAATCCACCCTTCCCGAGAACGGGCACACAATCACCACACTCACATACCCCCTCACCCTCAAGCCGCGATCAAGCGCCGTCCTCGTCACGACCCTCAACCGTTCCAGCGATTCCGCAACAGTACAATTCGTATTCGCCTTCGAAAACGCGTCCGTCGCGCCCGTAAAGACCGAGACCTCATCCGTCAACGGAGGAGACGCCGGATTCTGCTCCAACAACGCCAAAAGATCTTCCAGCCCCTTCTGATTCGGGACAAGGACGGCATAATGCACATTCGGGAGCCTATCGATCCCCTTGAGCACATCCGGCGTTCCTGCCATCTATCAAATTTGCCCAATGGGCCTGCATCTCAGATATACGGACGAACAGAGAACATTCTAGAGAAAGAGAGAGAGACGACGCACCTGCGGCACCCATTTCGGACTGACGAAGCTGCCAGCTTCGACATTCGTAACCCCAGCGCGAGCCAGTCTGTTGATCAAGTCTATCTTGACGTCAACAGGTATGATAGCGCCCTTCTCGTTCTGCAACCCATCTCTGGGGCCAACTTCCACGATATTGACCTCGTTTCTTTTAGGAGGAGAGCCTGGTATTGACCCATACCGCCGTCTTCCGGCAATAACTTTGAATTGGTTACAAGGGCGCCAAATACCTGGCGTCAGGTTGTGTATACGTGATGAGATCATTCGAGGCGCTGGTGAAACCTTGATTATGGACCCAATCCTCGATAATTGTACGTAGAGTCCAATGATGAGACTGGTATAGACTGTGTTGGTATGATGGTAGATGAACAAGAGGACACTCGGATCTTGTTCACACCTGAACGCATTACCCCACACCGGCCCGGCAACTTATAAGCGCGATTGATAGTAAGTTGCGACACGAAACAAAAATATATTCTGTACATGGGGTAAGACGATTTACTTTGGTATCAAATATACTTGTAGCGACTATTGAATGTTCATGAAGTCCTGGTTATACCAAGGCGAGGAACCACAAAGCAGAACAACATCAAAATGCTATTATATGACGACCCTTCCTCCACTCATTCAAGTTGATTACTATGAGAAAGATCATTCACTTCGCAGATTCATCTAAGCTGGACCTGGCCATCTTATTTGAGAGATCCTCGCTATCCTTGGTGGAAGAATCTTTATGCACAGTTCCTGCCTGATAGGTGATATCCACCGTCTGCAACGCGGACGTGAGATCTTGAATAGCGGGAAAGGTCAATGAGCATACCTCAAGGTTTTCCTAAAGGGAACACAGTTGAGCAATAAAGTTTATAATATCTATTAAAGCACACATACTCTTCGCGACTCTTCCTTGTATTTGTCAAGGTTTTCTCTCATCTGCGCAATACCGGTGTCAGCATGTGCAAGCAGGGCCATTCTGTTCACAGCTTTGATAGTAGAGGTAGCTTTGCGCCCTAAATTAAAAAGGTTAAACGCGTATTTTATAAAAAATGAGACGAGGACGAACAGAGCTGCTTGGCATTAAACGCTTTCTTGACATTAGGCAGGAGATCAGCGGGACCACCGTCTTCACGCGTAGGATCAGGTACAAAGTGAGGTTTGTCATCAGCAAGCCACTAGGGAAGCATCATCAAACATGCGTTTCGGCCACAAAAGCTTTTGACAGATCACCAACCTTGTGCTGCAAGGCTTCAGCTGCTGTTGGTCGTTTCAGAGGGTCGACGGTCAAACACGTTCTGACAAAGTCTTTTGCGGTTTCAGATACGTTCTGCCAGTACTCTTCCGGTTCAAACTTGTAGTCTCCGGCGATGATGGCTTCCATCTCTTGTTGTTGATTGTCGCGATCAAATGGCGTGTATCCCGCAAGTAGGAAATAGGTAATGACTCCCATTGCCCACACATCGACGGGTTTTCCGTGGCCAGCTAGAAGGATACATGTAAGAATGACAGATGATTACTCACTACGCGCTGCACTAACTCTTTTTGAAGATCTCAGGGGCCATGTACTGACAGGAGAATAGGAGAATCAGCAACGGCGTAGACGAAGAATGATGGACACGTTGCAAGCGACGTAAGACGTGTACAATGCACTCACCCCTGGTGTTCCGCATATCTCAGTCAATTGATTCAATTTCTCTTCCTCCATTATTCTGCTCAGCCCAAAATCAGCAATCATAATGTCGGCCTCTTCAGCAGGCGTGCGGAATAGCAAATTTTCCGGCTTGAGATCTATCGAGAAAGAATTATGATGCTGATGATCACAGGATGGTGGGTTGCGGGAACGAACCTCGATGCACGATGCCAGAGTCATGGATATAGCGAACAGCGATGAAGATGGTGCGAATGAGGGAGGCGGCGTCGCTGAAAAATAATGAGGAAAAAAATCGACGGGCGCTCGATGGAGTATTTACGCTTCGTAGTAGTTTCCCTTGGCGCAAATTCGGTCAAATAGTTCTCCGCCGGTACACAAGTCGAAACAGAGGTAGAGATTGTGGGCAGTCTTGAGATGTAGTTGGAACGAGGAGAACACGGACTATAACACACAAAAACGCACTTCAAAGTAGTCGTGAAGGGTGACGATGTTCCGATGTCCACTGGACACGCGCTTTAGCACGGCGATCTCGTTGCGAACCTGAGAACAAGGTGAGGACCATCGACGGGATCAGATAAGGAGCACCAATGACCATATGTTCGCGTCCTTCCATAAGCCTTTTGTTGATGACCTTGCAAGCAAAGTATTTCCCAGTCTCGACATGAATCGCCTCCTTCACAATGGCATAGGTGCCGCTCCCGAGCGTCTTTCCGGTGCGGTACTGGCGAGGTGCGAGCGAGCAGAACGATGAGAACGAGATCTGAGAGTCTGGCTCAAAAAACTGTTACCTGACACGGAACTGTAGCAGGCATGGATGCTGTCTGGGGCAAAGGTGTTTGTTGGGGATGCTGCTGTGGCTAAGAGAAAGAAGAGGGTTATATAGTGATTTGGACCAGACGAGTCGCTATGACTGGTAGTACACAGCCACCGACATATATAATAAAATGAAGACATACTTTGGCTTCATATATTGGCGTCTCATAGTCACTCGTCGTCGTCGCACCATCCGACGTTCCGTTCTCGCCTGCTCCTCCTTTATGTCGGCCGAATGCCGCCTTCAGGGGCGACTTTAGGTCGGCGCGTGAGTACCGTTTAAGGCGGTCGATGGTTTTGCTGCTGCTACCTTCACTACTCGTTCGGCTTTGTGAGGTGCCCATGACGGTGATCAACACCCCGGAGATGTATGTAGTATAGTGTAAAGAAGGTTCAAAAACACAAAGCACAGGAACGCTTATATCAGTCGCCAAAGACACCGCCACGTTTCGCCAACGGCGCCCAACCTTCACCTCGACCCCGGATCACACTGCCATCCCTGACGGCATTCATGTTCCTTACATTCAAACCACCACCGCTGTCGTCTTTCACGATGCAAGGCACGCCAGAGCGTGTTGTTCCTTGCTGCATCCACGACCCCAGCCTGCTGTTCTTTTCACGTTGTTTTCACCTAAAAAGTCCTCACCTCGGTCGGGCTCACTCATGGCCTATCTTGTCTCGCTTTCCTTCGTGCATCGTACTATCGCCGGCCCCTATTCTTCAATTCGAATTTTCAATGACGGTGCTACCTTTTCTTTCATATGTTCAGCAACAAAGTATCTTTCGCGTCATCAAGTGAGCGGCCCTTTGGTTTTCAAATGCCGATGACCAATGCAGAACTGCGCATTCTGGATGGAGGAAGTCTCGGCCCTATGTCACATAGCCTGTAGCCTGTAGCCTGTATGGAGGATCGCCTTCTTATCCGGCCACGCTAACGAAGGTTATGACGCATGTCGGACCCGGACGCTTTAATTTTTCTGACAATACCCGGCGGCGCATTACTTTCCGATGACCAGCAAAGGCTATGAACTGCTATACGGGCTCTTTTCGCAACACTGGAAGGTTCCGGTTCGGAATCGTCACTCTCCGAAGCACAGAAGAGTCCAGCTGCACAACTATTCGTGATCCAAATGCTATCTTGAAGACTGTCTGAACGAAATGATACCATCTTGCTTGGCCCTTCCTTGGACAAGATGACTTGCTTGAAATGACTTGGAATTTTTGGGGCTCAAGTTTCTTGGCCCTTGTATTTGCCACGTATCAGTGCCAAAGTTGATACCTTCTCAACTGTGGGGCCAACCCTGGTCAACCGCCTCTCTTGAGATTGTGTGGATCAAATTTCTTGGCTACCAGTCCTTCTGACGAGTTGCGACTCACTTGAAAATGATAGATATCTTCTCAGGTGCGGTCAACACCTCCAGCTTTCCACGTGAAATACTTTACACACTGGTATGGCACAATGCTTTTCATATGTCTGTATCTCAATCACCAAATTCGCTTGGATAAACCTTGCATTTGTTTCCTCGGAAGAAAGTTATCTAAAGCTTGAAATTGGCATATCACTCACAAGGAAAAATGGAAGTGTCGGAAAAAAGAAAAAGTCAGAGAGTACCATGGCCAGTCGGGCTTCACATTCGTCTCGGAAATATACGATAATTCTTGAACTTCCCAATATCCCTCATTTCCGTCTTCCAAAGAGTTACCGCAAATGTAAAATGTATAAGCGCCCAAGTATTACAGTAGATTGTGGTCAGTCAATATGGGTACCCGCCTTGGAACGAACTAAGATTTATTTTACTTGAAAGGCTAGCCTCACGAAAGGTACGCTCCCATCCTTGGTCATTTTTATGAGATCCTAACTCTTTGAAGCTTGAGGCACGAACTCTGAAGGAAGAGGACTCTCAGCATTCGGGTTTAACAGCATTGGAATTTCTAGGATTGGCAGAAACTTTGGAGTCGTCGGAATCATTATCAAGCATCAAGACACCTTTAGGAAGCCATCTGGTATCTCAGACGACTCGTCTTTAGAGGAGAATTGCAGTAGTACTGCAAAATATATCCTAAATCTGTAAAAATGCATTTATACATGAGATTCATACCTCACTCAAGAAAAATAGTGACTCATCTGGGAACCGGGAATCGATGATTCTCATCATGCACGATGCAGGCAAGTCGGTGGCTAGACAGTGACTGCAATGACAGGGACGAAAACGATGAAGATGAAGACGAAGATTGGGGTGAAGATAATGGCCAATGCCATTGACGGTAAAGTGTGGTTTTTTGAGTCGCTTGATATACCGCCTCTTAGCAGATAACACAGTGGACACCAATATGATTGAACTAATCCTTACTTTTATCAATTTTCCCGGCGACAAGTGGGCAAGCAGTTTCTGCAGTTTCCGAGATACCATCATCGAAGAGCCGGTAAATGAGACTGCATTTGCCCGATTCGGCATTTCAGCCAACGACGGTACTCGAACATGTGCCCCATGGCCAAGTTGGTTAAGGCGTCCGACTGTTAAGAAGCGCAATCGGGAGATCGAGAGTTCGACCCTCTCTGGGGCAGCAAATCATTCGATTTGACTTTTTTGCAGCTCATATTTTACTATCGTAGAGCATACTCTGGTTGTGAATTACTTGACATAGTCGGTTACCCAACTGTTGTTAGAAAAACGTTTCAATATCAGTTATTATAATCAATAGTACCATTCAAAATCAATTTTTTCATGTTTTCTAGTGGATTTGTTTTTAAGAGCCAAGTAGGATTCTTTCAAAGCAATTTGCTTGCTTTCCTCTTGTATTTGAGGTTTTTTTTGTCTGCGCGCCTCTTTGAACTCAACACATCCCCATTTATCTATACATAAACAAAGACAAACAGTACGCCGCCGACTTCAAATTAAGCTGGCCTTCGTTTTCAAATCAGATACAAAGTCTAATTGCAATCTTCTCAGCATCGCTGGAATGAGACCATACAACAGACCTGCCACTCTAGGAACGCGTGTACGCAGAAACGTTAAGGATCTTTCACCCGAGGAATGGGGAAAGTTTGTGAATGCGCTCAGGATCATGAAGACGCGTACGCGGCCTGGAGGCGTTGTTTCCATTTACGACGAGTTTACAGCGTTGCATATGGGAGCGGTTGAGATGAACAGAAATTGGCGGAGGTCGCATGGTCACTTGGAGAGCATAGATTCGTCGGGGGATGGACCTGCTGATCCTGCGCATGATAATCCCGGGTGAGCCACCCTCTTCGCCTTCGATTTGACGCGCATATATGCGTGTCCACTAACTACTTGGTAGGTTCTTGCCATGGCATCGTCAATTTCTTCTCGAGTTTGAGGCTGCGCTCCAGGCAATCGACCCTTCTGTTACTCTTCCCTAGTACGAAAAAACTTACAAGTCCGTTTCTGATATTTTGAATGATGTTTTTAGCTGGGACTGGACAGATCACGATTTCGCCCAAAAGTTGTTTTCACCTGCCATGGTGGGAAGCAATGGAGGACACAATCAGACAGGAGGCGCCGTGATAAATGGGCCATTTTCGCTGGAGGAAGGATGGGCATGTACCCCAGCGCTGCACAGGCCCTCCTGGTTTCGACCCATGGCCGCCAAGGCTCGAGATGAGACGGTAAGTCAAGGTAAAAAGCATAAAGATGTCCAACAGCCTTCCTTGGGACGCTCTATCATCAGATATTTGGGCGACCGCGAAGACCTTGCGACCATTGCGGACGTGATCGAATTTACGAAAAGAAAGGCCGTATTCGGACCTACAAAGTTGATTCTGCGTAGTGGCATTACAACAGTCGCAGATAACACCCAGGATGTTTCGTCGATGGGACCGCTACCGCGAGGAACTATTTACATAGGGGATTCTCTCCCGGCTTCTGTCCTCCAGTCTGCATTAGCGGGATCTGACACGAGCTTTGGCAGTCAAGATTCTTGGGACACTTTAGAAGACGCCTCCGAGGTACCAAGAAAGATACATCTAACCCCTCGTGAGTCGGCGTCTAGATGAAGGCATACGTCGACTGAGTCAATTTTCCCAGGTGAACTGACTCCTGGATTTCGATGGTCAGTTGAAGGGGGGCCGCATATGCACAACCGTAACGGAGATTCTAACCCCATATACGCATATATTTGACATTTTTCACTTGCAGAAACGCACGACTGGTTTGGTTTCCATACGACCATCCTGCAGGACGACCAGATTGTCGGGGCATCGACTATACCCGTCGTAGCCTGTTCAACGGCAGATCCCATTTTCTTTCTGCACCATTGTAATGTTGATCGGCTCTGGGCAGAATGGCAGGATTCTGGGCATTACGGACCCACGTAAGGGACCACATTTATAGTGGTACGAGAGACTGATCGAGGGTATTAGCTTTTATCCAGACGTTGGAGACCCTTTGTGGTTGTATGCAGACATGAAATCCGTGGTCGAAGATAAGCCTCTGCGAAGATATGTATATCCGAGGGGTCATAACTTGAACGAGTACGTGGTTGTGTATAAGAGCAATTGACATGGACCGAAACTTTGCAGTGAAATGTGGCCATGGAACAACGAAAAGATCCGCACACAGCCCGACATACAGAAAATGATACCATATTTCCCATACACAATAACGCCCAAAGATACCCTTGATTATAGGCAAGTCTCGGGAAAGAATGTATTGTTGTCGTCCGCTGATCTTTGAGTTAAGGTTGATGGGCTATAGTTACGACACTAGCACCCAACTTTCCGTGAACTCTGTGACGCCCGTTCTTGTTCATTTGCCAGCAAGCAAGAATGAGAGAACGCATCAAGTGTTCCCGGTAGACATCCAACGAAGAAACAGGTACTTGGTTGCGGCAAAAAATACTGGCGAGGATCACGCGCATCTTGAGATACAGGTATACGCGGAGTATGAAAGAATGTTTGAGCACAACTTCATGGAACAAGGATTTCGAGGAGAAAGTATTAACCCGGAACCAGAGAAAGATGAAACAAACGCATCAACAAGTGGTGTATGGTGCCTCGAGAGGGGGCGCTACTACGTTGTGGTATCGGCCATTGTAGTGAAAGAAGGAAAGAACGTCAAAGAAAACGCCTCTATCTCTGCAAAATACGAGATTGGGGTTGCGACATCGCTTGACTTTGAGATGCCAGATGTACCGATTCAGCCAGGCGTCATTGCGAACCCACAAGTTCCCCAAGAAAGCTGTGTCTATATCGCGAACCGTCGATATGCACCTATAAAGTTGGAGGTGGGACGACCGCAATTCAGGTTAACGCAAATGAAAGGTACGCATGAGTTATTTGGGATCAACGTATACCAGAGTGCGGGGCTAGTTGATGTTCAATTCGAGGTCTGTGTTGTTACGTTTTCACCTCTCCAGCAATCCCAATGACCTTTTCAGGGTATGGATGCCCTAGTGCAACTGTATGGGCCATTCGACCTCGACAACGACAAACTTCCGCACTTCGACATCGACGGGAAACCAATTGAGGGAGAGACGCTGACACAACTGAGCTCGCGAGTGCAGATTGCTTCTAGTGAAGGTTGCTGCAAAAGAGTGGGGTCTGGGATTTCCAGCCTGGTAACACCCGGCAGATATATCGTCCTCGTCTTCCATTGTTCGATCGGCCACAACGAACACCAGGTCTACAAGGTCAGCTATAGATTTGACTCCGCGGCGAAGGTGAGAGAACTCGAGCTGGGACGCATGAGTGTTGCAATGCCTGGCAGCGGCCGAGCAGTGAACGAACTGTATCGCGTTGCGGGGAAGAACGGCATGCCTCTTGTGACCCAAAGAGGAGAAATATACAAGACCAGCGTGGTGGCAGATGACGCGAAGACGCAAACCCAGATCCGTGTTGCAGTGTTTTCATACTCTTCCGGCGATATTCTTGGAAAAGAAGAGTGCGACAGAGAGCGCTACGTGTCCTACAACGAAGCCTTCTGGGGCGACGACACTATTACATTTAGTGTCGATGAGGACCAGGTGAGCCGAGCAATTAGCTCTGGATCAAATCCAACATTGACAATTGGCTGGCAGTTGCTGTTTGTGCGAGTAACGATTTTGAATGGCATCAGTTCAACGAAAATAAAAACATCAATCCGCCGCATCTGATTGGCTCGCCGAAATAGCACCCCTCCGATTGGTCAGCTCTCCGTTACTAATCCCGGGCCGTTCCCGTGACGTCACGACATTGTATAGAGAATAAATATTTGCCAGTTTACTCGATCTTTTTCATCTTCTCCTCGTTTCCCTGCCATGTCCACCAATTCAGCGATACCCACGCCATCCACCCCCTCCGTGGTTCCCCTTCCACAACGCCAGGAGATCCCTGTAAAACACAAGAAACCTCCGGTGTGGCCCATTGAGGCTGCCGAACCGGGTGTAGAGCCACCTCCCGCATCAAAGTGTGCGCGAAACGCCCGCGAAGATGGCATTTGCTGCAAAGAGCTCATCAAGGAAGAACGTACTTTGATAGATCCAGATGTAGTTCGCGATGTGTATGTTCAGTATTCCCTCCTCGTGTTTGCTTTCTTATTGATCGGTTCTGGTTATCTAGCGTCATTGGCCTTTCAGATGGCTTGACCGTTCCTTTTGCTCTCACAGCTGGACTGTCTTCCCTGGGCGAATCGAAGCTTGTGGTGCTAGGCGGTATCGCTGAACTGATTGCTGGTGCCATTTCAATGGGTATCGGCGGCTTCCTCGCCTCTCAGTCGGAACGTGACCACTATCGTTATCTCCAGCATCATACCGCTGAGCGAGTTCGCCATAGTTGTGCGGGCGAGATGGAGCGCGAGGTTACCGAGGTCCTGGGGCCCATTGGTGTTGACGACAAGACGTGTTACGCCGTTGCGCGGTGCCTAAGAGAAGCCGAGGGGGAGGAGCTAGGGCAGAGTTACCTAACAGGAGGAGCAGGCGTAGATGTCGAAAACTCAAAATTGAGATGGAGCAAAGACGTTGGCCTAACAGCGTTCCTGCTCAAGTTCGGCCAGGGACTAGGTACATTTGCAATTCGGATTTCAATTTGAATCATCTCTAACCCTGCTATTAACAGAGGAGATCCCCGACAGACGGATGTACGTGTCGGCTTTCACCATTGGTATGGGATACCTCATCGGTGGCATCATCCCCTTGCTGCCCTACTTCTTCATCCCGAGAGCACATATCGCTCTCATCTACTCCTCTATCATCACCGGCGTGATTCTGCTCATCTTTGGTGCCGTCAAAGCGCGTGTGACTGGCGCGGCGCAAAATCCCGCCGGATACGTTTGGGGCGCATTCAGCACGCTCATGGTCGGTGGCATTGCTGCCGCTGCGGCCTTTGGTATCGTCAGGGCTCTGGAAGGGGGCGGAGATTAGAGTGGGGATTTTTCATGCCCGCCCGCCCCTTTCATTCTCATCTTTTTTCGTTTTTTGGATTACTTTCTTCTCCCTAGTTGTTTGTACCTTTTGTAATCCCCTCGTTTGTATCGTTTCACAGTTTTGCATATCATGTAGTATTACCCCTTCCCCCTCCTTTCATATATCTTACTTCGCTCCCTAGTTGCACCTTGCAAGAACATTTCTCCGGATCAAAAATGACGTGGAAACACGGTGGTGTGACAGATTGAGTTGAGCAAAGCAACAAGTGTGCGACAAGTACAGGAAACGACTGAAGAACGCCACAAGGTGAAATGAGATGACGTAAGCTGATTGGTCATGAGACTTACTTTACTTGGTCAACACAATCGCTCGAATTTGAAAAAATCTTGAATTCCTGAATGCTCGTTCCTCCTGTCGACGGGAGAGAAAAACAAATTCAAGATGAATTTTGGACTTAGTAAAATAAACTGCCCCGGAGAGACTCGAACTCTCGATCTTCCGATGGTTCATGATTGATATTATTGAACATCATATCTTAACAGTCGGACGCCGTAACCAACTAAGCCACGGGGCACATGTTTTGTGTTCAGCATTTAGGGTTGACGATGACCTTGATCAGCAGCAAGGCCTCCGACGTATGGTCCTCCATCTCAAGCAATCAATCCAAATCCTGCAAACCCCCCTCCGACTGGGCCGACCTCAAGAGCTACTCATCCGAATGATTCAACTCCTCCTCAAACTGGGCCAAATTCGCAAGCTATCGACCCAAATGTTGTAGACACCAAGGCTCTGCCATCTGTGCCAATATCCATTGGCGTTTTAGATAAACAACAATCGATTTCGGAAATGCATGTAATTCGTGACGATAGCAGTAAAGTAGCAATACATTAGCAGTAATGAAAATGGTAGTTGTAGAGAGCTAAATTCAAGGTGCTATGTGCGCGAGTCCCTAAGTTTCCGTATAACGTCAACTCGCATCTACTGATAATAGAATAATAAAATGGCAGAAAAATCCAATCATTAGGGTTGGCGTCCAGTGTAAGATCTGGTACGAGGCCCGGGATACACCAAGCAGCGCTAGAAACCAGGCAGTTATGCATCCTCCTCACAATCTTCACCCCCATCTTCATCTTCGTCTTCTTCGTCACTTTCATCATCACCATCGCTTTCATCATCCTCACTAACTGCCCACCCAAGTGCGTCTAACAGGTCTTCAGTGTCTCTCTTGTACCTGAATGAATCTTTGAATGGGTCATATTCACCATTGTCGAAATCGATTATGAAAACATCACCGGCATCGTTCATCATCAAATTGTCAATCCTAAGATCTTGGTGAACTACGTGTGCATTATGGATACCTTCCAGGACCTCGACAAAGGCGTTGCTAAAAGTTGAAGGAGTCAGAGATTAAGTGGATATTTTGTTTAAAGAAATCTGTACCATTCTTCTTCTGTCGTCTCAACTGAGTCATCCCAATCATAATGAATCTTGAGATTTTTCTCGATCGCACGCGTTCTAAGCGACTTCCCTGCATCCTCCATGATGAGGAGCATTGCATCGCTTTCCATGTCGTGAAATAAACCGTGGACGCCAACGATCCCGTATGTGACATCAGCTTCAGCCAACCGTTTATACATTTCGTATTCTCGGATAATTTGATCTTTTTTAAGACCAATGGCAAGCTTGAGAATGAGAGGGCGCTGATGTTTGGATCCATCATTCATTTCAATTTCGACGGTGACTCTGTATATCAAGCCCATTGCCCCATGCCCAATGTCGTCTTGATGTGCGGTCACCAAGATATAACTTTCCGGAGGATAGGATGGTTTGCGTTTAAAATGGTATGATTGGTTTTGGAACGGTCGTGATACACACGACGGTTCCATACGTTGAAATGAAGACGGCGCTGGTGAACACAACATCTCAAAGTTTAGGTAGAAAAGAAGTAAATCGCGCTTGGCTAACTCATCATTGAAAGTCTAGAAGATTTAAATGAGCCCAAATATATGTGGTACGATAGGTGATGAAACCAGCCTTTTTATCTATTTCATGCGTAGTTATTTCCAGCTCGGGATCTAACCTCCTCCGTTGCCTTCTCGTTGCCTTGTCCTTCACAGTGTTATAAGAAACGGGATCCTGAGGAGGAGTTTTACGTTTTGAAGAATGTTTGTTGGATGATTCCTTTTGGTCCAACATAGCTAATCGATCCTTCAAGGCAGCGATAGTGAGGCCAAGATGCATTTGCCGGTAACCGGGCATCCGCATTGGATCAATCAGGTCCGAGAGGTACAAAGTCTGACTTTGACGGTGTCGAATAGCAACTCTCTCTTTTTTGCCGCAGGTAAACACAATGAATGTGACATCACAGTCCACTGCATCCACCCATGCCTATGCACAGGAATAAGAATTCGATAATAAACACGGAAAAGAATTACCTTTTGTATGTAATGCTGGGCATTAATCCTGTACCTTGATTCACCCTTTTCATTGCTTTTCATTGGAGCTATAACCTTTCGTTTCGTTCCGGGAGGCTTTGTGGACGCGAGTGTTGAGCGGGGATTTGATGTATCTATAGAAGGAAAGAGGGAGTGGATGATAGGAGAGTCCATGCACGGAGGCGAGGTAGGTAACGCAGGAGCGCCTGTTACCGTTGGCATTTCCCATTTGAATGCTCCCCAGCGGTTCATCTTGTTCAGTAGCGCCTCCGCAGACTTGGCCTTGATGAAAAATTCGTAATTAAAAATGCTCTTCAAACCTCTAAGCTTGTCAATCTTCGATAAGGTGTCACTGTCCAGCGTTGACCGTGTTTCGGGCGGAATTTCTAATTCTCTGTCACCATTGTCCTTCTTTTTAGGTTTGATCATAGAAATCTCTCCATCGCAACGGAAAGACTTTTGGGGCGTATAAGATCTGTTTACGCGTGGAACAAGAAAAGAGAACCATACTGGATCATTCGGGCTGAAGAGCAACTTTGAAGCATAAGCATTGCACGGCACGCTTATGCGATCGAAGTGGCAGTCTGCTACGCCAACACAATCATTGTCGTATGTTTTCTCGCGAAAATGTTTCCAGTAGTTGCGATTTTTATCAAATTTATGCCCCGCCGATGTAAACTCCGTGATGGTGTCCTCGCAAATTTTTGAAAGCTCCTTCGTAATCCAAGGCGCATGCCTGATGTTCTTTAGCAGCAAAGAAGGTGAAAGGTGTCTGTCGTAGAGATTGAGAGGATTACTGGGCTCAGGATTGTCGCGGTAGTCCGGAAATGGCTCTTCAAACTTGTAACCTGATTCCAAAAATCGAAGGAGAACAGGGGCAAAAGGATCGTCGTTTTGTATCATAGTTTATGGTAATAGCTTGTTTGATTCGTTGGAAACAGCGAAGAGAGAATTGGGAGCTCTGCTGAAAAGGCAGAGGTCGTACTAAAGCTGAACGGCGTTGACGGTTGAACATGAACGTTGAACGTCCGACTCAGAAATTGTCCTGAGCGCTAATGTTAATGACTCAATAGCACGTGATTCAGGCAACGAGCGTGCCAACAAATGCCTTTTTGCCATGACTAGCTTCTTCCCTTGCTCTTCCGTACTAATAGAGCAGAATGCAAACAGAATTTAAATCAATAATATGCGAGAAGCTGGCCGGTGAGTTTACATATCATGAAAACTTGCTTGCATCCACATGCAGCAAGTCCATGATGGCCTCTAGACCTTTGTTGCCCCCTAGTCTCGATATTTCTGCTCTAGTTTGAGCTTCAAGGTTCGCCATCACAGATAGCGTGTAGTCAAATGACTTGGTGACATTCTTGAGATAGCTGATGGTGTGGATCTTCAATGTCGGCGTTGTGGGCCGTTTTTGGAGCACGTCTAAATGAATTTTGCGTTAATATTGCTGTACATGATAGATAGAGACTTCATAATGAGGAAAATACTAACTGAGTACTTGGCGATTCGACTTGTCCGCATGGATTCCATGAACAACTGGAAAGGAGAACTTTCCTTCTGACAAGTCTTCGGCGAAACCCTTGTTTGACGTGTACTATTTAAATGTGAGAGTCAGAGGACAGATGGATAGAATCGGTTTTGTCAGGCACTGCTTTACCTCTGTGCTCTGCAGGTTCATTAAATCGTCGCGGATTTGGAAGTAAACTCCTATTAGATTGACCAGGGGCACATAGTCACTGTCCACGAGTTAAATGTATTCAGGGAGAGAAATGCGAGATACTCACACATCCACGTTCGTCGTGCAGCATGCCATCATGAGTTTAATCCCTATACGGAGTAGGCCACCGGTTTCTGGAGAGACATCTAGCTTAATTGAGTTGGTACCATGATTGAGACGCACTGTTGTTGACCATTCTGACATACTCTTCCTCGGAGGGACATTGGAGCGAGTCACGCCAAAGTATCTCCAAACCTTGTCCGCGATGCAGCGATAGCAGTTCCGCTTGAGAGGCATAATTAATTAGACAACAGTGGACCAGAAAGTAAACTCACTAGTAACCAACGCATCAAGAGGTTGTCGAGGTGGATCTGAAGTCTCGGATCCGCGAAGGGCAAAGAGTTCTTGATAGGCTAGAAAGTACACGTAGTTGGCTGTATTGATTGTCTGAGGGATGCCATAGATCTTGTGTGTCACTACAGGTCTGTTAGCACAACGAAAGACGCCAAACGCGTAGATATTGCGTACCGGGTGTCCCTCTTCTCAATTGGGAGTCATCCTCTATATCATCGACCCTGTCCAGGACGTTTAACGACAGTAACCGTAGCACAATATGTCCAACTATACATGAGACTGGCTGCGTGGAGCATGTTTACGATTTTGGCAATGACTTGCAGTTTGTCGCTGGGGACTTTTAGCCATATGTTGAATGCCTCGATGAGTTTCCCGCGTATTTCTTTGCCTGGATTAGAGGTAATGTATGTAAACGGTTCTAGTATGGCCTGTAAAGTGGCAGGTCAGTGCTCCGCGCTGTGGAATGTCTGTTTCGGAATCGCACCTGTTCATTCTCTAGCGACCAGACTGGCTCCTTAGAGAGCACATCTAAGATATTATCATAATAAGACATTACAGATATTGTGAGGGGTAGCGAAAGAGTGAGGATTGTTGTTAGGAGTCATGTTGGACGTCAGAGTCTGCGCTGTACCAGGATCGCAGTCACGACCATGCGACTCTGCCCGTGACGATTACATACCACAAACAAAAGTTTTTTCCAATCTTCATCAACCTTGACTTCCATCATGAACATTCCACTTTTCTTTCGCTCTCATAATTTCTTCACCTATTGACCAGCAATATCAAGGATCGACGCGTTCTGCAACGCGAGGGCGAACTCGCAACACTGCTTTTCCATTGGTTCATCGCGTGTGCATTCAGATCTCGCTTTCTGTGGACTCGCCGTGTAGGACGATGAATGCTCTCTTCATTTATCCGATGGTCTGAGGTTTAGTGGTGTTCAAGTCAATTCATGTGGCTATCTCCTCATGCTCCGTCCAATGAAACGATGTCGCGAAATGCGGGACGCGAAACGCCTTGATGAACGTACAAGAGCTCCTTGGAGGATATCAGTCCTTGGAGGGTATCAGCTCTAGCTAGTAGCCAGTCAGCGATCTCCATTTCCTATCTTTTGAACAACCCTGGATCACCGAGCTGCTGTGGTTCCATCTCTGCCCAAAGCCCATCCAAGGTCTATACTCAGGTCTACGAATCGAGCTTACCGGCTAATATGTTCTCACTTGTGGTTGCACCGTCATCCCCGTGGCCGATCGCGAGCGCCGATCGAGCAGGAAGAGGCGCGTCGACCTTGGTGGTTTGTGCATTCTTACCTGCACCTATCGCAGGCAAATACGATCCGCCTGTCCAAGGCAACAGTTTAGGTGCTTGCATTTTGTGGAAAGATGACTCGCCTTTTACCTATGGTCGACTCGTTTGGATCGAAGTAAAAAAGATGTTGTATATTGTGACTCCCATAGGAACGTCTTCGTCAATGACCATGGTGACTGGCTTCGGTTAGGACATTCTCCCCATCCGTTTTGAACACTCGGTCGAATTCTTCGGTCATCGTGGCTGAGAGTTTGTAGAGCTCCATATGCACGCCATCGAACTGGCACGGTGGCTTCCGAGAAAGGTTGTAGTAGAAGTGACGTGATGCTTTCACGATTGCGCGAATGGTTGTAACATCATCAAGGTCGACGTCTTGCCGCATGAGAGAGCCAATCCAAAAGTTTGCCAAAGCAGTCATGCTTCGTAGGGAGCAAAATAATCGTACCGTCAGCCATGGTGCGGATGATATGGAAGAAGGCGAACATTCAAACACCCACCCTGAGCTCGGTTGATTCGTTTGCTCAATCCCCCTCAGGTACCATTTAAAGCTTCGAACAACGCATCACGCCCGACAACATCGCGAATGCCTAGCTTTTGTTATCTACATCGGATTTACAACAGTAACAATCAATGGAAATATGTTATACTTATAGCTACTTTGAAGGCCCTGGCTCCAGTTTTTATTCCTCCGTTAATGATAGTAAAATAAGTTTAATCCTCAGTGCTGACATTAGCGCCCAATGAGTACTGAATCCGGTAGAAGATTGTATCAAGCCTGAAAAAACCAACACATTACGCTTGGCCGTCACCATCATCTTCATCTTCATCTTCATCTTCATCTTCATCTTCATCTTCATCCGATTCACTTGTGTCGTCGTCGCTATCTAGCCACCCAATTGTAGTCAATAGTTCTGCCATATCCTCTTCGTACTCGAATGACTCATGGAGGGGGTCATATCTACCATTATCGAAATCGATTATGAAAACATCGCCAGCATCATTAATCATCAAGTTGTCAATCCTAATATCTCGATGGATTACGTGCGCATGGTGGATGCCTTTTAGAGCCTTGGTAAAGGCATCCCTGGAAAAGAGTCAGAAATGAATGCATACTGGGTTGAAGAGATATGTACCGTTCTTTCTCCGTCGTCTCAACTGAATCATCCCAATCATAATGAATCTTTAAATTTTTTTCAATGGCGCGAGTTCTCAGCGACACCCCTCCATCGTCCATGATCATCATCAAAGCATCGGTTTCCATATCGTGAAATAGGCCGTGGACGCCAACAATTCCACACGTAGCATTAGCTTCGGCCAACCGTTTGTAGATCTCGTATTCTTGAATGATTTGATCCTTTTTGTCACCAATAGCAAGCTTGAGAATGAGTGTGCGCTGATGTTTTGACCCGTCCTCTATTTCAATCTCGGCCGTGACTCTGTATACCAATCCTACTGCTCCACTCCCAATATCATCCTGGTATGTAGTCGCCAAGATATATTTTGCTGGTGAATATGACGCTTTGCGTTTGAAATGGTATGGATGGTTTTGGAAGGGACGCGATGCGCATGAAGGTTCCATACGTCGAAATGAAGACGGTGCTGGTGAACTCATGTAGGAGTAATTGAGATAGAAAAGCACCAAGTCCCGCTTGGCTAGCTCATCGTCGAATGCCTAAAAATTTGCCATTGGCAAGAGGTGATACTCGCAAGAAAACGCAGCAGACCTTTTTATCCATTTCCACAGAAGTAAGCCCCAATTCGGGATTTAATCGCCTTCGCTTCCTTCTTGTCGCCTTGTCCTTCATACTGTTATAAATATTTGAATACCCTGGAGGGTCTTTACGTTTTGAAGGACGCCGGTTTTCAACTTCTATGGGATCCCACCTTTCTAATCGATCCTTGATGGCGGCGATTGTAAGGCCAAGATGTATCTTTCGATAACCAGGTATTTTTGTGGGATCAATCAAATCCGACAAAAACAGAGTCTGGCTTTGACGATGTCGAATGGCAATTCTCTCCTGTCTGCCACAGGAAAAAACAATAAACGTCGCATCTGTGTGCACTGCATTTTGCCACGCCTGGCCAAAACATAAGAATAATGTTATGATCGATGCGGTAAAACTTACCTTTTGGATGTAATGGTGGACATTGATCCTATATTCTGCCTCGGCTCTTCGAGTATTTGTCAGTGGAGCTACAACCTTGCGGGTGTGGGCAGACTTTCTAGAGGAAGTTCCCATGTGTATGGGCAAAGGACGAAGGGGCTCCACACCTAGAAGCGGAAAAAGAGACTGAATAAAAGACGAGTCTTTCCCAGGGAGCGAGGCAGGCAACACCGGAGCGCCTGTGACTGTAGGCATTTCCCACTTGAATTCTCCCCAGCAACTCATCTTGTCTAGTAAAGCCTCCGCCGTTTTGGTCGCAACAAAAAATTCGTAATTAAAAATATTGCCCATGTCCCTGAGCTTGTTGACGTTTGATAATGCGCGATTGTCCAGCGTCGACCGAGTTTCGGGTGGAATTTTGAATTGTCTGTCGCCTGTATCCTCCCCTTCAGGTTTGATTATGGCAATATCACCAAAGCAGTAAAAAGAACGACGGGCTATTTCAGATCCGCTTAGACGTGCATTAATAAAGGAAAACCAGAATGGGTCATTCGGGCTGAAGAGCAACTTTGAGGCATAAGCATTGCAGGGGACGCTGGTGCGATCATAGTGGCGTTTTGCTATGTCAGCGCAATAGCTGACGTACTCAGAAGGCCGGCGAAATATTTCCCAATAATTGCGATTTTCAATAAATTTGTGCCCTGCCGCAGTGAAGTCCTCGATGGTGTCCTCGCAAAGATTGGAAAGCTCTTTCATAATCCAAGGCGCATGCTTGACGTTTTTTAGCAGCAGAGCAGAAGCGATATGTCTGTCATGGAATATAAGAGGATTCTCGGGATCAGGATTATAGGAGTTATATGATGGAAAAGGCTCATAACCTGATTCCAAAAATCGTCGGAGAACAGGTATGAAAGGATCGTCAGTTCGAATCATGATTTTAAATAACTGGGTGGGGTGGCTCTTGTAAAAATTGGTAGAATATTATCGAGATACCAGAGTCTGCCAGGTAAACATGTCAAGCAAAAGGATTCCTTTGTAGATGTAGAGCAGGAATCGACAGCAGGCCATTTGGTGCCAAACTGAACATACACGTGATATGTCGTAGCCTTATCAACTCTTATCAACCACCAGTCAGATCGGTATTTGTCGCCTGCGGTTGACTTTTTTAAACCCACATGTAGGGAAGCGCCCACAATGTTAGTGCAAAAAAACATTGCGCTGAATTTTCCCAAAACAGGGGCAGGTACAGGCTAATTTTTTTTTAAATCTCCGATAGTCTGAAGTTTAGTGGTTTTCAAGTCAAACCATGTGGTCATCTCCTCGATGCTCTGTCCGATGAACGGTTTCGCGAAATGCGAGACGCGAAACTCATTGATGATGTACAAGAGGTCATTGGAGGATATCAGTACTATCCAGTCAGCGGTCTTCGTCTCATGTCGTTTGAACAACTCTGAATCTCCGGGCTGCTATGGTTCCATCTGCGAAAAATCCTCATGCAAGGTCTATATTCAGGTGTATGAGTCGACAGCGGACCGAAGGAGACCTTTGCCGTGCGGAATATCGCACAGCAATACCGTGGGCTTTCCCATCTTCTTATTAGGTATTGATGGTAATAATGGGATCTTAGTGAGTCTTCAGATCTATGAATGGTCGCTGACATTTTCCTACTGGAGTTACGACAATGCTTCTTTTTGCTCTCCTTACCAGGCAACTTGTATGACCACGGGTGCGAATTCAGGAATCTTACCGGCTAACATGTTCTCACTTGTAGAATTTTCCTTCGGGGTTGGATAGGATGAACAAGTCGGCAAAAAACTCGCATCTAAATTTATTAACTCTAACTATACTTGAATCATTGTCACTGTTTGAACCGACCACCCATCGTCTTCCAGAAAGTCATCCTGCACCACCTGCGATTGCATACTTCGGGACAAAATGCCACTGAATGGCGATTCCTCCTGGAGTATACTCTCGAAAGAAGCCGGACGCGTGGACAAGAAGAGCCTAAAGAACCCAAGGTCCTTCTTGACGCCAGGCGGAAGCAAGAAGGACCAAGGAGTCGCACCGCCATCCCCGTGGCCGATCGCGAGCGCCAATCGAGCAGGAAGCGGCGCGTCGACCTTTGTCGTTTGTGCATTCTTACCTGCCCCTATCGCAGGCAAATACGATCCGCCTGTCCAAGGCAACAGTTTAGGTGCTTGCATTTTGTGGAAAGATGATTCGCCTCTCACCTATGGTCAACTCGCTTGGATCAAAGTAAAAAAGATATGGGTATAGATCACGATCGCTGTTGTTGTATATTGTGACTCCCATCGGAACGTCTTCGTCAACAACCATGGTGACTGGCTCTTCAGTTAGGATGTTCTCCCCATCCGTTTTGAACACTTGGTCAAATTCTTCGGTCATCGTGGCTGAGAGTTTGTAGAGCTCCATATGCACGCCCTCAAACTGGCACGGTGGCTTCCGGCAAAGGTTGTGGTAGAAGTGAAGTGACGCTTTCACGATTGCCCGAATGGTTGTAACGTCATCACAGTCGGCGTCTTTTCGCATGAGAGAGCCAATGTGGTTGGAAACCATTTCATTGAATTGATATATGCGAACTCGTCCGTCCGCCACAGCAAATTCGATGTCAGATTCCTTCCGAGTGTCCACAATTGTTGCACACAAACTAGACTGTAATGAAGGCGGGAACACAGATTCTAGCCAAGTCTTGTTTGTGCTGTAGACACGAATACCCTTGTTCGCGAGCCGGTCCAGTTTACAGTAGAAAAGTAAAGGTAGTCGAACTGTTGGACTATCCCGGGGTAAGATAAGAGTAGAAGAAAAAGTGTCCACATGTGAAGCCATAAAGTATCCCAAGCACGGATTAGACTGAAGAGGTGTGATGATTCGTTCAATTACTAACTACTTATTTAGCATAGATACTCGTGACTGACTAGTAGATTAGATCATGGACACTCACGGGCACTCTAGATAGGTGTTGGAATCATTGTATTGGATTCGGGACTGATTATTTGGGCTGACATATTTGTATTCTGACTCAAGTAACTACGTATTTAGTCCGTTTCGCGATTCGGATAGTATATAGTCTGTATTTTACGAGGTTGATTCCTCACGGAATCAACCCAGTGCCAGATTCCTAATTCCACACTCCATTTCGGGCACCTTCTCCTTTTTGTATATTTGAGTTTCTGAAAAGTTTGATTCCGTCGCAAATCCTCTGTGCGAAATCATCATGTCCGAACAAACTACTCCTATCAATCCAGAGGACCCAACTCCTAGTCAGCCACAATACGTTACCGACTTCACTCGCATGCTCGAGGCTCTTACGACTCAACAAGTCAACCTCGAGGGAGCTTTCACTCGGTTTCTCAATATGCAAAATCACGCGTTATCCGCTCCTCCACCTGTTCACGCGTCTACTCCAAGACCATCGGGAGGGCACGTTAAAATACGCGAGCCGATTATGTTTAGTGGCAAAATGGACGAAGTCACGCCATTTATTAACGACCTTCGTCGCATCCAGGAGTTTAACTCGCAGGATTTCCCGACCGATCATAAGAAGGTCTTATATGCTGGCATGTACCTTAAGGCCGGGATTCCTTTGGAGTGGTTTGCTCATCTCGAGAATATCAACTCTCCCTTGCTTCATGATTGGGATGGCTTCATTCGCGCGTTTAAGGATAAATTCGCAGATCCTAGACTCACGCTTACCGCCGACCAGAAGCTAGATGCCCTTGTTCAAACGAAATCCGCACATGATTATTTAACTCAATTCCTTGAGTTATCTTCTCATCTCGACATGACCGAACAGACTAAAATTAATCGATTTATGAAGGGTCTCAAGCCAACCATTAAAGATCACTTAGTCGGAATTGTAGATCGCCCTACTACACTTGCCGATTGGGAGTATATCGTGATTCAGATTGACTCTAATCTTCATCAACGCGACATGGAACGTCGTCGCGAAGAAAAGAAGAATCCAATCTCCAAACCAACTCGCATTACTCCTCCTACTTCTTCTGCTGTCGCTTCCAATCCGGATGTTGTCCCAATGGACGTCGATGCTGTTTCAACTGCTGCTCCAAAAACGACTGGCAAACTTAACCCTCAAGAGCGTCAGCGTCGCATTGACAAGAACCTTTGTCTTTATTGCGGTAGTGCTGACCACAAGGTGAACGCTTGCCCCATTTGTCAAGCCAAATACGGCGAGTACCCAAAAGCCCAGCCGGAGAGGAAATAGTTCCTACTTCTTCGGCGACAGATGGAACTGATCTTAGTTCATCCTGTCGCGCCCCACCATTCATCCGTGCCAAGAGCGGAGAATGGATATCAGTTTCTAGTGCTCCTAGGTTTACGTTTCATCATCATGTCCGGTTAGATCCTATGAATAGATCCCACTTCTTTATTCCGATAACGATCTCATTTCCTAACCGTCAAGCAATCAAAACCTACGCATTCGTGGACTGTGGCGCGACACTCTCTCATATTTCCGAATCATTCGTTAAACGACACTCATTACCCAAGACCATCAAACCTAAACCTGTCCCCATCTATACTATTGACGACAGGCCTTTGTCTTCTGGACTTCTCACTCACGACGTTATTACGTCACTCAAAGTTCGGACACATTCAGAGGTTATCAAATTAGGCATTGTTTCTATGCCATATCCAGTACTTCTTGGCCTTGATTGGCTTCGTGAGCATAATCCTGATATAGATTGGATCCGCGGCAAATTGGCTTTATCTTGTTGCGGCGCCAATCATCATTTTCCTGTTTCGGCCTTCGGCAAAGGCTATAGTCTTGCAAGTCCATCGGTCACCTCTCATCTTTCTGTATCTTCAGTCGGACTAGGCCTACGTCTATTCCAAAAGAAGCCCATCATTCAATCTTTGCCAGATCTCTCTCCGGCTCCTACTCCGGTCCGTGAGAAGTTCACACCAGGCATCTTTTCTAATTTTAGAACGATGCCATCAATCATTCGACCTGTCACTCCAACCGGCCCTAGTCGTGCGGAACTCTTGTCTATTTGGTGCACCCCTCCAGAACCTCAGCTTCCTGTCTATGGTCCCCCAAACAAACCTATCAATATATCCAAACTTTCCCCTCAACGTTTCAAGAAGTACGCCAAGAGTGCTGCGATTAATTGTGTCTGGTACACAACAAATGCAGAACTTAAAGTACGTATCAACGCGTTGACAAGTGACGCTGATGCACCAATAGATATCGCCGAGGATGATCCAATACCTCTTCCTATGGACGATGTACCTGACCCTGACGAGGTGCTCAGGAAAACCATACCAGAAGCATACCATGAATTCCTCGACGTATTCTCACCCGTAGAGGTCCTCAAGATGCCTGAACATCGTCCATTCAACATCAATATCGAAATCGAAGATGGAAAGGAACCACCTTTCGGACCAATTTATTCATTAACCCCAGACGAGCGAAGAGTACTGGCAGAATATATCGAAGAACAACTCGAGAAAGGTTACATTCGTTGCTCGTCATCCTCAGCCTCCTCGCCTATCTTATTTGTCAAGAAAAAGACGGGCGAACTTCGTCTCTGTGTAGATTATCGCGGGCTCAATGCGATAACCAAGAAGAACAGGTATCCACTACCTCTTACGAACGATTTAATTGACAGAGTTGCAGGTTGTGATCGTTTCACGGTGATCGACCTCAAAAACGCATTCAATTTAATCCGAGTTAAAGAAGGAGATGAATGGAAAACGGCCTTTCGAACTCACTTAGGTTTATTTGAGTATACAGTCATGCCTTTTGGTTTAACGAATGCACCCGCCACATTTCAGGCGTTTATTCAGGACACGCTAAGAGAGATCCTTGATATATTCTGCATTGTATATATCGATGACATACTAATCTACTCTAAACCCGGACAGGATCACGACGAGCTCGTACGTCAAGTCCTCGAAAGACTCCGAAATTCCAAACTATTCGCAAATGCCAAGAAATGCGAATTCAAGAAAACCCAGGTCGAATATCTAGGATTCATTATCTCTTCTCAGGGTGTCCAGATGAATCCGAAAAAATTATCTACCATCACAGACTGGCCAATGCCACGCACGGTCAAGGAGATCCAATCATTCCTCGGATTTACAAATTTCTACCGCAGATTTGTTGATCATTATTCCGAAACTGTACTTGCATTAACCAGTCTAACGTCAAAGGCAGCAAAAGCGTCTTTTAACGGAATTACAGAGGCCGCTCAATCCGCTTTCGAACGCTTAAAACTCGCATTTACGACTGCTCCTGTGCTTCAGCACTTCGACCCTCTCAAACCTAGCACAATTGTCACGGATGCTTCGGACTTTGCTATCTCTTCTATTCTCCTTCAACCAAATGACAATAACTTATTACAACCCGTTGCTTATCACTCTAGGAAACTATCTCCGGCGGAAATTAACTACGAGATATACGACAAGGAACTTCTCGCCATTGTCGATACTCTTCGCGACATGCGCTCATGGCTTGTCGGTTCCCCGCACCCAGTTTCCGTCCTCTGCGATCACAAGAATCTTGAATATTTCATGACATCGAAAACGCTGAATCGTCGTCAGGCGCGTTGGTCAATGTTGCTATCGGAATACGACTTTCAACTCGACTACAAACCTGGAAAATCGAACCCTGCTGACGCCGCATCACGTCGCCCGGACTTCGCGCCTAAAGAGGGGGATGACGTCGTTAAAATTCAATTCAAACCAATTTTGACTGAGTACCATCTTCAAAGATTGTTCCCTTCTAACAAACCTTCGTCAGAACCACCAACAATCTCTTCAATGTCCACCTTCACGCTGGATAACTCGGAGTTATTGGATGAGTTTAAAGAAGCTTTTAGACATGATCTATAGTGGCGCGAAGCCCGTACTCAATGCGATGAGTCATTCACTTCTGTAAATGATTTAGTCTTTCACAACGGTCGTCTCTACGTTCCAGAATCCCTTCGTCCCAAAATTCTGCAACTTCGCCACAATTCAGTACTTTCGGGTCACCCTGGACGCGCAGGAACTTATGACCTAGTTGCAAGAGATTTTTCCTGGCCAAATATGCGACGTTACGTGCGATCCTATGTGTCTTCCTGTGATCACTGCGCCAGAAATAAGATCTTCCCTCACAAACCTTATGGACTACTCCAACCCTTGGATATTCCTCATCGTCCCTGGTCGTCAATCTCCATGGACTTTATTACAAAGTTGCCTTTATCTCATGGTTACGACACGATATGGGTTATTTGTGACCGGATGACAAGGGCCGCTCATTTTATTCCAGTGAATGAATCCATGGATGCACCAACACTCGCGCGCATATACATGGACAGGATCTTTCGTCATCACGGTTTCCCTCATTCCATCGTCTGCGACAGAGGATCCGTTTTCATATCGTCATTCCTTACAAACCTTATGAAACTCTGCGGAACAAAAATGCGACCATCAACGGCTTATCATCCACAAACGGACGGGCTCACTGAGAGGACAAATCAGACTCTGGAAGTATACTTGCGCGCCTTCTGTTCATACAATCAGGACGATTGGGTTGACTATTTAGCGACAGCTGAGTTTTCGTTTAACAACACGATCAATTCCTCTACTCAGCAGACACCATTCTATGCCAACCTAGGATATCATCCTGATTTCGAAATCAAGATCTCCGAACGCTCAACAAATCCTCTGGCAAATGATGTCGCTTCGCACCTCGACATCATACATCGAGAACTTCGTGCCGAGTTACAGCATTCAAACGAATACATTGCTCATCAATATAATCAACACCACATTCCTGGACCTGACTTCAAACTCGGAGACCTGGTCTGGTTACGTCGTTGCAACATCAAGACAACAAGACCTTCGGACAAACTAGATTATCGCAAGATAGGACCCTTCAAAATCCTTGACAAGAAAGGATCATCATCATTTCTTCTCGACCTTCCTCGCTCTCTATCTCGTTTACACCCTGTCTTCCATGTGTCGCTCTTGGAACCTTATATTCAAAGCAACCTATCACATCCTGAATTCCCTTCGAAACTGATTTTGGAAGAAGACCCCACACCAAAAATCAAGAAAGTTCTGGACTGTCGTCGAGTCGGCAGGCGATACGACTACTTGTTGTCCTGGCAGGAACTCCCTGATTCAGAAAACTCTTGGGTCCCATTTTCGGAAATCTCGCGACGCGACTATGACATTATTGAAACTTTCCATCGTCGAAATCGCTTGAAGCCTCACCCCCCTCGCTTCGATTTCTCCGCTCTACCCCATGTTCAACCTCAAAGTTTTACGGACATACCAAACGCTCCAATCGTCGACTACTTGGACCCACAAGTATACATAGACAAGTCTAATATACAATCCAAACCTTGGATGAAGGAATACGAACCACCTCATCATCAACATTCACGAACCGGCCGAACAATAAAACCCCCTTCACGATACCTCGCTCAGGCCTAACGAGGGGGTACTGTGATGATTCGTTCAATTACTAACTACTTATTTAGCATAGATACTCGTGACTGACTAGTAGATTAGATCATGGACACTCACGGGCACTCTAGATAGGTGTTGGAATCATTGTATTGGATTCGGGACTGATTATTTGGGCTGACATATTTGTATTCTGACTCAAGTAACTACGTATTTAGTCCGTTTCGCGATTCGGATAGTATATAGTCTGTATTTTACGAGGTTGATTCCTCACGGAATCAACCCAGTGCCAGATTCCTAATTCCACACTCCATTTCGGGCACCTTCTCCTTTTTGTATATTTGAGTTTCTGACAAGAGGAGTCTCTATCAAGTTAGTAGCATAGGCAGCAAAGCGCGAGCCTTTGGTAATTCCTTGAGCCGAGCCTGCTTGTAAAATAATTTCATCTTTGTCCTTGATTCGATGCGTCAATATCATGGACTTGTCACCACCATTAACCCAGTTATTGAACAGCCGTTGGTTTATACCTTCTCCTTCACAATGTGGAGTTTGTCTGATACAAAATTAACAAAGCAAAAGTCAACTCTCCATTCCAGTTATAAATGGCGATAAAATATGATACCCACCTCTCCGGCATTTTGAGTCTGTGCATCAAAGAGACATATGTCAGATTTCTGATGTCCTCTTTGTTCAAAATTTTCAACAGATGATGTGTGAATAGCCCTCGTTTTGTTCTTGGATTCTCAAGAGCGAAATTTTCTCGTCCGCAAGCTGCTAATAGCACATGCAAATGCGAGTTTTGCAATTGAACGTCATTCTTGGCCGTTCGTCCCCCCCTGGTCCCGAAGTAGAATAAGCTTTCATCCGCGCTGGCATGGATGGAAGGAGGATTGGTGATACCTCGGATAGTATATGGGTCTTTTTTAGAGCTCCTGGACATCCCAGCTGAGCTGCAGCAATCAAGTATTACAGTCTGATATAGATCCAACATCAACCTTCGATAGACCATTGGATAGCCAGAAAAACACTTACAATATTATTCCCTTTGGCATCCGCAATTTGACTGAGAAGTACAGATATAGTTCGATCAGGAATTCCTGCAACCGCGGATTGCTGAGCTGGCTGTAAGTGTAATACTCCGCTCCTGCCCGTCATAGTTCCGATGTCGCTCGGGCACAACATTTCTATCATGCCCGTCGGTGTTATCCAATCGTTCCATTCTGTAGGTTTCTGGGTTTGCGCGCCGTGTCCCGCGAAGTAGAAGATGATTGCACATTCGTCCCTCTGATACGCCGCATTGTCTCTCAGCCAGATGAAAGACGATATAATGTTCTTCCTAGTCGCCTGTTCATCTCGCAAACTGCAAATGTTTTGCGCGGGCACGTTTAGGCGGGTGGTAAGGTATTCCTCAAAAGCGTCTGCGTCGTTTGTAGCACCGTTTAGATTAGGGTATTCGTCGGAGGTGTATTTGTTTATGCCTATTACCACTGCGAGTATGGGGGGTGTCGTTTCTCTAGATGTAGTGTTGGTCACTCAATGTATTTGCCGTGAGATTAGCGCTTGGACTTACAGAGATAGAGGGTATACGTAGGGTGTTACAGGGCTGGAAATAGGGCAAGGTGTACGCTCCGCCGAGTTGTTCTAGGTGACTTCATGTATTCGCAGTGTGAGGAACCCCGAGAGCACATGTCGAGAAGTGAGCGGTGGAAGCCGGTCGATATGCAGTGAAGAGAGAGGTCGAAAAGAATCCATTCAACGTTTTAATCAAGTGGGAACCCTTTTATTATTATAAATAAATTCCCTTGTATTTAAGTGCACTGCCATAATGTCCAGATTGGAAGCTGCCCGAAGTAGGTACAATTATACATTTATTCTCCCGAACTCGAAGCCTCTGGAATATGGCAAAACGACGGAGCCCAGGCTGCCGATGTAATAATAGGCAATAATGCCTATGAGTTTTTCTTACCAAACTAATGTTCAACGTTCAAGCTTCAAGCTTCATGTCGAGGGCCGGTCTAACACGCCAGGAACAGCTTTCGGTACAGCTAAATCACAGTTCAATGATTTTGTGTTGCTACCGACAAACACCGCGGAGGCTTGACCAAATTAGCGCCGATTCACAGTGTAAAATGAATGAAATGCAAATTGACATCTTCCACGTCATTTGACACGCGTTAGGGCTCACTCGAACGTCATTTGAGCAGGAAGCGGCTTGCTGCACCAATAGCAACAACATGACTTGAATCGACAGCCGTGATGCGGCACTAGCAAGTCATAGTAGCTGTAATTGATGTAAATGTTCATCATGGAAAATTTCCTACACGTTCCGGTTATAAGTACCTCATTGTAGATACCAGACAGGCGCAAATCGCCGCAAAAAAAAGCACTCAAAATAACTCAATCCCGTTTTAAAGATTCGTAGCATACTTAAGGAAACAAAACCACTCTCCCTTCGACACCCACTACTGTACTTTAAGCGCTGACGGTGATGCAACCCACAAACACATGATACCGATCCACTTAGACGCTCGCCCAACCCTCTACCGCTGTGTCAGCACTGGCCATCCGGAGTTGGAAAAAAACAAGTTGAAGAGTTTAATATAAGGAGTAAAACTGCAAACCCTATTTTACCACTGAGTAAGTACCGTAATAAGTGCAGCCTCCATTTCCGGGATTGCCACCTAATATTAATGCTCATCATGGTAATTATGTAGTACCCCGGCGGAAATGCACATGTTCTGCTAAAAATACTGTACAACACAGACATCAATCGTAAGGCACTGCACAATATTTTTACCAAAAGATTTACAGCTACTTTCATATCGATAGGCCTAAAATGAAAATTTATACATACACGGAGAATGAAATTTCAATTGGCGGAGCTTGGATGTGAGTCCGGCAATATGCCAAGATATTCGGCGGGCATATATATAGAACACAACACGTAAAAGTTTAGGGGAAGATATAATTTTTTCAGAGTCGATTATAGGGTGATGCTATGGTGTTAGGTTTTGTGTCATTCAGATTGCACTCCAAAGACATTTTTAAGGCCATTTCTTTCTCGACTTTGGCAATATGTCAACACATCGTTGAAGATCGTGCCACTGTTCAAAATAGAAACATAGCCGAAATGACTCGCTGTAAACCCAAAAATCCATATAACACGCAAAGAAGATGCACACGTACATTGTATCTAGTATACCTATACTCATCAGAATTATCATTACCATTATATCACCGCAAGTCTAACAGATTCCAGAACGCCCCTCGCTCCTGTCCCAATTACCTCGAGGCATTCGCTTCTTCCTCATTCCTCCTTCCTCCTTCCTCTGCTTTCCTTCCTTGTCCTTCCTCTGCCTCACCCCATCGCCTCAAGGCTTAATTCACATACCCGCCTACCCACACCATCTTCTAAAGCCATATATACCGTCACACAGACTACACACACTGCAGAGCAGAATCTGGGAACCTCGGCCATCGTGGATTCGTGGGCCAATTTTTTCGCTCATATTGTCATACTGATAGCGCAATGATAGCAAAAGGTATGGCGATATGCGGATATACGGTAATGCGGGCGAGGCGTTGTAATAGTGTAATAGTTAAGAATGGCAGGCTGAGCCTGTACTTGACATAGACGTAGACGTAGACGTAGATATAGACAGGCGGTGGAAGGAGGGAGGTAATGGTCTGGGTTACCGTGGTACAAGGACGATCATGCGGTAAGCAGTGGCATGGCTCTGGGCCTCTGGCAAAACTGAGAAAACTGAGAGATAGAGGCACTGGGCAGACGTTCGACGAACATTGAACATTGAACATTGAACATCAAACGAAGGTTTGAACGTATCCACGGGGCCCAGATTCAAGTACGAGGAAATCAGGCTCTGAGACTATACGATCGTCAGCAATACCACCTAGGGAAATAACCAAAAAGTCACGGTCAAAAAGCCACGCAACACAACCAGGCAGCACCAAAAAATAAAAACGCAGACAGCAACTAACAACCAGCAAAAAACAGAGACACAAACATCATGAAGTTTTTGAACCAGGGTATCACCTGGACCTATATACGTAGTATCTACTAGTACTACACCTGTCACCGACTGGTACCAACCAACACACCGACATACCAACCGTGACCTCAACTTTCAACGTCTTCATTCTAATGCTAATGCTATCCTACAAGAAACAAAAAGAAAAAGAAAAAATCATCAACGAACAAACAAACAGACGAAGATGAACACGACAAAGAAGCAAAAATCGCAAAATCGCAAAACGCAAAAATCGCAGAACACAGAACACAGAACACAGACGAAAAAAAAGAAAAAAAAAAGATGACAAAAAAAACATAAATCGTGTATCCCGAAAATCCCACTGACTTCATGATCAACAATCAACAATCAATTAAAAAAGAAGAAAGAAAGAACTTGGAAACTAAATCATTGAAATAAGCAGCAGCGGGTCACTAAAAACAAAAAAGCAAAAAATAAAAAACAAAAAAGGAGTAAAAGCGTAAAAAGACGAAAAAAGACGAAAAAAGAAAAAGAAAGAAAACAACATCTATCTTTAAACAATACGAAAAGTAACACAAGTAAGTACTAACACTAACACTAACACTAACACGTACAGACTAACAAGTAACAACCAATATCATCATCATCATCATCAAAAAAAAGAAAAAAGCACAAGCACAAGCGCAACTAAAAGATGGAAGACGCAAAGACTGAATATGAATATAACCCAAGAAACACAAAACACAAAACACCAGGTACCAATCGAATCGTTCATTCAACAACAACAACACACCAAACACACACAAAAAAATCCCCTCCCAAAACCCTCCAAAACCTCTCCAAAACCCCCTCCCCCCCCACACACACAAAACCCACACCTCTACACCCCCCACTCAACACCTCAACACCATCCTAACCTAATAAATCTGCAACCCCGCCAACGAAGGATCATACTCCGAAGTCGCACTCGCACTCGCACTCGCACTTCTACTCCCACTCACACTCCCACTCACACTGCCGCTTCTAGTACTACTGCTCCTCCCAGCACCGCCTTTCCCCGACACAGACGCCGACGCCGACGCAGAAGCAGGAGACGGCGACACACTAGCACTCGCACTTGCACTCGCACTCGACCCCGAACTCGGCCCGCGCTGTACACGGCCCCCTGCCCCCACACCCGTACCCACACCAAGGTTAGGACGGAGATTCAACATATTCAACTGCGGCACGCTCACACCACCACTCGCACCCGTACCCGCACTTGTGCCCCCACGCGCGGATGGAGGGGGCGAATATACACCCTGCATACGCCCTGAAGGGCGATACGGCGGTACACGCTCATTGCTCGCACTAGCGCTCGCACTGGTGCCGGCGCTCCCACCACCACCACCACCGCGTCCCTCAGACCCCTGATAACTCGAATGCGACGATGTAGTCGACGTAGATGGCGAGCGGCTCCTAGGAACAGGTATCGGTATCGGTCCGGGGATGGGTCCAGGGATGGGGACGCGGTAGTAAGCATTAGCGTTCGCAGGTGGGAGCAAGCGCGGGTCAATAAGCGTATCATCCACACCGCTTGCTGATCCCTGTCCTTGGACTTGCGCGCGCTGCGCACTAGAACCACCACCGCCGCCACCACCACTGTTGCTACCACCGCTAGTGCTTCGCGCAGTGTACGCCATCATCGACGAATGCGGAGGCGGGGGAGATTGGGCATAGGACATATTCCAAGACGGCGACGGAGAAGGAGACGACGTCTGCTGATACCCCTGCATCTGCTGCTGCTGCGGGTGATACCCTCCATACACATCCTCCCCAGGACCAGGATACCCGCCCCCGCCCCCGGCCCCGCCCGCCATCTGTCTCAACCAATCATCAATCGCCGCGCCGGCTTCTAAACCCATTGAACTGGCACTGGCATTGGCATTGGCACCGGCGTTGGAGTCGTATATTGACAACGCCGTATCCTCAGCCGGTATCCCCATAGCCGAAGGGAGCGAGAGCGGGAGCGCCATGATCGTACAATCCAGACACGTCGCGCACGTTTCGGGGTTGCGACATGACGCGTAGGCGTACGCGGGGGGAACACCGCGCGTAGCCGATGCGTGGTTGTTGTTATTATTGTTGCTGTTGTTGTTGGAGTTGGAGTTATGGTGCAGACACCCAGGACACGCGCACCCGTCGCCGCACCCGCACAGCGAGGGGAACGGGTCCGCGAATGCGGTGGTGCCCGCACCTGCACCTGTACCCGAGTTGAACGGCGACCACATGGCTGAGGACGACGACGACGGTGGTGGTGGGAGCGGCGAAGCATCCATCATCTGTATATCGCCATACGTCTGATTTTGAGTCTGATACGCATATCCAAAGGGCGCGTATGATGCCGAAGCGTGTTGTGAAGGGTGATATGGCGTTGGTATACTATATCCAGCAGAAGCAGAAGCAGAGGAGGAAGAAGAAGAAGCGTGTTTGTACGGTTTATGGTCGTGGTGGCGGCTCCCATGCGCATGCGGGAGGCCCGTCGACGGATCGTGTACGGGGCCAACGCCAAATGTATACGGGTACGGGTACGGATAACCGCCTTCTGAGGCGGAGGTCGGGCGCGGGAGGACGGGGCGCAGCTCGGCGATGCGCGCGAGGATCTGCGCCGAGGTGCGCGAGGGCGTGTAGGGGTGCCTCGGATTCGTGTTCATGGAGGACGGGCCCGGGGACCCTGTGTGTCGCTGCTGCTGCTGCTCGCTGGGCACACCACCACCACCCATTCCATCGCGCTCCCGCTCGCGAAGCTCGCGGTCGCGGTCTCGTGCGCGGGAATGCTTTGTGCGGGGTGTGACGCAGCTGCAGGGGTCGCCGGACCTGCACTTGTGGGCCTGGCGGAGGACGCCTAGTGTACAAGTGCAAGATCAGCATCAAAGGGAGAGAGAGATAGAGCGCGGTCGGCTGGGGGGAGAAGAGAAGGGGCTGCATACCACCATAGTCCGAGGAGTCGGATGAGGCGCCTTCTGTGAGGCTTTGGCTTTGAAACGCGACCGACGCTTCCAAGGCTTGTGGCAAGCCGTTGGGAAACGCGGCGCTCTCAAATCCCTGCTTGGGACCTGAGCAACGAAGAGCGGGGAATATAATCTTATCCGTGAGCTGGCTATGCAAGGTAGATGGTAAAGGGAAAGGGGGCCAACACACCTTGCGGGGCGGACGCGTGGGGGTCGTCTTTAGCTTCGCAGATGCATTTTACGTGGACTTGTTTTGTTTTTCGGAGCTCGCGACAGTGCTCGCATTGGGTGACTGGACGCCCCTTTTTCTTTATTTCAAAGAGGGGCCGGTCGGTGTGTTTGCACGCGGACGAGCGGTGACCTTTTATGCAGGTCTCACTAGAAAACAGAAAAAAAAGGTCAGAAATATGCAACGACGAGCAAAATGGCAGCATATATGCATACCATGCGTATTTCTTGCTGCTGATGATCTGTGTGCCGCTGTGAGACGCGACGAGGGGGTGTGTGGTATTAAGACAAGACATACCATTGTGATAAGTTGAGATATAGCGCTGTGGGCGATGCCCGCCAGCGACAAGCACTGTGTGGGTTATTGAACAAAGACGCAAGCGGTGAATGCGGCGTATTTAATCATCGTTTCAGTGGATGTGAAATGGGTTGAGAGGGGGGGAGTTGTTGACCATAGTTGACAGGCCCGGTCTTCCTTATACACCGCACAGACCACCAATACACCCCCACACACAGCCGCAGGTAAACATGGCCAAACACCGTCGATTAGATTAATTGCTTCTTCCTGCTCCTTTCCCCGCGTTTTTCCCCGCAATGTGGGTGTAGAGTCACACACCGCTCTGCGTCCCTCTGGTGTGCGCTGGGGGATGTTGAATTGCGCAAGGGGTATTTTGCTGCGATTTTTGTTTCTTTTTCTTTGTTGGGGTTGTAGATTGGGGGGAGATCAGGCGAGAGTAATGTTGCGGGCTTTTCGCCAGAGGATGGAGAATTTTACTGCGCGCTACTCTGGCCTCATGTCCTCTCTTATCTATTTCTTTTTTCCCTTACCTTTTTGTTTTTGTTTTTTCTCCACCGCCACTTCATGTTTCTTTTTCTCTTCCCGCGAAAGACACCACACCGTAGACCCTGCACTCGCTGACTAACTAGCGAACCCTCCATTGGGTTCAGCCAGCAAAGCCCAACCCAAAGAGCCAGCAAAACAAAAGGAATCATCTGATCCGACTGGCAGGGCTGTGCATCGCAGACAGGTGGTGTGGGTTCGCTCGGTGAGGGAATTTCGCTGGGGGGGGGGGCAACGCCTAAGGACAGGCTCGCTATAGCAGGCTATTTCCCCTTGCACTTCCTTTTCGCCTCGCGCGTGTTCAAAAAAGTTCCCTCACCTTGTCAACGGCCGCCTCGCTCTCCCAACAGAAACGGAAACAGAAACAGAAACAGAAACGCAATTCAGAATTTCAGAAGGCTGATGCAGATGTGCGCCGCCTCCCAACTTGAATTCGACCCCCTTTGGGTCTTCGATGCCTTTTATGCCCGTGCGCGACGCGCGGTGCAAAATACTCCCCCAGCTCCTATGTGCGCTGACTTTAAATCGCAACCCCACCGTTTACGCGCACACTCTGTTCTGTTCTTATTTATCCTCGCTCCAAAGTCACGTTCACGTTCTCTAGATTCTCAGTAGAGAGATAGATTCTCGCCATCACATCATCCTCCCAGCCTTCCATCCAGCAATCTTTTTTTACCCCTGTCCTGTCGTGTCCTATCCCTATCTGCGATGCTAATAAAAACCCCCACCCGATCGAGAGAAGACCGTGACGCGAGCGAGCAAGCAACGGTCACCAGCCCATGCCCACCTGTCTGCGCGTGGCCGTGGCATGTGCGTGAGTGAGTGTGAGTGTTCTGAACACGCACACGAGCACGATTGGGCCCTGAGAGCTGGCGTGGACGTGGACGTGGACTCGGACGTGGTGGACATCGAGGCTATGTCATTGTCAAAGTCTCGACTCGCGTCTGGTCTTATCGTCGTCCCATGGCCAACTCAATGTGAATGTGAATGTTAATGTGAATGTTAATGCGAATGCTCAGACTTAGCTCCAATCTGCATTGTCCACCGTCCACCGTCCATTGTCCATTATCCACTGTCCACTGTCGTAGCTGTCGAATAGAGTCGATATCGATATGAATATCAAATATCAAATAGAATCCAATCTAATCTAAACGGGCATAGATATCAATAGTATACTATATCCAAGTCCCAAGTCCCAATTATCTGGAATCATAATCAACCTCTGGCTTTCATCGACATCGTTTGTCAATCTAACTTTTTGTTGTTTTCCTCAAGTTTTCCTTTCTTCCTTTTCTTTTCTTTTCTATTTCTTTTTCTTTTCACTGTCATCTCGCCTCGCCTCTTTTCCCAAAACTGCAATACACCCCATCCCGTACCATCCCATCGGATTGCAATACAATACAATAACACTGCTACAATGACCACTATCAGCAATCAGACGGTACGTCCACATCCCCATTCCATCCAACCGCATCTCATCCAACCCCATCCCCATTCTACTCAATTGCAACTCCAACCCCAACCCCATTCCATCCAACCCATTCGCGTCCCACTCAACCTCCACCTACGTCCAGCTAAGTACGTTCACCAAGGATATCATCGCATGTCGATCCACTGACCACTGTCCAATTCCTAATACAAAAAATCCAAATCCAAATCCAAATATAAATATAAATATAAATATAAATCCAATGGTTAATGGTTATTCTCCAATCCCTTGGGGATGAGCGCCAGTCAAGTCAATACAATTTCGCAATGTCTGGTACGATTCGGATTTGCGATCCACGGTTGTGAATCCATGATCCACGTTTCGAAAATCGCGAATCGTGAGGCTGAGGCTGATTAAGAGGCTGCGGGTGAGGCAGAAGCTGGCAGACGCAGATTGATTTAGAATGTGGACAAGGACGAGGATAAGAACGAGGAAGAGGACGAGGAGGACATAGGACGAGGACGAGGCTTGGTATAAAGAAAGAACGAGTACTAGAAGTACGAAGAAGAACCACGGAGGGCTCAGAACCACGGAGAATACTTATAATTATAATAAGAATAAGAATAAGTCAATGTAGAAGTCAAAGTACAAGGCAAGTGGAAGTGGAAGTGGAAGTGGAAGGAAGCTCTGCGAAGCAATCGTAGTAGAAGCACAATCTACTTATCTGCCTGCCTGACCACAACACATGGCGAATAATTATAAATTAATGCAGTGCAGTGCAGTGCAGTATTCGTGCAACCTACACACACACCCTCCCTCCGAGTTTCTCCACTGGCAGGCTAACACCCGGATTCATACTCATACTCATACTCAAATACACTCACTCAAAAAAAAAAAAAAAAAAAAACTCGTGCTCCAGAGTCCGATAAACACAACGGACGATACTTCTCCTCTCTCTCCCTCCTCCTCCTCCTAGAACCAGAGAAATACGCACTTCAACCTGGCTTCAACACTCAGGCCGATCATGAGCGCGAGCGCGAGCTCTAACAAGTCTTCTTCTTCTTTTGCTCCAAACATAAACACTCACCCATGGCCACTGCAAAAATAAACGACTCTACGCAACTGCGATCGGCCATCTCGACTTCGTTATTAATAATACTACATACAACACAGTATCCTCCCAAGAATCGATGGCCAAAGAATCCCAAAATTTCCAGATTTTGTGGGATATGTTTAGAATCTGAATGCACTGCCGCACTGTCAAATGAATGAAATGTATGAAATTAGACTGAATGAACTGAATTGCAGGATAGAGATAGGGATAGTATCATCCCGAGCTTGACCTTGGTTCTCATGTTCATGGCAGTTCATGGCTCACGGTTCATGATCGGATGATCACATTGCAGCCGATGTTGTCGTGGACGTGAAGAGCGTGTTGCACTGCCAAGGAATGCAATTAGATGTGCGTATGACACTGGACAGGCTGAAGTCTGACGTCAGACACGATCCTTCATGATCAAGCTCACAATTCACAAACGTCCAAGTGCGCTTCTTCAAAAAACAAAAAACAAATCAAAAACACAAAACACAAAAATCCCGTTAGTAGTAATCAGTACATCCTTTCTAAATAATTTTTTCTTCCATTCCAAAATCACTCAACACCATACTTCCCAACCCACTCCAAATGGAACTTTTCCAACTTACCCACATACTCCTCCACACCCGGACACAAACACGTAAGCCTATAATGCCACTCGCCCTCCCTCTGTCCAAACCCACTGCCAGGTACAACACAAATCCCCGTCGCATCCAACAACCTCAGCGCATACAGCGCATCAGGCTCCTTGCCCTCCTCCTCCGCCGCCTTTCTCGCCTTTTCCGAAAGCCGGATGCGCGGGTAGAGGTATAGTGCGCCTGGGGAGTCGACGCATGATACACCAGGCAGTGCGTTGAGTCTTGCGGACATTATGGATGTGCGTTGGGCGAGTGCGGCGTGGATGGTGTCTGTTTCTTGTTTCCATAGTGCGTAGCTTGGCGAGCCGGGTTGTGGCGGGCGGACCATGGAGTCCACCCCAATTTGCCCTGCGAGCGGCGGGCACAAGCCGACAGAAACCATCTTGTACAAGAGCGCAATCACCTCCTCCGTGAAATTCGTGCACTCAAAGTACCCGCCCCGCCGCCCGCACTCGCCCGAGACGCCCTTGGAGATGGAGTGGAACGATACGAGCGGGACGCGCGAGTCCAGTCTCGACACGATCTTCTTGAACGAGGTGAACGGGTGCGTCGCACGGCGGTGCAAGTTGTCCTGGTACACCTCATCCGCAAGCAGCACGAGACCATTCGCCTCGCACAGTCTGACGAGCGCTTCCTGTGTCGCCTCATCCAACAGTGCGCCGGTGGGATTGCCGGGGTTAATAACGACCAGTCCTTTCGGTATCACACCCTCTTTCCGTGCGTCAGCCAAAGCGTCCTCGATAGACGCGACGGACGTGGACCACCCGTTCGGCTCGTCGAGGTAGTACGGGATGGGCACGCCCTGGTGCTGCGCGAGCGAGGCGGTGTAGAGGGGGTACTGCGGGATGGGGATGAGGATGCCGGCTTTGGGCGTGTTGATGAGCATGTTGATGAGGAGGGAGACGCCAGCGGATGCGCCGCCTGTGAGGAAGATCGTCGCTGGATCCGCCGGGTACCCGTCGCGCGCTGTGATGCGATGCACAAGGTTAGTACGGTGAGGGATATAAATAGCGTAGCGGAAAGTATTGTGTAGCGAGGACAAACTTGCCTTCGATGAACTTGGCGACGCTGTTGCGGATAAAAGGCACACCTTGGCTGTGCGAGTACGCGCCTATGGAACCGATTTCCCTCCTTAGCTCCTCTGCGCGCTCGAGCACGTCCGCTGGGAACACGTCCGGCGCGAGCTTTGCGAGCTCCGGCCACTCCATCAGCGCTGCGACCTGCAAGCATCGAGTCGAGCATCAACATCAACATCAATCAAATGGGGGTTAGGGGTGCTAAGTAGTGAGGTAGCTTTGCAGGCTCACCTGGCGGGTAAACGTGATCGGGGGCTGATCCAGCCCTTTTTGCTGGGGGTTACCGATGTTGGACGAGATGACTTTATCAAACGGCAGCCCGTGCGCAGGCTCCTTGAGCTTGTCGCGCAGGAGCTCGGCTTTGATCGCGAGCTCGCCGCGCACGGCGTACTGCACGTTCTGGAAGGCCGGGTTCAGGGCGTCGAGCGAGTGCGCGGCCATGGTTGTTGTGAATGTGCGTCGGTGGTGTGGTAGATGGTGGTTGTGATTTGGACTAGGTATTATCGATGGTTGAGGTCTGATTCTGCTACGGCATGCATAGGCATGCCTCAAGGCTGGACCCGGGGGTGTCATTGTAAATTCCGGTTCGCGTGATCAGAGATGGTAAAATAACAGGTGCGCAGGACGAGCTCGTAGTCGTTTGTGTCTCTTGTCCTCTTTTTCTTGTCCTGGGAGCAGAGAGACAAGTAGCAGGAACAGGCGAGGTGGCACTGGAGAACAGCGTCTGTTTATATAGGACACAAGTAAGCTGGCAGTGCACCTTCCTCGCTGTTCTGCGCGTTGTGCAGAGCCAGCTAAGCCAGCCAGCTCGAGTCACAAATTTAGATAGACCGGACGGTCGGACGTCCGTCGGAGTCCGAAATGGCTTGTACTTGACCCACTCATGGGCAAAAGTCGCGCAGCGCAGCGCGCTTACTAGGTACAAGTAATACCCCAGATTAACCCCAGATTCACCCGCCTCGCTGCTTTAATGCATCCCCGTTCAGCTGATACTTCGTATAATATCCATCATCCCCGGGTTTGAGTCGAGACGGATCCAGTCCAGAAGTGAGACGAGCACGTGATCCTTGAAACAGAGATAGATCAGGCAGAGGTCGGTGCATAGCATGGACAAACAAAGAATGCGACCCGTGCTAATTTTTTTTTCCTTTGACGCACTTTACTTGGGAGCGAGCGCTCATCGACATCCACTCGACTTGGCTCGACCATCGACCATCGAACGTCGACACCATCCGTGTGTCGTATATCAAAAAGCAAACGAAAGTTAACTAGAGACTAGAGACTAGAGGACGATATATGCCCGACGCTTTTTTCGCAGGGACGAAGCAGCGCAAGCGGAAGCGCTCCGATGCAGAGCCACGGCATGGCGTAAAAAAGTTCGCTCGAAAGCCGCAGCATGGTTCAGACAAAGTCAACGCAAAACCAAACTCAAAAGCAAAGCCAAACCCAAAAAAACGCAGGGACGAAGAGCTCTCAGACCAAACCGACTCTGATGGCGTCGGCGCAGTAGACGACATGGACCTCCGCGCCGACTCTGTCGACCCCAACGCAAGCGATGCAGAGGAAGATGAAGACGAGACGCCAGCTGAGAAACGGCTGCGGCTTGCACAGTTGTATTTGGAGAGTGTTAAATCTGGCTTGGGTGCGTCTTTGTTTTTTTTTCTTTTGAGATTTGTGGTTTTTGACGGAGGAATGCCATTCATTTTGATTGGGATGTGTGTGTGATGCAGCGGAGGGCGAGTTCGATGCGGCAGAGGTGGATAGGGAGTTGATCCAGGCGCGACTTAAACAAGATGTACTCGAACATTCGGGCAAAGCGCATTTATTCATCGCAGACTCTGTACGTTGCCTTCCCTCCCCTCCCTTCCCATCTTTCTACACGCACCACACCATCCGATCTCTGACTTTCTCCTTTTTTTTGCTCTGTGTGTTTTGTGCTTTGTATTTTGCGTGACAGTTCGACTTTACCCAACCGCCCACATCCGTCCTGCGCACGCGCGGGCACAGGCTGTCCGTCACATCCGCCGTCGCGTCCGAGTCGGGCTCAGGCCCTTCCACTGCCTACCTCTTCACATCCGGTAAAGAGGGACATATCATCAAATGGGATTTGTGCACGGGTAAAAAGGTCGCTTCGCTCTTTAAACTTCGGGACCCCGCCTCTGCCTCTGTCGATGCCCCAACCAACGGCAATGGCAAGGGGAAAGCGCAGGGGAAGGGGAAGGGCAAAGGGAAGGGCAAAGGCAGAGCGCCCCCGGACGCGGCGGTGCCAGGACACACGGACGAGGTGCTCGCGCTCGCGCTGAGTGGCGACGGGAGGTACCTCGCGAGTGCGGGTCGCGATCGCCGCGTGTGTGTATGGGACGCGGCGCGTGCGGAGTGGGTTAAGTCGTTCTGTGGGCATTTGGGGCATAAGGATGCTGTGAATGTACGTGTTGCTCTTTTTTTTTGTTTTGATAAAATAATACAATGCGCAATGCTTATTGACTTGTTCTTTTTACATCACGACATGACATATACATATACAGGCCGTAAGCTTCAAAAAGGGGACAAACCAGCTCTACTCCGCCTCCGCAGACCGCACACTCAAAGTATACGACCTCACGCCCTCCGTGCTCGGCTACGTCGAGACATTATTCGGGCACCAAGACGGCGTACCCGCACTCGACGCTCTGCGCGGGGACACGTGCGTCAGCGTCGGCGCGCGGGACAAGACGGCGCGGTTTTGGAAGATTGTGGATGAGACGCAGTTGGTGTTTAGAGGTGGAGGACGGAGTAGGGTGCGGGAGGTGTTGGAGGGGGGGTTGAGGGGGGATGAGGAGGGGAGTGAGGATGAGGAGGGGGAGGAGGAGGAGGGGGAGGGGGTGGATGGGAAGGGGAGTGGGGGTGGGAATGGAAAGGGGAAGGGGAAGGGGAAAGAGAAGAAGTTTGTAGAGGGCAGTTTGGAGAGTGTGGCGATGATTGACGAGACGACGTTTGTGAGTGGTGGTGATAGCGGGTATGTTTCTTCCTCTCTCTCTCTCTCTCTTTTGTTTTTGTTGGGATTTCTTGGTTGTTAATGCGTGTCTGTGTAGCTCGATATGCCTTTGGAGCACGCTGAAGAAAAAACCGGTGTTCACGCAGCCGCTTGCGCATGGGTTCAACGAGGTGCTGTCCGAGTCGGAGGGCGTTATTAAGACGCCAAGGTGGGTTACTGCTCTAGGCTGTCTGCGCTACTCGGATATCTTTGCTTCCGGTACGTCTACACTCCATTCCATTCCACCACTTTCCCTACCTCCAAAAGTTACGTGAATACATGCTGACGACGTTGCTTGTTTACCTGCTTTTACTTTACTTTTTATTTTATTTTTTATTTGTATTTGTAGGATCTTGGGACGGTGAAGTGAGGCTATGGAAGGTAGATGCGAAGCTAAAGTCGTTTAGTCTCGTCGGGACTGTCTCCGTTCCTGGCGTGATCAACTCGCTGCAGCTGCTGAGCACGACAAAGGCGTTTTTAGAGGCTACTACCTGGGGCTCGCCCTCCTCTTCCTCGTCTTCCTCTTCCTCTTCCTCCTCAGCAACGACAACGCAAAAAGACATTGATATGGACCCGACTACAACAACGACAACGACAACGACGAGTATGAACAAGAAGAAGCCGGCAGAGGTACCTGTGAACCCGTTCATACTCGTCGCGGGTGTAGGGCAGGAACATAAGCTTGGGCGGTGGTTGAGTGTGAAGCATCAGCCGCAGCAGCAGCAGCAGGGTGAAGGAGAAGGAGGAAACGACGGCGGTGCTGCTGCGCGGAACGGCGCGGTTGTGTATGCGTTTTGGCCGCGGACGTTGGGTTCCTCTTCTCCCTCTTCGTCGTCGTGATTTTTTTGTTATGATTTTATGACTTTTTTTTTTTCGTTTGTTGTTGTCGTTGTCGTTGCTTTACCACCTACCATTTCATCTTTTTTTCTACTATCTCTATTCTTTGGATATCACTTTTTGTTTCCTCGCTTGTGTTCGTGGGGCGTCAGCGCGTCAGCGATGATGATGATGATGACGACGACGACGTTTTAGGATGTGCGCTGCTGAGGACCAGGAGGCCAAGGTTGTGATCGTGATCGGGTTTGTGTGGTGTGGTGTGGACAAAGTCAAGTCACATTGTGGGTTTGGGGGCGTGCCAAAGAATACCATTAATTTGGATGTGTTGTGCAATTCTCTCCTCTCTCCTCTCCTCTCCTCCACACACTGTGGTTTATTACACCACGCCCGTTACCCGTACCCGAGCGATCTCTCTCAATCTCCGTTATTATTATCGTACTATTGTGCTACTACTACTACTAGTCCCGCCCGCCCCACGCACCGCCGCGCTGCGCAACGCCAAAAGCAAAAGAAATACAAAGGATTATTGAGATTTATCAGGGGAGGTGTATACGTCTGAAGAATATCAGTATAGAACTCGGAACGCTCAAGCGTTAAAGGCGGGAAGCACTGCGGGCGCCGACTGCTATAAGTTAAACATACAGCAGTAAACTTACATGTCTTATGTAAGTTTAGGTGTATGTTCAACTTACAGCATATGTGTCGGGAAAACAAAAATTTAACAAAGACATATTGTGTTTGGTGGCTGTATGCCGACCAAACACAATTACTGTAAGTAGCCTGTAAATAGAATAAACACCTAAATTACACAAATTGTGTTTGTCCGGTGTTAGTAAAACATACACATTTTCTGTAAGTAATACAAACAGCACTTACTGTAAGTAAAAATTACACACAAAGAAAACAATTTGTGTATGTTATACTTACACAAGTTTTTCAATTCATTTAATGGTGTAAGTCTGACATACACAAATAGTGTTCTTTGTGTGTAAATTTTACTTACAGAAAGTGCTGTTTGTGTCATTTACAGATAATGTGTATGTTTTACTAACACCGGACAAACACAGTTTGTGTAATTTAGGTGTTTATTCTATCTACAGTCTACTTACAGCAATTGTATTTGGTCGGCATACAGCCACCAAACACAATATGTCTTTGCCGAGTGTTTGTTTTTCATACACGTGTGCTGTATGTCGAACTTACAGCGAAACTTACATAAGACATGTAAGTTTTCTGCTGTATGTTTAACTTACAGCGGTCGGCGCCCGCAGTGAAGGCGGGAACTCAACACTTCGATTCTTCGATTCGACGACGCGGACCACAAGCCACTGAGAACGCGAAAATATAAGACTATACAAAACGCACACACGCACGCACACACAACCAAAGGCGAGCGAGAAGGGGTATACAATTATACAATCATACATCTACACACTACCCTACCCAACCCCAACAACAAATAATGCTCAAACAGCTCTGCGCCGCGGCGCGCCGCGCGCTCGCGTTCGTGCACCCCGCGATCCTGTTCGTGATCATCATGGCGCTGCTGATAGTGGAGTGTTTGGACGCGCGGGCTGCTGTGGCGGGGATTGGGTATTACGCCTCGAGTAGCGGGGCGGGGGCGGGTGTGGATGGAGTAGGGGATGGGGCGGGGAATGGGGTGGGGAATGGGGATGGGGGGGATGAGAAGGATGAGAGGGAGAGGGAGAGGGCGAGGGTGGAGGCGAGGAGGGTTAGGGTGAGGATCCATGAGAGGGGTGTGCAGGTTAGATTTGGGCGGGAGCCTGAGCGTGAGCCTGAGCGTGAGCGGGAGAGGGAAGTGATGGGGAGGGGGAGAAGGTGCATGTGTGTAGGCGGGGAACGCGAACATGCGCGCGTGCGTATGCGCGGTGTGCGCAGTGTCCGGCCGCGTGTGAGTGGGGAAAGTGCGAGTCGTCGTGCGGATCTGGGGATTCCTGCTTCGATTCCAGCTCCAACTCCAAATAGAATTCCAACGCCAACTCCAAATAGAATTTCAACTCCGACTCGAATTCCAACTCCAACTCTAAATCCAACTCGAATTCCAACTCCAACTCCAAATCCAACTCGAATTCCAACTCCAATTTCAATTCCAACTCCAATTCGAAATTCAATTCCAACTCCAAATCCAAATACAACAACCAATCCACATAGCAATCCAAATGGACGTTCGGGCCCGCTGCGCAAGACCAAGGGCGGGGACGGTATCAAGAAAAAAGTTGAGCACAGGGTACGTTTCTCTTTGCTTATTCCATGAGAAATTTATCCAACGCGGGTATTAATTGGTTAATTGGGATTCTTTTTTTTCGTTTGTGGGGTCTTAGGATGTAGCTTTGCAAGTTGATCTTCGCGAGCTCGAATCATCCTCACCCACATCAACAAAATTGAACGTGAACGACGAGGAGAATACCCTCGTTGGATGCAGGGGAGAGTGTCATGGACGTGGATGCGGCCAAAATGCCTCGAATGAGAATGAGAAAAAGCGCGTGCTTGAGAGTAATGTTGTGGAAGTCAAGGTGTGTTGTTAACATTTGTTTGTGTTAGTTATGGCCCCATGGGCGCTTATTGAGGTGCGCTAGGATGTGTGTGTCCAGGTTGATCCGGTTGAGTTGTCCGGAGTAAAGATAGAGGAGGAGGAGGAAGGTAAAATGAAAACGGCACGTATGGAGAAAGGAGATGATGACAGGTCGGGTGAAGAAGAAGGAGGACAACATGAGAGCAGGATTGTAGAGCTCAAAGTAAGCTTTCAATTTGACTGTCTGTATGGGCGTTTGTTGAACGGTGCGCTGTGGTTTAGGATGTGTATGTTCAGGTTGATCCACCAGAGATTGTGCCTGAAGTCAAGGTGGAATTCAAGGTCTGCGGTTTTTGTGTTTACTTTCTGTTTTGTGCTTGCTGAAGAGATTTTGTGTGAAGGATGTGGCTTTACAGGTTGAACCGCTTGAGCCCTTATCAGAGACAACGATCGAAGTCAAAACTGTCGAGCCGTGTGTTGAGTCTCTGCCCCGAACCGAAAACGATTTCGTACCGGGATTTCACAGGAAAGTGGAGGTCAAGGTAAGTTGTTTTTTTTACTTCCGTTATGGGCGCTTATTGGTCGGCGGTATTGTGCTAGGACGTGTGTACCCAGGTTGATCTTCTCGAGTCGGTATCAGAAATAAACGAGGAAAATACACCAACAGAGCTGCTTCTAGAAACAAAAGAACAGGTTCCCCATGAAGAATATAGCCTTAATCCCGGAAAGCAACGGGAACGCGAACATGATGTTAGTCTGCTACAGGTAATTCGACGTATCTCAGATTATGATTTCTGGTCTTATCAATGGATTTCTTATTAGGAAACTCCGTGCAACTTGGGATTCCTCTATGAATCAGAAGAAGAACGGTCTGCACAAAATGTGCGTAGATCAACATTCGACATTATTTCAGCGTTGTCAAAGTCTTATCTTTTTAGGTTATGGATGGTGGGTACATTGGAATGTCGATATTGCATCCTGATACTGCGGTGCTATTTGAAGTAGGTGCTAATGTCACTTTTTGCGAAAGCGTACCCGTTAACTTTTGAGATAGAGAACTAGAGCGACAGTTAAAGATGACGAAGAGATACCCCCGGATGCGTTTGTAGACGATGTTGGAGTAGGCACTTTTGAGCACGAGAGACTCATGAAAACACGCGTCACGCCTCTCGGCAGGGTAAGCCCCTCATCGTTCATTCTACATCGTCATTGTATTTTAACGACTGAGCAATGCAAAAAAGTCTGCTTCGCGATTTAGCTCGACTGTCTACTTCCGACCCACCAGATCCACATCCACATCCACATCCACATCCACAATATCCCTTCCTTCGGTGCTTAACGTGACGCCAATTGAAATACCAGACAAGGCGGATACTGCAAACACCCAGCCTTCTCCAGGTGTAGTGCCACCTGTTAGTAGTACGTCTGAAGCTGGAGCAGCAGTCAGGTTTGCGGAGGAGGAGCCAGCGATAGCGCGATTGAGTAAATTGCCTGCTTCGTTTGGTGTGCCGATCGTTGAGGCTTTGTATAAGCACCCGAATGGGGAGCCGGCGAATGTGCTTCAGTCGACGATGGGGGAATCAACAACAACGATAACAACTCCACCTGCCTCGCAGTGTAAGTCGGGTGCAGCAGTGGTAGAAACGCAGCACGATGATGATAGAGCAAATGGCAAAGGTACACCCCGAGTCCCGGCGTCCGCGTCCGCGTCGGGCACCTCGCTTCATCCTACTACTAGTACTAGTACTAGTAGACCTCACCAACCAACGCGGATCCCAGTCCCCTCACGCATAGGAAGGCCAAATCACAGGAACAGTAAACCTGTACCCGTTCAATCAAGTCATGCTTCCGAGTCCATCGCCATCGCCATCGACAACAACAAAAACAAAAACAAAAACGAAAACGCTCCTGCGATCCCAGAACCTTATTCCAGCACTTCTTATTCTTCGAGTTCCTCGCAGCATGTCGGCACACCAGCCCCGACATTTTGGAATCCTGCCCCGGGGCTCAAAGTGACGATTAAAGCTCCGAGGTGAATGCCAGTGATAACTTGTTTAAATTAGTCTAGATCTGGTGGTGTTGGTTTCTTTTAGATGTGTATCTTTCGATTCTTGTATGTATTTAGTTCCATGTTTCGCGAATCGCGCGTGTGAAATACGGTTGGCAATTTGGGCGCTTGCCTACATGTGGGTTTAAAAAAAGTCAACAGGCGACGAATACCGATCGAAAAGGCTATTAATAGCCGAACGACTCGGACATATCACGTGTATGTTCAGTTTGGTGGCACCCAAATGGCGCGCCGTGGATTCTTGTTCTACATCGACAAAGGAATTCCTCCTGCTTGACATGTTTACCTGGCAGATTCTTGTATCTCGATAATATTCTACCAATTTTTACAAGAGACACCCCACCCAGTTATTTAAAATCATGATTCGAACTGACGATCCTTTCATACCTGTTCTCCGACGATTTTTGGAATCAGGTTACGAGCCTTTCACATCATATAGCTCCTATAATCCTGATCCCGAGCATCCTCTCATATTCCATGACAGACATATCGCTTCTGCTCTGCTGCTAAAAACCGTCAAGCATGCGCCTTGGATTACGAAAGAGCTTTCCAGTCTTTGCGAGGACACCATCAAAAACTTCACTGCGGCAGGGCACAAATTTATTGAAAATCGCAACTACTGGGAAAATTTCTGCCGGCCTTCTGAGTACGTCAGCTATTGCGATAATATAGCAGAACGGCACTATGCTCGCACCAGCATCCCCTGCAATGCGTATGCCTCAAAGTTGCTCTTCAGCCCGAATGACCCACTCTGGTTTAGCTTCATTAATGTACGTATAAGCGGATCTGAATGTCCTTCCTTTGGCTGCACTGGTGATACTGCCATAATCAAACCTGAAGGGGAGGATACAGGCGACAGGCAATTCAAAATTCCACCCGAAACTCGGTCGACGCTGGACAATCGCGCACTATCAAATCTCAACAAGCTCAGGGACATGGAAAATATTTTTAATTACGAATTTTTTGTTGCGACTAAAACGGCGGAGGCTTTACTAGACAGGATGAGTTGCTGGGGGGAATTCAAGTGGGAGATGCCTACAGTCACAGGCGCTCCGGTGTTGCAAGCCTCGCTCCCTGGGAAAGACTCGCCTTTTATTCAGTCTCTTTTTCCACTTCTAGGTGTGGAACCCCTTCGTCCTTTGCCCATACACATGGGAACTTCCTCTAGAAAGTCTGCCCACGCCCGCAAGGTTGTAGCTCCACTGACAAATACTCGAAGGGCCGAGTCGAAATATAGGATCAATGTCCACCATTACATCCAAAAGGTAAGTTTTACCGCATCGATCATAACATTATTCTTATGTTTTGGCCAGGCGTGGCAAAATGCAGTGCACACAGATGCGACGTTTATTGTTTTTTCCTGTGGCAGACAGGAGAGAATTGCCATTCGACATCGTCAAAGCCAGACTCTGTTTTTGTCGGATTTGATTGATCCCACAAAAATACCTGGTTATCGAAAGATACATCTTGGCCTTACAATCGCCGCCATCAAGGATCGATTAGAAAGGTGGGATCCCATAGAAGTTGAAAACCGGCGTCCTTCAAAACGTAAAGACCCTCCAGGGTATTTAAATATTTATAACAGTATGAAGGACAAGGCGACAAGAAGGAAGCGAAGGCGATTAAATCCCGAATTGGGGCTTACTTCTGTGGAAATGGATAAAAAGGTCTGCTGCGTTTTCTTGCGAGTATCACATCTTGCCAATGGCAAATTTTTAGGCATTCGACGATGAGCTAGCCAAGCGGGACTTGGTGCTTTTCTATCTGAATTACTCCTACATGAGTTCACCAGCACCGTCTTCATTTCGACGTATGGAACCTTCATGCGCATCGCGTCCCTTCCAAAACCATTCATACCATTTCAAACGCAAAGCGTCATATTCACCAGCAAAATATATCTTGGCGACTACATACCAGGATGATATTGGGAGTGGAGCAGTAGGATTGGTATACAGAGTCACGGTCGAGATTGAAATAGAGGATGGGTCAAAACATCAGCGCACACTCATTCTCAAGCTTGCTATTGGCAACAAAAAGGATCAAATTATTCAAGAATACGAGATCTACAAACGGTTGGCCGAAGCTAATGCTACGTATGGAATTGTTGGCGTCCACGGCCTATTTCACGATATGGAAACGGATGCTTTGATGATGATCATGGATGATGGAGGGATGTCGCTGAGAACTCGCGCCATTGAAAAAAAATTAAAGATTCATTATGATTGGGATGATTCAGTTGAGACGACGGAGAAAGAACGGTACATATCTCTTCAACCCAGTATGCATTCATTTCTGACTCTTTTCCAGGGATGCCTTTACCAAGGCTCTTAAAGGCATCCACCATGCGCACGTAATCCATCAAGACATTAGGATTGACAACTTGATGATTAATGATGCTGGCGATGTTTTCATAATCGATTTCGATAATGGTAGATATGACCCCCTCCATGAGTCATTCGAGTACGAAAGAGATTTGGAAGAACTATTGACTGCAATTGGGTGGCTGGATAGCGACGACGACACAAGTGAATCAGATGAAGATGAAGATGAAGATGAAGATGAAGATGAAGATGAAGATGAAGATGAAGATGAAGATGAAGATGAAGATGAAGATGGGGGCGAGGAGCATGGGGACCAAACGTAAATGGTGTACGAAAATGTCAGTGACCATTCATAGATCTGAAGACTCACTAAAATCCCATTATTTCCATCAATACCTAATAACAAGATGACATGCCCACGGTGTCGCTGTGCGATATTCTGCGCGGCAAATAGATCTCCTTCGGTCCGTTGTCGACTCGTAGACCTGAATATAGACCTTGGAGGGGCTTTTTGGTAGATGGAACCACAGCACCTAGGAGATTTTCAGAGTTGTTCAAACGACAGGAAACGAAGATCGCTGACTGGCTAGTACTGATATCCTCCAATGAGTTCTTGTACATCATCAATGAGTTTCGCGTCTCGCGTCTCGCATTTCGCGAAACCGTTCATCGGACAGAGCATCGAGGAGATGACCACATGGTTTGACTTGAAAACCACTAAACTTCAGACTATCGGAGATTTAAAAAAAATTAGCCTGTACCTGCCCCTGTTTTGGGAAAATTCAGCGCAATGTTTTTTTTTGCACATAACATTGTGGGCGCTTCCCGACAATGTGGGTTTAAAAAAGTCAACCGCAGGCGACATTGAATATATACCGATCTGACTGTTGGTTGATAAGGCTACGACATATCACGTGTATGTTCAGTTTGGCACCAAATGCCCTGCTGTCGATTCCTGCTCTACATCTACAAAGGAATCCTCTTGCTTGACATGTTTACCTGGCAGACTCTGGTATCTCGATAATATTCTACCAATTTTTACAAGAGCCACCCCACCCAGTTATTTAAAATCATGATTCGAACTGACGATCCTTTCATACCTGTTCTCCGACAATTTTTGGAATCATGTTACGAGCCTTTCACATCATATAGCTCCTATAATCCTGATCCCGAGCATCCTCTCATATTCCATGACAGACATATTGCTTCTGCTCTGCTGCTAAAAAACGTCAAGCATGGGGCTTGGATTATGAAAGAGCTTTCCAATCTTTGCGAGGACACCATCAAGGACTTCACTGCGGCAGGGCACACATTTATTGAAAATCGCAATTACTGGGAAAAATTTCGCCGGCCTTCTGAGTACGTCAGCTATTGCGAAGACATAGCAAAACGCCACTTTGTTCGCACCAGCATCCCCTGCAATGCTTATGCCTCAAAGTTGCTCTTCAGCCCAAATGACCCAATCTGGTTTAACTTCATTAATGCACGTCTAAGCGGATCCCACATAGCCCGTCGTTCCTTTTGCTGCACTGGTGATACTGCCATAATCAAACCTGAAGGTGAGGATACAGGCGACAGAAAATTCAAAATTCCACCCGAAACTCGGTCGACGCTGGGCAATCGTGCATTATCAAATCTCAACAAGCTCAGGGACATGGACAATATTTTTAATTACGAATTTTTTGTTGCGACCAAAACTGCAGAGGCTTTACTAGACAGGATGGGTTGCTGGGGAGAATTCAAGTGGGAGATGCCTACAGTCACAGGCGCTCATGTGTTGCCTGCCTCGCTCCCTGGGAAAGACTCGCCTTTTATTCAGTCTCTTTTTCCACTTCTAGGTGTGGAGCCCCTTCGTCCTTTGCCCATACACATGGGAACTTCCTCTAGAAAGTCTGCCCACGCCCGCAAGGTTGTAGCTCCACTGACAAACACTCGAAGGGCCAAGTCGAAATATAGGATCAATGTCCACCATTACATTCAAAAGGTAAATTTACCGCAGCGCTCATAACATTATTCTTATGTTTTGGCCAGGCGTGGATAGATGCAGTGCACACAGATGCCACGTTTATTGTTTTTTCCTGTGGCAGACAGGAGAGAATTGCCATTCGACATCGTCAAAGCCAGACTCTGTTTTTGTCGGATTTGATTGATCCCACAAAAATACCTGGTTATCGAAAGATACATCTTGGCCTTACAATCGCCGCCATCAAGGATCGGTTAGAAAGATGGGATCCCATAGAAGTTGAAAACCGGCGTCCATCAAAACGTAAAGAGCCTCCAGGGTATTCAAGTATTTATAACAGTATGAAGGACAAGGCGACAAGAAGGAAGCGAAGGCGATTAAATCCCGAATTGGGGCTTACATCTGTGGAAATGGATAAAAAGGTCTGCTGGGTTTTCTTGCGAGTATCACATCTTGCCAATGGCAAATTTTTAGGCATTCGACGATGAGCTAGCCAAGCGGGACTTGGTGCTTTTCTATCTCAATTACTCCTACATGAGTTCACCAGCACCGTCTGCATTTCGACGTATGGAACCTTCGTGCGCATCGCGTCCCTTCCAAAACCATTCATACCATTTCAAACGCAAAGCGTCATATTCACCAGCAAGATATATCTTGGCGACTACATACCAGGATGATATTGGGAGTGGAGCAGTAGGATTGGTATACAGAGTCACGGTCGAGATTGAAATAGAGGATGGGTCAAAACATCAGCGCACACTCATTCTCAAGCTTGCTATTGGCGACAAAAAGGATCAAATCATTCAAGAATACGAGATCTACAAACGGTTGGCCGAAGCTAATGCTACGTATGGCATTGTTGGCGTCCACGGCCTATTTCACGATATGGAAACCGACGCGCTGATGATGATCATGGATGATGGAGGGATGTCGCTGAGAACTCGCGCCATTGAAAAAAAATTAAAGATTCATTATGATTGGGATGATTCAGTTGAGACAGCAGAGAAAGAACGGTACATATCTCTTCAACCCAGTATGCATTCATTTCTGACTCTTTTCTAGGGATGCCTTTATCAAGGCTCTTAAAGGCATCCACCATGCGCACGTAATCCATCAAGACATTAGGATTGACAACTTGATGATTAATGATGCTGGCGATGTTTTCATAATCGATTTCGATAATGGTAGATATGACCCCCTCCATGAGTCATTCGAGTACGAAAGAGATATGGAAGAACTATTGACTGCAATTGGGTGGCTAGATAGCGACGACGACACAAGTGAATCGGATGAAGATGAAGATAAAGATGAAGATAAAGATGATGGTGACGGTCAAGCGTAATGTGTTGGTTGTTTCAGGCTTGATACAGCCTTCTACCGGATTCAGTACTCATTGGGCGCTAATGTCAGCTCTGAGGATTAAACTTACTTTACTATCATTAACGGAGGAATAAAAACTGGAGCCAGGGCCTTCAAAGTAGCGATAAGTATAACCTATTTCCATTGATTGTTACTGTTGTAAATCCGATGTAGATAACAAAAGCTAGGCATTCGCGATGTTGTCGGGCGTGATGCGTTGTTCGAAGCTTTAAATGGTACCTGAGGGGATTGAGGAAATGAATCAACCGAGCTCAGGGTGGGTGTTTGAATGTTCGTCTTCTTCCGTATCATTCGCACCATGGCTGACGGTACGATTATTTTGCTCCCTACGAAGCATGACTGCTTTGGCAAACTTTTGGATTGGCTCTCTCATGCGGCAAGACGTCGACCTTGATGATGTTACAACCATTCGCGCAATCGTGAAAGCATCCCTTGACTCCTACTGCACAACCTTTCTAGGAAGCCACCATGGCAGTTCGACGGCCTGCACATAGAGCTCTGAAAACTCTCAGCCACAATGACCGAAGAACTCGACCGAGTGTTCAAAACGGATGGAGAGAATGTCTTAGCCCATCGAAGGAAAACTCTACGAGTGAGAACATATTAGCTGGTAAGATTCCTGAATTCGCACCATGGTCCTACAAGTTGCCTGGTAAGGAGAGCAAAAAGAAGCATTGTCGTAACCTCCGGTAGGAAAAATGTCAGCGACCATTCATAGATCTGAAGACTCACTAAGATCCCACTATTACCATCAATACCTAATAACAAGATGGAAAAGCTCACGGTATTGCTGTGCGATATTCCGCACGGCAAATAGATCTCCTTCGGTCCGTTAGTCGACTCATACACCTGAATATAGACCTTGGAGGGGCCTTTTGGCAGATGGAACCACAGCAGCTCAGATATTCAGAGTTGTTCAAACGACAGGAGACGACGATCGCTGACTGGCTAGTACTGATATTCTCCAATGATCTCTTGTACACCGTGAAGGAGTTTCGCGTCTCGCATTTCGCAACATCGTTTCATCAGACGGAGCTTCGAAGAGATAACCACATGTTTTGACATGAACACCGCTAAACCCCAGACCGTTGGATATACAAAGAGAGTATTTATCGTCCTTGAAGCCGACGCCTCAGAAAGCGAGATATGCACCGTTTCATGCACTCGCGATGAACCAGTGGAAAAGCAGTGTTGCGAGTTCGCCCTCGGGTTGCAGAACGCGTCGATCCTTGATATTGCTGGTCAATAGGTGAAGGAATTATGAGAGCGAAAGAAAAGTGGAATATTCATGATGGAAGTCAAGGTTGATGAAGATTGGAAAAACTTTTGTTTGTGGTATGTAATCGTCACGGGCGGAGTCGCATGGTCGTGACTGCGATCCTGGTACAGCGCAGACTCTGACGTCCAACATGACTCCTAGTAACAATCCTCACTCTTTCGCTACCCCTCACAATATCTGTAATGTCTCATTATGATAATATCTTAGATGTGCTCTCTAAGGAGCCAGTCTGGTCGCTAGAGAATGAACAGGTGCGATTCCGAAACAGATATTCCACAGCGCGGAGCACTGACCTGCCGCTTTACAGGCCATACTAGAACCGTTTACATACATTACCTCTAATCCAGGCAAGGAAATACGCGGGAAACTCATCGAGGCATTCAACATATGGCTAAAGGTCCCCAGCGACAAATTGCAAGTCATTGCAAAAATCGTAAACATGCTCCACGCAGCCAGTCTCATGTATAGTCGGACATATTGTGCTACGGTTACCGTTATTAAACGTCGTGGACAGGGTTGACGATATAGAGGATGACTCCCAATTAAGAAGAGGGACACCCGGTACGCAATATCTACGCGTTTGGCGCCTGTCGTTGTGCTAACAGACATGTAGTGACACACAAAATCTATGGCATTCCTCAGACAATTAATACAGCCAACTACGTGTACTTTCTAGCCTATCAAGAACTCTTTGCCCTTCGCGGATCCGAGACTTCAGATCCACCTCGACAACCTCTTGATGCGTTGGTTACTAGTGAGTTTACTTTCTGGTGTCCACTGTTGGCTAACTAATTATGCCTCTCAAGCGGAACTGCTATCGTTGCATCGCGGACAAGGTTTGGAGATACTTTGGCGTGACTCGCTCCAATGTCCCTCCGAGGAAGAGTATATCAGAATGGTCAACAACAGTACGTCTCAATTCATAGTACCAACTCAATCAAGCTAGACGTCTCTCCAGAAACCGGTGGCCTACTCCGTATAGGGATTAAACTCATGATGGCATGCTGTACGACGAACGTGGATGTGTGAGTATCTCGCATTTCTCTCCCTGAATACATTTTAACTCGTGGACAGTGATTATGTGCCCCTGGTCAATCTAATAGGAGTTTACTTCCAAATCCGCGACGATTTAATGAACCTGCAAAGCACAGAGGTAACGCAGTGCCTGACAAACAATCTATGTGTCCTCTGACTCTTACATTTAAATAGTACACGTCAAACAAGGGTTTCGCCGAAGACTTGTCAGAGGGAAAGTTTTCCTTTCCAGTTGTTCATGGAATCCATGCGGACAAGTCGAATCGCCAAGTACTCAGTCAGTATTTCTCTCATTATGAAGCCTCTATCTATCACGTCCAGCAATATTAACGCAAAATTCATTTAGACGTGCTCCAAAAACGGCCCACAACGCCGACATTGAAGATCCACACCATTAACTATCTCAAGAACGTCACCAAGTCATTCGACTACACGCTATCTGTGATGGCCAACCTGGAGGCTCAGACTAGAGCGGAAATATCGAGGCTAGGGGGGAACAAGGGTCTAGAGGCTATCATGGACTTGCTGCATGTGGATGCAAGCAAATTTTCGTGAGATGTAGAATTGTCACAATGGACTAACTCTTCCTACATCGCTCAGGATAATCTAGTCTAATTTGCCACATAACCGAAATCTCACTTTACACCTCTCGAGATGTGCACCAAAGTTGTACAGTACATCGCTCCATCAACAGAATAGAAATGGAAGGTCATTGAGCACATGAACGACCGTAGACGGTCGGCCATCTTAGTTCCGCCGAATGTCTGTTAGAAGTTAGGGTATGCTCCTTTGCCTCTGAAGCATCCAATTGACAGCAAAAATCTGGCTGGTGTCGTGCAGATCTAGGCGGACAAACGGATTGAACCTAGTCACTATCATTTGTGATGAAACCGTGCTGTGGAACACCACCATTAAGTTAATTTTTCCTCTCTCTCATATCTAACACAATTCGCACCACCTCGGACCACATTCTGATATGTGTCCGCTACGGCCATGGGACCCGTCATGGGTATCACGTGGTATGTTGAATCTTCCTCTTTGAAGCCATGCAGGCTAGATCTCTGGTTGTTTCTGTGTTTCTGGAATACCGCAACACCGTCACTATCTTTTCAGACACTCATTCAACAAAGGCTCCGTTTATCAGGACGTAATGATTCGAAACCACGATCCTTTTGCTCTTGCACTGCGACAATTTCTGGATGCAGGCTATGAATATGCGGAGCCCTATCCAGATAACTCCAACAACCCTGAGCCGGTTAATCCTCTTATATTCTATGACAGGCATGTCGCATCTACTCTGGTGCTAAAGAATATCAAACGTGCGCCGTGGATTGCCAGGGAGCTTGCCAAAATTTGCGAGAACACCATCAAGGAATTTACTATGGCGGGTCACAAATTTATTGACAATCGCGACTACCGGAAACTTTTTCATAAGCAACCATCGTATAACAGGTATTGCGACGGTGTAGCAGACTATCACTTCGATCATATTAGTCTGCCGTGCAGTGCATACGCCTCGAAGCTGCTTTTTAGCCCCAATGATCCACGGTGGTTTACCTTTATAGTGCCACGTAAAGGTGCGTATCAGGACATTCACTACTCCTTTCGTTGCTCTGGCGACACTGCAATTATCAAACCCAAGGGTGAGGATATTGGAGATAGGGAATATGATATTCCACCTGAAACTCGGTCGACGCTGGATCGTTACACGCTATCGAAGATCAACAAACTTAGGGACATGAACAGCATTTTTAATTACGAATTCTTCATCAAGGCAAAACCTGCAGAGGCACTTCTGAAGAAGATGGATTGCTGGGGACCCTTCAAATGGGAAATGCCAACAGTCACAGGTGCTCCGGTATTGCCCGTCTCTCCTCCACACAAGGATTCGGATATCATTCAACTCTTCTTCCCTGCATTGAATTCAGAAACCCCCCGTCCCTTATCCACTCGCAAGGGAAATACTTCTCCAAAGCCTGCTCGCATGAAACGAATTGTAGCTCCGCTGAGAAGGAATAATGGGGGCGAATCAAAATACAGGATTAACGTTCGCCATTACATACAAAAGGTGATATTTCGTCAATACTCACTACACAATTCTTATATTTGATGCAGGTGTGGGCAAATGCAGTTGAGACGGACGCTACATTCATCGTGTTTACCTGCGGCAGACAGGAGAGAATCGGCATTCGTCACCGTCAAAGTCAGACTCTGTATCTTTCCGACCCGATTGATCCAGTCCAAATGAAGGAACCTGGTTATCGCCAGATGCACCTTGGCCTCACTATCGCTGCCATAAAGGATCGATTGGCTATGTTGGTTCAAACGGAAGAGGTCAATCAACGACCTTCAAAGCGTAAAGATATTGCACAGAGTTTCGTTGCTTACAACAGCATGAAAGACAGAGCGACAAGAAGAAAGCGGAGGAAATTAAATCCTGAGCTGGATTCGATCTCTCTGGAAATAGATAAAAAGGCATGTTTTGTCATGGACCATACCACGCACATTTGAACTCGCATAAATCTTATAGACATTCGACGAAGAATTAGCCAAGAGGGAGCTGGTTCTTTTTTATCTAAATTTTGGGGGCTGGACCTCACCAGCACCCTCTTCATTTCAACGTATGGAGCCTTCGTGCACATCACGACCGTTCCAAAGCCAACCATACCGTTTTAAACGCAAAGCGTCGTACCGCCCAGAAGACTATATCTCGGTGGTTACACATGAAGACGCCATTGGGAGTGGGGCGATGGGTATGGTATACAGAGTCACCGTCGAAATTGAAATGGAGGATGGATCAAAACATCAGCGCACTCTTATTCTCAAACTCGCCATTGGTCCTAAAAAAGATCAAATTATCCGAGAATACGAAATGTATAAACGGTTGGCTGAAGCAGATGTCATGTACGGAATTGTTAGCGTCCATGGCTTGTTTCACGATATGGAAACCGATGCAATGATCATGATTATGGATGATGCAGGGAAGTCACTTAGAACACGCGCAATCGAGCAAAACCTCGAAATTCACTATAATCTGGATACCTCTGTCCAGACGACAGAGGAAGAACGGTGGGTATTCCTACACCCAAGTATGCATTCGTTATTAACTTTTGAACTTCTAGGGATGCCTTTATCAAGGCTTTGGAAGGCATCCATAGCGCGCGCGTAATTCACCAAGACCTTAGGATCGACAACTTGATGATTAACGATGCTGGTGATGTTTTCATAATCGATTTTGACAACGCTGAATACGACACCTTCCAACGTACATCTATTTTCGAGGAAGATCTGGGAGAACTATTGACAGTAATTGGGTGGCTAGACAGTGACGACGAGGACGGCGATGGTAAAGATGAAGATGGAGGTGAAGAGGATGGTGACCAAGCGTAATGCGTTGGTTTTTTAGGCTTGATGTATCCTTCTGCCGGACTCAGTACTCATTGGATGCCAATGTCAGCGCCGATGATTAAACTTATTTTACCATCATTAACTGAGGAATAAAAAATGGAGCCAGGGCCTACAAAGCAGCTTTAAGTATAACCTATTTCCATTGTTTGTCATTGTTCCAAGTCCTCAAAACTCTGGTAAGGATAGATTATTGTGAATGTATTCAGGCTGGACACAATTTAAGCAAATTCTAAGTGTCATCATGATTAAATTGTGGATACATATACTGCCGGACTACGTATGATTTGATGCCGACAGTCGTCAGCCAATTTAAATCCAAAACTTGTCAAATAATTTCAACTCATCTTCCTTCGCTCTGCCAAAAATTGTGGCTTCGTCTTCCTCGTTGTTGTTGAAGGAGCCTGATTGAGGCTTATAGCTAACGATAGATACACGAGCGGTCCCATCTTCGACCTTGGAGATCAAAAAATGTCCCGATTTCGGGTTTCCGTGAAGAAGTCGTTGTTCGTGTAATGCGTTGATTGCTTCAACATAACAGTTTCTTGTTTCCACATTTGCCATAAGCATAATATATTTGAATGAGTGTAATTCAAAAAGACAGACGTACCGGTGCTTTTTTGCAAATGTGAACATCCTCTTATGCCGGAGGTCGTCGTACGAAACGCCAGCGTCATTCATTAACATCATGCGTACGTTCGAATTGGGAACCTCTAATATTCCAAAGACTTTGACCCCAAAGCTGGTGGTTTCGACTCGACGATGGATTTGGAGCTCGTACTTCAACGTTTTGTACTCATATTTGTTCTGAGTCACCTTTACAACAAATTTGTTGGAAAAGCTGGCACTTCCATTCCTAACGACAACAGGATAAACCTTGTCGGTTATTTTATCGCCAAGTTCCAAGATCCACTTCGACTCTAACTGAGATGGCGGCGTCGACTTGTGATCTCTCAACATGCATTTGTCGTACGGATCCTCCATGGATGCTTTGCCAGAAAGAATCTTTGGAAGAAGCACGTTGAATACAACTTTGTTTTCAAAATCATAAACAACATCCTGGAAAACAGTAGATATGTAAATCGATAGGCATTAAACTATTATCTGTTTGCTTACCTCCAATGTCAGCTGAGCTTCCGCTGCCTGCGACAGCCCTGCTGCTGCTGGATGAACCGGCGGGTAAGGATCAAAGTCAATTTGGAGGTGATATGATGGAGGGAAAATGGGGTCAGGTGTTGTTTCTAGTGCCTCCAGCTGATGCGACCGATCGCGAGCATCATAAAACGCCAAACCATGCAAGCTGATTTGCGTCTTCCTGTAAAGGAGGTCGTCAACCTTAAATACATCCGACATGAATAGAGTATTTCTGGCTCTGTTGCGGATGAAGATGATTTCGTAGTTTCCCGCGTTGAGAATGAGAATTGTAGCGTCAAACTTCACCATCGCTGACCAAATCTAATAAAATGTTTCCAGAACAGCTCAATTCATCGAACCCTTTAGATTGATGAATTAAACGAACCTGTATAATCATATCTCGCGGCTTCGGAGGTCTTTTGTCATACTGTTCCTTTTTTTTCTTTTTGGAAATTTTTTTCGAGGACGTTATCGGTTTAAATGTCTTTGATGCTCGTTTCTTCCTGTTGGTTTGAATGACGGTCTTTTTTTTGGCGGTAGCTTTGGATGAAGTCATGGCAATGGAAATATTCTCTACTGGAGTAGACTCTGGCCCGAAGGGATTCGTCCAAGTGGGATTATGATCGACTACATCATCTGCGTCCGGGTATGGGTTTGTATCTGGCTCTGTATCCATATCGTCGTACGTAGTTGGACGATGATATCTGGTGCCACTACCACCCGCATTATGGCCATCAGAACTATCATCCATGTCTGAACCAGACGAGTCTGACTCCTCGTCTGACTCCTGGTCTTCATTTACTGGGTCTGGAACATAAACAGACTCATATATCTCGTTGATGATTTTGACGTCCCGAGAGTCAAACCCAACCTTACGACCTGTGGAAGTGCGACGCCCATCTCGATCATGCCTGCTATCCTTGCAGTGCTCTTTCCTTTCTCTGCTACACGTCGGCCATTTAAAATCCCCTGCCAGTTTGGAAAACTTGTCCAACGTTTGCCTGGAACCCGCGTAGAGGCTTTTGAACTCCCAGAGCATCATGTGATGCAAGTTGTGCTTTGTGATTAATTGAATATCTTTTTGGTCGTTCGCACAAAGGGATTTGAGAGCTTCAGCCTGTTCATCCTCAAGTTGACGCGAAATGCACAAGAAACCGTCTGGAGTGGCAAATTTTTTTCCAGCGTGCCGCTCCCTTGGTGACAATTCAAACTCGAATATCTTTGTCCATTTAGAGGGCTTGAATATCAGGTTGGAAGAAAGCAAAGCCAATGGGGTTCCGAATTTAGAGCCGTATGACGCCGCCAGGGCGTTTTCGTTCTTAATGGACTTCTCCTGGGAGGTTTGGTCTGATGCCAATTTCCCATTGTCAAGATCGCCTGTATTGTTTATAGGGAAGTCGTCTTTGGTTGACGTGAAAAGTAAATGTGTAGAAATCCAGTCGTCGCATACAGAAGACACCTTTTCAGGAAGATCTTTCACTGGAATAATTCTGCGCAATTGTAGCTCGGGGTGAAGATGTAGATCAAAAAAGCTAGCCTTTCGCGATGCTGTTGAGCGTGATGCATTTTTCGAGGCTTTAAATGGCGTCTGGGGGGATTTGAGAAAGCGATCCAACCGCTCTCGGGGTGGGACATAGAAATCGGACGATATAGGTTGGGAGTTTGAGTGTTCTTCTTCTTTCACATCATCCGCACCATCGCTGATGTTACGATTTTGCTGCTCCTTAAGAAGTTCGACTGATTTGGCGGAAGTGACCTGAGATTGTTTATGATCCATGATGCCGATGAAACTTTGGAGAGCCTGATGTAACACAAAGCCCAAGCGGGGAGTGAGGCTTGAGGAGACCTTGACTAACTTATATATATACGATGTGAATCGGATTGTCATTGGCATTCGTGAGATAGATCATTATCCATTACAAATTCTCCGTTTAGAATAGATAAGTCGATTCTCCGGGGCAGAAATTACCAGTCGTACACACGGCAGGCACGAGGCGTGTGTACTCGGTTGCTCTCTCTTTGCAGTTTTGCGTCAGTGTCGTATATACAAAATGAATTTGAAGATCTTCAAACATTTCACACGGGAGAGATGAGGTAGAAATGGACAAACATCAATGTTCCCTAAGTCAGAACGAGCTTTTGGGGAGTGCCGGGGTCCGGAAGCGCCCACCACTAGCTGATATGTTGATATATCATTTATCTCTTATCATAGGAAATTCGTGATATATCTAGTCATGATATATCACCCACCTGTAGTTGCTAGGCTCGTGACCATCCTGTATATAAAGTATTCGATATACAGGATGGTGCAGGGAATCTGGGATGGTGTATCTGAGTTTTAATCCTCGATACGCGCGCCTCCCACGCCCCAATTTCCTTTGATGAGTAAAACCTCCCCTAAATCAGACTAGTACAAGAAAATCAGAACTGCTGCCTTGCGTCGCGACACGGCCGTCTTGTGTGCAACTTACGTCCATCGTCTGGTACCATAAGCACAGCACGTTGAGGGTTTTGTCAATGACAAGTTAAAAAAGTGTTTCTCATGCTTGCCTTGTTCAAAAAAAGACATTGATTGAGTGGTTATGCAAGCCCGTGGAATACAAAAAAAATGACGATAAGGGACACACATATCATTTGACGTTCGAGGGCGAGTACAAATCGTAGAACTTGCAGCAACACGACGATACAGAAACATTTAGCAAATATATGGTTGAAGTTGTGTCCTCAGGCTGCCGAATGAGCGCCTCTCATGGCCTGACACGTGATATCTTTAGGGCCGGTGTTTGTGCAGTTAAGGTAACACGGGCGTGGGACCGCGCGTATCAGGGATTCAAACTCAGATATACAGGTCTGTATAACGACTACTTCTTATACAGACCGGTCACAGGTCTATGTAGTTGCGCTTACATGCAATCATTCTTTAAGACTCAAATATCAAGTCCGTCCTATATAAAATTTGCTTGGCCCAGTTCTGCCCAGTTTTGGGAATGCTTGTTTTGGAAAAAGGCGGGATGGAGAGAGTAATAATGTGTCAGAGACTCAAATAAATATATGGAGAAGGTGCCTGAGATGGAATATGGATTTGGGAATCTGGCACTGAGTTGATTCCGTGAGGAATCAACTCGACGAATCTAAGAACTATATACGACGAGAATTCCGAAACTAACTAACTACGTAGTTAAACCAGTCATACAAACTTGTCAGCCAAGTAATCAGTCAAATCAGAAATACAAATCATCCAACACCTAACTAGAGTGACCGATAGTGTCCGTTATCTAATCTATACATGCAGTCACGAGAGTCTACACTAAACAAGGAAACCAGTAATCGAACGAGTCATCACAGTACCCCCTCGTTAGGACTGAGCGAGGTATCGTGAGGGAGGCTTGGTAATTCGACCAGTACGAGTATGTTGATGATGAGGAGGTTCGTATTCAGTCATCCATGGTTGAGTGATAGATTTATCATCGTTGCCTCGATAGAGGTGTTGACTTAAGTAATCGACTGAGGGTGGAGTTGGAATGTCGTTGAAACTTCGGGGTTGAGCATGAGGTAATGCCGAAAATTCGAAACGTGGGGGGTGAGGCTTGGAACGATTCCGACGATGGAATGATTCGAGTATGTCATAGTCGCGTCTTGAAATTTCCGAAAATGGAACCCATGAATTTTCCGAATCGGGAAGTTCATGCCAGGATAGTAGATAGTCGTATCTTCGACCGACGCGACGGGAATCTAAAACTTTCTTGACTTTTGTGGTAGGATCTTCCTCTAGTTCTAGATTCATAGAAGTTCCAGGTTGTTGAAATTCATTTTGAATATATGGTTCTAAGAGTGAAATATGAAAAACGGGGTGTAAGCGAGATAATGAACGAGGTAAATCAAGAAGATACGAAGAAGATCCTTTCTTGTCAAGGATCCTAAATGGTCCGATCTTCCTGTAATCCAATTTGTCCGATGGCCGCGTGGTCTTAATGTTCCGACGACGTAACCATACGAGGTCTCCAGCTTTGAACTCGGGTCCAGCGATATGACGACGATTATAGTACTGAGTAATGTAATCGTTAGAATGCTGTAGTTTGGCACGGAGCTCTTGATGTATGATATCAAGGTAGGAGGCGACATCGTTCGCCAGTGGATTGGTTGAGCGTTCAGTAATCTTGATATCGAAGTCCGGATGATAACCTAGGTTGGCAAAAAATGGTGTTTGCTGAGTGGAGGAGTTAATCGTATTATTAAACGAAAACTCAGCTGTAGCCAGATAGTCCACCCAATCATCTTGATTATATGAGCAGAACGAACGTAAGTAGACTTCTAAAGTTTGATTTGTTCTCTCAGTAAGTCCGTCCGTTTGGGGATGATATGCTGTTGACGGTCGCATCTTCGTTCCACAGAGCTTCATAAGGTTGGTGAGAAACGAGGAAATAAAAACTGATCCTCTATCGCAAACGATTGACTGTGGGAAGCCGTGATGACGAAAGATTCGATCCATGTATATGCGTGCGAGAGTGGGAGCGTCCATAGACTCGTTGACAGGGATAAAATGGGCGGCTCTTGTCATGCGATCACATATTACCCATATCGCGTCGTAGCCATGAGATAGCGGTAATTTTGTGATGAAATCCATGGATATTGATGACCAGGGTCGATGCGGGATATCGAGAGGCTGAAGTAATCCATAAGGTTTGTGCGGGAAGACTTTGTTTCGTGCACAATGATCACACGAAGACACGTAAGAACGTATGTAGCGTCGCATATTTGGCCAAGAGAAATCTCTTGCAACGAGATCATAGGTTCCTGCACGTCCTGGATGTCCTGAGATCACAGAATTGTGACGGAGATGTAGGATTTTAGGACGAAGAGGTTCTGGAACGTAAAGACGACCATTGTGAAATACTAAGTCATCAGTAGAGGAAAACGACTCATCGCATTGTGTACGGGCTTCACGCCACTGAAGATCGTGTCTGTATGCCTCTTTGAATTCTTGAAGCAATTCTGAATTGTCCAATGTGAACGTGGACAATGCAGATATGACGGGAGGGTCTACAGAAAGTTTGTCAGAAGGGAAAATTCGTTGAAGATGGTACTCAGTGAGTATTGGTTTTCGCTGAATTTTGAGGACGTCATCCCCCTCTTTAGGCGCGAAGTCTGGACGTCTGGAGGCAGCGTCGGCAGGGTTGTGCTTTCCCGGTTTATAATCTAATTGAAAATCATATTCCGAGAGTAACATTGACCACCTAGCCTGTCTGCGGTTTAGGGTTTTCGAGGTCATGAAATATTCGAGGTTTTTGTGGTCGCACAGGACGGAAATTGGGTGAGGAGATCCGACAAGCCATGAGCGCATGTCGCGAAATGTGTCGACAATGGCGAGCAATTCTTTGTCGTAAATTTCGTAGTTGATCTCGGCCGGTGATAATTTCCTAGAGTGATACGCGACGGGTTGTAAGATATTAGACTCATTAGGTTGTAGAAGTATGGAAGAAATGGCGTAGTCTGATGCATCCGTGACCACTGTTGAAGGCTTCGTGGAATCGAAGTGCTGAAGCACAGGCGCGGTAGTGAAAGCCAATTTTAGCCGTTCGAAAGAAGCTTTTGCGGCTTCTGTAAGGCCAGTGAAAGAAGTCTTCGCTGTTTTGGTTGTCAAGGATGTCAGCGACAGCACAGTTTCAGAATAATGGTCAACAAATCTTCGATAAAAATTTGTGAAACCCAGGAATGACTGAATATCTTTGACTGTTTTCGGTTCGGGCCATTCAGTGATCGTCGAAAGCTTTTTAGGGTTCATTTGGACACCCTGAGATGAGATGATGAATCCGAGGTACTCGACTTGAGGCTTTTTAAATTCGCATTTCTTCGCATTTGCAAAGAGCTTGGCTTTGCGAAGTCGTTCGAGTACTTGACGGACAAGGTCGTCGTGATCTTGACCAGGTCTAGAATATATAAGTATGTCATCAATGTAAACCACACAGAATATATCGAGAATGTCTCTTAGCGTATCCTGGATGAATGCCTGAAATGTCGCAGGAGCATTCGTCAGACCAAATGGCATGACGGTGTACTCGAATAAGCCTAGATGTGTACGAAAGGCGGTCTTCCATTCGTCTCCTTCTTTGACGCGAATGAGATTGAAGGCGTTTTTGAGATCGATAACGGTGAACTTATCGCAACCTGCAACGCGGTCAATTAAATCGCTAGTGAGAGGTAAAGGGTACCGGTTTTTCTTGGTTATCGCGTTTAAACCGCGATAATCAACACATAGACGCAATTCGCCAGTCTTTTTCTTGACAAATAGAATAGGCGAGGAAGCTGATGAAGAGGAACGTCGGATATAGCCTTTATCAAGTTGTTCTTCGATGTATTCGGCTAAGACTTTGCGTTCGTCTGGAGTAAGAGAGTAAATAGGGCCGAATGGAGGTTCTTTTCCATCCTCGATTTCGATATTGATATCAAATGGACGATGTTCGGGCATTTTGAGAACCTCCACCGGTGAAAAGACATCGAGGAATTTGTGGTATGCTTCCGGGACGGTTTTCCTGAGTACCTCGTCAGGATCAGGTACGTCGTCGATTGGAATGGGTATGGGTTCCTCAGAGGGTGTTTCTGAAGGCAGTGTATCAGCATCACTTGTCAATGCATTGATACGCACCTTGAGTTCTTCGTTAGTTGTGTACCAGACACAATTCACAGCTGCACTCTTAGCGTATTTGCGAAATCGTTGGGGAGACAAAGATTTGATGTCGACGGGCTTGTTAGGCGGACCGAAGACTGGAGTGGGAGTTTCAAGAGGGGTGCACCAAATAGCAAGGAGTTCCGCACGACTAGGGCCGCTTGGAGTGACAGGACGGATGACAGATGGCATCATTCTAAAATTAGAAAAGATGCCGGGAACAAACTTCTCTCGACTTGGGACCGGTGTAGGAGTTGGGTCAGGTAGAGATTGAACAAGAGGCTTCTTGTTGACCAGACGAAGGCCTAATCCAACAGAAGATACAGAGAGATGAGAAGAGGTGACCGATGGACTTGCAAGACTATAGCCTTTGCCAAAGGCCGAAACAGGAAAATGATGATTGGCGCCGCAACATGACAAAGCCAATTTGCCGCGGATCCAATCTATATCAGGATTATGCTCACGAAGCCAATCAAGGCCAAGAAGTACTGGATATGGCATAGAAACAATGCCTAATTTGATAACCTCTGAATGTGTCCGAACTTTGAGTGACGTAATGACGTCGTGAGTGAGAAGTCCAGAAGACAAAGGCCTGTCGTCGATAGTATAGATGGGGACAGGTTTAGGTTTGATGGTCTTGGGTAATGAATGTCGTTTAACGAAAGTGTCGGAAATGTGAGATAGAGTCGCGCCACAGTCGACGAATGCATAAGTCTTGATTGGTGTTCGATTTGGAAAAGAGATCGTGATTGGAATAAAGAAATGAGCTCTATTCATTGGATCTAAACGAACATGATGATGAAATAAAAACTTTGGAGCACTAGAGACTGATATCCATTCGCCGTTCTTGGTTCTGACGAATGGAGGGGCGCGACAGGAAGAACTAGGTTCAGTTCCATCTGTCGCCGAAGGAGGAGGAACTACTTCTTCTCCGGCTGGGCTTTTGGGTAATCCCCGTACTTGGCTTGACGAACTCGACAGGTGTTAACTTTGTGATCGGCGCTACCACAATAAAGGCATAGGTTGCCGTCAATACGGCGCTTCCGTTCTTGTGGATTGAGTTTGCCGGTAGTTTTGAGAGTAGAAGTCGAAACCGCGTCGACGTCCATTGGTACGACGTCTGGATTTAAGGCGACAGTGGAAGGAGTGGGGGGAGTGACACGAGCAGGTTTAGGAGGAGGGGCCTTCTTCTCTTCACGACGACGTTCCATGTCGCGTTGATGAAGGTTAGAGTCAATCTGGATGACTATATATTCCCAGTCGGCAAGCGTCGTTGGACGATCTACGATGCCGACGAGGTGATCCTTGATGGCTGGTTTCAAACCCTTCATGAACCTATTTATTTTAGTCTGCTCTGTCATATCGAGATGAGATGATAACTCAAGGAATCGAGTTAAGTAATCGTGTGCGGATTTTGTTTGAACAAGGGCATCTAACTTTTGATCGGCGGTAAGCGTGAGTCTAGGATCTGCAAATTTCTCCTTAAACGCGCGAATAAAACCGTCCCAATCATGAAGTAAGGGAGAATTGATATTTTCGAGATGTGCAAACCACTCCAGTGGGATCCCGGCCTTGAGGTACATGCCAGCATATAAAACCTTTTTGTGATCAGTCGGGAAATCCTGTGAGTTGAACTCCTGGATGCGACGAAGGTCGTTAATAAATGGCGTGACTTCGTCCATCTTGCCACTAAACATAATCGGCTCGCGTATTTTAACGTGCCCTCCCGATGGTCTTGGAGTAGACGCGTGAACAGGTGGGGGAGCGGCTAATGCGTGATTTTGCATATTGAGAAACCGAGTGAAAGCTCCCTCGAGGTTGACTTGTTGAGTCGTAAGAGCCTCGAGCATGCGAGTGAAGTCGGTAACGTATTGTGGCTGACTAGGAGTTGGGTCCTCTGGATTGATAGGAGTAGTTTGTTCGGACATGATGAATTCGCACAGAGGATTTGCGACGGAATCAAACTTGTCAGAGACTCAAATAAATATATGGAGAAGGTGCCTGAGATGGAATATGGATTTGGGAATCTGGCACTGAGTTGATTCCGTGAGGAATCAACTCGACGAATCTAAGAACTATATACGACGAGAATTCCGAAACTAACTAACTACGTAGTTAAACCAGTCATACAAACTTGTCAGCCAAGTAATCAGTCAAATCAGAAATACAAATCATCCAACACCTAACTAGAGTGACCGATAGTGTCCGTTATCTAATCTATACATGCAGTCACGAGAGTCTACACTAAACAAGGAAACCAGTAATCGAACGAGTCATCACATAATGCTGCCATTCATATCATGATTTCACGTTCATGCTGCATGTGAATTCAATGCAGATTCAGATCATCTATACTATTTACTACTGCTATCTTGCTGTCAAGATCATCCAGTTCTTCCAATTGACTTTTGGCCTCACCCCAAGCTAAGGACACATTTGATTTTAAACTTAAAGTCGTGGGAATACAATCGAGATGTCACGTGTATGTTCAGTTCCGTGGCACGGTAACCTCAAACGAACTTCACCCAGCTATTTCTGCTCTACATCTACAAAGAAATCCTCTTGCTCGATATATTAACCTGGCAAATTCTCCTACTCCGATAGTACTCTATCGACCTATACAAGGCCCTTCCGACCCACTTATTTAAAATCATGATTCGAAGTGACGATCCTTTCACACCTGTTCTCCGACAATTTTTGGAATCATGTTACGAGCCTTTTCCATCATATAGCTCCTATAATCCTGATCCCGAGAATCCTCTCATATTCCACGACAGACATATCGCTTCTGCTCTGCTGCTAAAAAACGTCAAGCATGCGCCTTGGATTACGACAGAGCTTTCCCATCTTTGCGAGGGCACCATCAAAAACTTCACTGCGGCAGGGCACAAACTTATTGAAAATCGCAATTACTGGGCAAAATTTCGCCAGCCTTTTGAGTATGTCAGCTATTGCTCTGACGTAGCAGAACGCCACTTTGTTAGCACCAGCAACCCCTGCAATGCTTATGCCTCAAAGTTGCTCTTCAGCCCGAATGATCCACTCTGGTTTAATTTGATTGATGCACGTCTAAGCGGATCCTACATAGCCCGTCGTTCCTTTTTCTGCTTTGGTGATACTGCCGTACTCGGATCCGGAGAGGAGGATACAGGCGACAGACAATTCAAAATTCCACCCGAAACTCGGTCGACGCTGGACAATCGCGCATTATCAAATCTCAACAAGCTCAGGGACATGGAAAATATTTTTAATTACGAATTTTTTGTTGCGACCAAAACTGCGGAGGCTTTACTAGACAGGATGAGTTGCTGGGGAGAATTCAAGTGGGAAATGCCTACAGTCACAGGCGCTCCTGTGTTGCCAGCCTCGCTCCCTCCGAAAGACTCGCCTTTTATTAAGTCTCTTTTTCCACTTCTAGGTGTGGAGCCCCTTCGTCCTTTGCCCAAACACATGGGAACTTCCTCTAGAAAGTCTGCCCACACCCGCAAGGTTGTAGCTCCACTGACAAATACTCGAAGAGCCGAGGCAAAATATAGGATCAATGTCCACCATTACATCCAAAAGGTAAGTTTACCGCAGCGATCATTACATTATTCTTATGTTTTGGCCAGGCGTGGATAAATGCAGTGCACACAGATGCAACGTTTATTGTTTTTTCCTGTGGCAGACAGGAGAGAATTGCCATTCGACATCGCCAAAGCCAGACTCTGTTTGTGTCGGATTTGATTGATCCCACAAAAATACCTGGTTATCGAAAGATACACCTTGGTCTTACAATCGCTGCCATTAAGGATCGATTAGAAAGATGGGATCCCACAGAAGTTAAAAACCGGCGTCCTTCAAAACGTAAAGAGCCTCCAGGGTATTCAAATATTTATAACAGTATGAAGGACAAGGCGACAAGAAGGAAACGAAGGCGATTAAATCCCGACCTGGGACTTACTTCTGTGGAAATGGATAAAAAGGTCTGCTGCGTTTTCTTACGAGTATCACATCTTGCCAATGGCAAATTTTTAGGCATTCGACGATGAGCTAGCCAAGCGGGACTTGGTGCTTTTCTATCTCAATTACTCCAACATGAGTTCACCAGCACCGTCTTCATTTCGACGTATGGAACCTTCGTGCGCATCGCGTCCCTTCCAAAACCATTCATACCATTTCAAACGCAAAGCGTCATATTCACCAGCAAAATATATCTTGGCGACTACATACCGGGATGGTATTGGGAGTGGAGCAGTAGGATTGGTATACAGAGTCACGGTCGAAATTGAAATAGAGGATGGGTCAAAACATCAGCGCACACTCATTCTCAAGCTTGCTATTGGCGACAAAAAGGATCAAATCATTCAAGAATACGAGATCTACAAACGGTTGGCCGAAGCTAATGCTACGTATGGCATTGTTGGCGTCCACGGCCTATTTCACGATATGGAAACTGACGCGTTGATGATGATCATGGACGATGGAGGGATGTCGCTGAGAACTCGCGCCATTGAAAAAAATTTAAAGATTCATTATGATTGGGATGATTCAGTTGAGACAACGGAGAAAGAACGGTACATACCTCTTCAACCCAGTATGCATTCATTTCTGACTCTTTTCTAGGGATGCCTTTATCAAGGCTTTAAAAGGCATCCACCATGCGCACGTAATCCATCAAGACATTAGGATTGACAACTTAATGATTAATGATGCTGGCGATGTTTTCATAATCGATTTCGATAATGGTAGTTATGACCCCCTCCATGAGTCATTCGAGTACGAAAGAGATATGGAAGAACTATTGACTGCAATTGGGTGGCTAGATAGCGACGACGACACAAGTGAATCGGATGAAGATGAAGATGAAGATGAAGATGGGGGAGAGGATCATGAGGACCGAACATAAATATGCATAAATGGTTGATTTCTAGCCCTTGCTTGGTAATGGATAAAACACTGGACGTCAACGCTAATGATTATTTTATTACTATATTAGAGCAAAGTTGGAGAAAAGTTGATATTTATCATGGAATCGAACTTCTCAGCACCTTAAATTCTAACTCGCTATATATAGTTACTATCATTAAATAACTGCTAATGTTTTTGTTACTTCAGTGCTAATATCGTCGCTAATCACATATAGTTTCTGAACACTCGGTTGCCATTTTAGACTGTCGACCAAAGACTGCGCAACTTTTTTGTGGCTATAAAATTCGAGCAACCATCGCAGATGCCGAGGCTTGCCACCGCAAACCACGTGTTAGTTCATTTCCGACTCGGTGTGGTGCCATGGGCCGTGAAGCTCTTCTGAACAAAAACTTCACCGTAAAATGTTGGCTGGTCTCGAGACCTCGATATAGCAATTTCTCTTGGCTTATGAATACCGTGTAACATTCTGTGTTTGTTGCTACAGTTCAACGTCATTGTTGCACACATTTGCACTGGAAACCATGATTCTAAACGGCGATTCTTTTGCTCCTACTCTCCGACAGTTTCTGGACACGGGTTACAAGTTTGAAAGAGGCTATCCAGATGATACCAATAATCCTGAACCCCAGAACCCTCTCCTCTTCTACAACAGACATGTTGCTTCTACTCTACTATTAAAAAATGTCAGGCGTGCCCCATGGATCCCGACGGATCTTTCCAAAATTTGCGAGGACGCAATTAGGGAGTTTACTATGGCGGGCCACACTTTCGTTGACAACCTCCACTACCGGGGGATTTTTCGCGAAGACTACATATATAACGGACGTTGCTCAGGCGTAGCGGACTATCACTTCGATCGTGTAAGTAAACCATGCAATGCTTATGCCTCAAAGTTACTTTTCACTCCGGAAGACCCAGCTTGGTTCTCCTTTATTGTGTCACGTAGAGACCGATCTACTCGAGCCCAGTATTCTTTTCGTTGCGCCGGTGACACTGCCATTATCAAACCGAAAAAGGAAGATCTGGGAAACAAAGAATATAATATTCCACCGGAAAGAAGGTCAACGCTGGATCATGGGGCCCTACAAAAGATCAACAAACTTAGGGACAAGAAAAGTATTTTTAATTACGAATTCTTTATCAAAGCTGAAGCTGGGGAGGCTCTGCTGCGGAAGATGAACTGTTGGGGGACATTCAAGTGGGACATGCCTACAGCCACAGGCGCTCCTGAGTTGCCTCTCTTGCCTCCGCACAGGGACTCTCCTATCATTCAGACCCTCTTTCCCTCTTTATACACGACGACCCCCCGCCCCTTGTCCACTCGCAAGGGCAGTCCGTCCACCAAGTCCGGCAGAATAAGACGAAAGCTTGTAGCTCCTCTGAGAAACGCTCAAAGGGACGAATCAAAATACAGGATTAATGCCCATCATTACATACAAAAGGTATTCTTGCCCCATTGTTATCGATTTGTTTTCTTATTCTCTGTATAGGGGTGGGCGAATGCAGTGGAGAGCGACGTCACATTCATCTTGTTCACCTGCGGCAAATTGGAGAGAATTGCGATTCGACACCGCCAGAGTCAGACTCTGTATCTATCAGATCTTATTGACCCCATGAGAACTCCTGGTTATCGACAGATACATCTTGGTCTCACAATCGCGGCCATAAAAGATCGATTAGCCATGCTAGACCAGGAAGAATTATCCAACCAACGTCCTTTGAAACGCAAAACACCTCCTCCTCAGAATCCCATTGTTTACAATAGTATGAAGGACAAGGCAACCAGAAGGAAACGAAGAAAGTTAGACCCAGAGCTAGAACTAACCTCAGAGGGAATGGATAAAAAGGCTGGTTTCTTCACCCACCGCACCTCGCATATTTGGGCTCATTTAAATATTCTAGACATTCAATGAGGAATTGGCCAAGCGGGACCTAGTGCTTTTTTATCTAAATTTCGGGAACTGGAGATCTCCAGCGCCGTCTACATTTTGGCGTATGGAACCTTCGTGCGCATTGCGACCGTTCCAAAACCATTCATACCGCTTTAAACGCAAAGCATCATACCCTCCAGAAGGCTATATCTCGGTGATCACACATGAAGACGACATTGGTAGTGGGGCGATGGGTATGGTATATAGAGTCGCCGTCGAAATTGAAATGAATGATGGATCTAAACATCAGCGCACACTCATTCTCAAGCTTGCCATTGGTCCCAAAAAGGATCAAATTATCCAGGAATACGAAATGTATAAACGGTTGGCTGAAGCTGATGTCACGTACGGGATCGTTGGCGTCCACGGTTTATTTCACGACATGGAAAGCGATGCAATGCTCCTCATCATGGAGGATGCAGGGAAGTCGCTTAGAACGCGCGCTACCGAGCATAATCTCAAGATTCATTATAGTTGGGATGACTCACTGGTTGAGGCGACAGAGGAAGAACGGTAGGCATCTTTCATCCAAGTATGCATTTCAGTTATTTACTCTTCGAACTTCTAGGGATGCCTTTGTCAAGGCTTTAAAAGGCATCCATAGTGCGCACGTACTTCACCAAGACCTTAGGATTGACAACTTGATGATCAACGATGCTGGTGATGTTTTCATAATCGATTTTGACAATGCTGAATACTACACCCTCCAACATCCAAGAAATTACAGGGAAGAGATGGGAGAACTATTGTCAGTAATTGGGTGGCTTGACAGTGACGACGAAGAAAGTGACGACGACAGTGAAGACGAGGATGAAGATGAAAATAAAAATGACGGAGAAGAAGATGGAGACGAAGGATGATTAATATTGGTTGGTTTGTAGCGTTGCTGGGTATACTCTACTCCTACTACATAGAATTCACTGGACGCCAATGCTGATGGCTGATTTTTCTAGGAAGTTTATCATTTATATCAATGGAACGGAAAAGCAGTCGCTTGCGCAGCTACTTAACGTCTAATTTACTGCAACTACTCATCCACTCATCTCATGCATCGCACTCTCTGAAAATTCTTTATGATGTGTTTAGTAAATTACTGCTTTTTAATAAATAAAAGATTCTCTTCTTTAAGTTACAGTGACAGAGAATACCAAACAAAAACTGAAAAACCCTATAAGTGTTGACGAGATTCAGTTCATAAAAAGCAGAGTATGTTTTACCAGGTACGATGTACAAGGGCTCGTGGGTTCACCACGCATCCAAGGGTATAGAGAAGAAAGTCCTGACTCCTGCAGCAGTAGCCAGTTTTGGTAACCTTCGCCGTGGCGCTGAAACTTCATCGTAATAACGGCAGAAAGCTGAAGTCCAAAGGCAAAAACAGAGGACATTTTCTGGGTCGCACTCCAACATTGACAACAATTTGGACTGTAGAACGTGGCGTGAAGGAAACTTGAACTTGGGGGAAACCGTGAAAGTATTGGTATGAATTATTTTTAAAAAATTTATGTGCGGCGAGGAACTCGGAGGCACACTGGCACATACAAAAGCGGTATTCAATCCTCCTATACTAGTATCGCTGGTACTCATGCTCATCGGAGGGGTGCAAACGAAGCAGCGATGACTGTATACCTATCCTAGTTATCTGAGTTATCAGTGGAATAACCATAAACTAAAACCCGACATCAAACTCTGCAACAGTGCACCTGAAGCATAAGCAAAAAAAAGGGAAAAACGTTAAGTGAACCAAAAACGAGAATGATGTTATTCCAAAAAATACAAATGTAAAATGTAAATAATTGCAGGTCGTAGTGTACAATGGACGACGAAAAAAGAAAAAAAAAACCTATGTGAAATGAGACTGAAATGCGAAATAGTGACCAGATTACTCCACCTGAACCCATTGTCCTGTATTTCACCGAAGCAAACGGGGCGAAGATCGGGGTCGTATGTGATTAAGCCAGGCTAGCGTAGCGTATGGTACCTTAGCAGGTGCCTCCGGACCCTTCTTACACCAGAAGGAACCCGGAAGGGCTTCCAAGCTCCGTAAAATCCAGAGCGCAGGATCCTAGATAGAATGGACGAAGGGCCAAGGATGTGTCGAGGCTGCCAAAACAAGGCATATGAGACAAATTCCGACGGAATATTCGTCGAGCGGACGATGGACAGGGATGCAAAGAGGCGGACCACTTGCAAGCAATCGTTGAGTGATAACTTTGAGACAGAAATCATCGTCACTTTCCGATCCTATTCATAAAGGAGGTTAATACACCCAAGGACACACAAACAATAATCCAAAATAACCACTCACAATAAAGACACGCGTCAAGTTTTATACGGAAGCTCACCTACATCCGCACCAAAAGCGATGGCCGCAAGGGCATCAGCGATCCACTCCTCGCCCGCCCGCCATTCTTCTTCAACGCTCCATTGACGAACAAGCTGCCCAGCTTCTGAAACCCGGCGATCAACATCCATCTCCTCCCATGCACCCTCATCATCCGCGTCAACAAAGCCCCCTGATAGGCCGTATAGGTGGTATCCGACGAGCTCAGAGAGCTCCGATTCGAGTGTGGTGCGGGTGCCCCCGAAGCGGGGGTACATGGTCATCATCCGGACAAAAGACGCAAACAAGGCAGGTGGTCGGGGCACTAGAATCTTGGAGCACCGTGAAGGTTGTATATGGATCGGTGACTGCTCAATCAAATCGGCGGGAGCAAGGGTGGAAAAGGACATGGGGTAGAGTGTAATATGCTGAACAGAGGAAATCCGAGTAGCCTTAGTGATTCTATGGAATCGGCCTTTGGCGTAGAAGTCGCCGTACGTTTTCATGAATAATTTGTTAGGGGGTGATAGAGGCAAGCCTGTGCGGGTAAGCAGATCCGAAGCTCGGTCTAGGTCGTCATCTGGCACGAGGAAGGAGTAATCCTACACAGACAAGATTCAGCTTGAGGTATCACAGAAGCATGGTTGTGTGCTCACAAGTACGAGTACCGGGACCCCCAGTCTCCGATACAAAAGGGACCGCCATTCTACGAGTTGGATCCCGAGGCTCTGTAGGGTGTCAAGAGCGATATCCACGATTTCAGCTGGGTGCTTGTCGAGGATGTTATCCTGTTTGACATCTTTGATAAGTCTGGTGCACGGCACTATATTTTGTCTGAGTGGGATGGTGGGAGGGCGCAACATGTTGCTACAGATATTGTGGTGGTGGTCGGGGTTTATGTTGAATTAGCTCACCGCCGTTAGACAATGACCAGCGTTATTTGGTTTTATTTGGTCCAAGTGGCCAATATAGCCCGAGATAGTGTGGCACAGCCACCATGGACATATGGCCATTATCTCAATCACCACCTCGAGCAGAGATCAGTCCACTGCCGCTGAATCTCTTTCTCAGTATCTCGAACAGCTCAATTGTCGCCATGCTTATATAGGAGGATTTGCATGGGCTCTACTTGGAAGCCGCAGGCCGACTGAGATCAGTATTTTTGATGACTACTTTACATTAAGCGCTCGGGGTTGAATTCTCTACACGATATAGATGTATTGGTCGAAACTGTGAATCTTGACATCAAGACCCTTCGTGAGAAACTCACAGAGCTCAATAGACAGTTCGCTTCCGCAGGAATAAAGCTGTTTTATGTCAAAGTGAGATCTGTTGGTCCGTCGCGTGTGACTCATACGGAGTGAGCTGTACAGGAACCAATTGGGGATTTGCGCGACGACGACCTAGTCAGGGCGAGCAAGGACAATGTATTGATCGAGACTTTGAAAGCCGGAACCATGGGATTGCCCATCGTTGCAGAGCCAGTGTACGTTGTCGAACACGAATCGGGTCGACGTACGTTTCCATTATGCTTGCATCGAATATAACTGCAATTTGAGGCCAGGCATCAATATCCTACATCCAGGCATTCTCATTTTGACGAAGATGAAACGATGGTCTCACTATCACGACTCGGACCGACCAAAAACTGTAATAAAGAACAAATCAGACCAGGCTGACATCGAATTTATGCTCAACTGGCTTGCCGCAAGTGAGATGTTTATCGACTTTGAGCAGTATCAAGGCAAATCGAGGAGCGACCTGTTAGGAATTGTGCGTGTATACAGGAACAAATTCATTTCAAACACGGACTTGATGGACACGTTGAAAATGGTGATGAGGCCAGAAGACTGGGATGAACTATGCGACGAAGAGGTGGCCATAGAAACATCGAACAGCACTGTTCACCTAAACGAATAGCTTACAGGTCACTAATCACTCCTCAATGTAAAACATGTCGCACGACAGATTTGTCTCGTAGCAAATTGAATTGATTTGAGAATGTGTGATGAACGACTCGACAACCCCAGCGCGCTGTACATATGACACTGAGATTGCAATGCACTTTTTGGCTTGATATGCATCATGTAGATGCGCGGTATGACCCATTCCAATCGCTGAGCAACAGAAAGACGAGAGCGGATATTTAACTCGTCCAATTGCTTCCGAGTACCAGCGAGTGATGCGAAACGACGCGCACTTCCATTCGAGGCGTTTACTCTGAAGAAAAAAAGATGAACAGAACGTCCAGCTAGCATGTGAAACAGACACATACTGGAGCGGGCTCTCATCTTTCTGCGTTTACGCCTGAGCCTGCGCGATCTCTTTTTCTTCCACTTCTCTCTCATGATCTACACAATAATGCAAGATGAGCAAAGCACAGAAAGAAAATATAAAAACCGAGGGACTGACTGATTATGATATGTGGGAGAGCTTGGAGTCGTGTGGACCGCATCCTGTCGCAAGAGGGGTCCAAGCTACTATACAGTTCTGACGTAAGCATTTCCACGGTCTCGGCAGTCACCTGCCCAGACTCTGCCGCTCCCTCGACTTATTTATCAGTGACACCATGGTCAAGAAGCGCCCAGGGACATCTCGCAAGGTCCCAGCCGCTCTCCACCATGAATTGTCAGAGTATGCCTCACTGCTACGAGCCCTGCGCGTCAGGGACATGATGGATCTCACAAAGCACATTCTAAAGCCTAACCCTTTTCTAACCGACGCCGAAACGAACCCGTCTGGTTCGCCTGCCTGTCTGTATCTTCCCGGTTACCCTTTCTCTAACGCGTCAAGTTAGGTGCTTCTCATGCTGGGCCGAGCGACTTGAACCACCCTTTCAATGCGCAGACACAACCGAAAAGCGCCAAGGCAAAGGGAAAGCAAAAGGCGGAGTCTTCGCCTGACAAACCTAAGCAGATCCGTCGGGACCACTGGACCCGTTGGCCGCTCCTGCTGGAAGACGTTCCACCACCGGAATGGAATCTGTCAGACGAAGTTGCTGTCATAGCTTCCCAGGTCCTGAAAGCTCGTCCACCACTCGCCTTTCCCTGCCCAATCTCTAGTTCTGACGTCGACGATCTAATGGCCGAAGAGGACGAGGACGATCGGGTAGTCAAGGTCAGGGAGATGGACGTGGACTCTGACGACCCAGACCCCCCATTCTACATCCCCTACCTTACCTCGATCATGGCCAAGTTCCTGTCCACCATCTTCCGCATCCTCGCCTCTCACACACCTCGTCGGCCAGCCAGCATGCAGAACCGGATCGAACCTCTTGGCTGGCGCTCCGTTATCGACGTCGTGGTCTCCTGTGGCATACCCGAGTTCGCTAACCCAAAGTATGTATGTATCTCTCCGTTACTCGTAACTAGCTAGTGATCCATGTGTCCGTAGGGTAGTCGAAAATGTCATTAAACGAATAGAACGACTCGTCGGACCTTCGATTTTACCTATTGAAGGCAGAAAGGCCACAAGTTTCCGTGGTATGTCCTTTATAGTGCCTCTTTCTTCCACTGTCCGCATGCCAATGTCCACCATATAGCTGTCGAGAGAATGAAGGGCAAGGACGCACAATCAGAAGCTTTCGACCAACTATTCGCTCGGGAAGCGGCCATGTATTGGGCACCTCTCGAACTGCTTCCAGAATCAGAGAGAAATTCTGGTCCTGATCCATTACCTGTCAAGAAAAGGAAAAGCAAAAGAGAGAAACAAGAAGGTAAACCTTCCTCTTCTCTCTCTGTGGCGGATCGTTGACATGCTTCGTATCAAATTACAGAGGCTGGATATAGGGCTAGGAAACATTGGACTCCCAAGGACAAAGAACAAGGACAATCTAAATCTAAACCCAAACCCAAACCCAAACCAAAGTCCACTGCCAAAACTTCCAAGAAAAAGGCAACACCGACTCCATCAGTCGACGTCGAATCACCAAGCGCTTCAGATTCCGATACTGAGGTGCTCAAGACACCCGAACAACCACAGCCAGTTCGACGGAGCACTCGGGCAAAGAACAACGTCAGCTACCGCGAAATACCACCCGACGATATACCTCTCATATAACAACAACAACTATCTTGCCACACGAACTTCTATCCTCAAACACTGGAACTCTTGCATCTTTCATTTGTAACAATATCTTCATCTTGCTCTGGTGCGAGGATCATCTAGTTTTTTTTTATATATTTGTACATTTTATTTCTTGTAGCCTTAATTTTTTCGTTCTTCACGGCATATGTTACATGCTATCATATGGAATCCTGGTATCATTTCTTGTATCTCCTAACACCCGAGCTTATCGATGTCCTATAATCACAAATTCCGGCAGAAATTGCTATAAATCATAAAAATATATAACCGACTCCTTCAATTCCCTTCACTTGGCCAATCCAGCGTAGAACGTTTCCTCGAACTCTGCGACGACCTTGAACACCTCGTGATCTCCTGTTGGTATAAGTTGGGTACCGAACACTGCTGCGACTCCAGTCGCTGGGTCCATGAAATGGAACGTATGCGCCCAGCCCCACCCTATCAAAAACAAAAAAAACAAGGGTTAAGATGTCAACCTCGACGACGGTGAAAATGTGATCTGATTGTATACGCACAGAACGCGGTCCCCTTCTTTCTTCGCCCTGGCCAGTCGGTTTCACATAGACCCATCGCGGTGCCCCATTGTATCTTGGAGTCCTTCGGCATGTTGGTATCCATGGACATGAATCTTGATACCATTGCCGACCCTTCTTCGTTGAGCGCGGGTTCAAAGATCCCTCGCATACTTTCTTGGCTAACAATCGGGGATTTCGCCTTGCCGGCTAGTACACATCCCTGTTAGCACACACCATGGCAGACCTACTACAACACGACACTGTCGTACCTTTAATCTGAAGCAGATGGCGCAGAAGGATGAGATAGTCTTTCATCGACATGTACAATCCACCGCCGCCAAAGTGAAGCGCGACTGTAAAAAACGAACTCGTAAATAAATCACATCCTCACAGACGCGCAGAACGGGGGAGAAAGCACACTTCTTTCTGGATCCTGTTCAGGAAGCGGGACCTGATTCGCCCAAGCTTCGAGTTTGCCGTCGCGTCGGTACGCTAGGTCGACCATCTTCTTCCTCACGTCAGGTGTCGGATAAAATGTACCGCTGATGCTCAGTGGCTTGAGTATATTTTCTGCTCTAAAGTTGGGAATGAGTGTTTGTAAAAGTTCTTTTCAAGAAATGAATTTGTTACTTAAACGCACAGGTATGTTTCCAAACTCTGCCCAGTGACAATCTCGACCACGAAACCCAAGATATCCGAGCTCCATCCATAGGCAACTGATGACTTCAGCAAGGTAGTATGAAAGACAATGTAAACAATGACCCACAACTTGTCCCAGGCTCAAAGAGAAGAGGGATTCCAGGCAGACCGCACTGTATGCATAAAATGTCAGAGTATTCCCCAATGCCAACGTATCTATGGTTGAGCTCTGACCTTGAGCACGGACACGAAATGTGATACTGGATTTTTCTTATCATGCGCCGCCGCGTAGCCATCTGGCTGCTTGTCAGGCTTGTACCCCTTGAATGGATAAAACAGTCCACTGGTAAAGTTCAGTATATGCTTCAGGCGCATAACAGTCTTCGTCGGCTTATATGTCCACACATCCGCCATCTGGTCATCAAGAATAACAAGGTCGCTGAATTCTGGAATGTAATCAGAGATAGGACTCTCGAACGTGATCTTCCCCTGCTCTACCAGCTGCAACGCCGCAAGCTAAAATAGATCGCACCAGAACGCGTCAATGACAGGTTTAGGGCGCTTCGATGAGTGTGCCACCCCCAAGATGGCAATCACAGAAGTGGCAGAAAGAGCGCGCGTACGTACATGGACGAGCAGTTTGGTCTGACTGCAGATCATGAACACGCTATCTTCATTGATCTTCCCGCTCTCCGGCCTCCCTACGGCGTTGTATCCCCCCGAAGTAAAGTAGATCTCCTCATCGACGGAGGTGGCACCGAAAACAAAGCCGGGGATCTTTGCTTCCCCCACCACTCTGGCCTAGGACAAATTGGGGTTTTTACCCAAGTGAGCAAAGATAACGAATCGAAGCTAAAAGTCACACGGGCGTACCGTCAAGCTATCAAGTGCTTTTCTTCCGGACTGCGTCAGGGCGGCCATGGTCCCAATATGCTGCAGAACTGTGCGTCGGGGCAGCAGCGAACGTCTTGGGGGATTGAGAGATGATAAATGCCTACACGATTCTGTCTTGATATCATATTGTGAGAACTTATATGGCAATTCCAAGGCGAATCCAAGGCCCGTCTTGAGCCCATTGGATCGGCTGCCGCGATCACGCTCGCCTTCAGGGGCTTACCGCAGTGACCCCACCACCGCCGCCATGAGCGTGGCAGAATAGCTGGCACTTGAGTGGATGGTCATCATACGGATATTGCCTACGCACTCCGGATATCACGCCAGTATCACGCCTAAAATATCGTCAACCAACCGTTCTCATCAATGACCAGACAGACCCACAAGCAACTGCACCACGGTGAATATGTTCTAATAATAACCCTGTTGATCGAGTGATCCCTCAAAAGCTGAAGGACTTGTAAGAGTACATTAAGTGGATCGTTGGCGCTTACATGAATCAATCAGAAGCCCACCGGTAGAAAATCAGTCTTAATTATATCTGGATTTTCATTTAGAAGCAAATCATTCGATGTGGGTCAACTTATGATGTATTAAGGCATTTTCCCTAATCTCTTTTAGCCTACTAGATCCAGTATCCCCCGAATCTGAAAGCACTCTATTCTTGAAGTTCTGAATATAGTGTTTCTTCCAGTTGAGCCCACGCCTTGAACACATTTTGATCAAGGGTAGGGATAACTTGAATTCCGAGGACAGCAGCCACATTTGTTGTTGGATCAATGAAAAACATTGTATGCGCCCAGCCCCACCCTTCACAGGAAATTAATTAAACGTCAGTTATCCCAAACCAGGGGATCCAACCTAGTTACTTACAAGATGCCGACCCTTTCTTTCGTCGCCCAGGCCAATCCTCTGTATGAACCGACAAAGCAGTACTCCATTGCGCTCCTTTCGACGTTACAGTCGAATCAAGGCCTTGCAAAAATCCTAGAGCCTGTGCTCCTGCCTCAGTAAGCGCCGGGTCAAAGATCGTGTCCAAAGTTGCCTTCCCGATGATGGGATTTGAAGCTTTTCCGGCTGATAGTTCAGAGTCAGTGACATATGAATCTCAAAACGTTTTATACCACTTGCCTCGGATCTGCAGCAAATGACGAAGAAGACCTAGATAGTCTTTTACAGAAGCGTATAAGCCTACTCCTCCCAAATGCACGGCCACTATCATAATTTGAGAAGTAAAATCGTGAGCGCTGTCCGGCGCGGTTGAGTCACAACTTCTTTTTACCTTTGGACGGATCTTGTTCAATGAGCTTGGTTTGCCCTGACCAGGGCTCTAACGTATCGCCGCGTCTATAGGACAGGTCCACAAGTTTTGATTTGATATCTGGAGTAAGGTAAAACGAAGCTTTCATTCCCAAAGGCTTGAAGATGTTCTGCTGGCTAATTAAAGGGTCAGTTGCCACGGCGCATAGTGGGGTAACGTTAGGGCTTACAAGTATTCTTCCAAGGTTTGTCCAGTAACCTTCTCTACCACAAAACCAACAATATCAGAGCTGTATCCGTACGCGACTAGAAGTCAAGTTTATGCCGTGGTTAATTAACAGCTTACACTGAAATATCAATTTCACTTACAACTTGTTCCGGGCTCAAAGAGAATAGGAATGCCAGGTAGACCTCCCTGTATTCCCATTTATTAATTTACATCGTTGATTTGACGAGTTCCTTACGCACCTTCAATTCAGATAGGAAATGCCCAATCGGATCAGTCTTGTCGTGTGACGCAGCATACGCGCCACCTTGCTCATCAAGCTTGAAACCCTTCATAGAGTAGAACAAGCCACTCGAAAAATTCAAAATGTGTTTAATTAGCATCACATTTTTTGCAGGCTTGTAGGTCCAGACGTCAGCAAATTGATCATCGATGATCAGTAAATTTGCAAAATCAGGGAGGTAATCGGAGACTGGGGTGTCATACGACACTTTCCCCTGATCTATAAGCTGAAGTAGAGCAAGCTATCCAATACCTTCACCATCAGCATGATTAGCTTTCAAGGGCGGAGATTGGACATACATGAGTAATCATCTTGGTCTGGCTGCAGATCCAGAATATACTCTCATCATCGATCTTTCCGCTCTCCGGTTTGTCGAGGACATTGTAACCAGTTGCTTTAGAATATATCTCCTCATCAATGGTGGTAGCAGCGAACAGGAAACCCGGGAGATTCTTCTCCGCAGCAATCTTGTCCTATGTGAGTATTGAATGTAAGTACTAATGTGTCCTGATCGTCCTTTACAGAAGGCTACACACTCACCACAACGCGGTCAAGTGCTTCCTTACCGGAACTTTTCAAAACAGGCATCTGAGAATATGTAATGGGGGAGGTAATTGAGGGCCAGAATGTACTGCACAGGTATTTATATGTAGGAATAAGCGATCATCATGCTTAGCTCCATCCAAAGCGCACCTCAAAAACAGCCGTATCTGGTCGTCCCCACTTCCAATAGCAGCCGTAACACCCGAATCCCCCGACAACGTTACTAGAAGTGGCCAAATTTGCAATTATTTACCATAAGCGGTTTGCTAGGTAATGCATTGAGTAGTGATTACCAAAGGCCAAAATCCAAAGCTTAGCTATCAGGGCGTCAAAATACTGACAGAGTACCCCAAAGAGGCACATTCGGGATCAATAAACTACATGTTTCGATTCTACTATATAGTAGTCTTGACACACGAGTCAGTTTGGATATCAAACTTTCCAACTAGATGACAAGAGTTACGTGCATTTCTGACTTTTGCTTACGCCTTATATCCCCTGTAGTTACACATCTAACAAACACTTTAATTGGACAATACCTCGAAGCCGCCTCTGTTCCTTATGGCCAATCCACCGTTCCACTACAAACAGGCTGAAACTTACGCTTCAGAGGACAATCCTGCATATAATGCCTCCTCAAGCTCTGCTACCACTTCAAAAATCTCCCGATCTCCAGCTGGCATAATTTGTGCTCCAAAAACGGTGGCAATTCCAGACGCCGGGTCTATCAAGAAAAGGGTATGCGCCCATCCTATCCCTGGAGAGGATATGAGAGCAGTGAGTTGCATATACTACGCAAAGAAAATCAATCACGCTTACAAAATCCTGAGCCCTTCTTCCGCCTACCCGGTAAATCCGAACCGGACAGAGCAAATCCTCCTACGCTCCATTGTGTATGAGTTGCAGGGGTGAAAGGATCCATGGTTAAAAATCGATCTAGGGATTTAGAGCCTTGTTCATTAAGAACCGGTTCAAAGAGCTGCTCTACAGTTTTAGATGTAAGAATTGGATTGGTCGCGGCCCCGGCTATAAATATACATAGTTAGATACAACATCCAAAAAGATCAAAACGCTGGTAGTGTACCCTTTATAGCCAGGATATGGCGCAATAGGGTAAGTACGTCTCTTAACGAGCCGTATAATCCAGCACCTCCAAGATGGCATGCCACTAAATGGGTTTGTTAGCGAATTAGTTGTATTCGACAGCAAGAGAAGAGAAGATCAATACATTTTGAAGGGTCTTGCTCCATGATTCTTGACTGACCAGCCCAAGCCTCTAAAATATCATTACGACGGAAGGTCATGTCAACGAGCCTATCTTTGATGTCTGGCGTAAGGTAAAAGGACGCTTTCATGTTCAAGGGTTTAAAAATATTCTCCTGTCTGATCCGGTTTACAGAAGCTAATCAGACTTAGACAGGTCAAATAAACTTACAAGTATTCTTCTAGAGTTTGTCCAGTGATCTTTTCAACGAGAAATCCTGCAATATCAGAGCTCCATCCATGCACGTCTGTGAGCATATGGTCCATTGGTAAATGTTATATAACATTAGACGAGTAAGATGACTAACAGTTTTCTCCAGGCTCGAAAAGAAGGGGGATCCCAGGTAAATCACCCTAAGGGTCCCACAAAGCATCGATGAAACTTGAATTGGTCTATATCCTGTACCATACTCACCTTGATGAAAGAAAGAAACTGTGATATCGGGTCATCTTTGGTATAAGGAGCAATATATGCTTCGGGCTGCTGAGCAAGTGAAAATCCCTTCAAAGGATAGAACATCCCACTGGTGAAGTTAAGGACATGTTTGAGCCGCATAATTGTCTTCGCAGGTTTGAAGGTGAATACATCAGCAAGTTGATCATCAAGAACAACTAGATCGGCGAATTCTGGAATGTAGTCCGAAATGGGAGTTTCAAGTGTAACTAGGCCCCTTTCAACCAGTTGAAGAGCTGCAAGCTGCGAACCCGAGCGTTAGTGACATCCGGCGGTATAAATGGCAGAATAACCAACGTGAGTAATTATCTTCCCTTGACCACATAACGCAAAAGTGCTATCTTCATTGATCAAGCCACTCGCAGGGTCATTGACGATGTTGTATCCGCTGGGCTTCAGATAAATCTCCTCAGTGGCAGAAGTTGCACCGAACAGAAATCCGGGGATCCTCTTGTTCCTGGAAATCTCAGCCTGGAAACAAGACAGTGTTAAGGAATTTGGGTACAGAATGAGGGGTAGAATGTAATACCACCAAGTTGTCCATAGCCCCTTTTCCAGTCTTTGTTAGAACGACCATCTTGAATACATGTACGAGCGCAAAAGTTCTTGGAGGGCAGGAGCGATAAGCGGAATTTTTTTAAAAAGCTCTAGTAAGCAGAGGTCATCTGCGCTATTATTGTATCGAGCGTGCCCAACCGGTATGTTCTCAGTAGGGCAGCCCATCCGATTTCCGAGTCCCCTCCGTGAGATACATCATTCAGAAGTCGGTGTCGGTATTGTTTTGCGGTAGTAGACCCTCAGAACTAATTCCTCACAGTCAAGGACAGAGTCGAGGGTGTTAAGAATCTCAGAAAATGAAAGAAGATAACTTCAAGAGTCTTTCGAACTGAATTCCAAGATCTAAAGGCGAGTTGGAAGAAAGAGAGTACGACAGCATGTCTGACTCCCGAGTCCCCCGAAAGTAATGTTTGTGGCACGTGACATGCTACATCAGCGTGATTATCCTCCGGAGATTCCCACGAACGAACAGTGGCGTATACGGCAGCGGATGGATGAATTCGTGCAACGACTCCGAATCGAACCTGAATGGAACCTTCCCTTGGTCCTCATCCCATCTTAATCCATTGATGACCGACGTCTAAAACCCTCACTTATATATACCGAACGGGACATGTTCAATCATGGTACCGTATTCTACTAGTGCTAATCTCAATCATGATGCCTACTGTATGCTTGTCTCTGGCATGAGACAGTTGAAACAATCGGGTTCCCGATATTATGGACTCACCAATGAATACAAGTACGTATGCTCTGAGGGGACCATGATAACGTTAGCGCGATAGGCAAATTCCCCGCCTAATGTGCCCCTGATCTAGTTATAATGCTTTTCTATCGGCGGCTCTTTGAGGTCAATTCACTATCATCTGTCGACTAGGGTTTTGTGCTATCCAATTCGGAGTACTGTCTCTCTTCTTTTGCACACTCAACACTACACACAACTACCTAGATTTGGGTCTTTCATTTAACATCAGCGAGAATGGAACAAGTTTCTGTGTTCTGGTTCGTCTGGGTAGCAAAAGCGGTTTCCTGTGGGTTGAATTTGCCTGGTCTTCCATAAATTACGCGTTTGACTGAAGAGGACTCAGATGGGGCAGTTGTTTTTCAAGTTCTTGAATTATTCGACAACTTTATCGATGAAGTGGAATATATATGGAGGTACGAAACTAGATCTCCAATTTCATTTCACTTCGTCGCGTTAACTTCTATACTTTAAAGAGGACGTTTTCGCTTGATATCTTGTCTGTATTTTTTTTCACGCTACGTTCCGCTGATTGCGCAAATGTAAGGCTCTTCTGTACCATTGCGATAGCGATTACCTCTGAAGGACTGCACTGGTTCAGCGTCAATATCGTCATTTCCCAAAAAGCATACGCCACACCGACTCATCGAATGTGTATGGCGAGCAATACACTCAAAGGTGCTTCATCACAGCTCACGGCCACTTGCGTCGAGGCCATCCAAATGATTCGTGGTAAGCTCGTCTCATCACCCAACTGGGGAAGCGTCTTCTCAATGCTCCAAAGTCCATGCGCTATATAATCGCAGCCATCGTTCAGGAAAAGTTCTCCTATGCGTCTTCGTGATTGGGACGGCACTTGAAGTAGCAGGCACTGTAGCAACCATTGCGAGCCTAAAGCCTGGTGTATCGGGGAACCTTTGCCTTCCGAGCCGCTGTTCTGTCTGGTCAATCTCCCTTTTTACGTGAGTGTTATTGATCTCCGATAAGGTTTTCTCTGTTTTTCCAATTCGTTTCTCATTGCCATTTCAACCAAAGCGCTGGATTTGCACTGATACAGGGCTGTCTTTTATTTATGACTTTTTCAAGAGTCGTGTTCACCCGTCACTGCTCGTGGATAGTAAAGACACCCGTCATCTCTGTCGTTCTCCGCGATGGCGTTGGCTTTTTTGTTATCATTTCCGGTCTGTCTTTCTAGTCCACAGCATCATTTTCACCCTAAACTCAAGAGGATTGTACAGCGGTAATAGCGAGCATTACCGGGTTTGAACTTGTTCGTGGGTTGAATCAACATCAATTTGTGTGGAATCTAGCATTTTCGTAAGTGGATTTTTTTCCTAATCCTCCACAGGCGCACAAACATATTTAACCCCGGCGTCTATCAGGTGGTATATATGTATCCTTTCGGTTGCAGTGCGTTTGTTTCGTTTTTTGTGTTGGAAAATTGGCTGACAGTGTAAATCATTTTGTAGGGGTGTCGGATGATCTTGAGTATACGAAAGCTGGGGACCCCATCCCACTCACGCAATCGACATGTTGCGCAAGACTCTTCATTAGTCCAGTTCTCCACCATTATAGATTTAAGCGAGTTTACTATCTCTGAGATGCCAGCATAGATATTTAACGTAAAACCCATTTAAATGCGGTATTCATCCTTGTTCAAGTACAGATGGATATCATGCAATTCGATCGATAACCTGTCTACAGCTATGTACTGTTATAATACAACCAAATGTCCAACCTCGTTATGAAGCTGAACCCACAAAAGCGACTGCGAGACAATTCAAATCAATTAATGCAAACCAAACTTTCCCAAGTTAGCAAGAGATCCATTTCCTATCGTGGCTCGGTACCGTGAAAGATCCATTAGCGAATGCTCAAAATGCCCTCCTTGGTCGAATTCGGTCGACCCCCGCCAAGCTCGTCTCCAACCCCCAAAGTTTTCTTCTTCTTCGTAGTCTCGCTCGCGATTTCCCAAATCCGCCAGAACTTGAGGTTTTCGTCACCAGCTCCGGTGCACACGACGTCGCCGGCTGGACCCACGCAGCTGAACAGAACTCTGGAATCGTGCGCATCGCGAATCTCGGCGACGCGTTCCATGCTAGGGTATGCGTGCACCATGATTGAATTGGTGGGATATCCGTGAGTGGTGAGAATCTCCTTTTTGTGAGGAGCCCATTGAATAGAGGTGATCTGAGACGGAGTACGTAAAGTGTGCAGACGGGCGCCGGTGGTGCTGTTCCAGACGTTGATAGTCGCGTCGTTGGTGCCTCCTCCAGAGGCGAGCAGCGAAGGCTGCCATGGACACCATGCAATAGCCTATTTATACCAAAGTTCCACCAGTCTGTGACAAAACTATGAAATTTCAAAGGGAACAAACCTTAACGGCGGCAGTATGGTTCCTCTTCGTCCATTTGGCACTTCCTCGCGCACCTTCAGCAACGTCACCGACTCTACCGTCCCAAATGTTGACAACGTTGTCGTTTCCACCGCTAGCAAGAAGTTCGCCGTCCGATCGCCATTTGAGGCCACAAACCTCTCCGGTATGGCCCAGGAGTTCCATGACTTTATGCCTCGGTACGCGCACGTCGTGATGCCAGATGCTACCATCTCCGCACCCTGAGCTCAAAATGTGTTGACTCCATGAAAGGGCCGCGACTTGTGCCTGGTGCCCACTCATCGTACGAAGCTTTTGACCTGTCTCCACGTCCCACAACTCAACGTCTCCATTCCCAACACCGACACCCAGGAAAGCACCATCGCCCGAGAAATCGACACAGGAGACGTAGGAGCCCTCAGAACACTCTCCTAGCTGGACGACTGCTCCGGTATCCGCCTTCCAAATGTAAGTAGAAGCCTCAAGAGCCACCGCCACTGCATTTTGGCAGGACCAGCTGAGAAGGTTGAGGTAGAAGTCATCGACCATTCCAGGCGCGTCGAGCACTCGTTCAGGTTGTGTGGGTATCTTGCGCGTCTTGTTCGAAACAGCACCTGTAGACGTCGCGATTGCACCTGGACGCTGTGCATAGAGTGGCTTAGCAAACTCCCTTTGTTGAGCAAGCGTTGTGTCGGAAGACGATGCGGATGGGGGTTGTTCGTGGTATCCCAAAATTCGACGGTTGAGTGGCATGCCAGTGGCAGCAGCCAGGCGGGCGGTGTGCCCTGGGGAGCTGTTCTGGGGGTTGAGGCTCATCTGCTCCATGGTTGCAGAGACAGCTGCAATGTCGGTTGCTTCGCGGTTTGTAATAAAGCGGTCACGCTTATCAGCTCCCGCGCGATTCTAAAAAGACCATTCAATCGCCATTAGAAAAAGTATGAATGGAATATGAGGACCCAAGACATACCACGGCAGGTGTTGATTTTGACCGTTTTACTTCAGGCTTTGGTGGTGGCACATAATCCCTAGTCACTACATCGAGCCGGCTCTCGACGCCACCCTTTCTAATGACACCTCCATTGGCCTGACGTTGGAAAGAATCCGAGTTGGGTATGCCACCCGATGTGATTCTCTTCACTGGGGAAGAGGGTCTCGATTTGGGTAGTGGCGCAATGAATGGATTCGTTGTATCAAAAGGACCTGTGGAGGATTTTGACTTTGTAGGTGCACCAGGTCGGGTGGTACGTTTAGTAGTGGAAGGTGCGAGTGAGATATTGTTAAGACCAGAGAGAATAGAGGGCGTCAAAGGCGTCTTCGCCTCTGAACGAGAGCGATGTCGTGAGGGTGTCTTTGGATTGTTCATTGTAATGTAGAAGTTAAGGTCAAATGTCAAGTCAATGTTGGAGTTTTGAGAACGAGTCAAAACTTGAACGCGTTTTCAACCTGTCACGTGATGGGCAATCCAAGATTCCAACTTGCAATCACGGGGCCGCGTTCTATGTCTTTGACTGGTTTTTTTCTACTCAAACGCGTACATCACACGTTGACTCAGGATGTAAAATTCTTGCATCATTCCATGTCACCTACAACAGTCATATCGTCTACACCAACGTCAACTTTGATATACAGATCCCTGCGGCGTTGCCAGACATATCGACGAATCTTCAACACTGTCAAAGTCTCCAGCAGTGGACATCATTTCCACTTGACTATCCTCCAGACCCCGACGCGCCAGACGACTCCTATAAAGCTTTCTCATATTCAGAGATAGACGACAACCCTGTTAATCTTTTTAGGAGAACCAAAAATCAGGGGGCTTGGATCGACGACTCACCGCTATGGACAACATGGCAAGATACCATCTGTCTTTTATGTTACTGCAGAAACCTCGGATGAAAACTGTGAGTAACTTACGCAAATCCAGCCTGCCTCGCTCCCATTCCAACATCGTGAAATGACTCGTAGATCAGCACGAGTCCAAGAATCCCTATATACTAATATAAGTGTGATGCATGCCAGCAAGCAAGATTTCGACCTACCAAGTATCAACAAGAAGGTGGCTACCCCATCACGCAACATCAGGGAGGTTAAAGGAGTCCTGTTGGTCCATCCAACTCTCCCCTGAAAGATAAATTTTGCCAGTGTCCCGAAAAAAATGGTAAGTTGACAGAAACCCGCACCGATGCTAATCATAAATGAGTTTTATCATGAAAATGCATACAGCGGCGACGAGAATATTACCCGTATATGACGAGAGCTCTCTTTTTTGACTCTGGCATGATACAACTTGTTGCATTTATGAATCTGTCAAGATTGATACATGCTGCATAAATTTCTAGAGCTGTTGACCCAAGAAATACTAGCGTAAGAACACGTCTTGCTTTATAACTCCCGTTGTATAGAGCATAAACTGCACAAAGTCAAAAATCAATTTTATTTATTTTCCTGCAAGCTAGTCGACTGACCTCTGATAAGCATGATCACCTCCACTGTTGAGAGAGCAATCTGCAAAATTATAACTTTGTAGATGAATATAGTCGGACAAATAGATGAAATTGTCCGCCTCAGCATTATTGATGTATACTCCAGCGAAAGAATTTGGTTGCCGCTGCGCTCATTGTGTACATCAGTCAGATGGAGACAAGGGGATAACGCTAAGCGCTCACACTTGTCCAGCCAATAGCAAGTAGCGGGAGCAATAATACAGCACTTTTAGTAAGCTCGTTTTCCCTCTAAAAGATCCAAAAGGCATGAGAAAACTAAACCACATGTCCAGTAGACAAAAACTACTTACCCCCACATATAGTCCACCTCATCCGAGAGACATGTCATCAGCTCCCATATCTGCGCAGCTAGCGCTCCAACTAGGTGCAACAATATCATTTTCGAATCCTTCGAGCTCAGAGACTAGCAGAAGGTTTTTTCTTACATGAGACGAAACTGAATCCTTGTGTAGCCAGGCTATCTCGGTGATAGTTGAGATCAACTGTACTTGAGAGTGCGATGGAACTCATCGGAACAAAAAAATGACGCCGAAAGAGGGAGGCAGGCTATGCTCAGGCCTCGACAGGTGCCAAACTGGGAGACTGTTCTCTAGAAAGCCGAAATTAAGCGAAATAACACTGGAAGAAAATCAGGGACGATGAGAACATGGGCGGATGGTGGTCAAGCTTTGATGATACTCAACAGGCATTCAATGGCTTCAACAGACGTTGGTCAGGGTAAAAGAGGAGAGGAAAATGCAATGAAAAACTGGCACGATGCGGTCATGTAACATCGTCTTTTGGGTTATTCCGAGTCCGAATACTGGGACTTCGGCCCCCGTTCGGCAAGAGGGATTGAATAGGTCATTGACGGCATTTAGAATCAATTTAGCGCCGCAAAAGAGGGAGAATGGTTTGGCTTCGCACGCGGCCCGCCGAAGTTGTCATACATTGAGCAACAGGGTTTACAGTAAAGTGTACAACAGAATATCATTCACATTAATTAGCATCTCCAGGCCCCAAAAAGTTAAAATGAATCGTCTGGAAGCGTCGTCAAGCATATCGACGCGTCATCAACACGATTGAAATCAATGTTAGTTGATGTTGCCTCTTCCTGCGAGAACTGTCCCGCCAGGCGTGTCGAACGGAGTTTTCGCATGTTCAAAATCAAACGAGATCCCTTTGGATAACAACCTCATCAGCACAACCACTATTGGAACTATGAAATAAAAATAAACCCACCGCTACCGACAACAAGGTAAGATACCACCTAGTAAAGAGGTAATACCAAATTATGACGGGACAGATATAAAGAATATGGGACGTACGCAAATGCTGCTTGTCTTGCCGCCACATCCCCGTGGTTGAATTCATCGTATAGAAGCATGATTCCAAGAAGAGCTATGACGGTGCAGTTTAGCATATGGTTGGAGGCATGCTTTTCAACGCACCAAATATCAAAAGAAAAGTTGCGACACCATCGCGAAGCATTAGTGAGGTCAATGGCGTCCTGTTAGCCCACCCCTTCCCCCTTCGAGCAACAAACTTCGCTAAAGTTGAAGTGAAGATCACCACTTGACAGAGACCGGCCCCAATACTGTCGAGATATAAGATCCTCCTATAAAAATTGTAATGTAAAAAGGCAACGTACCCGTATAGCACAACCGCTTCTGTGCCGGCTGTTGGAATAGCACAACCAGTCGTCTTCCAAAATGCCAAAATATTTATTATGACTGTGGTGCACTCCATAATCGTCGATATTATGAATACCGATACAAGTAGACGCTTCATCTTGAAGCTGCAATTATATAACGCGTACACTAGATAATGTCAAACGTTCATAGCAACTTGAATTGTTCAAATCAATTAAGCCGACCAACCTCTGATAAGCAGGATCACTTCAATTGTAGAAAGTCCTGTCTGCGATAATACAGACTGATAGATGAAGATTCCGGGGCACACTGAAAATTTAGTTGGCCGTAATAGCTCTGTATTAAAGTGGAACAGAAGAAGTTGGCTGACACTGCATACGAGATCAAGTCAAACCAAACAAGAATAAAACTTGCATAAACCACTCACATTTGGCCGATCAACAGCAAGTATCGCGAACAATAATAAAGCCCCTTTATCAAACTCTTCCCTCCACTATGAGCTTGTAATGAGTACTAACGGATGAGCGTCAAGGACAGACGTACATACTGACCCCCATATGTATTCCACTTCTTCCGGGAAGTACGTTATCATTTCACATATTTGCACTACCAACGCTCCAACTGGATTCCCCCATAATAAAATGACAAATCCATGAGCATAAAGACTTTGTCGAAACCGTCCAGCAAGGAGAGTATAAGGAGTTGCTTACCAGAAGCAAGACTAAACGCGTGTGTGACGAACCTGTTCCGTTCTTGGGTGATGCCAACCACAGCGACTGGCTGTGTGGCGTCCATAGGTCGAGTCCAGAACGAAAAGACAGCGGTTATGAAAGGAGGGGCAACAACAGTATGAGGGTGCAAGAAAGAAGGGCTTAGAAACGGGTGTTGTTAGTCGATGAAACTGATGATAAAGTTTTCGGATTCAGGGCAGATTAGCATCTGAGGAGATGTCGTCCAAGCTAAAGGATCAGGGGAACAATGAAAACGGGGTAATCTGGAAATGACACAAATACACTGATGCGTAAATGTGTTGATGTAACATCTTTAAAGCGATATAAATATATTTGACATTTAAACTGACCCGCTGCAACCTAACATGTTTTATTCAATGGTATTTAAGTGACCGAGTACTGTGTGATTCGCAGGGAATACTTATCATAATGTCTGAACTTTAATTATCGCAGTCCATTGCGTATGTTCATGATCTGCATAAACATTAACGCTGAAAAACTGAGTCAATCAACGTCGTTAGACACACAAAAGCGTATACATATCAAATTAATTGATGTCTTGAGGAATCCGTCCCGCCAGGCGTAACAGTTTGCATGTTGAAAACAGTATGAAAGTCCTTTAAGGGAATTGATAAGAAAAACAGGAAGACTAAGATTGAAGAGTGACCCACTCGCTGTCGTTTTAACGTCAACGTAACTCCTGAACCAAAAAAAGTCTCAAAAGCGCTGTAGCGATATCATTTGTGTATTTGCTTTACACACTGAGAATCATCAGGAGATCGCTGTTCTATAGCGCAACGTCGCAACAGGAGGTTGGGTCCCACTCCGCCCATGGAAGATGAACTTGGCTCACAACAAGACGAAACGTTTTATCCACACAACACATTCATCCCATTCATCGGATCAACGCTAAGCTTTCTTGGTCGACGTTTATGCTTCTGAATCCAACGTAAAAGCTTCATTTGAGCAGAATTGTGGATTGACCTGAATCAAATGGCATACTCCCAGCCTGGTCAATATATACGCTTACATTCGTCCAACCAACCGAGTATACCATGACCAGCAGCTTGTCTCCCCTATGCGAGTTTATCCGGGGCTCTAATCAATCAATCTAGTGTGGCATATAAAGGGTGCATCACCGTTCAAAAACAGGAACTTTTCTTCCCCCTGAGTTCGACGCAACTAGGTTTCCTCTGAGGGTCTATAGCAACACTGTAACGGGTCCCTATTTTTCGGATGTAAGGCAGCAAGAAGAAAGTCTGAGTCATCCAAGGGTGGATGGAACCAAGGAAAAGCGAGAGAGTCGTTGTACCAGCTTTGAATCAACTGAGCTCACAACGGAAGAGTGTGGGCAAGGCACGCAAACTCTATTTTACGTACTTGAGTCGGAGGTATTATTAGTCGGCAGTTTCCGTCGAGACGGCCGCTTTCTGATGACCCCCTCTTTCGGATTTCAGGGTCTCCAATGTTCCAAAAAGGTTGACGAGAGTAAATCGTTTGTGGGAAGGGCTTCAGCTGCCTTAGCATGACCCATTAATCGAGTAAGTGTTGAAAGTATTGAGATTATAATCATAATGCAGCACAAATACAATTTTCTGGCGCACCAGGACACACCGATGGTCTGGAACACCCTATATGTAAATTCTACAACTACACATCGGCTTCTTCACGTCGACTCACTTCATTTATTTGCAAATCGGGTTCGCTGATAACGGTTAAGACGATCGTTTCACTGTCTTCGAGATTGTTGGCCGGACAATGCTCATTGTCAGAGCGGGCAAGCTTCCGAATTTCAAGAATAAGTCTCGACGCCTGCGTTGAGTGCCAGTTTAATGGAGATGTTAGAAGAATTAACGTCTATGCTTACTCCAATAGAGGTGATCGAATTGTACCATCTGCAAGAACGTGTGGCATAAGTAGAGCTTGGGTCAAAGGTACAAGATCATATACATACGATGCTGTGGAGTTCCCATTTCCCATGTTAACCTCGCGAAAAAAGTTGTTGACCATCATGTGAGCAACGGAAGCTAAAATACAGGATTAGGAGGCAAAGCGACTATGCAGATCGTGAAAAATATAAACAATACCAAAAACCAAAACAAAGATTGCCAACCCTTGATTCATAACCATCGTTGATAGAGGTGTTGGTGACTGTCCTGATCGGTACCTCCTAGTTAATCGGACAATCGTGGCTAAGACGAGCACAATCTGTGCAGTTCCAACGCCGGCGCTGGTACCATTTATATCGTCAGCTTTGTTATAGACAGACTTGAAGAAAGGCATAACCTAACCCGAAGAGATATATACTCAAGTGTTCCGTTCTCAGTGACCTGCATTCTTTCAAAGTCCATATTGAACGAATAAAGATGATAGTGCCAGACGTCTCTAATGACGCTGAGATGATAAATATTAGAGATAAGAACCATTTAGCTTTTTGAGTATGATTGTAAAGTGCAAAGACTTGGGTGTCATAGGTTAGTCAAAGTCACTGGCATACCGTTCAGAGCACGTACCTCTTATTATTATCACTAGCTCTAGAATTAGCAACCCCATTTGTGTGTAAATGGATTGAAAAACATATATCCCAGGGCAAAGGCTCAATCGCTGTCTTCGGCGTTGTTGGGTGTAAAAACAAAAAGAGAGAACTTGAGTTGCTCTAGCCGGCCACTATTAATCAAAGGTTTTACTGATAAAATAATGGAACTAGCTTACACTTGTCCTAGGAGCATAAGATAGCGCGAGCAGGCGTATAGGAGCTTAACCGCCCGGATCTTTCCTCTGCCTTCATGTTAATGGAGCAACAGATGAGAAAGGAGTGCTGCGTCAAACCTCCAGAGATATTCTACTTCGTCACCGAAACAGATAATTGCCTCCCAGATCTGAGCAGACAGCGCCGCAACTGCCATTTGGGACGTTAATATTCCGTCCTACAAGAAGTAGCCAGTGCACTCACTGGAAGCAAAGCTAACCGGATCGGCCACATCGACTACATCATTGGTTTGGTCGGCAACGTAGTGCCTCTTCATTAGATTTTCCATCGATATTTTTGCCGAGTACCTCACAAGGACTGTTTGGACACGTAGTGAAGTCTTCGGGTTCGCTTTTAAATGACGAGTCAGGGTCAACAGGGAGTTCCAGAGTCATCACCGTTGATGCAAGTCTGCGGAGGTTACGGCCAGTTTGTCGGACCGCCGAAAAAAACCTTGCTTGATTTCGTCATTTTAAAGTTCTTTCCAAATTGTCGGGGTAATAAGTATCGAGTGAAGCGTAGTGACGTCTGCCCGAATTCCCATCTAGAGTAGTGGAGAGACTTTGAGAGATAGGCCTAGATCTATTCATTATATCCGACCCACTGGCAACACTACCACTCAGAGTCAAACACAAAGGCCAAAGGAATATTCTGATCCCGAATTGCTCAACACCGCCGCTCATCAAATTTATCAGCATATACATATAAAACAAGTCAAATGTACGCCGTAATAATGCAAAAAATCGTCACACATTATAACTTTAAGCAGTTTTCGGTTTCGTACCCTATACTTTTAAACAACTTCTAAAGAAATGTCGGTTGACAGGGGTTGAACGTTGAACGTTGACGTTGATCAGTTGAATTGCTTTGCCAAGTGCCAAGACCAGCTAAAAATAGACCAACCTCCCACGTGAGATTCGAAGACTTTCGTCGTCTATATTTGGTAGAAGGCCATAAGCGCCGATTGCATATTGAACGATTGCCGCCATCATGAGAAATGTTCTCATCGCAGTGTCTCCTAATGTAACGCAGGGCACCCAGCTAAGTGTTAGTCAATTACGCACATAGAGACACGAATCTATGGCAATGCCATACGATGTTCGGAACACTTTAGCAGTACCTTAGCATGGAAGATGGAAGGGGAATAGGGAAAGGTACTGTATATCGTAATATCTCATAACAAAAAATTTTGCTAATATCCGAACTCTTCGCTCTGAGTCGCATACAATATGAATCAGAGCGAAGGAAACTATGAAGATACACGAATTTTATACTACATTGATAACAAGTTACAGGAGCATAATCAAAACTATTGATACATACAGGTAGGCATGCGTGTGTCGTTAGATATAAGATCTAGAAATAAGTGTCGCTACGTAACATGACATACGTGGTGTAGTTAAGTGCATCGGACAAAGCCATCTGAGGTTATTTGTCCGAAATGTCACAGCTGGTGCTTGGGCTGTTCACAGAGCGGTACAGCGATGGCGCAGCCATATAGTGGGAGGTCGTTGATGTAAGTGCCGTCATCCAGGCTGTAGTGTTGCCATTCCGATAATTAGAATCGCTCAGTGTAGTGAGGTGCAAATTTCCAGTCTCCGAGTCTCTGGCGAAGTTATGCTCAGAATTTTCTGAGGAGGGTAGTTTCCACATCTCGAGAATAAGGCGGGAGGTCTTGATATGACTATAAGCGGGGACAGAAAGAAAGCCAAAAAAAATACTCACTCCGACAGAAATCAAAGTGTAGTACCATCTGTTGATAACCATGTTAAGAGCTGAACATAAAGGGTGCTTAATCAAGGTAGAAGACGCACGATATCATTGCCTCACCCATGCTCTCATCCAAATAGCTAAAGAAATTGTAAACCATTAAAACTGCTATGAGAGCTGCAAATTTTTATGTTAGATAAATACGAAATAAAGGGATAATTCAGGCGTAGGCGTACTGAGGACAAGAAAGCAGCTTGCGACTCCCTGTTGCAACACCATGTTTGTGAGAGGTGACCGCACCCTTCTCTGACGCTGCTTTGAAGCTAGTTCTAGGAGTGTCGCGACTACAAGAACAATTTGGGCTAAACCCACTCCAGTCCTGACGGCAATGATGCTTGAGCATTTGGCAAAGAAACTAAGAAAGTTGCCATACCCGAAGAAATACACGCTTTTGTCGTCCGCTCTCAAAAGACCACACCCAGACATTGTCGACATAGACTGAATGAATAAAGCAGTTCCACATATCTCGAGTGTAAAGGAGACAAGAAAAGCGACAAAAAGAAACCATTTTGCTTGCGCGATGTGATGGTAGAGCGCATATACTGCATTTGTCATTCAATTGTGTCAATGTTCCTTATTTCAAAAGGCGTACCTCTGAGAAAGAGTACAATTTCCAAAAGCACCAGCCCTACTTGCGTAAGAGACGATTTAAAAATGAACATGCCAGGACATATATTTTGGTTTGGGGTGTCTCCTTGAGTGTGGAAAAGAAGTAAAAGAACTTCATTGGCGCTAAATACAGCAAATAAGGCTATTTGTTCTGAAAGGGTAGAACGTCTGACTCACATCTGGCCCAACAGCAAGAGGTAACGCGAGCAAAAATATATCAACTTCACAAATCTAAACCTCCCTCTGTAACTCTTAATAGCATGAGATTAGATGAAGCACATATACAGGGAGCAGCACGAACCTCCACAGATACTCCACCTCATCACCAAAGCAAATCATTGTATCCCAGAACTGAGCAGCCAACGCTGCAACTGATAAGTAGAAGCGTGCACGGTTAGTGGCATGGACACAAACAAACGGTGTTACAATCACTCACCAGAGGCCAAACTGACTGGATTCGTCATGGGGTGCATTCTGTGTTGCCAACTAACCTCGTTCAAACCAAGAAAGAGTAGAAATTTGGCGCTCTCGTGAGTCCCCGCCGTCGGTTTTATGACGATCGCCGCATGCCATCAAGAACCTAGTGCTGTCGAAACTGATCCCTATGTCTTCTGTGTCACAGTATTCCCCTCGGCGCAATGATCGGGTACTAGGTGCAATGATGTTATATAATTATAAGGACTACAGTTTATGTCACTGAGGTCCGCTCCCGGGTATGGCATTCATCGAGCATGAGTTTGATGTCAACGGGTTTGTCGTGTTTTATTTTTTGAAAAAATTCAGACCATTGAGACCTTGGGGACAGTATTCTATAGTGTTGAGAGGTCAAGAATTTTGTTGGCCACTGTTCGACGTCAGCGGTGTCTGACTATGCCAGCCACTAGCTGTGTTTAGAGTGCTTGCCCTAAACTACTGACGGTAGGGACAAGCGGACTTGGCGTTCTATAATTAGACTAGACCTCCTAGTCGACCTGGGGCGTGCTAGTGTTGCCTAATTTAACACAACCCTCCATGCTCAAAACCTGCCTGGTCAGCCCAGCTGAGCGCATATGGTCTTCAATCTGTTTCCTCTACCACCAGAAGCCAGCTTCCTCGATACTTGTCATGTCTGTTGAATCATTCGCAATATCAGTAGTTATTTACAGCGAGAGTTCTGGCTTCGGAGAACGATGACAATTCGATAAAAGGCCTCGAGAGAGTCACGTAGAGTGCAATACGTATCTCAATTTCCCCCGCGGAGTCGTTCCACGCCAAATTTTATTCTGTACGTTAATATTCTACTCTCGTTAATCTGTGGCTGAATATCTATGGTGACCCACTGTCGACGCGACACTGACTCCACGTTGCATCATACTTAGTATCTGACTGAGGATTTTTTTAGATCCTCATATAATAATGTTGTCAGATTTGAACCCAGGTAAGTATATTTCCACGTCTTAGATGAAGAGGGCATTATTCAAACGATGTCCGTGATTCGCTTGACACAGAATCGGGTCCCCTCGCCGGGCGATGCAGTAAGCAAATGACTTTTGTTCTTGATATCTTCAGGGGTCTGACTATCTGAGAAGAATCTTCGGCTTCAACAAGGAATATAGGCAATTCGCGAATCAACTGTGAGTGAATTCAGTGTACACTACGACGCAGCGTGTTCTGATTGTTTCTTTTCAGACGAACTCCCTGGTACTGTTGTGTCTCTTCGTGACGGTTGGCAATGGACATGTCAGAGTGGTGCTGTCGTCGTACGCTCGTCATAATCTCGAGCTAACACAATGGCTGAGCAATCCTTTTCACATCAGTCGGGCCTTCTTGCAGCAGTGGCAGGGCAATTCCTCGGCTTAGTTCGCTCAGTCGCTGCAGACAATGCATCATTTGAAACGCAGTCCTTTCTCCTAACAATGTGCTATGCTGCAATCCTGTTCAATATCAGTGCCACAATAGGTTCATTCATTATAATGGACAACCTCGGTGAAATGGGGTTCCGTGCGTCGTGCAAGGCGACCGAGTTGGACGAGGTCTCCGACATGGGCCTGGGGACATTTATGACGAGCCAGGACGGGTTACTGATCAAGTTCGGCGCGAGTCCGGAGTGGAAATGGATGTTATACCACTGTAAGCTATATTCTTCTGTGTTGCATCTGCCATTATTGATCATCTTTGCTGATTCGGATGGCGCGGCGGCTGAACATGAATTGGACAGGGCTTTCCTCCTTTTACCTCGGAATTATATGCCTCGTTATCGCAGTTCTAAGCTATGTACTTGTCCAAGATGCGCTCGTGGTTAAAGTCATCACGTCCTTGATCGTCGGACTCACCGTTCTTCCATCAGCGTATTTTATATTTGTTCGCCCTTTTGTCCATTATTAGGGGAATACAACGTCGGGACGCGCTTTTACATTTAGTTTCTTGATTGTTTATCTTAGGATAGAATAGGCACATTTATATTCTCCGATCATGCTTCAGTGTTATATGGCCTTTGTGCGGCGCTCATGCCTCCAATCCAGCATAGAGAGTTTCCTCCAACTGCCCAAATAACTTAATAACTTCCGGATCGCGACTCGGCGCAAGTTGTGTTCCAAAAACGACTGAAATGCCAGTATCCGGGTCAATGAAGAAATACGATCCCGCCCAACCTGACCCTATTTTATTATTGATACATTGATTAGAATTGTGCATACTGCTTAGTCGCCCTTGGAAGACTCACAGAATGCTGTACCCCGTTTACGGCGCTTAGGCCAGTCAAGAGAGCAGACCGCAAGTCCTACACTCCATTGACCTCCGGGAAAGATTCTAGTGAAGAGATCCAGACTCTTCGAACCGGCTTCAGTCAAAGTAGGTACGAAGAGCTCTTTTGCAGTTTCTTGACTGATGATGCCTGTAGAGATTTTTCCATCTGTATTTGTTATATAAGATTAAACACATCCAAAAGAGAAAACGATGTCCAACCGCGTAGTTGATGAATGTGGCGGAGAAGTGTCAAATAGTCTCTAAAAGAGCAGTAGATCCCAACTCCACCCATGAAAAGGGTGACTATTTATCATTTTCAACGCTTCGTAAAGGTAGAACAAGACGAAGGTGTACTTACCGTTCTGTGGATCCCGCTCAATAAGCTTAAGTTGGTTATTCCAGGGCACGAGAGTTCCGTCAGCCTCGCGATATGACATTGTAATTTCCTTCTCAATGATTTTGGGGGTGCGAAAGAACGACGAGCCCATTCCCAGAGGTCCAAAGATAGTCTCTTGACTGTGGAAGAATTTGTTAGCCGAATTAAAAAATTGGAAAGGCTACCCGACATACAGGTGCTCTTCCATAGTTTTTCCTACAATTTTTTCAACGATGAAGCCGAGAACGTCAGCGCTGTATCCGTATGCAACTGTGCCCGTGCATTTAATGATTAGTACAACTCGAATGTCAGGGAACAACTCACAGTCAGTTCCAGGCTCAAATTTAATGGGAATTCCGGGGTAGTCTCCCTATATTGCAAAGGCAATGTGCGTCTGGAATTCGCGATAGTCGTGGATACTTCCGTACCTTCAAAAGCCTGAAGAATTCTGCAAATGGATCCTCAGCATCCTTGTAGCTATTCGTATAAGCAGGTGGAAGGTTTCTAGTTGGGTCAGGGAATGGCGGATAGAATAATCCACTGGAGAAGTTCAGCAAATGTTTTACGAGGATGGGGCTACTCGCTGGCCTGAAAGAAGGGGATGGTGACAGAATATCATCCAAAATGACGGGTGTCGCAAATTCCGGGAAGAAATCCGAGACTGGGGTCTCTTTCCCTAGCTTTTCTTGTTCGATAAGTCTGAGAGCTGCGAGCTACGAGGGTCAGATAGTTGAGATCTACAAGGGTGCGTTATACTCACATGTACAATAAACTTGGTTTGGCTGCAAATCCAGTAAACGCTATCTGGCGTTATCTCTCCGCTATTTGGATCATCGATTACTTTGAATCCCGTGGCGTTGAAGTATATTTCCCCATCTAAATTAGATGCTCCAAAGACGAAACCAGGAATTTTCTTCTCCTGGGACGCTCGAGCCTGGCAACCTATGATCAGCTTGAGATCGAGGAATAGAGAAGAACATACAAAAAGGTTGTCCAAGGCCTGTTTCCCAGATTCCGTTAATTTGGCCATCGCGATCTTAGTTTGTAGGAAACAGGAGTTTTGTGTGTTCGATGGCAATAAGTGGTGTTCTTATATACGCCACTGCTACCCTCGGTTGCCACTAGCTTCCACTAGGTGTGAATCTGTCAGGGAACATGACCGGATGACCAAAGGAAATTCAGAGGGACATAAAGATAGACTGAGGACAACATGACCTTGTAGTCAGCAAGAGAGTGCTATTTTATCCAACACCTGTTTTCCAATGAATACCACGCTATAAATAGGGGCTTCGTAATGAGAGCGTGACTCTGTGACTGACGCGTCTTTGTCTCACGTGACTGCTTTGCTTTGCATGGAACGAATTCGAAAGTTTGTATCGAATGCACTCACCTTACGCTTAGCGTTCACCGGTCACCCATTGCAGCGATTCTTCTCTTGTAAGCTGTTTAGCTATTTAAAACAAAATGGAATAAAATTTCACGTTATAAATTTCTCATTGCAGAAAAATGAAATCAGCTGTCCCAAAAATTGTCATCCGACCACGAGCATCTTCGGCACGCAATGCAGCTACGCCTTCAGCTGCTGCTACACCAACGAGCGAAGCAGGCTCCGCCCATGAAGAAGATGGGGAAGATGTAGAACACGACGAATCCAACGCAATGGATGTCGACCAGGAGAATCTGGACGACGATGCAGGCTCAGGGTCTGAAGACCAAGCCGAAAATGATAGTGTCTCAGGTCGTGCCGCTACCCGACCAAGAGGCAGGCCGAAAGGGAAAGGGAAGGCCGTTAGCAGTGGAACAAGTACTCCTCGTGCCCGTGGTCGAGGTAGGGGTCGTGGTCGAGGCAGAGGACGAGGCGGAAATTCTCTACTTATCAGGCTACCAAAACGGAACGATGACGACACCGACGCGGATGAAGGAGAGGATGCGGACGTCGAGGGAGCTGATGCAGTTGATGATAACGACGCTGAGAAGGAAGCACCTATCGGGGGAGGGAAACCATTCCGAAAGATTCACGGAGAGGTCTATGTTATCGACGGGGATGAATTCATAACGCCAGATAATCCAAAGGGAGACGAAAAGATTGACAAGTTTGGAAACCTTCTTGGAGGTATGTATTCTTGATGTTTGTACGTACTCTTATATCTGACTCTTGAGCTTCAGGTCGTCGATTTAAAGCAGCTACATTCATTCTTCCCAATCGGCATCCACAGAGAATGTATATGCTTGCCATTGATGCTGCTCGCACATCTGGCTTCAGGGACTCACTATACTACTTCCGTCGCAACCCCCTTGCCTTTAAGCTCAATGCCACGCAACCAGAAAAGGACTACCTCATCGCTGAAGGAAAGCTGGGATCACATCTCCGTACAAGAAGTGTCACCCTCGTTACAGCAAGAAGTGCATTCAAACTACACGGAAGTAAAATGGTCATCGGTAGGTTTTCAACTTGGTGTATTTGATTACAAACTGTTTGATAACTTTTCTAGACGGTAGATGGGTAACGGACGACTACGACGAAGAAAAGGTTCTAGAAGAGCTCGCCGAACGGGGTGCAAAACCCGGAGACCTCGTAGGAGAGCTTCCAGATCCCAACGCAGGGCACCACAACAATGAACTGTCTGCCTTGAACGCCAGTGCAACAGGTGCATCCAGCAACAAAAACGAACGTGGCGGTGGCGGTGGCGGCATCTACCGTGCTGGCGGGCCAACCACCTTGTTTGGCGGAAGTGGATGGGGTCCGTACAGTGATGGACCGTTGAACGCTGTCCGGAAGAGTCTACTATCACGCGACGGCGTGGACGAAGAAAACTGGATGCTAATGATGGCCAAACGGGTTTCCGAAGCAAACGAAGACTGGACAAAGCAGAGGAAAGAGAACCTGAAAGTTGTCGAGGGTGTAGATGGGTTGGTAATGGGAGGTGCATTGCTACCTCCTTCCGGTCCCACTCAACTTCCAGATGTCTCCAAAAAATGGAAAGAAGAGGAGGAAGACGGAGACGAGACAGGAGAAACAAATGATGGGAATGTAACTATCACGGATGCTGCGATGCCTAATTCAAAGAAGCGGAAAGTGATGTTCGAGGATAACACACCTGTTGTTGGTGTGTATGAGCCTCATGGAAACCTTATACATTGTAAGTTTGTTTGAATCTGCGTATATGTATCATTAAACTAAATATTGTTCAAATAGACCGTTCCGATACCCAACCGACTAGGTGTCGGTGGGAAGCTCTGCCTGACTCAGCCACCAAACGACGCGTAATTGGGGGTACCAAAGTGGGCAATGGCGCATGGGCACTGGCATGGGTGGATACCGTGATGGAGTTCCCAGATCCTTCGTCAGAACTCACTACACCTGAAGCGCAATATCGGGAGAAATTGATAAAGGAGGTAGAGGCATCCGGAGAGATGCCAATAGATCTCACGTAATTCCTTTGGTGTCGTCGTTGTTATTCTGTTCATTTCTGTATTTTTATGAGGCTAATGATTTTAAATGTTGGAAGTCCGGACCATTAAAAATCAACTGCCGTCGAGCCTAACAATTCATATATCTTTGGCCATTTCTCCCTTGCATTTTTCGTATGCATGATCTTTGGAGGAACCTTACACTTCGAATTTGTATTATGAGGTCACAAGGGTTCCGAAAAAATGTGCCGCAAACCATGGAGGAATGGTATCAGTTGTAGGAAGCTGTACTAGGGTAAAGCCTTTCATTTCGACAGGTAGTGGTACATATCACCTAGATGTCGATTCTATCAATGTTTTGTATCACCAACTGACAGTCATTTAGGTCTCGGTTATCCATTCAGCGGAACCGATGCGAGTACTTTCCATTTTAAAGTACTGACTCGCTTTCGTTCCGCCAGTTTAAACCCATCACTGTTAATAAGCTAATACGAAGCTTCAAGAGTACGAAAATAGCTGTATCGGTAATTGCATCCGGTGTGGGATATAAAGACGCAAGGGCTTCTCAATTTATGCACGTTCATCAAGCTTTATACCCCTACTATTATCAGCATACAAGATGGTATCTTTGACCACTAGTGGAAAGAAGCAACTCGACGACCTTGTTGTAAGTTTATCAGCGACGATCATTTGGGGGCGATGTACTCACTCCATCCACTTCTTCCCACAGGCCAAAATCATCGAGGAGAAGAAGATACCGGGCTTTGTTTTCGGGGTCACTTCATCTGACGAAGAGATATACTTTAAGACGGGAGGTTACAGAGTTTTAGATGACCCCGCAAGTGGACCAGTAGTCCCAGACAGCATTTTCTGGTTATGCAGCCAAACGAAACTGATCGCCCATGTTAGTCATCTTACCGAATGTCGAGACTAGGATGTCATCGTTTTATCACTAACATCTCCGACTCAGATTGCTGTCCTTCAGCTCATTGATCTGGGAAAGCTTTCTTTGGATGACCTTGTGTCGGACTATATACCAGAACTCGCCAACCCAGTGGTTCTAGACGACATCAATGTAGAGAATTCAGGATTCAAGCCTGCGAAGACGCCAATCCGCATCAAACACGTCTTGAACTTTTCGAGCGGGCTATTCTACATCCCTAGAGTAGGGAATCCTACGCATCTATCTGGCCCGTATTCTAGCAAGCCTCATAATCAAGACAACCCCATTGGACATTTCCTTTCTCTCATTAAAGTATATTCAATCCCTTGGTTCTTGTACTGCCACAGAATTGATGATTTCGGTGCTAGGGTGATTTGCCTGGTATCCCTCTGGCTTTCGAACCTGGCGAGAGCTGTATGTCAAAATTCACTATCTTACACAATGCAAAACACTAACAGGCTGGCAGGGATATATGGTTGGGGCTCGGATATAGCAGGATTCGTTGTAGAAAAGGTCACTGGGAAATCCTTGGAACAATACCTGTACGTATCAGCCCTTGCTCGTCTTAGCGTTTACTTATTCGATTGCACCAGCCAAGACAACGTATTCAAGCCATTAGATATAAATGCGTCATTTTATCTCACACCAGACCTTAAAGATAAGCTGGTCGAACTTTGTTACAGACGAGATGGAAACCTAGAGCCCGGCTCCAAACAAACCGAAGAGGTTGTTATTGAGCGCGATCCAGCGAAATGTAAGTTATTGTTCTTTGTTCATCGCGTGTGTATAATCCCTCTCACCGCTTTTATCTCAGTAAAGTTGCACCTTGGAGGAGTTGGTTTGTATTCGTCACTTCAGGGATATCTCAATCTTTTGAGACATCTCTTACAAATTAAAGGTGTGTATGTCACATAATAAATTTACCTGTTGTCATTTTAATGGATCCCCCAAAGCTGGTAGCGCCCAAAATCCGATATTGAGCAAGAAATCCGTCGACTCTCTCTTCGAGGGGGCGTTGACCGAAGCTGGGGCTAAGAATATAACCTGGCTCTCGTCTGCTGTAGATCCTACTGTGCCAGCTACTCCCATTCAGTGGAGCACTGGGCTGGCAGTCTGTGAAGCTGATTGGCCAGGAAAGCGTAAAAAAGGCTCTGCTTACTGTGAGTATCACAACATTTTCACTTTTGACTCGTCTCAAGATTTATTTTCAGGGGGAGGATGGGCCAACCTTAGCTACTTCATAGACCCCACTACAGGAGTCGCTGTAGTCTTCGCCACACAGCTTGTCCCTCCATTCGACCCTCATGTACAAAAGTATTACGCAGAGCTGGAGAAAACCCTCTACCTAGCACTCGGAAATTAAGGGACATGGATGATATTATTGGAGGTCTGACACAGTTGATACAATATCAGGGTCAGAAATTTAAACCCCATCTCTTTATGTATAATTCAAGTTCCCAAATCAGTCTACTTATGTAGCTGTACAATCTCCACTCGCAATGATACAGAAATTGTGTATATCGTACAAGAGTGCCCGAATATTTAGCAAGTTACGGCACGGCGCTTGCTCTAACTGACGACCATCAAGGGATAGGTTGGCTGCTAAAAGTCGAAGTTTTGCTTCTTCGATTACAGTAATCCGTCAAAGTATTACTATAATTTTAATGCTGTGTGGAATGATGGATTTATTTATGGCTTTCGCTTTTATTGTCCAAAAAGAGATCTCAAAAACTTAAGCGCCCAGTGTTCCACTCAGAAATTGTCGTTATCATTTTTTATATTTACAAATTGCAGATCATTATAGAAGACTATTTAATGGCGGCCCTGCTCTTTTACCATAGACCTTTGCCATATTTTCAAGGGCGCTCACCCAAGATCTAGAGGCACTGGCTGTAGTATGGGTTGGAGACCTTGCAAGAAGATCCCGAAGCGCAGGCAGTGGGGCCAGTCCAGCCTTGGCCACCGCTGTAGAAGAAATGATGAGCTATGTAATTGACCTGATGAGATAAAGTTACTTACCATTGACCGTACTTGGTCTGGGTAGCAGCGGGAGCGGGAGTGGTGGTGGTTCCAACGGGCCTGGTGGTGCTGGTGCCAGCAGGAGCACTGGTGGATCCTCCGCCAGTGGAAGAGCTGCCGGAGAAGGTCGATCCGATGTCACCGAAGCGGATGTTGGAGAAAGTGACGGAAGAGTTGGCCTCGGAGCTCTCAATGTCAGTGGGGACACCAGAAGTGGTGGGGCAGGATCCACGGGCAACACCGGGCGCGGAGGGGTCAGCGGTGGTGGGGTAGTCACTGTCGAGCCAGAGCATGTTGACCGCGTGGTCATCCCAAACGGAGAGGACGAGAACCATTCCGGTAGCCATACCCTTGCCAATGCCGGCAAGTCCACCCTTGTCCTGGAAGCTGGTGGTGTCGCCGAAAGCAGCCTTCTGGTCGTCGCAGAACTGCTCGGTGATAGAGTTGTAGCTGGAGGACATTCCTGGAACGTTGACGTTGGAGTTCTGGATGACCTGGCCGTTCTGGACGTAGATGCGGCGGATCTCCTTGAGGTTACCGTTGGCGGTACCGTCGTCGGTGATGAATTGGGTGACAACGGTGAACTTCTTGGTGGTGTCGACGGTCTTGCCCTGACCGTAGAAGTTGGGGGCGCCCATGCGGTAGGAGTTGAAGTCACAACCGTCGGGGTCGCAGACACTGCCGTAGCGGTCGTCGCTTCCACCGCAAGCGTCACCTTCGCAGCGAGATTGAGCACCAGTGGTGCATGGGTGAGGAGTGAAGGCAGCAGCGTTGTTGTTGGCTTCCCAGATATCCATCTCGTTACAGCAGGTACCGTATTGACCGGTTCCAGCGTTCACGTCAGAGGAGGAAGGAGTCCATCCGACAGAGTTGGCCTGTAAAATAGTAGTGTGAGGACTGGACGAGATACGGTCGCTAATTAATTATGCACGTACAACACCGTTAATGAACTTGATGTCACGGGGGCACTGAGAGTCGCAGTATCCAGTTCCGTACTTAGCGCCGGCCTTGTTTGTGGGGTACTTGGCCATACCACCATCAGCGTCCATTTGAGAGAAGTAGAGGGCACCGTTGAGACCGCAGGGAAGGTTGGAAACGTCAACGTCGAAGGTGAACTCCTGGTTGAGGAGCTTGAACATCTGGTAAGAGGTGTCACTGGCCATCAAGTAGACACGGGAACCGATGTTCTTCTGGGCAGAGCTGGTGACGAATTTGAGAGTAAGGGCGTTACCGCTGGTGGTGATACCGTAAGTTCCAGAGTAGTCAGCACCGTCGAGAGCGCAGTTGGCAGCGCAAGTGGTACCATCAGGGCAAAGAGTCGCGTCCCAGGTGTTGCCAGTGTAGCAGTTGGTGGTGTCCTTGGTGCTGTGGAGCCAGCGCCAGTTGGAGTCGAGGACGACCTTACCGGAAGACTGAGTTACGCAACCACCGCTGGTTGTGCACTTTTGCCAGGGGAGAGCTGGGTGAGTCTCCGTGGTGAGGGTGCCGACCTGCTGACCACATGCCATGGCGATGAGAGAGAAAGCGACGAGAGCGGCTTTGTTGAACATTTTGGATTTCCGAATGCCTGTTAACCTGAAGGTAGTAGACCGGTGCAGTTGTGGAACTGATGAGGATATTGGAACATTTGAGGTAGCTTTTATACAAGAAACAGACGGCGAATATCCGGTATAGTTGAAATATGATATCAGAGAAACGCAGGAACAAAATAGACTGATATCGTTGGAGACACAGGGTTGGAATCTCTTCGGAAAGGACAACAAAGCACAGTAGAATACGCACGCCACTTTGAAAAGGTCACGATGCTACTGAACTCCCCTGAACAACAGGGTGTTATTGCCACGAAGTAAGGGTAGAGCGTCACTGAGACACAGCTGTTGTGATACCTAGATTAGACTGTCAGAACCGGTCATAATGGAAGATCTAACTGGTTTCTCTGAGACGGAGAAATCTCTAATGGCAGCCGAAGTAAATGCGGAAAGTCAAAAACGAGAATCATGTTTGTCTCGGAACATAGGCAAAGCAGATGCATGGCAGACCGTTTAGAGGAAAGCCTCAACCGACTTGCGTAGAGTCGAACGTTGAAATTTGAACGCGCTTAAGGTCTGACGACCCTGTAAGTATTCTGTGCTGCCCTGTACAGGTCGTGGTGAGATGGAAGCATATGTAAACTCAAAACGCCAGTCAACTCCTATCACCGTAGTTCCGATCATGCTTCGCAGCAGTTTATATTTAGAACTTGAAGAAAGCACGTGAGTTTATTTCGGGACCGCCGACATGCCGTGTCTATTTTTATCTTTCGGCCTCCGCCACGTACATTGGCAATTCACACGACGGCGGCTTGCCGTTAAATACGTCCGTGTTTTGCCGGCATTTTTTATGATGTTTTGGAGGGCGTAGTAATTAGGATATCTGTCAAGTTTCTCTGTATCATATTTCGGACTGTCACACTGATCCAGTCGACCGAGAAACAGTCTTCTACATCTCCAGTATACTTTTTATGGAAACAAAAAACTGTAATACCAAGTCAATCTGCGTGACGGTCCACTAAGAGTGACGCTGAAAAACTTGACAGATACTTTATTCCAGCCAGAACACCAAGGAACGCCGACAAAACACGGACCTGAATTTGAGCACTTGACAGCTGGATGCCGGTCGCCATACGTCACACGATAGGCCAGCTGTTTCACAAACATAACACAGTACTACTTCAAAAAGTTATTACTAACTTAAAAACCATTTTTACTGGACATACTTTCCACAGATTGGTACGACTAGCCCTTTTGTTCTACTCGTGCCAATCCTTCGTGCAGCGGTACCATAGAAATGATATTGAATATCCGGATATTATCCTTGCGATTCATCTGAGCATCTCCAGCTGATTGATTGCTTGAATCACACCTGGTGCAAGTGGCCACTCTTCGGTAGTTTTTGCCAACAAAACCGCCTGGCTAAAAATAAACGAAGAATGTGACTATCCTTATGTCATAGGCATCTAATGTCTGTTCGGAAAAATTGAGTAAAGTCAGTCGTCAAGCTTGCTGAGCAAAAAGGTAGTGACAATAGACTTAATGACGGACTGAATTATATTAAAAGTTAAATATACAGAACATGTTGGAGAGGGTAGTGGACCTACAACAAGGACAAGACATAATGGGCAGGAATATAATACAAAATACGATTTTACTACCCCCGTCAACAACGGGTAGGTATGCAAAATTCAACACCTTAGTCAAGAGGAAATTTACACGCCCATTTTTCTCATACGATCGGCTTCCGTAAATGCATGCGACGGAGCGTCAATGTTTAGTCGGTCTTCGGAGGTCTTACAACACAGGCACACAATATTTACGACCCTCTTAACCACAAAGGAGACACCTACACTGTCCACTGAGGCGCTAAAAGTATACGATGACATGGCAAAACATCGACTATTACTGAGCAGAAGGATATTTCGGTATAGGTATACTGGTAACATAGGTCATCAAGGCTAGCATTCGCTGTAAGCTGTGGGTCGTCGCTTAGATAGCTTACCACCACTACAGATACCACAACACGTTGCAACGGCACATCTTCACAGCACACTGTATTATGTGGACCAACCATTTAGCACGCCCAGTCATTATGACCCAATACAATGGATCGCAGCCTGCGGTGTGCAGGAGACCTCGATACAATACTTCCTCGGGTAGGCCGTGGAAAAAGGAAACTAAATCAACATAAACACCTATTCTCTTAGCGCACCTCATTTTGACCATTCTCATTGTTGATTACATTCGACTGAGATACAGCGAACTGCTCCTAAACCTTTCTGGAATGTGAGTACACAATATCCACATTCGTCCATCCGTACGATATTCACGGCCTTCCGCCTCGACGCGGGTGACGGTGGTCGTCAGTCTTCCGCGGAGCTAGTCGATATTTTGGGAGATGATCAGAGCTCGAAAGGTGCTGTGAGTTGTAATAAGAATAGGAATGAGCCATGTTTTCAAACTTGATGAAGATCGCATCGTTATTAATGGTTTCGAAGATCGCCAAGCAAACACTGTTCTTTCATTCCCTCGACGTTTATTCGATTTCATGGATAAACCTAGCCACTGCTATTTCCCCAGGATTCCCCGGGGAGCATCCAAGCGCACGCAAGTCTGTTCTACTACTAGTGTTATCTGCGTCAGATTTGATATACATAACCACAGAATGCCAGCGTCGCACGAGCCAACGAGAAGGTCATATTTTAGAAATCGGCCTCGATTGCTGCGCACCCAAAGTACAGTCATTTGTACCGACGGCCCTTCGCCAGCTGGAGCACCCAGCGTCATATGAAATAATAGTCAAGGCTCCCTCGACATCAATGTACCCTGTGAACGTTTGCAAAATGAAATGATTGCACTTAGCCGCTCTTCTTACCGAGGATTATACCGTTCCTGTGAAATATGCCAGCGGAGAAATTGGCTGGAGTAACAGAGTAGTTTACAACAAAGTTTGAGAACTGCGGGGTAACTTGTTGGCAAGGTGGATTGTGATCATCCGAATGTATTTATAGATTGAGCTCTCCAGGAGGCTGATCACTTGCACTGGAAGGCGGACTATTATGCCGATTACCGACTTCTCATCGACAATAGTCGAGGGAGTCGTGCGCACGGAAAAAGCTCGAGCCTAGGAGGTGAAGAAATGTTTTGATTTCCATTTCGAAATTCATTCATGATAATGAAGTAGAGAGCAGCATTGATACGAATTAGAACCGATGTCGGGGAACAGTTCAAACACCTTGGAGAGGTTGGCTTGCAACTACATATTACGGAAAAGACAAAAATAAGTCCAGAAATCCGATCTGTAACATAGTCCATTATCCTTCAGAGCGACACTAATACTGCATTTCTCTTATCCATACCACAATTACTCCTCCTTTACCAATTCGTGGACGATGTCGACAGCTCTCTTGAACTTCGCCTTCTCCTCATCGGTGGCCTGTACAGAGCTGGTTCCGCCTCCACAACCTTGAGGGCCTCCATTACACCACTCGAGGTCCGCGCTTCCAAAAGCAATACTGGTATCGAGACCGTAGATATCTTCACTCCCTGGGGGCGATTCGGTGGGTAACGTCTTCAGAATACCATAAAGTTCTTCTACAAGGTCAACAATGTGTTGCTGTTTCGAGTTGATTTGTTTGGGAGCAATCTCCTGCAGGCTGGGAGTTCCGGCCGGTCTGATAGCTGCAGTGATATTGAGGGTATCGCTGTTCTGGGGTTGGGTGACGGTGAAGATGGCATTAGGGGTCGGGGGTGCGAAGCCTCCCGTAATTCCTATATTTTGTTCACCATGAAATCCTGCATCTATGTACAAGATTCATCCATACCGCTCTGGAGCCTCAAGGAATACTCTCCGACTGGCATTCTGGTTGTCGTGGTTAGTGATTGAGAGGCGGAGATGGCTGGAAAGGCTAGATAACGATCCATCAATTTCGGACCTAAATTGGGGTTAAGGTTTCCTGACGTCATACTGCGCCTTTCTCCCACTGACATATAAACCAGTGCAGCAGCTCTCCGCATTTCTTTCCAACCACAAACATGTCGTCTACTGTCACTTACTTTGGAGAGTCTATGCCTGCGTACCCGAAGCAAACACACTCACCAACCACGAGAAAACATCTCGTCGCTGAGCAACCTGCTCCTTCCAAAACGATGTCTGTCTCTCCACCCCAAAATAAAGGAGAACCAAAACAACCAGCAGCGCGACCGAGAGGAGGATGTGTTCCATGTCCTGTAAGAGATTTCTTTTGATATTTTTTCAATGCTTGTTGCTTATTTCTTGTTGTTCTTGTAGAATGGGGGCTGCTGCTATATAATACCAATACCATGCTGCTGTTAAGTTTCAGCGGCAGCGAGTTCCCTCAAGCTTAGCATGATTTCCAATGACGTAGAAGATTGTGGCGTTTTCGTTCGGCGTCGTATAAGGAGTTGGAGGTGTAAATTTAGATTGGTGCTGAGCTATCCAGCGAGATTTTCGGTTTCGAACAATATCAAGACCATGTACTAGTATTACCCATACCGTTTCTTTATTACCAGTTATACACAAACCTGATGTACGAAGAGTTATTTCATGAAGTCAAAATAACATGTACTTTCACTCACCCATTAAGTTCGGCGTCGTTTAAATGTACCACAGTCGTCAATACAAATGCCAAGAAATCTTAACGTAGTAGTTTGAAGCAAGTCCTTGGGAATAAACAGACCTTATGCGGCGAAAACTAGCAATCGGCAGGGAAGCTCGCAGTGTAATGGTTGACATCACAGGCTCACGATTGTCGTCTTTAATTGTTGAACATTTTTAGTGCAACCAATTTGCGCTCATGCGCAGGATTGTTTATGACGGCCGAACAGAAGTAATCGATCGCCTGAGAATGTGAAGGATGATAGTGGCCTGAAAATCTCGGTTCGAAGAGATACAGCGCCTAATGACAACACTAGACGTTTTTTCCTTTGGGTGGGGAGGAAGAAGGGCGATCAAAGAAGGAAAAATGAACGGCATTCCAGAGGAACGAGCGTGGATATCTGACCAGAGTTAAGGTAAGCAGTACAACACCCCAGAAAATTTTACCCTAGGAAGAACATGCAGTCTAGCCTATCCGATTTGAAGAAAGTTGTTGGTTTTAATTGCTAACTTGTATGAAGAGAGTAGAACTTTCGCACCTAAGCACCCCCGAAGCCCATGAGCACCGAGTACCCAGTACTGGCAAGTTAGGAAAAGTGAGACAACGGGAAATTTCAGTCTGACGATCCATTCGACCCTTCTGAATCTTCAGGAAAATCACCTAAATTCCCGAGTCATCTGTACAGTATGCTGGCCCCTCAACGGACCCTGTCGCTCTTCTAGCTTGACGAATTATTCGTCTTTCCATGAATTTTTCGGTTGCACGACTTGGAACATGTTCAGGGTAGAAAAATTTGAACATAACCACGCCAGAGAAACGGAACCGAAAGACAGTGACGACAGCGTCGCGTCGGCGCCAGACGCGTCCCAAAAATCCAAAAATTCAACCACGATGGTGGAAAAAAAAGTAAATCAAAAGGAAGGTGAGCGTGGGTAACCCACGAAGTCCCCGTCGGCCAGAGTGGGAGTTGTGACACAAGCATCACCAAACTTTGCTCTTTTACACCTTTGACCCTCTATACCACCCTTTTTTCTCTCATTGCAACGATTTGACAATGACTCGGAGAACGAGATAGATTGCGACGAGATTCTGCAGACTCAAACCGAACACCGGGATACACATTACCTGTGGGAGGCGCTGTACTTTTGACTTTGAGATGCGCCATGATCTGCAGATGTCGCCAACGATCGCAAACTGATCCCCAGGGATCCTCAGAGGACACATAACACGTTGGAGCAGTCTAACATTCGTTTCTATGTGGTAAAATGTATCAGCTTTGGCCGTGACACCCGAGCTTTACACGTCCAAGTCATCCACATTTGTCGATTCTCAGAAAGACCAAAGGAAGCAAGGAATGACGGTGATCATTTTTGAACATCGTACGACTGGCCCAGCAATTACCGCCGAAGATAACGCGCATACATGTGCCAGATGAAAAGCGTTGCACATAATGGAAGGCACAGTGATGTTGGATGGTTGTTCCTTTCCCTTGCTCTTCACCCTCTCGATTTGACGATGATGGCAAGGTGATTCTCGATCGGAGCAGCCACATTGTGGCCCGTGGATCCTTCAGAGATTCCATGACCTAGCTTTGCCTCTGATCTACTGACTCTTTTTGGCAGCGAACTGAACTTCACAGTAAAGGCCATCGTGACGCCCTTCATACATTTCCTTGCATGTTGTAATAGAATCTTGTCCGTAAATTCAATCTGCACGTAACAAGGAACGCTGATAACTAGATGGTCACAACAACGTCAAGATCTTTACTTCATTATCCTTACTATACATGAAATTAAACAATACGTCCGCCCTCAGCATTAGCTATCAACATCTGCACCTGTTGGCCATATCTAGCGGTCAACTTCTCGAGCTCTTGGTTCAGATACTGAAGGGGGTTGGTCACATAAGCCACTGGATCAAACTTCCTGCCAGTATCCGAAGCAGCAAGGCGTGAATAGGCGGCCTGGTAGCCAGCGTTTTGCTCCTCAAAGTCAATCGCAGTGACAGCTCCGTCATCAGCGCCATCCGGTTTAGTCTCCAGGTGCTGACGTTCACTGAACAATTTTCCGAGGGCAGAGTACAAGCCAGACCTGATAAGGTTGTCATAAGTCGAGTTTCAGGCTAAAGATGCACATGCCTTACCATGTGCGGATTGATGGCTCTTGGAGCATAAAGGTGCTTTCGCAAAGAATTCGAGTGATTCCGACTGCAGCCAATTTCCGCTCTTTATGGGGGAATTTGGGGGCATGAGGAATTATGAAAGTCGTCACAATCTGAGACCAGAGGCTGAGGAAATATTAATGTCAATTTTCGTTCATCCAAGGTGGATCGGCCAATAACGTACTTTGGTTGGATCTCTTCAATGACTTTTATGAAGTAGTCGGGTTCAAGTTCATCTACTTTGACCGCCATAATGTAGAGAATGAACTTGGCCATCAAATACGAGAACGAGTCATTTTTGTTTGCGTGCAGGCGAGTGAGTAGGCATAGGAAGATCGGCCTCATGTATTGCTGCAGCCAGACCCTACAAGATAGTCAGCATGGTCCGATCCATGAAACAATCGAAGCAATACATACGGTTTGATATTTACGACTACCGCTTGAAGAAGCTCAATACCCCATACATCGTTTGTTTTGGAAGGAATCAAACGTTGCTGCACGACACCCAGAAGGCCAACGAGCTGGCCTGTCTGGTACAAGTTGTCTCCATCCTGTTCGAGGAATGCGACCAGCAGGCGGACGAGACCGGGAATGCTGCCCTTTTGTGACCATACCTCGACTTTTAGTAGGAATGGGACGAGACTTCGGTAGGCCACTGGGATCTGGCTGCCACGGTGCAGCTCTAGCATTTGAGCAAGAACTTGGAATACATAAGGAACGTATTCTGTTGAATTAAAGGAATAAATGAGATGAATAAATTGGGGACTAAAAATAAACTCCGTACGATCAATGTCTTGCTCGATGATGATGATGAAGGGGCCAAACAAGGATTGCTCAAAGTTCAGCAATGACTCCCGCGATCCAGCAACGACGAATCTGGAGGCGAACCTTTACAAAGAGGCTGAGTTCGTGAATAACAATTAGACCAACCTCATGAGACCCGATATGCTCTCAAAGATATATTGATCAAAGTAAGGATTGCTGGGATTTTTGGATATAACGCCCAAGATAGCGACCAGACGAGCAAGAATACCCTCATGTCCTGGAATTAAGGTTTGTCTCGCTGTCACAATTATCCGCATGACACCTTTACAAACAAGATCAGTTTAGTTACACGAAGACATTGAGTTCCTATACACACATTTCATCAAATGATCGTTCTCCGCCACCTTTTCGGCTGTACGGGCGGCTTCAATCTTCGATAGCAGAGCATTGATCATTTCGAGAGCGGAATCGTGAATGTCAGCCTGTGCGAACCTATCCCAAAAGCGTTGGCATTCAGTGGGAGGAGATTGAAGTAAACTATAACAAACGCACAAGATCTGATTTCCTTGCTTGATGGACAAAACTCGGTCGATTGTAATTGCTGCATAGGTGTAGGTGACGTAGTTTTCTGAGCCCAGGTGGCGAGCAAGGAGAGGCAGGACGGAAAGGAGTTGGGGTTTTGTCAGCTGTAGGATCCCATCAGTTGTCTGCCCTGCGGTGTATATTTTGGATCTGGTACCTGATTCCGGAAAGTGTGCAAGAACCGAATAGCATCAACCTGTAATATGGGGTGTACCGTTCCAGATGCAGCTTGAAGGTCTTCGAATACATGGTCAGAGAAAAATTTGACAACATCCACTAGAGCGTTGGTTGATGTCACTCCATGCTGGTTACAGACAAATTAAAGCGCGTCACTCGATTTCATGGCGTAAGGAAACTTACCTGGCTAGTTGATCCCCGTGTAGCGACGGCTGTCAGCAAGTAGATAGCGCTATCCTTGGCCTTCCAATTTTCCTCTTTGTTTGATGCATATTCAGATAAACCAGTGTTTATAAACGAACCCACGATGTCCGTCGCTTCCGTCTCGTATCCGCTGCCGACCAATGCTTGAAGTACGTCGGCAGCGGCCTGTCGACGTGTAGCGAGGTCGGTCCCGGTTGCCGAAACGGCGAGGTCGAGGCGAATGAATTCAAGAGGGTCGTCCTCGAATTGTTCGACGTCGTGTTCTCGAAGTGCAACATTTGGGACAACGACACCCTGGACAAGAGAATGAATGGTGTCTCGAGCAGAAAATAGAGTCTTGTAATAGCCAGAGCGAATGGCAGTGGAAAGGAATCTCAATGATTGGGACACTAACTATAATTGTCCAAGGAACTCAGTTAACTTTACGTTTATCAAACCAAAAGATATAGACGCACCGCATCATCTGCCACACCTGGTAACTTATTCGAGCCCACTAGTGTCCATACACCTTGTACCAAATTCTCCACGGAGGACGTCTTTTGCAGCTGCTCTGGGTATAATTTGATGAAGAGCTATTTTAAAGGAATGAGGCCCCTCATAAGGAAGTGTGAAAGAGAAAAAAAACATTCTTGTGCTTACTTCGGCGATTTCCAAAATCCCTGTTTTGATTTGAGATGTTAGAGAGGCAGTAGTGTCATCTGACTTTACGAAAGAAGTTAAAGAAAGGAGGAGAGGATAGATAACTGAAAAGAAAACATACGTCACCCCTCAATTCCACAGGATCCCAGAGTAAAAAGTTCTGGAACCAGCCTGTTCCAGGACCAAAGAACTCTTCGTGAGTATCTTCAATAGCGGGTGGAAGGTCTTGACATGTGAAATCATAGTAAATATCGATCAAAAGAACCATAGCTTGCGCCAATACTTCGTAGTTGGATTTCGGGCTTGTCAGAGCTGGATTTGGACTAGGATTGGATAAGAGAAGCGACGCAGTTTGCCTGAAAAGCTGCAGGAAAGGTTCCATAAACTTGGATAGAACGAAGTTGATTTCCGTGAACAATTCGTCTGATCTGACATGGGCTCTCCAGGGCTGAAAGATAGAGTGTGCAGTCTGAAGGACGCCGACATTTACATTGTAGTCGGTTGCTGAAAGAGACGACACGAGTTGCTGAAAGAAATGAGATTATTTATCAACGATTCTGGATTCAATTCGAATTGACGTACGTCGATTAAGTTTTCCCATTTGACTGGAAAATCTAGCTCGGCGATCAAAGAGACAGATTCTGCAACCTGGGCACGTATTGCTTTATCGGCAGGAGCAGACAGCGCCAGCATAGCTGGTACCAGTTCTGCTCGCAAAGCTGTCTTATCTTGTTCGGCCAATGGCTGCACATCCTAGATCGATCAGGTGGCATGAGGACTATGGTGGCATGAGTTGTAAGATCAACGTACCTCCTCCCATCTAAGTTTGGTGATATTTTTGAGGTAGATACTCCCAGACAGTCTTACAGCACGATCCTTTGTAATATCCAGCACCAAACTGAGAAGATGGGTCAGGAATCCTTGTTGAGTGCTCAAAGACGCGAGGCTTTGTTCTGCTTGCTTTCGAGTATCGGGATTAAGAGATGCGAGTAGGAGGGTCGAGATATCGGCCATAGTAGCAAGTTATGGAGTTGTATACAGTGTGCGCGTGAATATGTAGAGTATCGTGAAGTCGTTAGGATGAATGCAAAGAAAGAGCCTTGATTTTTTACGAAACAGATTTCTTCGTATCTTTCGACGCGCCTAAGGAACAGTCACGTGATCCATCCAACCAACCTGGTCGCGCGCGCCAGCGTTTCAGGTTTTCAACTTGCAACCATTTTATTCATTGACCACTCACACTTCTACTTACCGCCGTCCATCCTATGACAGACTCGCCGGAAAATCTTTTAATCTCTGCCAACTTCCTCCTTTCAATATGGCCATTCAGAGTTTGGTTTATCCAAATGGGGTGCACGCAAGCTCACAGTCAACCTTGGCCGTCAGAAAATGTCAATTCTCTTCATTCCAGCATTCGCCTCTCGTTCCTTACAATATGCCTCCTAACTGCTCTACCCATGGTCTCTTTTACCACTCGCTTGACTTATCAGCCCCGCCCAGAGTCATTTCATATGTATCAGTCAGTCCCGGCAATGATTCCAGTGGCAGCCCAAATACAGGGTCTAGGACTGTGCACTAGTTGTCTTCGACTCTTCGCTTCTTTGTGTTTTCTCGCATCAATACCACCTTACCCATGCTACTTCGCTTTCAAGGTCGACAGATTGTGTGGTGTCATGTGTTTTTATCTAATTCGGTTGCCACCCCCCGCCCATGGGACGCATCTGGACGCGTCAGAATATCTTGCGGAAAAGTGGCTACTCCACCGTCTTATACAAGGATGTGATTTCTTTTTTACGACAAGAACCGCTGTCAGTTGGCATGTGGAGTACTCCTCATTTTTAACCTTAACAGACAACTTGGCGGCTGTGACCTACCAACTTTGAACCAAGAGCTACCTTTCCTGTCTGCCTCTGCTCTGATTATAGAGTGATTATTTATGCCTCTTTGTCCTTACACAGCTCTGTTCCATGATTTATTGTGCCTTCCCAATTTAAATCTCGAATTGCGCTAAGCCGACTAGTTGGAGATACACCTGATCGGAACCGCAAAAGAAAATAGCATCACACCGAAACATCCGTGGGTTGTCGGAAATACAATGCCAATTCCCCAGCCCAAAGCACAATAATGAGATCCAAAGATCTTTGTTTGAGTTGGGATAGGTGTCTTGTCACTGTCATTGGGCCTGCTTTCGGAATGTGTCGTCGTGGACATCTTGTGCAAAGGTGTTCCGCAGTTCTTTTGTGTGTCGTATAACACCGCCATCAGTTTTCCATTCACAACATGGTGGTCCTTGTTGTCAAATTATCGCCTTGTGCAACAAGTGAAGCCACAAAAGCACTCCTCGACCCGGGGTATCTTTCCCTACCTTCGGCGTTGGCATTCGATGGATAATCCAACGTCCAAAACTAAGGATAAAGGGGCAATAGATGTAAGTTATATCATTGATAAATCTACAGACACTTATAAAGCTTTACATATAATAGACATACAGATATCAAAACACTAGGTTATCCGCAACAGTTATAGCGTGAAAGAAGAAAAGCAGGAGTGGTGATGCACAGATTAGAATTGGGTCTTGGGCCGAGATTGGAATCAATCCTGTTTCAGCGAGGACCTTAGTTTGAAGTTCGAAGGTCTTGGTCCCTTCAGCGCTACGTGCGCAGCACGTATCATTCACGCCTTTCGACAAAAGCTGCATTGCGTCGGGGATGTGCCTGTTACGACTGTTTTCGCTGGTTTCAACCTACCGGCGATGCAGAAAGATCCGTAAGCATTCAGTCAATGGGCCTTCAAACACGAATCCTCTTACCACTGGTTACAGGTTTGGGGACAGGTCTTTGGAGAGCATGAGGGGTTGTGGCGTTGGCTGTAGCGGCAAGCAGAGGATCCGCAATCGACCTATGGTTTATAAAGGATCAAATTGAGACTCCGTCATACAACATGATCTTGGAACCGAGATGAGGCGTACCCGACTGTCAGATTGGGGGTTATCATGGCCACAAGTATACCGGATGCAGTGGACTTCTCGGCAGCACATTTCGGTATAGTAGAAAACAGATGGTTCAAGTGTCTGCTAGATATACAAGTCAAAGTGAGTTATATTTCTTTTTCAAATGAAATCGGTTGTGTTTGCTTACTGCTTTTCACAGGTAAGTCTCCAAGACTGTGAAGTTGAGAGTGTGAAGTGGGTTTGGATTGTGGCAGACTCTGGAACTCCGTCACTTTTTAAATATGATTGAATGGTGTAATTGGTAAGATACACAGCAAAGGGTCGGGACACCAGATACCTTCCAAGTCCAGAAAGAGAATAGCAAAAATCGATCGCGCTAATTTTTTCGAGATCTGAATGGTGGAATGAACGAACGACAGATATAACCGAGGGACAAAGAATTGAGGTTAAATTACTTTTTCTAGTTACTTATCATAATGAGATGGCATCGCTTCCAGGGTTTGTCTCCCTGTGCCGGGGGGAATATAATTCAATCAAGTAGATGTCATCCAAGATTACCATTTGGAAAGCCGCATTCTTTACCAAGAAAAATATTTTGACTCAGTAACCTCTGTCTTCCATCGGCTGCAATTTGACAAATGTCGCTAGAGCGTCCTATGTCGAACCTCCCGCCAATTCAAAAATAGATCCAGACTGGTAGCCTCATGACGGGAAACGAGTAAGGTCAAAATTCGAGTCATTCATTTCTTAGGCCGACTAAGGAGGACTGAAATAGATAGTATGCACTTGTGGGTGTCCCGATCAGAACGTGCACCATTCATCGGAACCATATGTTTTACGGCAATGACCTCACTTCCACTACGATAGATGGCTGTACCGACGGCCACATTCACTCCTATTAATTTTCGAGAAAGATCGTTTAACGTTTTAACCTTCGGGGACATTATTTGCGAACCATTATGGATGTGATAATATGACCCTCGTGTATGTCAATGTCGTGTCCGAATTACGATCAATACAAGATCTAGGGACTAGGTGATAACATACATACAACATATACAGGAGCTAGAAGACAAACGGAACACGCAGTGATCCCAATCACAAGGCATCACATCGCATTTTCAATGTCAGCAAACCCTTTTTTAATCCCGGAATGTAGGTGAGCGGATGACAGAATACGTCAAGGAAAATCATGGACCGGGGGTGAAAGCAGGGCAGTGCGGCCATTAGTCACGATGTCGAGACTTCCGAACCCGACTGACCATCGGCGCGTACGTATATTGTGATCCGTTGGAGTATTTGCAGAAGAAGTGTGTTCTTTGGCGATGCGTCATTCTCAGTAGTACAATCAACCACCCGCCTCATCAAGACGATTTTTGACGCCAAAAATCATGGATTAACCATTTTTCGTCAAGTTTGACGGGGTGAATGAATCTCCCGGCAGCATTCGGCAAGTCTGTGGCTTTGAGGTACCAGAGTTCGGAGATGCCTACAGAGTGCAGGTACTCGGGAAGGCGGTGGTAGTTCAGTCCGACAGCGTGCGGCCCATGACTATCATCAGACAGTGCAAAGCGCCCTGCATGGCTGCGGATTATCTGCCAAGGATGGATGTATTAATCAACTTTATCCATATGAAGGCTCAGCCGACTACTCGCCTCCACAATATCTTCCCCAGGATAGGCGGTATGCCAGTTCTTCCTGAAGGCCGCTGCATTGATTTCGAATAGCGCACCATATTCCACGGCAAAACGAATATTCCGCTCAATCTTTTCGGTGACGCGTGGATAATCAATAAATCGAAGTGTTGGAGTGTAAAGACGGCATAAATCGAAATGTCCAACAATTTCGGGCTTGAAGCGCTGTAGTAGTTCGTACTGTGCATCGAAATAGGCTAAGAGGAGTGCTTCTTGACGGTCTTCCTCTGCACAGTCCGTAAAACTCGTAAGTGCGCGCTGATAGGTAGGATAGTCGAAGTCGATCGGGAATCCGTTGACGTGATGAATGGACCCAACGAGGTATTCCACACGGTTCCCCAGATTTTTCAATAGAGTTTCCAGATTCCTAAGGTCCAAATCTGTGATATACTCTGTCTCTAAACCCACTAACAGGGTGAGTTTGGATGCGTATAATGATTTCAGACGATGCGCTTCTTCCAAGAAATCGTTGAACTGATTGGATAACGTCTCAAGTGACACATCTTTCTTAGAGATTGTGAGTGATCTTGGACGCCCAAGACAAAGAATAAGCGATCACCTCTTCAGGATACAAGTCAACATCCCGATATCGAGGAACATGTTCGGTCAGGCCGTAAACTTCGAACCGTTGGCGAATGGCTTCTTGAACGACATCTTCTAGTAAACCCGAGGCGTGCTTGCAGAATTGGCCAGAGTGAGAATGATGGCTGTATGGCATCTTAATTTGAGTGCAGAAGTTGAGAATTCAAGGGTCCGAGGAGGGGTCCGACGGCGTTGACGGTGTTTGTGAAAGGACAGCAATCATCTGTTCGCGTGAATCAAGCGGGGCTTGAAAATAAGTTCCCACACATCTTATCTACCCCTTAAATTATCTGATACGTATTTTGATACGCAAACATTATGGGCGTCTGCGACATGCGCAACAAAAGCTCGGCCAAAGGGAGGAGAGTAAAATTTTAGGCATATGTACTATGATACATTTTTCTTGTCAAGACATTTGTTTTACCGAGCTAAGAATCGAACAAGTCAATGCCAATGGCCAATCAGTCGTGTAGTTCCCCTAAGTAAAAATAAGGGCACAAAATAATCGCTGGAACTTTCCGTTAAACCCAGCCTTTTCTAGCGCCTCCTCTTCCATGGAAAACAAAAATAAAGCGGGAGATAGCCATACCAGCTGCCCCGAATATTATAGTACACTTCAGGGCTACTGTAAGCGAGAGCGCTGATTTTCAGGTAACATTGTAGTCCACGTACCCCGCAGAAAATAATAGATCTATGCCAAACCTGTTTCTCGCCATCTGTGTGAAGCAGACTGCCCTCAATGGGTGTCCCAATAAGGACAGATATGGCAACGATGGAGAACGCTGTCCCCATACGAGTCCTAGGCAACATGATATCGCTTAGAAGGCGAACATCGGACGGTCATTAATCAAATCTTTATGAATCTTACCCATGTTCTCCGGGATGTGTGCTGAGTTGTGCAAGTAGAGAAGGTATGAGCGAGACGTCTGAATGGATCAATTGAAGTTAATCCCATCATCATATGTCAAACTTTAGGTGCCTTACATGCGCCAGACCAGAACCCATAGAACAAGCCAAACAATATGACTCCAGCAAAGTTTGATACGCCAAACAATACGAACACTAGCGCTGAAGCGACGACGAGCGATGGAAGAAGCATGTTGTAAACCCCCACCCTGTCAGCCAGCAAGCTCGGTAGCAGCCTCCCGAAAAAACTTCCAACATTCAGAATGGCGATCTGCAGAAAGTTTTGTCAGTATGACATAGGATATGAACAAAGTTTGAAAACTTACGGAATAGAACGAAAGGTTTTTGCTGATACCAAGATCTATGGAGAATAACTGTAGATAGAAATCTTCACCGTCATTGAGTAGAATGCACGTAGACATAATGAGCATCCTCCGGACATACAGGGGAAAAAGATACCGATGTTTATGCAGAATGCCCTGTGATATCTTAGATGGCCACCAAAAAACACAAATTAAGAAAATGTCAACTCACGAAGCGACGGACACAAGGTACGCTGCATCTTTGAAAATAACCCCAAAATTGGGTGTTGTTCGCTCGGAGGTGTTAAAAATTGGCCTCGTTTTCATAAGAAAATATGATGCCACGAGCATTAACCCATTCAAAGCTGCAGTTGTTCGGATGGCATTGGCAAACGAGGTATGTTGGCTTAGTTGGTTCAGCAGGATGGGCCATACGATTCCTCCAATGGAAGAACCCTGCTCGAGTCGGTCATAGCATTCGCCGTTAATTGTGGACACTTATGGCCTGTATTAAGCAGGCAGCACCATGCTTACCGATACTGATATTCCGGTAGCCAACGCCCGGCGACGTTTAAAGTGGTGCCCAAGGATCGTCAAAGACGGAAGGAAAAGGAGCGACTGCCCTATCCCCATTCCAAGCGCTTGTGCTAAAAATACCTAAACACCGTATGTTGTACGTAAACTTCGGACGAAGGTCATCGGGAGCCATTAACGTACACACCTCGTAGTAATGATGCTGGCGTGCTAAAGATAGCATGCACATCGACAAAATTTGTAGTAACGTGCCTAGCTCAATCATGCGGTGACTGTCGGAGTGGATCTATATGAGTGCCTCATTTCAAACATCGCGGAGAGTAATACGCCTACAAGTATCCCGCATCAAATGCTCGACCGACGAATATTCCGGCTGCATACTGCAGAAATAGTTGAGTGCTTCCAATCCAACTGTATGGCGGAATAAGCATTTGATTGCAAGTTTGAAAGCCAGCGCTCACCTAATCTCTGAAGGAGTGTTTTGGGACAGGAAATTTCTACTATAGTAATCCTGGTAGACCCCGAAGGCTGAGACGTAGCTTGAGAAGAGATGAAGCCTATGTTGACATCCGAATTGGCCTGGTACATACCCATAGGTACAAAACTGTATCATCCACCTGTGAGTAAAATTGTCATTAGAGTTGGCGTCGTGCCTCAAATCTTATCATGCAGCTGCAAAGATACCTACGCTCCGCACACCGTCATCCATGCATCCTTCCCCGTGTCAAAAATGGGCTCCACGTCCCTCGAATCGTTTTCCACTGTTTCAAATTCGTTCGGTGGAATGTTTTGCGACGTTATTTTTTCCGATTGCAGTGGCTGAGACGCAGCGCTGGCTGCAGTGCCTTGGACCGTTGACGACGCGCTACCGTCAGACATAATGACGTCTTTTGAAGGCTGGAAAAACGGGAGCGTGATCTGGGTGAAGTGAAGTCTTGCAGGGGTATATATCTATATATCTTATATAGCAAAGGCATCGGGCAATCCGAAGCAGAAGTTAGCGGAATCGATGCAATCGGCAACTTGACTATTACCTCCTCGTGTATCTCTGATATTTGATTAAGCTCACATACATTAGAGTTGAACAACCAGTTCCGTTGCTCGCCGTTTTCTATGAGAACATGCCGCGAGAACATGCCGCGTTCAGCCGGGCAGGAAACCTCCAGCAGCGGTGAATTTTACTAGTGGTCTACGCTCGACAATACCCCTTCAGTAGAAGGTATATTATCCGGATGTGTAAGGTACATTCCCAGAACAGCATTATTGGCATTCAAAGGAAACAGTATTTCTATGGAACCGCCGGATGTGGAAAGAAGTTTAAAGCTGTCATGTTGACATTTCTTCTTCTTCACTCGCTGATAGTATTTGGCAGTCAAACTTTCTGGACTCTGAATACACGTAGATGCAGATACAGTTGTCAATGCCATGGTATGGTCCAGTTCATGGAACTTAAGGGGAGGTAATCGAGGTTGAAAAAATGATTTTTTATATACCAGCCCAGCCTCCAAACGACTCGAAGAATTCGGGGACCTATTTGGTGAGAAAGGGGGTTTTCTGCTGTTTTCACAATCGTAGGTTATGCAAGTATTTGTCAAATAGATTCTTAAAAAATAATTCTTGCGAAAAAGAGGCATTGTAGTGAGAACCTACCTATCTTGCTTGATCTTGAAATGCTTGAGAAAAGTGCTTCTTTGATACAGGGAATCGTCTTCACTAATGCTTAAAGCTTTCCGCTGTGGTGTATACATATTAAGACACGCACAATCATAACCTCCAGGTGAAAGATTATAGACAACAACGTAAAAGCATCGAGGTGACCCGTTTCCTACGTCGAACGCACCAAGATATGCAAGACGTCCGCTCGTACGCTCATTATATGGGATGAGTGTGACGAGGGTGTCCAAGATAGGAGCCAGCAGACTGCCATAAGTAAACGAGAAGGGGGTCGAAGTTCCTTATTTGCATCGCAACTGGTGAATCAACCATCCTGAGCGGAACGAGAAGCACGTATGTACATACCTCGCACATTCGGAAAATCTTGAAGGTTCGAAGTCGGATTAAGCTGGAAGGCTGTCTTTGATCGATGTACTCCCATTTGGGCCGTTCTCAGGAGGAAAGAGTAATGTAGTTATTTCTTGCAATCCGTCCAGACCTCCCAGACGTCTCAGTCAAAAAGCGATCCTGTAGCAAGTGTACGCATGGAAGCCTGTTGGGTGTGTCCACTGAACGGCCTACATGCCAGCTTTACAAATCAAAATGTGGCGTGGCGACAGGAACTTTGGAGCACGGACAGTGTCCACCAATAGACAACGAGGCCGCCACCTTCTGAAAGTAGTGTGATCGATCATTGTGACAGTGTAGGCCTTTACTTACCGAAAGTAGTTGAATTGTCGGTATCTCCGTGGCCACTGGTGAGACTCGACCCATCTTGAAGGCCCAGCGTATGCTGGGCTGATACGATCCTTTAGTTAGGAATGAAAACCATGGAGTACATTCTGAACTGTTTGGTACTTGACGCCGCTATTGAAGATGTAGAACAAATCATTGTCAGAGTTATCCCGTGGAGCTAAATCGAAAGGTTTGTTCGGACAGGGAAAGGCCTTTCGGAAAGCAGAAACCGACTCGGCTATTGCCGCAAGCAATTCCGTCCAAATGCCTCTAAACTTTCCCTAGTGAGTGGACATGCAACCATATAAAATAATACGGAAGTAACTTTATATCATTCAACAACCGCTTTTCTCCAAGAAAAAATCTTCGTGAATCTTACCCTTCAACTACTCGAGTAAAGGGGAGATGGTCGCTTCATTTTCTGAACTCGCCGCTTAGGTACAATGGATTAAAATCTACCACCTGATAGGGACATATGAAGGTCCTACTGACATCCTTATTGCAGCACCTAGGCCCAGTCGCGGCGCGTCAACTGTCCACAAATTTGAGTTCCGAATTGATGAAGAAGGGTGGTTGTTTTGGTCTTCTGACAAGCCAGTTTCAATGATTGAGCATCATGGCTTAGAATAGGATCGATCTCGGTGTTCATGAGTGATTCGTCCTATATATTCATTGACTTTCATTGGGGTAATTTGGGATAATATGCCGCTAATTTTGGATGATAAAGGACTTGGCGTTTCGTAGCCAAGACCCTGTTCTAAATTTAGATTTTCTTGAAAACCTCGTACAGCAAGCGTAGTGAGTTCAAGATAATAAGCTAAGGTAGATGTATGTATAACGTACTCATGATTATATCTAGCAGACAATTTTTTTAAAAAAACCCCCCGTTATTCAAGGTTTATTCCTACAATATTAAGAATAATGGCCATTCTAGAGTGCCATGCAAACAAACGCCGTTTGTCATGTAAAAGAGATTAGCCATGGGTGAACTCGAGTAGAATCTTTTTATAGCCTCAGGAAGAGGTCGAAGAATCTTCTGAATAGACATAGACAACGTGCTCAATATATTTCTGAATCCACGCTTGTTTCTCGATGCCCGTGACTCTGACAGACTGTCAGGTGGGATAGATTTGAATTGAAGATTTAAAGCGCCAAGAACATCATCTCGACACTGGCACAACGCTGCTATTCCGAGGTGCATCCCAAACAACCTTTTCACATTGAAGACACAGAGGTCGCATAGAAATTTTTTTTCGAGGTTTTGCAATATTTTCGGAATTTTCAGAGATGCGACGGGTATAAAACTTGTGGAAAGCTCTCTGGATTTGAGCAACAAAACGAAAGACTCGCAATGTTTCCTAAACTCGCACTCTACGCTTTCGCACTCATCTCTGTGGTACACGGTCAGCTCGTAGGCACGTACCAGTCCGAAACGCACCCCTCTCTGAGCTGGCAAAAGTGCACGAAGAGCGGCTGCACTAACACTGCTGGCAGCGTCGTCCTCGACGCTAATTGGCGCTGGGTCCACACCAAAAGCGGGTACACCAATTGCTACACAGGAAACACCTGGGATAGCAGCCTCTGCTCTGATAACAAAAGCTGCGCTGCTAATTGCGCCCTCGATGGCGCCGACTATTTTGGAACATATGGGATCACGACAAGCGGCAATGCTTTGACTCTGAAGTTCATCACCAACAACAGCAACGGCAAGAACATAGGATCCCGAGTGTACCTTATGGCCAGCGACACCAAATACCAGATGTTCAAACTTCTTAACCAAGAGTTCACTTTCGACGTCGATCTCTCCAAGTTGCCCTGTGGCCTGAACGGAGCTCTCTATTTCTCGGCTATGGACGAAGACGGTGGAATGGCAAGATTCTCCACCAACAAGGCTGGCGCCAAGTACGGCACTGGATATTGCGATTCGCAGTGCCCAAGAGACATCAAGTTCATCAACGGAGAGGTCAGTCGTCGATTTGTCATGACTCGTATCAGGTGCTGACCATCATCCAAAAGGCCAACGCGGAAGGATGGAAGCCATCTGCTAACGATGCCAACGCCGGAACGGGCAACTATGGCTCCTGCTGCAACGAGATGGACGTCTGGGAAGCCAACTCCATTTCTGCTGCGTACACCCCTCACCCATGCGACGGGACACAGTCTTCGCGCTGCAGCGGCAGTGCCTGTGGCGGAGAATCCGACCGATACGGCAGCATCTGCGATCCCGATGGCTGCGATTTCAATTCTTTCCGTATGGGCGACAAGTCCTTCTACGGTCCAGGGCTCAAGGTCAACACCAACTCCAAGTTCACCGTAGTCACGCAGTTCATCACCGACTCCGGAACCGCTTCTGGAACGCTGAAAGAGATTCGCCGCCTGTACGTCCAGAACGGCAAGATCATCCAGAACTCCAAAGTCAACGTACCAGGAATGTCGTCGAGCTACGATTCCATCACCCAACAGTTCTGCAATGACGCCAAGGCCGCGTTCGGCGATACCGACAGCTTCAGCAAGCACGGTGGTATGGCGGGCATCTCCAAGTCGATGGCCAACGGCATGGTCCTCGTACTCAGTGTTTGGGATGACCACACCGCCAACATGCTCTGGCTTGACAGCAACTATCCTACCGATGCCGACGCATCGAAGCCAGGTATTGCTCGTGGCACATGCTCGACCTCTTCCGGAAAGCCGACCGACGTTGAATCTTCTGCGGCCAGCGCCCAGGTCATCTACTCCAACATCAAATTTGGCGATATTGGAACGACCTATTCAGGTACGGCTTAATGGCGAAAATAAGTTCTTCATTGGATCTGGATACGCTAGTAGCATGTATACATATTTGTATCAAGCTAGTAAGCTAATAGTCGCTAAAAGCAAATTTTACGTGCCAGATGTATGATGATTTGATGAAAAGCATGTCGGATCTTGAGTGCAGCTGCAGAACGAATCACTAATATGCTGACCAGAGATCCACAAGAGGCGGCGCCGGTAGATCATAGGGCTTCGAGGTGCTATTTTTTATCAATATATGACCAATAAGATTCAAAAAACAAAGCTCCCCTGATATTTTAACGTGTTTGATTATAAAATCTTCCATCCATTGGGGCATGTGTACTCGACTTCGTCTCGATGTTCAGCAATCTAGACGATATTAAAATTAACAGCAAATACGGATATTAACGTGAATGCGGGGATACTATTACAAGCCGAGCCAAACTATGCGTCTAAGGTGAATGTCCTGTTTGGCTGACGACGGTCTTCTCGAGGACCGTAGTCCTCATATCGGCTTCTGCCATGGACTCGCGGTCTCTCCGCAGTCCCCTCTCCCTAGGGGGAGAAAGACGCCTCATGGGAGATCCACTCCGATCTCTTTGCTTCATCACGATGCCACCACTACCCCCACCACCACCACTCATATTACTCGGGGTCGTTGGAGGGGTGCCACTTCTTGAAATTCTCCCTCTGGAGGAGGCATTGGACGCAGTTCGCGATGGTGGCAAAGGCCCCGGGCTTGTCCCAGCGGACGTAGGGGTTGGTGGTCGGTCCCAAAACATCAACTTCCCGTACCAGGTTTTCCGTCTCTCGGCGTATGCCTTTTCTTCCCGTCGCCTCTCAAATGTGCTTCGGTAGCGTTCATATGAATCACGAAAGTTTTTATCGACTCGAGAAGAAAATATCAACTCTCCACGAGGATTTGTAGCCGGGGGTATAGTGTGTAAAGGTCTTGTTGTAGATGGAGATCTCTGTCGATTGACAGGGGTTGGAGAGGACGATCGAGAGGTGGTGGTAGAAACGACGGACGTGCTTTCTTCAGGACGAGGAAAAAAGAACGTAAGAGGGTTCCAGTAGAACTTTGAACCCAATGGAGGTTTGCGGACATTCAGATACATGTTAAACGAACGAAGGGCTCGATTGGCGTGAGGAACATATCTTTTCGGAGTGAGTTCGTAGCGAAGACAGAGATGAGTATAATGCTCACTTGTTTGCATATGCAATCTTCTCTGAATACATGCCGCTGGCGAAGAACAGCACAAGAGTGGTGACACTCACAAATAGAAGGCCAGTTGAAAAGTACGGATGTACAGTGACGTCGGTTTCAGGCGTATATATTTCTGGCAAAAGGCGTTGCAAAACTATCTTCAATGGTATGGCGAGAATGGATATATGAGGTGGTAAGATCACTTCGCACAGAAGAATTGCTATGACTGTGAGAAGTTGAAACAGAAACACTGGATGTCGAAGTGATGAGATTGTCAGGCCTTTTGAATACAAACGGACGTACGCTGGTAGCGCTTTTTGCGCCGCTGGAGATTGGCTGCATTTGTTTTGAGCCTTTCTTCAAAGAGAAGTAAATCCCTATATGTTGCGCTATCATTCGGGGGACCAAATGAGCCTTTGGAAGCCAAATTTGAGCGCGGGGGCATGAGGCGTTTGGTGGAACGAGTTCAAGGCCATTTGCACCCGGAACTCAGCACAATACGCGGCCACGACTCGATAAAACATGACAAAATAAGATAAGATAAGATCTTGTCACATCAAGTTGAACTTATTATTTCTTTGCGATCACTCTTCCATCCCATAATGCCATGTGTAGGGCCTCATGGAAAATGGCCTTTCAAACTCTTACTTTCACTTTCGTCCAATCTCTCACTGGTATTGCATTGCAATGAATGAAATGTCAGGTAGGCCTCCCTATTCCGCTTTTGCGAACATACCCATATATATTACAACCTGAACCTCCTCTTTTCATGGACTAGACACTAATTACTACGAGAGCAGTATTATGTCTACACAGGGTCAGTTAATGTAAAATTCTGCTACGAACTGCACCACTGAAGTTCTAAGTACGTTTCCTAGGAATGCAATTGGCGCCAACCGGCGTTCACTCGACGCCTCACGCTACTAAGACGGAAAGCTACAGTACGTGCATGAAATATCGCCAGCCTTTAAGGCTCATGAAAACCAACCTATTTAGATACCATTCAGAGTATGTTCCTTTGATTTTCATCTTGGATAATCTAAAATGTTTCCATCGTAGCTCCTGAACCTACAGTTTGTAAGAAATACGCCTGACATAGCGAACATGGCTAAATGGATTATTTTTGACAGCCTGCTGGAAGGGATGTAACGTGTTTAAGTCCAATCCTGCTTCAAAACTGAAATGTAAGTCTGGAGCTTTTTATCTTCAAATCATGGTGAATAATTCATTTTGCTCATCATTTTCTGGCAGACGAGCTTCCCGAGACCGTCAAGGCCGCAAGAGAAGGTTGGCAATGGACATGTCAGAGCGGGGCAGTTGTTGTGAGTTTTTATTCGTCTGTTCACATTTGTGATGGGATGTTTATACCCCACAACTATAGTCAGGTCTTCTCGCTGCTGCTGCTGCTCAGCTGCTCGTGTTTTTCAAGACAGATTCGACTTTCAATCCAGACATCAATACCAGTGGGGGCTGGAAAGGCTTTATCTTAGGAATGTGCTACATGGCCCTATTCCTTAACATCAGCGCAACCATAAGCTCTTTCATACTCATCGATAACCTGGGTGAAATTGGATTTAGAGCGTCATGCAACTCTGACAATCTAGAGGGTTTTGGCCTAGGAACAGGAAAACTTGTAACAAATCAAGACAACTTACTCATCAAGTTCGGCGCGAGCCCCGCATGGAGGATGATGTTGTATCACTGTGAGTATTATCATTACTACTCCAGATATCCAAGGTCTAGTATTCAGACAATCATGATTAGGGTTGATCACATTCTACGCCGGAATAGTCACCCTTATCGTATCTATCCTGACGTACGTCATATTGCAAGAATCTCTAGCAATCAAGATTGCTATGGGTGTGGCTGTCGGGGTTACTCTTCTTCCTACCACCATTTTCATTTTCGTTCGCCCAATAATTGAAGGTTGAGCGATGAAGGGATGAGAACACTCCGAGCTAGTTCAGCTTGACCTTGTAACACCTGTCATTTAACGATACATATTGTTCTGATGGGTAATACAGATTATGGAGTTATCCTTGATTTTCTGAACACAGGAGAGTAAGCACGAAGTACAAAATGTAACGAAAAGAACAAAAGCTCGATATATAATGAGATATGACGAGCAAACAATTGAACGAAAATTCCAAGCGACGATGTGGTGAGAAAGAGAAAACGGTAAAGAGTGGACGACAAATAAGGTTTTGTCAATACATAGTTCGGGGTTGATGTGGAGCTAATCAAGTCATTTTAGACTTGTCTTCCAACGATGCGAGAAGAAATTCCTCGCTTCCTTTGGTTTCTTTTGGAATAGCGTCTGGTAGACTTGAGAGAACGCCTGAATGACCCGGGTGCTTGCCCATCGAGTCCAGAGCATCCTTGAGAGGTGACGCTGGTAACCTTGTTCTTGACGATGGTGGAGAGAAGATCGAAACTTTAAACGGAGGCCAAAGAAATCAATATCGCGACGAAGGATCACCGTAAAGAGAAAAATGTCTCACTGAGGGGTATCGTCGTCGTCGTCATCATCGTCATTGTCATCTTCTGTGCTATCATCGATGTCCAGGTTTTCAAATAAACTGTCGAGGTCGAGGATGTCCTGAGAGGGCGAAAACTCGATAACATTCGAATGGAATTGGCTAATCACGTACCCAAACAATCAAGATGGATTGTGTGCTAGTTTTTCCAAACTTTCGGATAAGGTCGTGCAGGCAGTCATCGTCTGCTTCCTCGCCCGCCCCACTAATTACTTCATGAGCATCGGAACGTGGCAGTGGTTCAAAAGAATTACCATGTAGTAGTAATATTCAGACCCAGAGTCTGCGCCGTAGGAGTGATAGTCTCGATGGTCTCTGGACACAACCCAGAGTCTTTGTCAAAGGCGCAGGTAGCAATAAGCCCAATATTCAACGGTGCTAGGAGCTGTACAGAATCAACGGTTCAATGTACATCATAGACTGGAGTAACATAGTATACTTACAGCCGGCAAGCAATTTCTCGATCTCTCAAAGCCAACGGGGGTCAATCCAGGCAGGTGCAGCGACGGGGTCTCTGCATTTGAGATGATATAGACGGTGTTGTTGAAAGAGGCCGCAGCAGCGAAGCTAACTGCACAGGCAAGAACAAATAAAAGAGAGTTGTTTAGAACCATTTTGGTCTAGGTCGATTGAAGAGTGCCTGAGTGAGGTTAAGCAGTTCCTGAAGGCAATGAAGCTTCAAAACTCTTGGAGAGTATGGCATGCCAGGAGGACGAAGATTTTATACAGCCTGTTGATTTCTCACAGCCCGGAAGGAAGAAGATGCTTCAGGGTTGGTTCAGGGTATTGAGCGGAGACTAGAAGCACCTTTTGTCGCCTTTAGGCACCACATTTGTGATGCTCTGCACCAAGCGAGCGGCCGGCAGCATAGGAGTGATAGGCGGAAGCTGTTCAGTCAGGACTCAATGACGATACGCATATACGCGTTCGACGCGGTCCTCTTGCCAGTCAGTGAAAGTCGTCACCACATGTGTACCTGGTCAAAAATCGGTGTTAAGGCGGGGACGGAAGAGACCATGGTTAACGTTTGGTCAACTCACAACTGATTGATCCGTGTTTGTTCGGAGGACTGTGCCAAGCATATTTCCCTGTTTTGCAGTGCTCAGATAGCTAGATAATTGTGCAGCTCACAGAACCTAGACTAACAACGATTAAAAAGAGTGTTCTGTTTGGACTTAGGTGACACTATGTGACAGCGACTGATGAGAGGGTTAAAGAGACTGCAACTTCAAATGCGATACACCATGATGAGACAGTAACTGGTCGACTACCAGCCGATATGCCGGAACCTAAAAATAAATACTGAAAAGGACGCCAAGAAATGCAAGTAGATCAGACTTCAAATCTGAACTGGAACCCAGGCGCCGATGCGTTGTCAAAGCAGCCATTGACGAGAGCAAAGTTATACTCGTACATAGGATTAACATTGAATCTCTGAAAATTGACTTCGACCCAACTTCAAAGGGGCCAAACTCCAAAATGATAATTATTGTCCGGCTCTCACTGGTGTCTATTCATACATGGTTTCTGTTGGAGATAGAAGTGCAGAGCGGTTTAAATAATATTGAAAGGGAAATAGTACGGCTTATGTGCAATTTTATACGTTCAAAATTTTCAATTCTCTTCGCTGGGACATAGGTAGCCATGCATGTGGTGACGTACGATCATTCCGAGCTCAGCATCTTGTGTTTTATGTATCTCATGGTACCCTGTATCGGATGGCTCGGTTAAAAAAATATTGTGTTAATGTGGCACTGACCCTACTCACTGCCAAATTGTTTTGCTTTGTCTCAACCCATACTGAACGCCGGTTAGAGGTCGAAAAATGCATTGGAACAGAATCATTTTCGGCCAAGACAACACGGCCGTTGAGGCTGAAAAATGTTGATAATTAGTCAATGGACTTATTTGCTCTTAATAGTGAAATTCCTACTAACGATGACAACAAAGCTACTGAAAAGACTATAATCCCAGATTCGGTTAAATACCATGCTAACTGGATAAATGATGATTAGACGCACCTTTGGGCAAAATTTGGTAGATCGTTAACCAAACGACTAGGGATATTCAAATTGGCCTATCAGAAAGATACAGTAGCTCCAGAATGAGTCTTCGATACGCACAATTGAGCGGGTTAACCAAAAACTGATGTATTGTCAGGTCACAAATTGGAAGTACGGCGAAAGAAACCAACTCACAAAAATTAGCAATGCCAAACCGGCTGTGGTTGATAAAAGCCCTGTTTCTATAATCCGTTCACGCGGAGAGCATGCTGACAGACGGAACTTCTCTTACTGATGGTCCATGCTATGACTGTATCCACTAGCCACAAAGGTCTAGAGTGCTATGAGATATTCATTTTGTCCTCCGGATGGAAAGACTCTTTACCTTGCTTCCACCTTCAAATTTTTCCCCTTGAATGCAAGATAATATATAAGAAAAGCAGATATCGTGTGATCAACAGCACACCGAATGGAGAATATCAAAAGAATCAATGTCTTTTTCTCAAAAAGAAACAGTGGAAAAATCTTGGCGCCTATCAATTCCGAAACTGCAGTTATAGTCAGGCCTAAACGCAGGAAAGCTATCAAGGCATATACGAAGAGGATGTATAGCCCGTGGCGCCCAAATATCCGAATACGATTTGCAAAAAACATCTGCATTGGTCGGTCGGTCGGTATAATAGGCCTTGAGAAAATCTCAAAAAAGGCTTACTTGAACAATGAACTCGATAATCCCACCAATTCCCAAAGAGAGTTTTCCGGTAATAGGAAATTGAGCTATTAAACTGATTTGAGGCAGATAGTAATCGGTAACATTATAGGTGTATTGCGCGTGGCAGCAACATATGGAGTGCGCTACTTCGCATGTGCTATTGAGAAACGTAAGCATAAGCAAGGCAAGACTTCGACTGTGCGACCTAACCCGATAAAAAAGACCTAAAAAATTTCAATGGCGTTCCAGTAACTGTCGTAACGAAAAGGCTGGTTGCTTACAAGATACTTTAGTATCAGTTTGTCATCAGGAAATCGTGTATAATAGACGTAGATTTGGACCACCACGACCCCAAGCAGCGAGCACTGGATGACGTTCCCTACAAGAAATGTTCCAAATAGAGTGGTAAAATCAATTGGATAAGGACTCAGAGGATTCATGTGAATCTGTAGTAGGAGAGGCCCTAGGAGAATAGATGTAATCTGGCAAGCCAGGATTCGCCCAACTTAAAAGGGTTTTTAGAACCAAGTATATCTTAATGATACTTCTAATATCATGATGATGTTTCTTCGTCTACTTGATGGTCCACAGAAAGACACTCTTTCATTTGATATTTTCATCAAAATTCCGCTACTAGTGAGTGTGTATCAATCTAGTTGCAGTGCGGTAGCAACACAAATCATTGGCAAAAAATAATGCAACTAAGATATCTGGCTGCCAGGGAAAGCAGTGGTACCAGCAGTTTGGGATTCTTAAATTAACCGTCCATCTGCCAACATTGTTCATGTTCCATCAGTATCTGATACTTAATTTGGCAGCACTGTATAAGTATAGGTAGGTCTATAGCTACTGGCTCGCCGTGACTGAGGACTGCATCGGACAGTCACCAAACTGATTACATCCATCAATATGCTCTAGTACATGCGGCGGTGCGCTCCTAAAGTAGGTAAAGCGAAAGGTCGGGTCCCACATTTCAAACTCTAAACCCGTTGTCTTGAAGTTTGAACTCAATCGACGATTATGCATGAAAACACCATAGGCCTTAAAATCTACACAAATTCCGGCCAAGAGGGTTACCTGTTATTGCGAGTTAGCAACGGTGTCTCCCTCTAGGATAAAGAACTATAGAGAAATAAAACAACGTCAAATATACAAAAAAGTGACTTCTGGCCTACAGTGAGGCTGTAGGATCTTTTGACTACTGGACTTTCACATCGTATCCAAGTATACGCAGAAAATTGTCAACATTTTGACTTTTGTTTAATACAAAACATCTTCACTTATAACGAAGAGACATTGGCCTGATCTGGCCCAATCAGTCAGGGCACTGCTGCTGTTGGCCGACGCCTCTGATACATTTTCATTCCCAGTCACTGTCACTAACGGAGAAATCCACCTGCCGTGGTTGTTTGACGAATCTACTCACCAAAACACCCAATAAAGGATTGTTCTGTATAGTAGCAACAAAGGCTAAGAATTCGCCAGTTTTTCATCAGAAGCCCTACCGGTTTGTCATTTTCCGGGTGTGACGGGGCGCCCGGCTTTACAACTTATAGGATCTGGCCATGGGAAAGCTCCTTTGACACCGAATTTGATCCTCAAATCAGTAAAAGAGGAAATGGTCCTTCTGATTAGGAAAAAAAACTTATCCCCCTGCAGGGTGATATTGCAAAGTCGTGAAATTTAGCAAGTCAGTGGAGAGGGTCGGTTCATGGTCTCTGAGATAGTCTGATGAAGTCTCATACTTCCACGACCGAGCGTCGCGATCGGTGGTGTTGCGAAAATATTTCGCGCGGCCTACTTAGTCAGAGTGGAATGTGGTTACTTATGAATATTGCGTGGATCTCATCCTGCACCTCGATGTTGCAGAAGTAGCATACGCGAGCATGACTCTTGTAAGGCTTTGATCGTTTTACAACTTGCATACCAGATGCGCTCATATATATTGAATTTTTATCAAATTATTCCATGGAAATATCGAGGGTCTACCTTCACCTCGGTTGTCATACAAACATGAACGGCGATCGGAGGGACACCTTCGCGTTTGGTTTGCTAGAAATTTAAGTTGTATGAACACAGAGACGTTGAATCTGACTAGCGCATACCTCCGTTTTGCAACCCTTTGCCCGTAACCATCTCTTTGCCGGTTTTTCTTTCCAATTTTCACGTAAAATTGTGCGCCCATTCAAGCTGTATCATGAGTTGTTGATCAGCCTTACAATTTCATTGGCAGGGAAGCACTCACGATGCAAGTAGAGAATTTGAGAAAACTGTCGCGCCCACATCAGCCAGTAAAAGAATTGAGAAGATGAAGAAAATACTCCTAGCGAGGCACATAAATATCGCCAACCATGTGACTGAAGACATATGATATAAGACAGGATTATCATGATAATAGTTGGAATCTTACGGTTTTGAGGCATTTTAACAAACTGTGGTCTAAGAATTTTAGTCACTGTTAGGAAAACGGAGGAATGCGAGAAAAGTCTTACGCATATGAGCATGAGAATACCGGCCAAGCTGGTGACGATTCCGGTTTCTATACCCGCCGATTTAGTATAGACTGCAATATTTGTAAAGACTCAAAGTTACACCTACGAATTGTCCATGCCGTTATTTTATCGACAAGAAATGACGTTCTCGATTATAGAATCAGGTTTCAGATATTAGGTGCAGGAAATATTTAAATCACTAACCTATTGGGAGAGTGCTCTTTCCTCAGTGCCCTGAGGTAATAGGACAAGAGTATAGCCAAAAGCAGGTCCACAGCTGAGCCAAGGGTCAACGCGGAGCCACACAACCATTTCCAATGCGAATCGAATACTGTGAAAGAAGGAGACACAATGGCTTCTATGGTCGCCCAAATAGTCAATATAAACCGAGAAGCGGCAAGAAACCAGCACAAGACAGGGATCGTCCACTTTCCGCTGATGACACGAACACGTTCTACATAAAAAGACTAGGTCTATCGGTGAAAATATTTCAAAGCTAGTGCTGTGTATCCCTTACCTGCACGATAGTGGCGATTATTCCACAAAGGACCAGCGATGCGTCCAAGGCTGGAGGCAAAGATATATTCGATTGCCCAAAGTTGACCACCCCGATAGTGTAGTATGTCTGAACGATGCATATACTATGCGAGAACTCGCATATCCTATCTCTAATCGTCAGTTATGAGAGTTCAACGTTCATGCACAAAAAGAAATATTCAACCAGACAACAGTAACCTGGCACCAGCACTCCACTTTCAATACCTAGCCATAGAAAAGTTTCTGCAAACTTACCATTGCTTTCAGGTATACCCGATCGTCGGGAAAGTTTGTGTAGTAGAGGTAGGTTTGAACAGTAGTAATCCCAAATAAGAAGCATGATATAAAAAGTCCAGTAATAAGAGGACCGATGGTTATCTGAGGGAAATTAGGTTCTTCAAGATTCGTGGCGAGCAAAGACATCTGTCTCTTTTACTTGTCAGAATACGTACCTCCTCTTTATATTACACCTTTGTTTCCCACAGAAGAGAATCATCAAGATCACAGTCTTCAGAAGTTGCATCGGATATACCTATAAGTGTGATTGCATAACTGGGGTTAGTGGTTACCAACCGTCAGATATTATGCCACAAAGATATCTCAGGCTCGTTGATGGAAAAAATCGAAATGTGTCCGCTTTTGTAATGGCTTGATTTAGTTAATCTTAATCGATAATATAATCTGTTATCTAGTAGTACTAGTAGTACTGTCACACAACTGTCATAAATGATTTTTCATGTGACCTACTATGACCATAGGGCAGGATTCGAGGAGGGGTCCTAGCAAGGTCCTAGACACCTTAACTGAATTATAAAAACCCACCACCAGATAGTTTCTCTTCGCGCACCCTTGATAAAGGCATACGTGGACTCAGAACCTGTGCTAATAGACCACAGGCATACACGAGGCTATTCAAATGATGCCGCTCAGTGGAACTTCCCGTAGATGGCCGCCTGAAGCTTTCCATTTGATTCAGCTAAGTCACTTGGAGACTTTAATGCAACTATGGATCATGAATCGCATCAATAGCTTATAAAAGTGTCATCGTTCAATAAGGTCTGCTCTTGCTGCTGTTGTGCAATCCTGAACACAATGTGATTCACAATGATGCGACAGCGTCACAGCAGCTCTTCGACTCGTGTGGTGAAAAACATGATGATGTCCACCTTCGCTGCATCTCGCGAGCCTGGAGTCTTCTGCAGATGGCTGGCATAACGCTCAGAGACAGTTGTGAACATTACTCCAGATATGGCTTAATCGATCATATTAATTTAAGACGTGAGTAGTCGAGCTAGCTGTAGGCTCACAGCCGCAGTCACCTTGGCCACTGCTTTTTGAGCTGCCGTCCACGGAAGCCGGACGGCAACGCCATTTATAGACACTCAGTTGACATTCTGAACACACTTCGACGACGCCTTGCTGCATCCTGTAGTTCAAATTGGGTGTGTGAATATTTTTAGAATCCCCTAAAACCAGCCATGATGTTTTCCCAGCTGCAACCTTATCCCAACACAACATCCACTGCCATAGTCATACGCTCATTAAAACGATGAACTCTACGGTACATTATGAGGAGTTAAATATGTCTGAAATTCGCGATCAAGACAGCGAAGGTCGTGATGATGTGGAAGACGGCGGAGCAAAGGCGTGGATTAGCATTACAGGAGCGTAAGTATTTCACTTCCTCGAATGGTGGAAAGAGTCATGAATGTTCTGCACAGTTGGCTTGTACTGTTTGCCACATTCGGGTATAGTCCAACTCAGTTAATAATATTGGTGTATAACTGATGTTTGAATGCAGCTATCTCTATTCATTTGGTGTCTATCAAGGTGCGGGAAGAGAGGTGGCTGAGTTTGCTACGCGTGCTTAAATGACGCAGACTTTTATACCAGAATATTTCTTTCTAATCACAGTGCAAGCAAAATTGCGTATGTCAATTCATTCCCTGTCAAAATAATTTTTGACAATGTAGGATCCGATTGCAGCTGGATAGGAAGCTTTCAGCTCATGATGCCATTCGTGTTCGGGGCCGTCTCTGGAAAGCTTTTCGACGCAGGGTACTTTCATGCCTTGGAGATAGTAGGATCAGCAATTTTTACTTTGTCGTGAGTTTAGCTTATTTTGAGGAGTTCCGAGGAACATCTGGGTTTATTATTTTGGTGACAGGTTATTTGCACTCTCGTTCACCAAGCCTCAACAATACCTTGAGGTATTCCTTAGTCAGGGAGTTGGAATGGGACTTGGTCTAGGACTTACCTTTGTCCCTACACTAAGTTTGACTGTTCACCACTTTAGACGCCGCAAGGTACTTGCTACTGGAATTGCTATGAGCGGTAGTTCCCTTGGAGCAGTCCTTTTCCCCATAAGTAAGCATGGTTTTATTACCCCAGATTCACTCTCATCTCAACCCCATTTGCAGTGATCAAGTGAGTGGACGAATATTCTTGTCATCGGCATGATTTACATTGTGCTCTACCAGTAATCTGATAACATCGATTGGATTTGCTCGAACGGTCCGCGCAAGCGCATACGTAGTACTTGGAATGGTGGTCATTGGCAATCTTCTAATGAGGACTGCTTACAAGAAGAAGCAGACCGATGGTCCACAGATGAATATACTTAGCTTCTTAACCGATGCCCCATACATGCTTGCCACATTAGGGTAGGTGGGAATTGACCCATTTTCAAGGCATGTACTCATCTTGTTTAATTACAGTGCTTTAATAGCAACCTTTGGGTTCTACTTTCCACGTATGTTCCAAATGATTGATATAAAAGCCCATCGTTTTACTTATCATGGTGTACAGTCATCTACCTACAGCTTTACGCTGTAACGCACGGGATCAACACCACTTTAGCATTCTACTCCGTGAGATCAACTTTCTTTGACGTAATTTTTGCCACAGTGTTTGACCCTGAATACCTCAGATTGCGATTCTTAACGCTGGGAGTACGATTGGCCGTCTGCTCGGAAACTATTTTGCTGAAATCTATGGTCCTTTCAATGTCCTTATCCCATGCAGTTTTTTAACAGCGGCGAGCATATTTTGTGTTTTCGGAGTGTAAGCTTCTGCGATAGGATGATAGTTATGCTTGCGTCTGATATCGCTTATAGTCATGATTCTGCGACGCTTGTCATAGTCAGCATATTTCACGGCACTTTCGCAGGCGCATGTCAGCAGAGATTTCTTGACTGTGAACCATAACTTATGTGTTCTTTGTTTAGGGTTATCAATATCGGTTGCTTCCCTTTCCACATTGGCTCGCCACCCAAATGAAATCGGGTTTGTCTCGCCGTTTCCGTTTAAAAACTGAGGCGCTCAATGGCATAATTTTACAGGGCACGAACGGGAATCGCTCTAGCTCTTAGTAGCTTTGGATCATTGGGCGCCGCTCCCGTACAGGGTGCGCTATTAGGTTCAGATTTTCACTGGGCCGTACCCATCGTTTTTTCCGGAGTATGTTCAATTGAGTTCTTCCTCAGTCCGTAACTCACCGCGTGGATATTTTAGTCGGTCATGACCCTGACTGGCGTCTGTGTTTGGATGACCAGAACGCTACTTGTTCGTGAGCGGGGGGTGAAAAAAGTGTAATGTTAGGGCAACACTGCAACGGACGTTTTGATCATGACCACATTACGAACTTTATTCATCTCACATTACAAGTTTCCTGGACTATAGCTGATCTCTGTTACAATACATTTCATTACTGTGACTGCATATCTGCATATTCGTTAGCCTAGTAGCCACAATGGACACACGGATCAATTTACACACGCTAGAATTTCTTGACCAATAAAGCGTTATATGTGTGTCGCCGTCTGTGAAGAAGATAAAGCGATTCTGCGAGCACAAGATCATGATCAAACAGCACTCTTTGTGCTACACTCGCGCTTGGTTCGATAAGCGGTAATGTTGATACATTCCGTACAGACACACGCGAGTGGAGGATGTCAATACTACAGCAGTAAGTTTGAGTTGCCGTATGATCCTTCGACCTTTTTTCACAACTTTGGAGGTTGCGTGCTTGCCTCCCTGAATTAACTGTTCCAGAGTATTTTCCTTTTGCTTGTGCTCTGGAGGACCATTATACATCATTGCATACAGTTAAGCACGGTAATTCATCTGCTCGGCAGAATCCGAGCTTACTCTTTTCACACTTTTCACCATAAAACCTCGGATAGGTTGCAATAAAAAAATGTATTCAAGTATGTAAAGAGTGTATATACACAGAAGTGCCTTTAAATTTTGAGTAAGTGCTGTCAAATCAGTAGAATACGTATGGATGTTATCTACCACCCCCCAATGTTACCACATTTGCGCACTTCCGTATTCAATTCACGCTTACCGAGGTAAAAAAAATATCAGAGCAATTTAGAGTACAGACAAAGTAAAAGGTACATTGTTTACAAGGGCCATTTCTCAGACGCGCGTCAGCGCGAAATCAATATAATCAAAGCAACATTGCTTTTTCGATCACCCAAAAATTCGAAATATGCCTGAAAACGTTGTAATCGAGGCTTAAAAACACTGTAATCGGGCCTGAAAATATGGTAACACTGGGGAAATAACACGATAAATTACCTCCCGTCTTTCTGTACAAAAACACTCTAGGGAATAGCATGATGAATTGCCACCCAACTTTCCGTGCAAAGCACGGGGGCACTGCTAGTTTTTGAAAAATTGCCTCTCGTCTCACACGGTATTTCACAAAATTTATGCTTGTGACAATCCGTACATATTGTCAAATACTTTCAAGTCATTTCTCTTCAAAATTTTAACAGAAATAAAGCATCACAAGTCTCTCTCTTTTTCTCTCCATTTTTGGTCATTTCTCGTTTGGGACACCCACTCCTATGAACGGAAAACCTGGTTATATGACACAAAATGTTGTGGCATTTATGGGTCATATTCTGGTCAAATTTTTCGTTTCAAACAAATTGAAAAATTTGACCAGAATATGACCCATAAATGCCACAACATTTGTATCAATTTCTTTTGGGATATGGTCCGATTTATGATCATTTGAGTTCCCTCAACTGCTTGGGTTTTGCTCCTCGTTTGTCTCGTCGCCGTCCCCCCGCTTGCCGTCCACCTTCCGCTGCTCGTCGATGCTGGCTTGCCTTCGCCTTCTATCTGCCGTTGCGCTCTATATTTCCCAATCCAACGATGGCTAAACCATCTATGGTAGCTCGGGTATTTTCGCGCCGAAATCGCTGCACGTCGCCTTCACCTTACTTCCCTTCCCTTCCATCTACTCAACGACGGTTCTGTCTTGTCGCTACCGCCATGCCCTTCCCTCCGCTTTCTACCCTCGATGTTGATGCCGACTAGCTTTTTTACTCATTGCACTGACTTCCACCGCCACTGGCATCCTGACTGCGTGGTCACAGGTCACTTCGACTTTTCTTCTTTTCTAACCTAACCCATTTTTTTTGTTTGTAATCTGTTTATTGTCGGGCAAAAAGCAATCAATGTGTTAAGACACATGGGTGAGTTTCTCTCATCTTCCTACACTGATATGTCTACCGTGTACTTCTATCAAACGAACAGTTATAGGTTCTGCAGTGACGAATTATCTTGATAGCGTATGCGTATTTTGAGGACGAACACAATCGGTGGCTGTTGTCTTTGGTACGCCTTTTTTTCTCAGAGTCTTCCCATGCGCGAAGTTTCCACTCGTCTCTAAATCGGCCACATCCCACAACCTGGCCTCCATAATGTTTCTGTCTCTGTATTCCCTGGTCTTTCTCCTTTCTAAAATCTCCGTTCGGCTCATGGAGAACGTAACATCCTGTTTGATGCATGTCGGACTTGTTACGACTCATACACCAGTTTTACCAGGTTTTTGATACGTCATTCGATAATCGATGGTGAGCTTAAGAGGGGCGATGAATCTGCAGTTTCCCGTGCCTTCCTTCGGGACAGACTCCACAGTCACACTGCCCGCGTGTTTATGTCATTCATATTGGGGACCTACAGCGTAGATGTCACGATGACTGATGACCAGGTGTGGTCTTTCTTCCAGAGTTCCTAATTTTCAGGCTTTGAGTAGGATCATACCGGTGACGGCCAGCGAGGACTTCTGCGACTGACTACGTTCGAAGCACGCTTGTGCTGACCCCACCGCGCAATTACGGTCTATTGACGGATAATCATCCTAAACCCTCTAGTACATCGTTCTCTCTGTTAATCCTGAGAGTATCCTCCACAGCCATTCTAGTTACTGGACCACTAGTACCCCTTAAATGCAGAGCATCGTCCTCGCCGATGCAATGTATCTTTTGCCACATAATCTGGTTGTAGTACCTGGTCTTGAGCGCTAGAACGCTACTTTTTTTGGAAAATCCAACGTAGACGTGGGCACAGCTTTGCTTTCCTCACACGTTGTTTCATCTCATGGCTGAAGCCTTGACTTGTTTCTTCGTTTAACCGTGAACCGGCTACAATTGGTATTTCCGCTTCTCGGTAGCGGAAAATCTTTTAATTTTTTCAACAGCTTTGGAGTATTGCTTTACAACTCTTTCCCCTGTTCTTGAAGTCTTTAAAATGCAGCTTTCTGGGAATAAGGGGTTGGATATTGACCTCAGCATTCATAAAGCATAATCGTCGTGCTTTACAACGGCTAACTAAGGATGTCAATGACTATCATGTGTATGCTGTAGTGACCTATCAATGGCGAATAGCTGGCCCTTTACGGAAGTTTTCCTCTACTTCTTCAGCGAGTGCACTTCGCCTCAAGCACGCGTTCCAATCTTAGCACATTTGAATGTATATCCTTTTTGTCTTTATACTGTGTTGTGGTCTCCACTCGCATCACATACCCATCCTGAAACAATGTCTATTGCAAAACAAAACTGCACACAAATAAAAGTTCTCTGCATACGCTGTTTATTCAAAGTGCCATACTCCAGACCATCCATCCTATCCTGATGTTATTCTTGTTTTCTCTATGGCTGACTGACATCAGCTGTCCTGAAGTCCTCGTTTATTCCGGAGGTACTGCCGTCCGCGGTATTTTTATCTGCAATATTGTCCAGCGGGATGCTAATGATGCCTCGAGACGACTGAATCTCCGCTCGCATGCGGTCACGCCGATTAAGCGAGGCGAGGAGGATACCTGCATATACCACCCATAATCAGACGCACATGGAAAAGTTACAGAGTTTAGCTTGATTTGGAGAGTTTCAATGATTAATAGACTGACCGTGGCTAAGTGTGAAAAGAGTCCGATATATGCCAGCGTATTGTTCATAGTTATTTTCTACCCAAGCCAAAAACTATGAACGCAATCGGAATTCAGGAAGGGGTGAATATCTCACGAGAACAAGGGTTACAATGTTCACCATAGTTGTGGCCACCCCTGTCGTCACCGTATATACTATCAACGACTTCACGACGGACGTTGTTCTAATTGGACACCAATATATGCGAGAACTAGGAAACGAGTCAGTCAATTACATACTGTCTGACCTCTGACCGTTTTTTCCAAAGGAGGGAAGACAAGGATCCGGCAATGACTGAACCGGCCATGATTATTGAAATAAGGACGGCACATATAGGTGTCTGTCAGGTATTATAACGAGGCTTAAACTATATTCAATGCTATAATGGGATTCAATCATCATAGGCTCACGTCTAACTCCAGCACTTTCAGTCCGCTCTGTTGGCGACTACGCGTATTTATCGACGTCAAAGCTTGGCCTAAAAGTGTCGAAGATAATAACACGTACGATATGGAAGCCAGATTTGGATGTTTTTTTGAATTACAGTGTTAAATTTGAATTTTGGATAGTGGAGAAGCATTACGCACAATAGCCAGTGACCAGGGGACTGATACTAGAAAGGGTCTGGAAGGCGTGCATTGTAGATTGTAAGGTCGTATTTCCATACAAATCCGTCATATATCAATATTCCGCGTCCCTCCAGTGGATAACGTACGTCTACATTGAGGTGTTAGTTGGAACTGCAGTGTGGAGATTCGCCGTACTCCATTGCATGGTACATACCCAGCTGTACTGGAATCGGGGGAAGAATGGTACTACATCTCCGCTGCACCGGTGATCAGTAACACATATTTCATAACTTGGAGAGAGGGCCCACCACCGCATTATGCATCCGCTCTTGACCACAACCCGTCCACGACACAAGGTAAAATTTACCACGCTCTGGACTAATTTTATCTGGATACTAAACACTTAGATGTTTGCACACTCAAAATGTAGGTACTACAATATAAGAAAAGGCAGGAAACCAGTGAGTAATGTCTCTATTTTTTGATGTTCGCATTTTCAACAAAAAATCGTGTCATAAAAGTAACTGTTCCCAGAGGGGAAATAGTGAAACGTAATGTATTCCATTTCCAACTGTGATGTGCTTTTGTATTTGGCAGCACAATAAGACGATTCGCAAAACAATTTATTGGAAGTGACGTACTTATGATAGCGACTGTACCAGCGATTCCCCGCCTCACTCAGAACGCCGCTCATGTTAGAAGTCGGAATGGTATAAGCCATGGAGAGACGCAATCGAACACTTTTTACTACAAGACCGATCAGCTCATGTGTTGAATATGACCTTAAAATCTTTAGATAACGCCATGCGCAAACTCGGGGTCTACAGTGACCTCAGTCATTTTGCTAACATGTACAGCTATCCTTGCCAGGTGCGCCTGAAGTATACATTAAAACATGAGTAGGCAACGGTATGTCTGGCGCCTGACCTTGTCATTTTTATCTAGGAGTCCTGATGGACCTTCGTGAAGTGCTGAGGTTAGCTCGAGGGACCTTTTCTCTCGAAGATTTGCCCTTCCATTGAGTCTATTGTATAGTATATATATAGTCAATAAATAGGACATCTAAAAAGGTATGTCGACCTACGATCCAAGAAAGGAGTTGGATAATACTGTCAGGAGTTGTTAGCCATCCGGAGTTCTTATTATCGTGACTCGGTGAGACGTACTACGGGCCAGGGACATGAAAATTGCAAGCCAGATATCTTAATCTGGTGTTAGTATATACACGATATGCCGAGGAGTTTTTCTCACAGCTCTCAGGCTTCGTTAAGAACTGTTATTTCAATTGAGTTGTCGTTTTTTTTATAAGGCGGCCGCTAAAGACTCTACTCACACATATCAGCAACAATATTCCGGCCAGACTAGTTACTACTCCAGTTTCTTTGAATGATATCAGTAGTGCAGATATATTCAATAATATGACGACTTACGAATGGTCCAAGAGGTAATCTTATCAATAAAGAAAGCAGTTCTTTCGAATGGTACTAACACGTGAGATACTGCTTTCAATTTTATACTTTATACTGACCTTCCATGAGACGATTGCAGGCCAATTATCTTGATGTAGTATGATAGCAATATGGCGATAAATAAGTCCACAGAGGAGCCTATTGATAATGTAGCCGCGCAGAGCCACTTCCATCGAGTTTCAAATCGATGAAGAGTTGAGTTGAAAGCTTCAACGGTAAGTAAGATAGTCATTACGAGACGGAGCGACGTAAGGAACCAGCATATCAGGGGTAAAACAAACTTCCTGCTTAACAGTCGAATTCTTTCGATGTAGAAAACCTTTTAGAGTATTAGATGAAAGATTTCCTACAGAAACGACGTGTTGATTGAGTACCTGAACAATTGTTGCAATAATGCCTCCCAAAAGAATTGACATATCAAAAGATCGTGGAAGCACAAGTAATTCTGACGGCGGGTCCCCATATCCAAGAATGGCCAACACATAGCACGAATGGCATATACACACGCAATGTGCAAGCTCCAAGATCCTAAAAATGATTATGAACGGACTGAAGGCAATTATTGCTCATGAAATCATGATACCAGACCATCATAACCTAGAAATAAAGGAATGAGTGAACTACCATAGTACATAGAGTTACTGGCAGACCGTGATTTTAAGGTGAACTTTGTCCGTTGGGAAGTTTGAATAATACAAATATGTTTGAACCGTTCCTATTCCAAACAGACAGCAGGACACAAGAAATCCTATTAGGAGGGCTCCAATGGTATTGTGAACGCTCGGTAAAGCAGGAGGTATGAAAGATGCCATTGATGCCGCAAGTTTCACAATGTGAACTCGCTCTTCTTATAATCCAGGAATATGACAGTTTGCAATGATGATTCCTATTTTAACCAAGGGAATAAATGCCCCGAGAGATTCTCCATAATACATGATACGGCAGGTTGGGGTCATGACACGTAGACTACTATTTGCGCCCTTAAACCTCAAATTCCATCAATTAGTGATACATTTGCAGAAACGTCGGAGCAGCTAGTACCAAGTGTCCGCTTAGCACCTGCGATATCAATCACAAATGACCAAAATACTATATATACATTGGTTATTCAGCGGAAAACAGGATCAATAACGATGTGATGGCCAGTATATTGCTCTTCAATCAGATTGTCTAATAATAACCAAGTACTCGTCAATTTACGTATGAGAAAAAGTTGCGAAATCAGCGACAATACAATGAAATCAACGGCTTGATGTCACTCCATAATCCGACAGATTCTTTCCGTATGCCCGATGCGGTGTGCTATGGATTATCTACCAACCAAAACAACCAAACGTGTATCTGTTATGTGCTTTTATAGACACGACCCTGTCTACCAGTATAACTTAGATCAGCCCAGTACACGGCGCTGGGCAGTTGAAATCATGCTATAATTTCTATATCAAAAGCTAGATTGATTAGTTGACTTATCTTAGATGCTTACTGGTCTATAGGCATACTTTCACAACTTGACTCTTCAAAGTGTATTAAAGACCACGACTTCCCTTTTCATCTTATCCCCAGCGTCACTAGATCAATGATTTTCGACGTGCAAAACACCCTTGGATACCTCTTAATTGGAACAGCTGTATCTTGCTGTCTCTTTGGAGTGGTTGTTGTTCAGACATACATCTATTACACTCGCTTTCCGAATGACAAGCTCTACTTGAAGATTATGGCAAGCATCTCCACATCACCATTCTTAATGAAAAGATTTCATAACTCCTTCCTAGGTTCTCACAGTTTGGTAAGGATGTCAAGAAGACTTGCTACTAGTAATGAGTAGCAATGCTTTGGTGTACACTAAGATACTCTTGACAGGTTATGCGAGCTTGGCCATTGCATCTGTTTTTGCCATGGCATCTATTTTTTGCTTGTCAATAGATTTGGAAATCCGTTCTATATTCTCAAGCCACCAAAATCTTTGGATATAGCTCTATTCTTCAGTGGAATAATTGGACCTATTGTACAGGTAACATTTCATTTTAATTGATCTTTACGATGCCACCAAATTGTGTTGCACAGATATTTTTTGCAGAACGAGTCCATATTGTCAGCAAAAAGATTTATATACCCATCATATGCTGGATTTCCTCCACCATTCGAGGTGTCTTGACGTTCATTTCCATGGCTGAAGCGCTTAATATGTCAACCCTGCTGAGTTTCCAAGAGGAATGGAAATGGCTTTTGAGTACTGTATTAGCAACCGGGTCTCTAATCGACCTAGTTATAGCCCTTTCTCTATCTTATTATCTCAAAGAACATGGCAAAAGGTGTGTCCAATTCTATCACATTTTCGTTGACAGCTTAATCATGGTTTACACCTCATCAGTTCTGCATCTACTGTCGACAAAATTATTGCTTGGACAGTCCGTAAGGCAGAGATACTTTCAATCTGGATAGACCCAGACTCAATAGCAAAATATAGAGACCGGCCTTCTTACCTGTCTTAATGGATTGGCAATGCTGGTGTCGGTATGTACTTAATTAAGGTTTAACCAAATGGAAACAATTGACTACTCACGGATGAATGCAGTATTTGGCATTTCCAGATACTTGTAAGTCTATAGGCATTTAATTATTCTTTAAAGTGCTTATATTGCTTTAGTTATGTGGCTGGCGTTCCTTGCCTGCATGGCAAGAAGTATGTTGTCAATTTATTTTACAATCTATTGCCCTGACGTTTATCAATGTGCGTCAGTGTTTTCGTGCTCTTTACTCGCTTCGTATGTCCCATTACAAGCTATAATTGAATAATGTTTTGGTTACTAAATGCCTTTGTAGTCTCAATGGTCGAACTAATACACAACGGTTTCCGACAAGGGTTCCAGGGGTGAAGAGACAACCATCTAGATTGCTTGCGCTCGAGGTGAGCACCACTTTATTTTAGTCACAACAATGGCGTTTTACAGTAAGCTAGAACCTCTCAATAGAAGGATCTCTGAATGACAGTACCAAACTAGGAGACATGGGCGAAAAAGTTTGTTGAGGATATCTATGTGTATTCGACATCGCCGACATTCCCACCTCTCTCTAGGGGGGCTTCTATTAGATGAAACACGATTTACACACGTATGCCAATTATAAACAGATAACGGCAAAGATACTGTAACCTATTTATATTATATTTCGGACTAGATTTGAACCAATCAACAAGAACCTCTAGAGGGTGTGGAGTATCAACATGAGCGCTAAGTTTTACCATAAAGGTTTCGTTAGATCACTCCTTCTCATCATTCACCACTTGTACACGAATGCTTTCCTATGCTCCCGAGAAGGCCGACTTCTGTACTGAGACCGTGCACAGGATTAAACCTAAAACGTCTGACAGTCACATGCAACGAGTTTTGGAGGTGTATGAAGGTGTATGAGGACGCTAAGTTTTACCATAAAGGTTTCTTTAGATCGCTCCTTCTCATCATTCACCACTTGTACACGAATGCTTTCCTATGCTCCCGGGAAGGCCGACTTCTGTACTGAGACCGTGCACAGGATCAAACCTAAAACGTCTGACAGTCACATGCAACGAGTTTTAGAGGTGGATGAAGGTGTATGAGGACGTCGAATGGACGAACTCAAGTTAGAGACCTTGGGAAAGTGCTTTTGGATAAACCAACTTCGGATTGGAAAAAATGGCCTGAAGAGAGTCCATATAGCACCATATATCTGAGATCCGGCGGTATTTGCAGATAACAAGATGCGAAATATGTTTTGCTCAGGGGATCAGAAGCTGTAGCTAGTATTGATATTGATCGTTCGGCTGAACGTGTTGGCAGTCAGTGTGAGCATACACTAATTTTAGAATTGCCTATGAAAAAATTGTATTTTCATTAGTTTGGTCACGTTGTATTTTGATTCTCATGGGACAGATTTTTACTTATAATTAAAAGTATGGCCAGCCTGATATAACACTTGCCTCTTCTTACCGCTACCACCGTCAACAAACAATTCACCTACAGCAGTATGGAAAGTATTGATGCGCTTCCCGACAAAGACAATTTGAAGGTCGTTCAACAATTCGCCTTGAGAGTCGAAAGCAATGATGACACGGTCGACGAGCATAAGGATGGTGGACTAGTAGCATGGGTTAGCATCTGTGGATCGTTAGTAATATGTTACATTATCCTATGTGCACCAATTTGTATTTTATGACTTATCATGCAACTTAGATGGCTGGTTCTTTTCTCCACATTTGGGTACATTTACAAGATTCGGTCAGTGTAAAATTGTACTGACACTATGAATTTAGGTATTTTAACGCATTCGGGGTATACCAAGGCAAGTTAACATAGTCTTTATCACCCATCAGTCTTTAACTAACGTCAGAATTTAGATTTCTATACGAGGATATTTCTCTCCAACCACAGTGCAAGCAAAATTGCGTGTGTTATCTTGAAATTTTGTATCCCCTAAACCTGTTAACTTCGTCATACGTAGCTGGATAGGAAGCTTCCAACTTATGATGCCGTTTCTACTCGGAGTTGTTTCTGGAAAGCTCTTTGATGCAGGTTACTTCCACGCATTGGAAATAATCGGATCGCTACTGTTCACTGTCAGGTAACTTGAAGCTTATATACTTATCAACCTAACATGAATATGATGTTAACATATTTAGTCTGTTCATGCTGTCTTTGGCAAAACCGCAACACTATACTCAGGTCTTCCTCAGCCAAGGCGTAGGAATGGGTCTGGGATTGGGGTTGACATTTGTCCCTGCTGTCAGCTTAACAGTTCATCATTTTCGGCGACGGAAGGTGATGGCAACTGGCATTGTTATGAGCGGAAGCTCTCTTGGAGCAATCGTCTTTCCTATTAGTGAGTCGTAGATTAGCTGACAGAGATATGCAATTGACCCAATGTCATACACCTTTATTCAGTGCTCAAGTGAGCTATCTTGCACCCTGTCTCACGGGATAATTTTCAATATACCTCCGCCGTAGCAATCTCATACAATCTGTTGGATTTCCCAAAGCTGTTCGTGCCAGCGCATACATTGTACTGGGGATGCTTGCGATTGCAAATTTCATGATGAGGTCGGCATACAAGAAGTCAGCGGACGCCGTCCCGCGACTTAACATACTCAGCTTCTTGGCTGACCCTCCATACCTTGTCTCTTCCATCGGGTAAGCATATCTCGGCGCGGCGATGTGTACTATGCTAACTCGACAATAACAATAACCAGGGCTTTGACTGCTATGTTTGGGTTCTACTTTCCACGTAAGTCTACGTTGCATAACAAGGAGCTAGACGTTGAATGACAAGTGCAATATAAGTAATTTACCTGCAGCTTTACTCTGTAACTCATGGAATTAATACCAACTTGGCATTCTACTCGGTATATGCATTGGCACTTCACATTACATGATTAAATATTGAAACCACGCATCAGCTTGCTATTCTCAATGCTGCCAGTACCATAGGACGTCTATTGGGAAATTATCTGGCGCAAATTCATGGCCCTTTCAACGTTCTTATTCCATGTACCGTTATTACGGCGGCCAGCATATTCTCTGTGTTCGGAGTGTGAGTCCTGTGTGTTAAATTCATTTCCAATGCTGATGTTTCTCCCTGCATTAATTTAATGATATCCAGGCATAACTCTGCTTCTCTTGTGGTAGTTAGCATCTTCTACGGTGTATTTGCAGGCGCCTGTGAGCCCGGGGGTCTATGTCCCATAGCTCATTCAAAGGAATTAATTTGCATCTAGGGCTTTCCATATCTGTCGCATGCCTCGCTACTTTGGCCCGTCAGCCAAATGAAGTAGGGTAAGCTTTTTCAGCATAACTACTCTGTACCTTCGGCATCTAATAAGAGACTAGTGCCAGAACGGGACTTGCCTTGGCAATAAGCTCTTTTGGATCACTGGGATCAGCGCCAGTTCAAGGTGCACTGCTTGGTCCAAAATTCGATTGGAATAAACCTATAATATTCTCAGGGGTATGTCTTGCTGCTGTATTGGCCATTGAAGTCGATTGACGTGCGATGGTAGATGCTCATGGTAGTGACAGCAGTCTTCTTTGCAATAGCGAGGGCATATGTTGCACACGAACGAAAGACTTCCAGAGTATAAATGCTTGCGGTTTATTTACGAGTCGATGACAATTTGTATATACGTTGGCATTAGGCATACAGAATTTACCTTGCAGGGGAAGCGAGGGAAGCGAGGGAAGTGCAAGGGAAGTGCAGGGGAAGTGCGCGAAAGTACTTATTCGTTTAAGAAATTGATATGTTCGAAACAGAAGAATGCGGCAAAATTTTCATTCCCTTGGTTATTCAATCCGACCCGTGCCCAACCTTTAGAGCAATTATTGGGAGATTCGCAGTTTCTACCCATCATGTGGCGGCTGGCCAGACCCATGACCCGATGAAGAGGGCGATGTCCATCATCAAATACACATCGCACTTCGGATACAGCTGATAGATGCTCATTTATAGCGATGCATACTTTGATCCTCGATTACTTTTGGACTAGTGTGTCGGATTATCAAGGGACATACGTATTTTTAGTCAAACGAAATGGGGTATGAATACTTACGTCTGGCACATTGTGTCTGCTTCCGAGCACTCAAGGCCTCACGCCACGTTTAATGCCCCTGATGTCCCTCGAACAGTTGAAAGACATTTCAGCACATCACCTACCTCCAGTGCCGGGAATACCCAGAAGAAGACAGAATAGTATCAGAAAGGTTGAGGGTAGTGAATTTACATGAAGTACAGAATGTGCTTCCTTCATTTCAAAGTTGAGTCGTAGGGCCTTCATAATTTTGCCCGTTCTACTGCCTTCGTTGCTCTGGGCATGCTTGAGAATAAAGCACCATGAGGAAACGTGTTGTTTTGAGGGCTCTGAAAGAAATAGCCCACCTCAATGATATCATTTATCTCGACAGCGTGCGAGAACCACCTGGGGAAGTTCTGAACTGGATCTGAATCAAAACTCTCCCAAGTGCTCGCCTGATCAATATGATGACCAACCAAGATAGTCGGGATAAAACAGAGTCTCGTATCGAGAGGAGGCCTACATCCTAAACAGATGCTGGAATCCATGCATTCTCCCACCAGAAGTTTTACTGTTGGCAGTGTTATATGCTTCAAAAACTGATTTACAATTCCCACGACTGAAAGGGAGTGGGTTTTACGGCCCTCTCCAAAATGCAAAAATTTGGCATGTAAAATCCAGTGGGCCGTTTTCCTCTGGCTGAGTCAGAACCGGTCCGCTTTTATGTCTTAGCTCTGCGTCATTAATCCACTTTGCGCGCGTCTGTTTGTGATTCCGCGTTATTTCCCCCCACTGTAGAGTGTCCACACATCTACGACACCCATAATTGACAGTAACGCCGGTCGAAACCGGCAACGCCCACGACTTCTCTAATCAGAACGTTAGGTGAGTTTTGGATTTGTTTTGACAAGTTGGAGATTAGTACATGTCGTCGCAGACTGCTATGACATCTGAGTGAATATTTTATCTGGCAAACGCGCTCTACCGACGAGGTTACAAATTTATTCCAACAAAAGAAACTGGCCACAGAAACTATGCGCTATGAAACGACAGCCTGATATATTCCGAATATCTTTGAATACAAGAACCAGTAAAAAAGGGCGGATTGAGTATCAACTCCATAATTCTTAACACAGTAGGGTTGCAGGATCGTAATAGACACTAAACATTGAAATATAAGGAGTAACATCAAATGGGTTGCGAACTACTGTAGTCAGCAGTCGCACAACACAAATTAAAACAACTCACTTTGGAGACGGTCATATATACCCAACAAAGAGCACCAAATACAGCATCGACTTCGGTATCATCTGAAAGAGACAAAAAACACAGTAGATGAGCAACGAACTTCTGGAATTTGTGGGAATAAATTTATAACCTCGTCGGTAGTGCGCGTTTGCCAGATAAAATATTTACGCAGATGTCATAGCTGAAGGAATCTGAACACGAAGTGAGTCTCAGCAGAAGGAATCAAAGGCTATTTTATTAACCTGAACACGAAGTGAGTCTGTGGACTATGTTAGCTACTTCTATGAAAACCATAATAGAGAATGTACCTCAGCAGAAGGAATCAAAGGCTGAGGTACCGAGAAAGAAAAGAGCGACTATAAGTGAGAATTTTCATGGCTATAGAAGTTGATCAAGGAAAGGGAAGGTGATGCGTTGTACCAAGTTGGAAAGGGACTTTCTCAGTATGGATAATGAACAGGGGCTATCGGCTCGGATGAGCCGATGACGGATGAGGAGAGTGTGAGTGTAAAAATAGAAAAGAAATAAAGAGAATCGAAGAAAAAAAAAGGTATTCCAACACACCCCCTCAACGCATCGCCTGCTCGACCTTCTTGGGAGCAACCAGGCCTAAGCGAGTGACACCCTCCAAAAATTTGACGCGCTGGAGCGGCTTGGTGAGGATGTCGGCGGGATTGTCTTTACCGGGAATGTATGAGATGTGAAAAGTTTTCGCTTCAATGTGAGATCGTATAAAGTGGTACCGAATGTCTATATGTTTGGCCTTTGAGTGAGAAGAGTCATTTTCGCACAGGGATTTTGCACCCTCATTGTCAGTGGCGACGACGAGTGGATTAGGGCAAGCGATTCGGAGGTATGAAAGTGAAGAACCCAACCACAGACCTTCCTGAACGGATCGCGTCAGTGCGATATATTCCGACTCGGTAGAGCTGGTGGATATGCACGTTTGCGTTTTGGAAGACCAGCTGAGAGGCCCTCCTGCGACCATCCATACGAAACCTGAAACAGAAGCGCGAGACTCCTTGTTACCAGCCCAGTCTGCATCGGAGTAACCCTGCAAGGTTTGCGAAGAGGCCTCGCCACCATAGTGAAGGCGATACTCTTTTGTGCCACTGAGATACCTAAGTACACGCTTGGCTGTGGCGAAGTGACGAGGTAAAGGATTGGAGGCATGTTGTGAGAGTAAAAGTACGGCGATTGAGATGTCAGGACGGGAATGTCTTTGTATGAAGAGAAGGGATCCTATTAGTCGCTGGTAAGTGACCTTAAGATTGGGTATGTCTGGAAAAGTATCCGTGTCGCGTCCAAACACGTTGTTGGCGTCGAGTGGAGTAGAGACGGGGCTGCATTCTCTGAGGCCGTATTCATCGAGAACGTTCTCAATGTAAGGCTTTTGATGGATCCACAATTCTCGAGTGCTCAGATTTCGCTCGTATTGCACTCCCAAGTAAGAGCGTAAGGGTCCGAGATCTTTGATGCCAAATCTTTGATTAACGGCCGCTTTTGCGTGGTCAAGGAATGATTTGGAGTTAGATGCACCGAGTCCGTCGTCTACGTGAATGCAGAGCCAGCATTGAACATCTTCACCGTTCCAAGTTCCCTCGAATATGAAAGTTGCGTGATCTTTTTCAGAGCGTTTGAAGCCGATCTCCTGAAGGGTGGAACGGATTAGAATGTACCAAACATTGCTTGCTTGTTTCAGCCCGTAGAGTGATTTCTTTAACCTCCAGATGCCTTTTGTGAAAGGCGATGAGTAACCAGGAGGGCATTTCATATGAATGACCTCTGTCAAATCTCCCCACAAGAATGCCCTCGTGGCATCGAAACATTCAATGTGCCACCCCTTTAAGACTGCGTGTACGACAATAGCTCGAATGCTCACGGATTTAGAGACGGGTGCAAAGGTCTCATGATAATCGATGAGATATTTCTGCAAGAACCCTTGCGCAACAAGCCTGGCTTTGTAAACGAGTTCTCCCTTTTTGTCAAATTTGAACTCGAAGACCCATCGGCATCCAATGGTGTGCATGCCATCTTGGAGTTCCTTGTCGGTGTAGACGTGCATTGATTTAAGCATGTGGAGTTCCTTTTCGATAACTTTCTTCCACTGATCGGCATCTGAACGCTGCATGGCTTCAGAGTAATTGGCGGGTGGTATTTTGAGGTCGTAATTGGGGGAAAAAGGGTCTCGTTTGTGATCACTCCGAACTGAGAGCAGGATAGCCTCGAAAAACGCTTCCTTATCTCATGAGAGATAATCCTCGACATCCAGCGAGATTGGAGATGTGTCATCGTTTTGAGAAGAAGATTGCTCCATCATTCCAACAGAGCACAGAGAGATGAAAGGGTTTTCGTCACCCCCTTGCTCGTTGGAAGGTTGGACGGCGGACGCTCTTTCTGCACTGGTAGCTCAACGCGAGGCAATAATAGCTTCACTTTTTGCCTTTTCGGCATTGCGGAGTTGATTGTAGAGAACGCCCCTTGAAGATAGATGACGCTTGTGAGACGACGATCGAGGAGGAGGTAGGACACGATGTGGAACGGGAGTTTGAGGAGGTGCTGGTGAATGCATTGACAATGGAGTGGAGGGCAGGACTTGAATGTCTACGGAAGGAACAGAGGAAGTAGAAGAAAGTTGAGAAGAATTAGAAGGTTGAGAAGGTATGAAAGGTTCAAGAAGTTGAGGAGAATCTAAGTCCGACGGTGAAACAACAAGATTTGGAACGGACGGAGTGGAAGAAGAGGGCATGGATGAAGAAAAAACATCAGGATGGAAAGGCAAAGAAGAGTAGTCTATAGAAGAAGAATTGTAATTAGCAGAAACGAGCGAAGGAACATTTTCATCAAACATGGCATTGGAAGAGTCAAAAAAATGGCCAGATTCAAGATGTCTAAAGCGATAGCCTTTACCGCCGGGTGGGTAACCCATAAACCTGCATTGGACAGATTTTGCCCCAAGTTTTGATTGCTACTCCTCTGGTATGTGCACAAAGGCTCGACATCCCCAGACACGAAGGTGAGACAGATTTGGTGAGCGATGATACATATTTTCGAATGGAGTAATGCCGTCCTCATCAGTGCTTGTAATGTTGAGCAGATATGACGCAGTCAGCGCCGCCTCCCCCCAGTAGGACATGGGAAGTTGAACGGTGGTCATCATAGCGAGCATTTGGCCCTGAATTGTCCGCATGAATCTCTCAATCTCACCGTTCATCCAGTGCTCACGAGCCGGGGTCACCTCTTGCTCAATGCCAACTTCAAGGAGGTAAGCTGAAAACACTCCTTTCCACTCGGATCCTCCATCGCAGCGAAAACGCTTGATTTTGCAACCGGTACGTGTCTCCCAACGGGCCTTGACGATTTTAAAGGCTTCCAACATTGTCTCAGCAGTCTTATTGATGGTGAGTTGAATGTTGTTAATTTTCATGCCGGAGCAACGAAAGGCGACAAAGAACTCTTTATGATGTGGGGTTTGCATTGGAAAAGGCCCGCAAGTATCAGCGACAATGAGTTCGAGGGGCTGATAGGCGCGCTGGCCAAGCGAACTTGGCGGATGTGGGGTAGCTGAGTGCTTGGCAATGATACACGCCTCGCATTTGACATTTTCGTCTTTTGCTTCCACTTTCAGAACACGTTTGACTAACATTCGCGTTGCCTGTTCACCAGGGTGACCTAGACGAAGGTGATAAAGCTGCAATGTTTCCGGGACTTTGACGAACATGGCTCGTTCGACCTTGGGCTCGTTGGAGCTAGGTACGAAAACGGTCTTGTCCATGGCAAATAGTCCGTGAATCAGTAAGGCAGAAGCAAATGCGACGCCTTGTTTGGAAAGATGTATGCCCCGACCCGGATCAAAATTGCAGCCAATGCCCGCAATGAATAGTCGACTGACAGAGAGAAGATTAACCGCCGCACTCGGAGCATGTAAGCAGTTATTGAGCTTGACTTTCAGGGTCTTCCCGCAATATGTGACGTTCAGTATGCATGTGCCGCCACCTTGAGTTCTGAGAGTTCCAAGGTTGGCTGTAGTGACATTCCTAGCTTCACCCTCTGAATATGTGTGAAATGAAGAGCGAGATTTTATGATGTGAGATGTGGCTCCGGAGTCGAGTAGAATCGATGTAGACAGGAAAGATCGCGCGTTGACAGATGCCACCAGTGGTAAAGGATCTCCATCGCCTAGTCCTTCAATTAGCGCGCAAGATATTTCCCCCGTTTCGAGGATGCTAGAGTCGACCGCAAGGAAAACCGACTCCGCTGCTTTCTTTGCTGCTACCGCCGCACGATATGCAGGGCCCTGACCCTCCATGCCACCTCCTTTCGCCCAGCAATGATCCTTATCATGTGAGCGATTTTTGCAGTTCATGCATCGGACTCCATTTGGATTGTTGACGTGTTTTGCTATAGGCCGGTTGTCGTTAGAAAAGTTCGAGTACTCCGACCCTGGAGGATTGCGTTTGGACCCGGCTTCAGCCTCTAAACGTTGACATTCAATTGTCAAACGTGAAGTGATTCTTTCTAATGCGGTGTTTGGTGCAGATGGCGCTCTTCCTTCATCTGTAGCGGCTTTGTCTCTGTCTAGGGTATCTTGATACAGCTGGATCATCAGCTGCTTGAAGTTTGGCCATACCCCTGAAGCAGGTAGACCACGGATAATGTGATGAATAACGTCACCCTCTGGGTATTCGACTCCCATATCTTTGAGGCGTTCCCTGCCAGTTTGGAATTTGCCTAGGTATTTCTCAATTTCCGTGTGGTCTTTGAGTTTGATAGAGGCTAATTTTTCCTTGATAGCAAACTGAGCATTTATGTCGACGCGCGCGTACCTGGTCATGAGTTGGCTCCAGACCATGCGTGCAGTGATATCCTCGCCCGCACTTAAGTTGGACTTGACTAGTGCGGACACCTTCCGGGTGATTAACGTCTTCGCACTGTCATCATCACTCCACCACTTGCGGTAAGCCGCTATAGCCTCGTCAGATGCGTCTTCAGCAGGCTCTGCAGGTTTGGGCGAGATTGGGTATCTGGCAGTCCTACTGACTGAGCCCTCGATGTGGCCATACATGCCGCAATCTTTCAGAATGTTGCGCATGTCGTCCCTCCACGCTATAAAATTCGAGGTTCCTTCGAGATTCGCGATATGGTCTACTTTTGCGTTCGCAGGTGTGATTTTAGTATTCATCGTGATGTTATTTATGGTGGTATGGGCATTGTTAGGAATTTCTCCTGAAGCGGCCGACATGTTGATATAATGTTTGTTGAAACTGAGATGTAGATATAGATAGATGCCGAAGAGATTGAGTTGTCTCCTGGAAAATTATGTGAGCCTTGTTACTGAGTTCTTGTTCGTTTTTCTTCCAATTTAGGCGCTTCCGGGGCCCATAACCTGAAGGAATCTGAACACGAAGTGAGTCTCAGCAGAAGGAATCAAAGGCTATTTTATTAACCTGAACACGAAGTGAGTCTGTGGACTATGTTAGCTACTTCTATGAAAACCATAATAGAGAATGTACCTCAGCAGAAGGAATCAAAGGCTGAGGTACCGAGAAAGAAAAGAGCGACTATAAGTGAGAATTTTCATGGCTATAGAAGTTGATCAAGGAAAGGGAAGGTGATGCGTTGTACCAAGTTGGAAAGGGACTTTCTCAGTATGGATAATGAACAGGGGCTATCGGCTCGGATGAGCCGATGACGGATGAGGAGAGTGTGAGTGTAAAAATAGAAAAGAAATAAAGAGAATCGAAGAAAAAAAAAGGTATTCCAACAATAGCAGTCCGCAACGCCATGTACTAATCTCCAACTTGTCAAAACCAATCCCAAACTCACCTAACATTCTGATTAGAGAAGTCGTGGGCGTTGCCGGTTTCGACCGGCGGTACTGTCAATTATTGGGGAGCTTGCTCCCCTTTGTACTGGTGGGGACCCAAAATGCTTAAGCACACGTAATCCACCAGTGTTTTGATCGTCACCCCGTGCGAACTTACCAGCAAGACCTGCCGACGTTTGTGATGCGGCAAGATTCTACCTAGAGCATGCCAGGTACTGGCATAGCAAATTAATCGTTCTTGAATCGGCGACGGCAGGATCACCCTGGATCACCCTGACTATCGTCGTTACTGACGTGATGCGGGAATTTCCATAGAATTCCATGGAATTTGAAAATCACGTGCTACCGATGGTACACGCACCACGCGGCACTCCCTCCCTAACACTCCGGTGGGGCAGACCCGCGGCACCCCAGTGTTGCTGACCAGCGGCACTCCGGTAGTGTTGCCGCCAGAGTGCAGTGCAGTGACAGTGAAGCCATTTTTGGGCGACTGTGACACGCTTCACAGTGATCACAGTCCCTGTGAAGTGCTGTGAAGTGTTTGTGACGTCATTCACCGTCTCGACCTCATCAAATGGTCGACAAAAGGTTGACGCGTTGCAAGGCATTTTGTCTATATGTATTTGCTCAGTCAGTGTACTAATAGTCCAAGACACTTCAATGTAGCAATTTTTTTGACTTTTCGCAACAAATCCAGCGAAAACCAAGCAGAAATGTGCGTCGACGACAAGATCAAAGGGATCTGGACCACGTGCACTGTTGAATATTTTATTGCAATCTTATCTAGATAGATAAAGGTCATGTGCAATAAATACCCTCCATATATAGTAGGTATCCCGAACATTCTCATGTATTCGACAAAAACGCATGTAATACTTCCATATTTAGTCTAGATTATCCAACACTGCAATTTACGGCACACTTTGCAGAGCACTTCACTGCGACTTTGTTGCGCTGTGAAGTGTGTCGGAGAATGAAAAAACAGAGTGCAGTCACAGTCACTGCAGAGTGACTGCGCTCTGGCGGCAACACTACACTCCGGTGATGCAGACATGGAGCACTCCGGTGATGCAGACATACGGCACTCATGTAGCACCGGTGACGCAGACCATGCAGCGCACCCCGGTGGTGCAGACCATGCAGCACCCCGGTCGGTGATGCAGGCGTGCGGCACTCATGCGGCACACCAGCAATGGGCCCATTCTCGGTTTCAATTCAAACTCAGAATGACGCGCTTAGTCGCATGTTGACGCGTGTCGTCGGTGGCTGCTACTACACCCACCACGCTACAGTACGTTCAACCGCAAACGAGGGACGACGCAGAAGGTGCTGGTGGATGACAAAGGGGGGACCCATGTAGGGGAGGCCCCTGAAGGTGCGTCACACAATTACATAGGCCCCGTTCGGTAACCCTGTTAAAGTCGGTTAGGTTAGGTTAAGTCAGGTTTTGTCACGATTTGTCACGGTTTTGCCTGTCAAAAAGTGACATAGCGTGACAGACGTAACCAGAGGTAACCGACTTGGCTCGGCTTGGCGCAAAATTTGGCGGGGGAAAACCTAACCTAACCGACTCTAACAGGGTTACCGAACGGGGCCATAGTGTTTTGGATTTCCGGCCGTGATTCTTACATAATTGTGCACGGTATTCCAATCGTCACACTTGGCATCAATGGCGTTGGCGGTCGAATTCTTCCAACACACAGAGAGTTAGTGATCAACGTCAACGTTCAACACCAACAACACCGTCCTGTTACCACCAATTCCAGAGTGGTAAATATTTAGAGCTCAAGCTGAGAAATGACAGCCTTCTCTTCGCTGCCTCAAGCATTGGAAGACGGTCAGGACAACTCGCAGCAAAAGTTCAAGGGCGTATCCAGGATTCTTGGGCCGCGATGGGCACACCTTCCGACAATCACTTTCGCGTTACTGGGAGTACAAATATTCTGGAGCGTAGAAATGTCTTATGGTGCGTATGTCACTGCATGTGTTGGTCATCAGAGATTAAGAACATTCCAACGTTCACTTGTGCAGCTTCTCCGTATCTTCTGTCCTTGGGTCTGTCGAAGTCAAACATGGCAGTCGTGTTCGTCGCAGGTCCACTTTCCGGCCTAATAATGCAGCCACTGATAGGTGCGAGCAATTTTCCTACTATTAAATGCTCCGTAAAGATTTGACTCAGTCGCGTATGCATTCGTTACCAAGGTGTGTTGGCGGACAATTGCACATCTCGTTTCGGGCGAAGAAGACCGTACATGCTGCTAGGGACCGTTATATGCGTTTGCGCTATGCTCCTTTTCGGATTTACTCGACAAGTTGCCGCTGTCTTCACCGAGTGGGACAGCTACTCTGTAGGTCGCAGATAATGTGCTTCCGAAACGTTACTGAGAAACAACATTCGCAGAACGACATCCTCACAATTTGGCTCGCCGTTCTTTCTATATATCTAATCGATTTCTCCATCAATGCGGGTGTGTTAGAATCGGGTTTTTCTTCGTTAATACCCGTCTCAATATCTTTTCCAAACAAGTACAAGCTGTTGATCGTGCCCTTCTCGTTGACACACTACCACCATCAGACCAGGCTGCAGGGAATGCATGGGCGGCGCGAATGCTAGGCATAGGAAGTGTGGTCGGATTTTTTTTGTAAGTAATTCCGAATATAATTTCACTGACCCTGTATTGATGCATTGTTAGCGGTAACATCGATCTGCCTCGTCTCTTTCCCTTTCTCGGGAAATCGCAGCTTCAAGTTCTTTCTGTTATAGTATCCTTCCTTTTGCTAGTGGGGCACATTCTCATGGCAGTTCTTGTGAAAGAGAAGGTGCTTCTTAAAACTATCTCTGCGAATGGGTGGGCATTCCCTAGTTTTCTACTAGGCCTAGTTTGCTGAGCCAGTAGGTATCAGCAAGTCAAATCGAAAATCGTTCACGAACGAAATGAAAGAAATCTGGGCAAACCTGCGGACACTACCCTATGTGATACGACAAATCGTGAGCATATATTTTTTTACCAGCCCTTCCCTAATAGCCACCACTGACTTTACATCATATAGTGCATCATCCAATTCTTGTATGTTCTAATTATTACGCGGTTATTTTTTACAGCTTAATCACTCTACCATCAGTGCATGGATTGCCTGGTTTCCGGTTTTATTCTACAGCACGATTTATGTTGGGGACCTGCATAAAAAATCATCACCCGTGCCAACAACCGACGACGAACGTGCCGAGCTTGACTCTGAGGCAAACCGTTTAGGATCGAGAGCGTTGTTATATTCTGCGCTTCTCGCCCTTCTAGTAAATCTAATTATACCGTTATTTGTGGCGGAAGCTGCTCCACGGCCCAAGCCGGGACCGGCAGCAACGAAATATAGTAGGGGAACAACCTGGTGGGAGCAAATAATTAGGGTTCCCAGAGGCATGCAGGTGCACCTCGCGACGGTATGGGCGGTGAGCCATTTTGTGTTCGCGGGATGTATGTTTGCAACTTTGTACGTTGTTTCTCTGTTGTATTTTAATTGTTACATTTTGGCGGTGGACAACTTTCAGACTGCTGACCGATGGATGCATCAGCTTTACACATAGCGTCTCGGGGTCCATGTTCATCATCACGATCACCGGGTTCTCCTGGGCAATTACGCAGTGGGCACCGTTTTCTTTGGTATGTTCAACTAAATGTTTTCCACACAAATTGGCTTCAACGTTAATTCCACGTGATGTTCCGACCAGCTTGCAGAAGCAATCCTCACCGAACCAGCAACTCGTTCGACTGATGACAATGATACTGCCAGCATCATGCTCACTGATACCCGCACGCAAGGCAGGAGGAGTACCGAACGCGGCGACGAACAGTCAGCGTTCCTGCCCGGCAATGTGTCCGACGACGATGACGAGAACTATGGGAACGAAGAGAGATGGCTCATAGAAGAGCGGAGGCGCGTGCTTAGTAACTCTGGGGCGCAGATGAGTCGGGTTGTGTTGCAGGGGGGTGGCAGTGGTGATATTAATTTCGGTGATTACGAAGAGGAAGAAAATGGGTACGAGATTGTGCGTGCAGAGGATGAGGGGACCAGAATGGGACGGAGCAGAGCTACGGCGAGGAGCGAAGGTGGAATGTTAAGCTCCAAGGCTGGAGTTATTTTGGTACGTGCTTGGTCCTGATTGATCCTCGTTCCAAGTGTTTCTTGTCATTGCAACTCTTCGGGTTGTGTACATATTCTAATAATATTTTTTATTTCGTAGGGCATTCATAACATATTCATAGTCATACCACAGCTTCTCGTTACAGGGGTTTCCGCAATCTTATTTGCTCTCTTCGATCCGCAAAAGCCGGCTTTGCCTGCGCATCGGGCACCTGTCGCTCCTGCGCCAGTGGTGAACTCCACGGAGACTGACACCAGTGGTGTGTTACTAGTAACTGCAGGGAATGCGACGGCGGAGATGGTATCTAAGGGTGCAGGTATCTTGTACAGTGTATTGATACGACAAGAGGGATTAGGAGAACAGGGGGAGGTACAGCATTCGAATTCTGTCGTGCATATTTTCCGGTGAGCGCTTCCCTGTCCTTCCGTGTTGTACTTGGTAGCGACCATAGCTGAGTGTTTTTATAGTATTGGTGGCATTGCTGCGTCGTTAGCATTTGTGCTGGCGTGGAGACTCGCGCGGGAGATACGCCATAGATAGAATGAGCTGACGATAATGCGCTTGTTTTGGATTGCGTTAAATAGACTACGAATGGGTTTGTGTAATTTTTGGATTTTTTGTACTTATTATCATTAGCACTAGGCTTTCCACTCTATGATCTTCACCCCTCGGTCAAATCTTCGGGTCCTTAGTTTCTCTTGGTCTTTCCCATGCATACCATTGTATCATGGTCGGAGGAGAATAAAAAAAGCTTGCGTGTGCGTATACGACTCGTAAACAATACCCTGCGTTCATCTGTGATCAAAAAAATTTTGTTCAAACATCCGCGGATGACGTTGTGTTGGCATAGACTCCGAATGGCATCGACAATGCCATCACTCTCAACGAGTGGTGTATAAAAATTGGACTTTCCAAAGTTAAAAAACGGTCGACAACTGCCTTTTTGAGATTAACGGTTCAAACTGGTTTAATCTGTATACAACTACATCTGTGGGCCGCTGCGGCTTGGAATGATTAGTAACTACTTGAGAGAGGTGCATAGGAATCACGGCGGACATTTTGCTGAACAGTCGGGCAGAGAGTTGGTCCGAACAGTAACATGAACCATCAGAAGTCGGACATTATTTGAAGTGCAGAATGAGCGATTGATTTTGAATAAACCAAGACATTTCGAACATCTTTACACCCACAGATTGTGCCAGTTACAAAGCATCAACAAATAGCTCAGAATATGGTTCCATCGCTGACGATTTCGATGGGAGGTCCACCGGTATCTGGTCGCTTGACTTTGGCAATTTCACGGCCACCCTTCCATGTCGCTGCCTCGAGTACTTGAGCCAGGGAAAGCTGGGACGCTACGAGCCCAAGTTCTGTGCGGATAAGATCGGCGATGCGATCACTAGCGAAAAAATAATTATTTAAGCAAATATATCATGAGGACATGCTTAGTAAAGTCACTGACAGCTCAATGACCGTCATGGCTCTCCATTCAACAATGGCTGGATGAGTGGGCAGGGCATGCGGGAGTCCTGACTTGGGATCCTTCGGGAGTGCATTTGGTTTGAGTGTCAAGACACCAAGATCGACGAGCAGTCCTCCTATCGTAACGACAAGCGGTCAAACGATGAGTTAAGAGATAATGTGAAAGATAAGGTATACCATTCCTGTATTCCGGAAGTCCTGTCATGTCTTCTAGACCGGATAGGTGCCATTTGAGGATTTTTTCTAATACCTCCACTAAACTATACGTCAACCACATTGTGAGTTTATGGAATGGGACGAGGTCGTCTCCTTCTTGAGGGTTGGCAATCGAAGCCTTGAGGGATGGACAAGGCCAAACATCCCCTAAAGAAACTCCAGCGAGGGAGATACGTGAGGGCCAGATTGGATTCAGGCCGTCCACCAAAGCCTGCCATAAGGCAGCGATTGGAACTACACGAATTTCGCCATCGAGTTTAGACTCTTTCTCGAGAAAATCTACTTGACGATAAGATGAGGCAACTTGTCAATTTAACGGAATACTTGCCAATAATATTGCCTGGTCTTCCATCTGCACCGAAGAATTCAGGACTAGATTTGAGTGCTTTCCCGAGATTAACCAAGAGAGATGCACGGCCTTCAATTCCAACCATCGGGTTAGATACGCTCACTTGCATTGCAGCGGCGGTATTCTCCGCGGTCACTTTCTCGAGGCCAATAGCTACAAAACAGTGAGTACATAACTCGAGAAACCCATTTGAACGCTCATACCGTCTACTTTGTATGGCTGTTCCGGGTCGCTTGAGAATATCCCCGACTCAAACATGTGAACACTTGCGACACCCAGACCTTCGGATCTTGAAAAAGTGAGGCCAGTACTTGACTCTTTGTATGACCAGGCATTTCCAGCACCGGCATCTAGTAGAACCGAAACAACAAATAAGTCAATTGTCCTTCGAGCTTGTTCCTTGATGTCAGCTGTGTTGGTTGAGTGCGCTGCCCATTTCTCAATCAGAGGCTTTATGCGTTCCGCTCCCGAGTCAAGATGCCTCCAACGGCCATGGGGATTAATCTATTGTTGGATCAGGGGCATTTTATGAAGATCCAGTCATACGACATACGCTGGCATAGTTGTCCCCGTAGTCTCTCTGTGAAGTCATAATCAACCAGATGCGCGGTATAAAGTGATAAAATCCGACCTTCATGAGCTGTACACAGAACCGGGCGACTTCAACCTCCTTCTCTGGATGGTATTCAAAGTACTCCAGTTTACCTTCTTGCGCTAGTGCGTGGATGCGACCACATCGTTCTCGGATGGCTGGAAGTGTCCTGAGATATATAGCAGTCTGAGAAGCTGGTATTTCAGTTCCGAGATTCATGGTGGATGGTATGTATGGACGTTTGACAGTGTGTTATCTGACTCCATTGAGGCGAGCACGCGGCGGCCAGCTGTGACGGCGTGCTGATAATATTGACAACAACCGCAAATACATTCATGTGATTTTTCAAGCTCCGACTCAATCTTTTTTGAACTCGGTTTGATTTTGAAATCTTCGATGATCCTCCTTGCTCTTCATCTCTCCTATATACCTTCCGGATGACTCTGTGGGCATTGGCCTGGAATCTATAGATGTGTTCAATGTGCGGGCTTCTAGTGTCATTTTGACTTTGTCTGACGCCGCATGTGTGCAAGAATAAACCGTCCATCTATGGTCTGATTACCATTCTAATATTTCCTTCTATTTCATCTTTGTCTGCTCAACACTGGCGAAAGACTGTTTGGCTTTTTTACATAACCTCAGATTGGTCTTATAAAGGAGCTGCCACGCACTCGCGCAGTACGGTGCGTTTTCAGCTCAACTCTTTCCACTCCTTTTATGCCTCTTTCCTCCACCAAGCCATGTACAAGGCGGTCAAATATCTATTTTCTGGGCTGCCAGTCTGTTCCGTCGGGTCTATCTTTATCACCTTGTCAACCCCTGTATATCATCAGAAACACAGTGACTGGTTCCTGCTGAACAAATCGGTCTGAGCAAGGTCGGTACAGGGCTTTCTGCTACTCTTCTGCTGTGTGCCCTCTTTTCAAGGTTAAATAGCGACTTTGGAGGTCTTTGGCCAAGATATCTTTATGGATATGGGCTTGATCATATCTTTTACTTAGTCCCCAGTCTTCTGTTTCTCAATCATCGATTCAAACTGCAGAACCTTTGGCTGCATCACTTTTTCTTACCGTTGACACTACTTGGCAACAAAATCATGATGTTTTGATGATGTTACGTTTTACGCATTCTAAATGCCATCTCTTTTCCCTTGACAATCCTCCACTCATTCCGGTAATTGTATCCAGTCAAGAATACAAGCCTTCTCATCCATCAGCACAAAGAGTATTGTAGTCTTTTGGGCAGCCTTTTCACATACTGAACTTTAAGATCTTATCTCAGGTGGCGATATAAATGGGATGCAGCCTACTTTGATGGCATTCTTTGTCAATTCCCATTGCATAACTTGTCCATAATCATTGAGTTTCTGCAGATTTATAACGAGTTCTTTACCGATATCAAAGACCGCCCTTGATAGCCTTGGGTCAAAATTCACACTGCGGAATGGTATTTTTGCATCATAATCTTCCCAAGTTTGTGTAGGGCTCGATGATGACGTTGCCATCGGTTCAATTTCTAACGTGATAGTCTCGCTCACTGTTGAAAAACATCCATTCCAACGGATAGCCCAACAGCTTCTCAACTGTGGCTACCATTAATTTCGCCTCCCTTTATACTAGCAAATTTTGTTCCCACGCCCACCCCTATCTTGCTGATGGTCTAAAAAGCGACGTCTTATAACAGTTTGTGCCTTCCTTTGCTCCAGTTATCGTAATTTGCATGAAAAATCAGGCAGGCTATCTCTGGTTCTTTTTGATTGGTAAGCGACACACACCTCCCTGTGTGCTGCTCCAATGCGTCCGTATACTTATTGTGTACATATTTTCGTCGCTCGGCTTACTGCGTTGATCTCCTTATTGCAAGCTACCAGGTTGGATGTCTTTTACTCATTCTGTTTGACCAGCTACTCGTGTATTCTTACGATAGTTGATTGTTCTGGAAATCAGGAGAAGACAGTTGTCTCCTGAAATTTCCCAACGTTGCCTTCTAACCTGATTGCATGCCTTGATGTACGTCACGTGTGGCGCTTTTTGAACGGTATTTTGGTTAATGCTATTCTTTCCCTGGTGAATATTCTCATGTACATGTGTTCGACACAGGCGCGTGGGGGCGCCGACTCTATAGCCAGTTGTTCTCTTATCAGCTTTGGCCGTACTCCACCTCATGCAATCAGAATTAAATCGCGTTATCGACGCGGCGAAGTACAAAAGCCCCACTCTGGAAGAAATGGTTGGTAAAAATAAGGTGATTGGCAATTTGAAATCCTTCTGTCTGAGCTACAGCTAAGTATCCAACAGGATTTCCAACAAGCTTCTCTCCGAGTCGACCAAAACCACGAGAGGGAGTCTATCATGTCCGTCGTTAAATGGTGGACGTCTGTGTTGTTGGCAGTGCTGGCGTGCTTGCAAATTGCTCGAGGTGTAGTCACTGATACCGACGCTGCAGCTGCAGTGAAGTTCCCTGATTTGTATGAGGCGTCTGTGTTGGAGTTGCAAGCCGGGCTGGACGCGGGACATTTCTCAAGTGTTGATTTGGTGAAGGTTCGTGTTTTTTTTGCTCAGCACTTTGACTCTCGTCGTTGACAATATTTCCTCTTAGGCTTACTTTGCCCGCATCGATGAAGTGAACTTGAAGGGGGCAGCTCTCAGAGCCGTTCTCGAGACCAATCCCTCAGCATTGGCACAGGCAGCAGCAATGGACAAGGAAAGAAAGAAAAAAGGAAAGAGATCGTTGCTGCACGGAATTCCTGTACTCTTGAAGGTACGGCTTTTTGTTTTACAAAACAAGAATCATAGACAGACAAAACTTGTAGGATAACATTGCTACAGTCGCTTCGGAAGGAATGAATACAACCGCCGGCTCCTTCAGTCTTCTTGGTTCTGTTGTCCCAGATGATGCTGGTGTCGTGAAGCGTCTAAGGAAGGCCGGCGCGATCATCCTCGGTAATATTATGTCAATTACATCCATAAAGGAGAGCAATTTTCTCATATTTACATGAAAGGCAAGGCAAACCTCTCAGAGTTTGCTCATTTCAGGGGGAATTTGGCTTCGGGGTGGTCGGGACGGGGCGGTCAGGCTACAAACGCCTATTTTAAGAACGCCGATCCTTGCGGCTCCTCTTCAGGTTCTGGTATCGCAGCTTCCATTGGGCTTGCAGCTGTTACGTTAGGGTCCGAAACTGATGGGAGCATTACCTGCCCTTCAAGTAACAACAATTTGGCAGGTATCAAGCCCACTGTAGGTCTGACCTCAAGAGCAGGAGGTATTGTCACTCTTTTCTATTGCGTACCATTGCTAATAGACCTTTAGTTGTGCCAATCTCTGAGCATCAAGACACTGTGGGCCCCATGACGAGGTCGATGACTGACGCCGCTATCGTTTTGTCAGTTATAGCTGGGAAGGACCCCAACGACAACTTCACCCTGGCTCAACCAAGAAATGTCCCTGATTTTACAAAGGCCCTAAAAACGAATGCTCTTAAGGGTAAACGCATCGGAGTTCCGCGTCATGCATTCCTCAACGACAGCATCAGCGGCAACGATCCCTTTGTCAATATCATCTTCGAGCAAGCGCTGAACACGATCAGAAGCTTAGGGGCCACAATTGTCGATCCTGCTAACCTACCTTCCGCCGATGAAATCATCAATTCTAACAATGAAAATGTTGTATTGGACGTCGACTTCAAAGTTCGTGATGAATGTAAAGGTGTATCGAGGAAGATGAACCTGATCATTCTACTTGTGAACAGATTCAACTCAACGCTTACTATGAAGCCCTGTTAAAGAACCCCTCTGGAGTTCGAAATCTAGCTGATTTGATTGAGTTCAACAACGCGCATCCCGACCTCGAAGAGCCTAAAGGTTTCCAATCTCAGAGCACGTCAGTGTGATATGCACCCTCGCATTTTAATAGCTTCTAATCAGCATCACTAGTCTTATCGAATCTGAAGCAACGACAGGACGTAACGCGACTTTCTTCCAGTCTCTGGCATTTGATAAAGAACTTGGTGCTACTCGAGGCATCGACGCCGCGTTGAAGGCACATAAGCTGGATGCTCTTGTTCTACCCGCCCCTGGGTTCACTACAGTTCCTGCAGGCAAGTCGTCATCTTCAAAGGAAGTGGATCATGCCATTTAACCTCAATACATTCAGCTATTGCGGGCTACCCTATAGTTACAGGTAATCTATCACTCCCGCCCGCCGTTGTATTACCCCACTAACGGATTCGACAGTGCCATTGGGCTTCTACCCTGACAATGTTACCATTCAATCCGCTGGCCCAGAAACGGTGTACCCTGCGCCTGGTGTACCATTTGGCCTTTCCTTCTTTGGAACCGCATTTTCAGACTTTGACTTGATTGGGTTCGCATTTGCCTATGAACAAAAAACTCAAACTCGTTTGGCCCGGAAGGCAATTCCGGCAGCGATTCCAAAGACCCAATTAAAGGACATAGTTGGGAAAGCATAAGGGTAGGATAGGATTAACCCACGGTGAGGCCTTCTGTGCCTCCATTCTGGAAGTTGTACGCAAATACCAATTTATATGAACGTAGGTGATGTAGTTAGAGAAGCGTGGCATTTCCGCAGCAGAAGTCCACGAAAACAGTAATCCACCAGTGTTTTGATTGTCGCCCCGTGCGCAAATACAAATAAAACCTGTCGACGTTTGTGATGCGGCAAGATTCTACTAGAGCATGCCAGGTACTGGCATAACAAATTATTTGTTCTATACACTATGAAAAAAAATTGTGCTCAGCCACTACAGGTGCGCTGACGACGTCATATATCAGGAAACGTATACGAAGACGTGTTTAAGCTTACCTCTGATATCTATTCAATCTAGCCCTACAATACCTCCCTATTGAATTGCCCCAAAAATAGCTCAAAAAAGAATGAGAGCTTTAAGTGGAGCGTACTGGTCAACGGCTGAGAACTATCTAAACCGAGAATTATCTAAACCAATTCGTATGACGGTGTGCACTGAGCAACCTTGCGGTTACAATTCAATGTTCGAAAGGGGTATGTGAGTTTGACCAAGCGAGACCAAGCGTTGCAATCATCAAAATCAACGGTTGCATGTACTTATGTACACCATCAATTCGAAATAGACGCTCTGAGATAACTAAAATTCATCGTTTTTTAAGATTTAATCACTTTGGATTGAAGGCTAAAACAATCATCATGATGCACCTGTGGCGTGTGACTATCGCCGACGATACTACCAAACTGCTTCCACCATACAGGGTCTCGGGACAGTGTTGGTAGTATCGCTGTCCTTTTGGATCGGTTCTGAAATTGGTGTGTGGAATTAGCTAACGTCAAGATATCAAACGACCAAAATTGTAGGTTCGGCTGGATTAACAGGTGGCAGCTCATTAGCTGGATCATCTAGTAGCGTAAGCTCTAGCGCTTCATCTAACAGGATACAAACGTGCCCACAGACCATTCAACATGATGAGACACTCCCCTTTTTTCCCCACAGATCCGCCAACGGGAGCTTCCCGGGCATAGGAAAAAATAAGTGCAGCGCAAGTGCGCAAGTGCAAAACGTGCAAATGCAAGTGCACGGTGGCTGTGCTGCAGTCCAGTGCAAGTGCATTGCGAGTGCATGCGAGTGCACGGTGGCTGTGCTCAAGTGTATGGAAAGCGAGACTGTCAAGCCTCAAAAGCCGTTGCCAAACATTGACCGGATGAGTTTGCCGGTTTTTTGTTTGATCCAGAGGCGCAACCTGACCCCGGAAACCCCCTTTGGGTACCGTCGTCTCAGCCACTGCCAAGCTCGACTCGGATGGTGGCATTCTGTTGGGCGCCTCAACCTCGACCTACTACATGTTCAGCAGGGATTTATTTTGAAAGACTGCCACTCATTCGGTAACACCAAGGATTACCCGTGGGCCAGGATTACCGTGTGAGCGTCAGTCGATCAAACTCATTGCCAGGTGTTTTCCTCAATCGAGTCTCGACTCACAGAGCGGATGGATGCGCTTGAGGGTCAATCATTGGCCCTTTGATCCCTTTCCCAAAATACAGCGTTCTGATTTATAGCAAGAAAATTAAAGTATACAATCTTTGGTATACCTTAACAGTAGTTAGTGTACTCTAGTAGGTTTGCTTTGCTACTAATAATGTGAAGCGTATGGGAGTCAAATTTTGTATATGAAGAACAATAACATTTGATTAATGAGCATAGTAGACATTATAGCTCAGAGTGTCTCTTTTAACACACTCCACCTGTGCCCGCCTTCTCTATATTTAGGGGATCCAATTCAAACCATTATGTGTTGCACCTGTCCTGAAATGGCAAACTCATAAATTATTCTCTTGAACATTTCCTTCACCAAAGAGATTGTGCAATGGAGATAATATAACCTCAAAAAATAAATTTCATGTTAAAAAGTTACTTACAAATGGGTCATAACTTGTGGGTCGGTCAGCAAGTTCTCAGCGTCTATGTGCGTTGATGGTAGATCACAAGCTACAGTCGTTGTAGGGCCTTTATTATACATGATACTATCAATTTCCGCCATAATGTCTTGATATAAACTACTTTATAGGGTTTTATTACATCTATACAATTGCCAGACAGTGCCATCAAATGTTTTTGTGAATGGGAGTGAGCATTTTACGAGGTTAACTTGTACATGTGTTGCGCGCGATTAAAAGTAGCCATTTTACTTGCATTTTACACCAAACCCCACGGGCGGGCCGCTCATGCTGCTGCAAGCAGCGCGGGAGCACTAAATCCCCCCTTTTTTGCATGGATGCTCTTATATATGCACCACGTAGCGGAGAAATTGTGTACATATAGTCTACTACTGTAGACAACCTGATCTTATTAAATTCTAACTATGTCTTTTGGCGGCACTAGGTGCACGGAGTCTTTGCTCGCCGAGAGTTTGCCAAGCGTGCCCGGCTTGACAACCCGATGATGTTTGGCAACGGCTTTCGAGGCTTGACAGTCTCGCTTTCCATACAAGTGCAGTGCAGTGCGCGCGCAAGTGCAAACATTAAAAAAACGCAAATGCACAGTCCGTTATAGTACACAATGTCCTATACTTGATATACATGACATGTATATAACTAATCAATGTAGTACCTAGGATATTGAATGCTATTTCTTTGTTTTTGACTTCACTGCCTTCGCTGCAGTCCTATTTTCAGGGATAGGCCGTGGCCTAAGGATTCTCTTCTCTCCTACTAGGTTTGGCTTGGTGGGTCGTATAATTTTGACAAAGGTTGGGTTATTAGGAATGATAGAAAGGCCATGCATCTTCTCAAAAAGTAGAGTGAGACCTCCATGAAGGTCCACCCTTTTCCGCTTTATAATTCACATTTTGTCTGCCAGTGTTAAATGAATGAATATTGTCAGTCAACTGCCATAAAAAATATCAAATAATAGTATATACTTACCTTTCACAGTATATCTGCTGTAAAAATTATGGATGAAGCATACCCAATCCAACCCTTTCGTTCTCAGACAGCTGTCAATTGACGAAAGGATTGAACTACTAAGTCATCATGATTGTCACGGTCTCTGATTCTAGACACATCACACGTCAACCCCCCAAAAAGCCTTCAATAGGCACGGTGACACTCGAGTATTATGCAGTGAACATAAGTGCATTCAAGTACAGTGTAAGTGCATGCAAGTGCAGTGCAAGTGCGCGCAAGTGCAATGTAAGTGCAACGCGAGTGCATGCAAGTGCATGCAAGTGCGCGCGAGTGCACGTGAGTGCACGCGAGGGTTTTCCGTTCATAGGAGTGGGTGTCCCAAACGGGAAATGACCAAAAAATGGAGAGAAAAAGAGAGAGACTCACGATGCTTTGCTTTTGTTAAAATTTTGAAGAGAAATGACTTGAAAGTACTTGAAAATATGTACGGATTGTCACAAACATAAATTTTGTGAAATACCGTGTGAAACGAGAGTCAATTTTTCAAAAATTTCGCGCTGACGCGCGTCCGAGAAATGGTCTACAGAGAGAGTAAAAAACACCATTATGCAGAATGGGTATACCACAAAAACAGAAATATATAAGTTTCATATTTTACTTTCCCATACTCCAAGGCACAAGGTGTATTTACAACGAGTTCATTGGTCCTTGTGACGACAGATCACAAGTCCGTGACAACACATCCCTGGCAGTGCAATGTGACAGAAAATGGCGCACAAACTGTCGGAAGCATATTTTAGAATCAATAGTCTAACAGAGGTAGTATTCAAAACTCATGCTAGCAGCCAAAATTGTTTATTTGCCTCAGACCTCAGTTGTACGAGCAAAACATAGCATGTTCTCCTCACTCGGCATGCACCGGCACCTTAGTCCCGAGGAAATAATTGTGACATATTGGCACACTGTCACGCGGGACTCTGCACTTGCGTGCACTTATTTTTCTATTTGCCCGAGCTTCCCGGGTCCTAACAGAACAACATTTTAACTTATCTTTGATAATTGGAGGCAACACTAGCACAATTTTATAACTATCTGAGGACAACTTTGAAAGGACGCATTATTACTGGAATACAGCAAAATTAAACATTCATGAAACAATATCCTTCTCTCTGCTATGGTCACCAGTGTTGCTCTAACATGTTCAAACAGTTTAAATATGTTAAACTCTGTACTCTGGACTTTGGATATACAACTTGCCTCTATATTGCTGTCATTATCGAGGTTGTCTATCCTGCGATGGAGACTTAAATGGAGGACGTTCCTATCTTTGACAACATAACGGTCATTAAGTCTACATGATCCGGTAAGTCCAGGCAGAAAAGACAAAAACAAGTAGAGACTTACAGTGAGAGCAGCGATATCGAGAATGCTATCATGTGAGGGAAGCTTAGCATGGGAACTGCGCATTAAAGCTTTAGAATACTTGCACGAACCTTTTGGGACTACTTGAAGAATGCATATCCATTCGACTAAGCGTACATACAATCATGAGAGGTTCAAAGTCAGCTTATGAAAATGATGACGTACAACCCTGAGGGTCTACGAGAAACTGCAACCAAGGTTCATGAGCAATGAGGTTTTTTGAAGTGGGATGGCTTGACCAACATACATATACGAGAACCGTTATCCCAGGTATTGCCGAAAGAAGCCCGGTTTCTGATAAACGCGTATGTCAACGTATGTCTGTTGTCATATAATATTTTGTTATCTTACTGACTGTCCATGCCATAATTTGGTCTGCAATACCATCCAAGCTGTAGTTTTATGGTTAACATTTCTGTAGTGCAAAAAAGGTATTAGGATTTTACCTTCGTGTGACTTCTGTGCCCCTCTTTTTGAACGCGAGATAATAGAGTAGGAAGGACGATATGGCAATGTCGCTCGCACACCGCAACGACAATAAGCATGTTAACAACCAATGCCAGTTAATAATGAATATTTGAAGTGTATCTGCGCGGATCAAGTTCACAATATTGTAAACTATTACAATCATGCGCAATAGAGCTACTGCGGCACAGCCCCAAAGCCAGCCCATGCCATGATTTCCGAAGACGCGGGCACGATTTACATAGAAAAGCTAATGATATTATTAGCTGCTGTATAGATATTGGATATTAATGCTCAAGACCTACTTGAACAACAGGTTCAATAGTTCCGCTTACGAGAAGCGTGACCTTGCCGCTTGTAGGCAACTTGGAAAGCGAGGTAGGGTCGCCGTATTTAGTGACAATGATATCGTAGAATGCCTGGCAGAAACATATTGAATGTCCAACTTGGCATACTCTGAAATAATATCGGTCATTAAATCTTCAAGCGGATAAAATATTAAACTGACAGAAGAAACAGGACCTAAATACCCTAATTATGAGCCAGCGTGTCTAAATAATCAATGTAACAAATACGTACGAGCCCTTTGAGGAATGGTTTATCGTACGGAAATCGGGAAAAATATAGGTATGTTTGGGTGATTATCACACCTAACAAAATGCCCTGAATTATGTTTCCAGCCAACAGTATCCCTAAGGCTCTGGTTACAGTAGAGGGGAAGCCGGACATGCTGAGATGAAACGGATCCAGGTAGAGTTCTTAACAATCGCTGACAGAAGAGAGGTGAAGGCATAAAAAATGAAGTCTTTTCTCTATTTATCTGATACTCATGTGAGCTAAATGTAGAAGACTATAGAAAGCCACTCACGGGAAGGTGACAAATGCCTTGCAGTTACTGTTAAACCATCTGATATATCACTCTTCGAAGATTTGATACTTTTTGAAGTTTCTAAAATAGCTGGCATGGATTTGGTAGTTGCTTGGAGTCCGTGGATATCAGTCATTGCGGCAGATGCATTGAAATATTTTCGGATGATAGAATCACTCGTCAGATACTTAGCTCAGTTGAGAGATTGATTTCCGAAGTGCGTTTTCATTTTTCTCATGTTGCTGAGTCCAATCCTAGTTAATGCTCCCCTGAGGCTGCACATGACCGTATTTTGATGAGTACTAAGTACTAAATGCCCACGACCTCGGCATTAACTGAACGCAGGAATTCTGGATACACATTACACGTAATCTAGTACACAATAGTAAACACAATTTCCCTGGTACGGCAACTAATCGCGGCGAAGCCGCCTCTTCTAGTGAATAATCTGCCGATAGAAGCGATTTTTGCTTATCTAATTTCGGCTCCAGATTTTCGTGGGAATTCCGGCGAGAATGAAATCGGAGTCAAAAAATCTTTGTGTTGCAGTTCCTGCAGGATCATTCTCCCGATTAAATTTTACAAAAATTTTTGACTCCGACTTAAATCGTCGCTTCTTAGTCCAGATCCTCTCGTAGGAAGTGGGACTGCCCTATATTGGATGGGAGATACGAAACACTAATGCTTATCACACTTTAATCGAATGGCAAAAGGTAACAAGATACTATACCAAAAGTACAGATTTCACCTAGTATATTCTCGCCACCGTGATATTACAATTTTATAAGCCTAACAAAGATAGCATAGAGGACGCTAAACCTGCTAAGCCACCACACGGAAGACAACTATATATATCAAACCTAAACCTGAACAATACATCAATCAGAATAAGGAATCAGACAAGCTCACGTTCTCATATTTAGCCCCACGCACGGGGAAAATTACGTTTATTTCCTCTCCCAAACTTCACAGCATCTCTGGATCAGCTCAGTTTACATTTTTATCACAATCAATTCCCAATGTATCAGAAAAAAGGGGTGAGAAAATTTCTCCTTCGTTTGTGAATCTTGATTCTTGATCCATAACATTTGACTTGGTAAGACTCCATAACAAAGAGTATAGACTTATGTACTTGAGGCATGGTGGGTCTTGAGATTGGACCCTTTATGTATTGACGGGCGATAATATCATCGGCTCCAGAGCACTGGTTATAGTGACGGCGCGGCAGAGAAGACTCTAATTTTAACCGGGTAGTTATTTCTTTTTGAAGTTCGACTTACCTCTGATATGTGTTCAGTGTAGGCTCTCATATCTCTAGCGACATATCCATATATATAATAACACCAAATGGGGTTTTAATCTGTTTCAAGACCTTTCGCAGGTACCGGTGTTATAGTTGTCATAGATGATTCCTTGGGGCTTCCACACGCTACAGGGAAAATATGCTTCATATTTCGGGTGTTTGATCAATCTATCAGCGCCGCCGCACCGACGGGTTATACGGCGGAATAGAAAAGGTATTGATAACATTCATTTTTTTCTGTGCAATCAATCAGAGCATGATCAGAAGGCACCATGGTGTGCAACAGATAAAGGCGAAGTAAAAGACCAAGGCGGACTGCAGCCCCATATTATGTCCTCACCTTCTCTACCTTCCCCAGCACATGGATTCGATGCCAATAACACGCTGGGTGCATTACTCATTGGGCTTTTTGCATCATCCTGTTTCTTTGGTATAAGCTCTGTCCAAATTTACTTATACCAAAGGCGGTTCAAAGACGATAGAGCCTCGCTCAAAGCACTGGTGTGGCGACTTGTTCTTTTCTCTAATCCAATACTAAGTCTAGTAACAAATAAGGTCGCTATTGTATGGTACGCGGCATTCTTTTATGAATATTGGAGATTTACAATCGATATTTGCTAATCCTATCAATAGGTCCTTGGAGCTTGCCCACTGCATCTGCATCTGGGATGCCTTTTATCTATATAGCGTCACATGGTATGGCCAACCAATGATGCTTTCTAGGCTCCCAGTCTCTCTGGACATATCTTTGTTAATCAGCGGGATTATCAGTGGCATAGTCCAAGTACGGTATTTCCTCGTCACTATCAGAGAAGCAACTGAGGTTCCTATAGGCATTTTTCATTGATCGTATTCGGATCGTTAGTGGAAAGAAGCTCATTCCAATAGTAGCCTGGTTAATGGGCATCCTCCGAATGAGCTTCATTTTGTTCATTATCATAAAGGGAACACATATGACGAATCTTAAAGACTTCATCAACCAGTGGAAAAGATACATAATAGCCTCATTATGTGTTGGGGCTGCACTGGACTTTATGATCATGGTAACATTATCATACCACCTCCGAACTATGGGTCCACAGTTCCGAAGGTGAGTAAACCTTCCGCTTTTTAGAAATGTCTGATATTCAGGCCTATATTCTTTTCATTTAGTACCTCAATCACCGTGGATAAAATTACCACATGGACCATTCGTGCGTCTGCTACTCCTCTGCTATATTTCCATTAATCTAATCCATAAAAAAGAGGCTGGAGCTGTAACTGGTGTCATTGATCTCCTCATCATATTATGTGCAAGTATCCTGTCCCTCTGTACTTCATATCTTAGTAACAAAGTATGCGCAGTTCGTGGTCATTCCGTACAACTGTAAGACATATACCCCTATTTACTCCCAGATAAATTTATTGAGTATCAACACCTCATACCTAGACATTTGGCTGTCAATTTACGTATTCGCTGCACGTGGTAAGAGTACTTCACTGGACGTTCAACCTTAGCTTCGGAACTTGATTAACATACTGATTTATTCAGTCTTCTCAAACAGCTTGTTTGGCTCGTATGTGTGCAATGGATAATTTATGACTCTAATACTAATGGAGTATTGCCGTTGTTAGCCTCAACAAAAGGGTTTTACTCCGAACTGGAGAGGAACCGAATGCAGTGAGGTTAGGCCCCCAAGTCCTCGACGAAAGCAATTTAGCATTTCAGGTGAGGCCACTTGTTCTATTCCTCTGTTTAGATTTGTTTTGACATCGTCACCACTACCGTAAGCCTGGCTTGGAGATACGAGTAACTCAAGCAACAGTTGTCAAAGTGGATCCGGTTTATGAATGGCGCGACTTGATATGATCGAACACTTCAAGATATCATTGTAAATATGACAAGATACTTGAAATTTTGAATCACCATGTTTTCGCGGACTTCTGCCCTCTAACTACACGCTCATTGCTGCTGACTGGTGGCCCACGCTCGATCTGGAAGTTAGCTAGTCGCCAGCATGCTTTCCAAACCCCACCCTTGTGCCATCTCCACCTCTTCTCATTCTCAAGTTGTAATTCCGGTCCCAGTACATTAGAATTGACATCTTAAGGATTTTTGACTTTATCTGGCTCTCTTGCGACTTCAGATTGGTGATGAGACGACGAGAACAGTATACTGCCGTTAGTGTTGGCAGGTTTCGCGCCAGGTGTGCCGTGTATGTGTGTGTATATGGTGGTTGCTGTTGTTGGACTTTTGATTTGTAATCGCGTTTTAATCTGGTGTCTTGGTTAATTGGACTGTGTATACGCTGAGTTTTACATACAATCCTGGCAGATAAATTTTCATCTCAATTAGATGACGAAGTAATTCTAAACACAAGTTTCTCCAGATTTCTTGCTGAAATCCATCTGAGCAGCTGAAATCCATCTGAGCAATGCGATAGGTGAGCGGAAGCACTATACTGCCTGGTACAGTCAATCTTAAGTCCTCAGGGCCGAGGGCCTCAATTATCATTCCTAAGAACTTCGAAGAGATCCTGGGAGATATTCGATGAAATTTAACGTATAGCAAGTCGAATATGCCTTCGTCCCTCATCGACATCCTCCATCTCTGCCTTAACTCCGATTCGAATCTCGGGTGTTTGATCCCGACCCGGACTGACGAGCAAAAATACGATGTCGAAACATTGCTTTCTTGCCTATCGTCAGTCAGTCAGTCACCCATCCTTTCTTTGTGCACCGCGACCGCATAATGGTCGCCCGGGATACCCAATCTAAAGTTACCAACCAAAGGAATGGCACTCTATCAGACGCCATAACTTGATTCTTCCCATGATATCGAGCCAATGTGGTACATCAACATTTGTTCTATACTGGTATGATAAGGCTAATCAAATTGGAATCAGAAGGCCATCGCATGCACTGATATCAAGGCCTCTTCCAATTAGTACCTTGAAATTCTGGACGCACGCCCCTGCGGAAGATATCAAAGTGGTCTGATATTGTTCTGTGGACACGATAAAGATATATAACAACTGAAGGTATCCATCATGAATCAAAATGAACTTTTTCTACTTCCAAATCTCATAGCTATATCCCATTTGATAATTAATATATCCTAATGTCCAGAATATATATAGGAACATTACCTGGACTTCTATACGCCACCCTGATATCTTCAACAATCAAGGGATCGTTATACTCGACATAATGAATGCATCATCATTCCCCCCTCCATCACTTGACCATAATCAGGCCCTTGAAGAGCTTATAGGCGCATTGAAAGCCATACAAGTGGCAAAATACTGCTGGAGTAAGCCGCCCACAGCCCCCGAATGACAATATTCTCTGAATACTGACAGTTATTGTATCATCATGATAGTTTCTGCGGCATGCGTCCTATTTTATGACTATAGTCAGTGAATATGCTGTTCGGTAGTAAATACGTTGAATTGATCCATATTCTACCTAACCAGTCATAACATTTGGTCAGGAGGCAAGTACAAGTGTACCATTTCACGGAGCCGTATTGAAAATACTGCTTAGGTGTCATTTCTCTGGGTAAGCAAATGTCGTATCATGTACCCAACTGGCTATCGCTTACCCTGATGTTGCTTCAAGGGCAGGAATATCAACTTCCTCAAGGCAGTATTTTTTTTCGTAAGATGATATATTAATGAGGTAGCTAGTACCAGGAATAACATGATTACTACTTTACATAGAACCGGTACTTTCTTAATGGGTCTGCCCCGTACGTGTTATAGCGTTACTATACTGCATGCTTATAGCTCACGAGAATTTTTTTTGCAAGATTCGTATTATATGGTAACTACGTTTTATCATTTCAACCGTTCTCACTAAAGCTTCAAATTTCCAACAGCATATTACTCGGGAAATGTAACCAACAGTGTATGAAAAATTGTCATTGTGGCTGACTCACCCTAATCTGACTCGTTTTTGACAGCTGTAGGTTGCTTTTTCAGTCTGTACTTTATCACTGTTGGGTATTGATCCACATCCACGAAAATAAATCAAAGTTGTAAGTATCATCAATCTGAGCCTTACGCAATATTCCACAAGAGTTAACAATTCAACAGGTGCGCAAGTTATGAAATATCACATAGGGTCAGGGATCATAGGGATTATAATCCCTCAAGGTATGGCCCACAGAAGGTCGTATATGAAGGCGCTCCCTGTTAATCTATGATACAGTGATTTTACAGATTCGTTTATATGCCTTGTTTAACCATAGCAAGTGGCTTCTTGCATGTTTGGTACCCCTTTGCATACTATCTGGAACGACAGCAGCCATAATAGGCGGCATGGCCTTCAATCAGGAACAGAGAGGTCAGGAGCAAGTCCCTGACAATTTTTACAAAAAATGACAGGGTCTATTCGAAGATCATGCGATACAGGCGTTGCCCGTCCCCTGGGGAGGGAAGTTTTGCGTCACTGAAACGATTCCATCGTATCTGTACGCCTTTTGGATCCCTGCCATAGTATTTGAAGGAATTTTGTGCACTTTGGCTATTATGAAGGGAATTCAAAACTACAAAGCGTACGGTGCTCGGTACACATTCGGGATGCGATTTCACAATATGATGGTCGGTGATTCGGTAGCTTACTTTCTAGCGTGAGTCAAAGTCGACCATACCTTGATTACCCCTCAACGTAACAACACGTTCCATCTCCAGAATCGCTGGCGCGTACATTTCATGCATGACAGTTTGGAAGGTTTCGCCGGTAAGAATGTCTTCTACAACCATTCATGGGATCACACTGATATACTGCTACAGAATCATTTTGACGCCACGATGGGGTTTACAGTGGTGATCTCTGCCACTCTGTGCAATCGTTTGGTTTTGAAGATGGTCGACATGGCCAAGAGATAAATGTGCAATGAGATTTGATCTCTGTTATGTTGACTGTATTACCGACGTCGACAGTCATTGTAGAAGACCGAATGTGCAAATTTGACAACTTGCACGCGCGCATGTGTGGGTGGGCGGTCGTCTTGGTTGCTACAATCTATTCTTGTCTCTTTTTCTGAGCAGCCCACAATAGCGAAGCTGCTCGTCTAGAAAATCATAGACGTAAGAAGCAGAGGTAAACAAAACCTCGTTACTCTGACAATAGTCCATTAAGCAATACGTCAGTTGCGTCAAAGTACCTCCAAATCGCCACTCGATATTCAGCCTTCAGGTGTGCGTTATTTAACGCTGGTAGTGAATTTGGACTGACTCGGGTACGCACTGGGAAAGTAACAATGACGTTTTCAGCGGCAGGTAAACGATACATGTTGCCAAATTAGAGTCGCCTCCAAGTGAAATGTGGTGCGCAGAACCACGCCGAAGGGAGCACAGAGCCACATAGGCAATCGTCCAGAGTCAAAGGGACAGACTGACGGAAAGGTCTCAGAGGAAACTTATAGTTCTGGCTTCCGACATCAGGGACTCCAGGATTCGTGAAAAGAGAATAGAGGGAGAAAGTAGGATGGTACCGAGCAGAAACAAGCTCAATCTCAAAATCTCCATCCTCTGCTCTATCACTCTAGCTCCAGTCTCAAGTTTGAGCTACCCAGATCAGGCGGAGGTGGTGGGATATGTCACAGGCAGAAGTTGGAGGATGAGGGGGAGGGGGAAGAGCCAGAGGACGCAAAACAGAGTTCATCTCTGGTAATGCTGAGCAGATGCCCATGCTAAAGACAAAAGTTGGCGTGGAGAACATAAATATGTACTCATGCCAAGCCTCGTACTGCGCCACCTGGTCTCATCTCACAATTCGCGATTCATAACCCAGGGCATAAAATTTTGGAACGGTAGGTTCCCTGCGTGCGTTTCAGGTTGATGATTGAGAGTGTCCGGTCCGGGCCTTCTTAAGACTTCCTAACGGCATAACAGATGTAACGAGGAATGGCCAGTATCAGTGCTGTAGCCATCGTTCGCTAGGATGGGCACGGCGGCGGCGGTAGTGGTGGTGGTGGTGGTGGTGGTGGGTTGTGGGTGGCTGGTGCTGTTTCGTTCAACTTGAATGCAGTTACCACGGTCATGTGAGGTTGTTGATAATTGACCGGGAGCAGTACGCCCACTTCTCAGGCTGAATTATCGTGGACTGTGGGTCAATTTGGGGTCAATGTCTTATGCGTCATCTGCTTACTGGTTATAGCACCCTTAATCTTTGTCTGAGCCTCAAGTCAAACGACACCCTGTGCGCATCCCACTTCAAGGAGATGGGCGCTGCGTAAGAGCGGCCCTCGTCATCGAGGCGCCGTTTGCAGATTGAACTGCCATCCAACGCGTTCGTCGTAAACTTGTTCAACAAAGTACCTCCTCATGCTTCGGGTGCCGCAGGACTCAGTTGTGCGGAGAAGGTATAATCGCGTGTTTGGGCTGCTTGGTGTTGGTCAAGGAGCCTGACTCACGCGGCAAAGCAAAACTTATGTCAATGGCAAGGGTAATGACAATGCTCACGCGCGATTGACGTTGAGATCTTGGGACGTTGTGTAGATCTATGGCCGACGCCGTCCATTGCCTCAATAGATGTGACACGGCGCCCACGACGTCCCATAACAAGCACGAACGCCGATTCCAATGCGACGAGCAAGTTCGCGTCGCGTCACACTTCCTTCCCTTGTCGTGGTGTGGTGGGCAGTTTCGCTTCCGTATTTTCCTCACCCCGGGTCGTAAATTTTGGGGTAGGATATGAGCAAAAGGTAAGATGAACTTGTTGTTTGTCACTCCATTTCTGAGTCGCCCCTCGCGTCGTACGCGTCGCACTTGTGCGTGGTAGATAATATGATCAGAACGCACCCGGTCTCTCTCTCTGTTCCCGATGCCGTTTATCGCCCAATAGGTACCTAGAGCGGCGCCCGAACCAAACCCGATCCATTTTGTATTGTTTGGAGTTTCCCCGACTGCGGGTCGCGTTGCGTTGCGTTGCAGAGCAGCTCAGCAGGAGTAGGGTAGTTGGCTGTGGGTTGTACAAAGAAGGTGAGTGCATGCTACATTCAATACCGCCTATACAGTCACTCATTTTCATATTGATAAGACATATGTGCAGTGAGATATGTACGATCCCCCATGTGCTAGCCCTATCCGGTATCCCTCATGCTATCGGTCGTTGTTTTGTCACGCTCAGTCCTTTTCAAAAAGCACCCTTGGGATTTCACTTTGCATTGCGACGTCCTGCTTGTGCATCAGTAACTGCAAGTGAGTTCTATCCCGATGTGGACAACACAAAGTGTACCACAGGTTGTTTCAGGTGCCTTAATCGTTCGCGTCGTGTTGGGGTCGTGTTGGGCCCCGCGTTGGGTGTCATGACCGTGTCCTCTCATGTCCATATCCTATCATGTCTGTGTTGAGCTCGCGTCGTCTCGTGTCATTTCAAGTATGCGTCAGGTCTACATGTTATGCTCGCGTTGGTGTCGGACACGTTAAGCATTATATTTTGTTGGATTTTTGTGTTGGATTTTGTGTGGGTCGGGCATGTGTCACGTTGAAGTTGTGCTGCGTGGCTGAAATAAAAAGTGGGTTTCTGTTCCTTCAGATATCCCACATCCACAACGTGCCGGCCCAGAAATACTCAGGCATGGGAATGCGCTGGTGGTTTTGTAGAAGGGATATGTCGCATGTCACACCCGAACCGTCATAGTATGCCGCTGCGCACCGCATGGTGCCATTTCCCTACTAGTCCGCGTGCCCCTCTTCGAACACGCACTTCCGAATTGCCAGAGGTTTTTCCGGAAAATCCTCTCTCTCTGGTTCCCATATCCTCACTTCTCAAAAGAGCTATCAAGAAGGGTAAAACCCCAGGTGACTGTGACACCCTTTCCCCTCCGTGGTCGAGCCAAATTACCTCTAGTATCGGAACCACCCGGAAAAAATGCAGGCTCTAAGCTCTATGTTTTTATCCGGGAAACACACCGATGCCAGCTGATACCAGGGCACCGGGACAGGCTTTCACGGTGCCTCTTACTACCCAACTCGAAGTTGTCTCGAATCGTGTACATTTCTCTCTCGCACTTCATTGAAGTGTTCTCTGCATGCTTGCTTCTTTCAAATCGCTTACACGTTCTATAGCGAACTCCCTGTGACCTGGGGACCCGGTCACCCGCTTTGGGTCACCGGGAATGATTAGCTAAGCTTAGTCAGCCGCGGCTTTTGTTGACTTTCCCTTTCGTTTTCTTACTCGTCCCTTCACCTCCATTCCGCTCGCTGGGACCCGCCCCTCGATCGCTCGCCGCTCGTCACTCCCAGGTCACCAATGTTTGGCGCGACTTCGACCGCTCAGGTCACAAGAATTTCGACCCCCGACGCCGTCCTTTGCCTCAATAGGTAGCTTGAACGGCCGCCCTCGACTCGATCCGGATGGGATGGAGTCTCCTCGCTACTGCGCGTTGCGTCGCGTTGCTAGCAGGGCATCGTGTGGGTGAGAAGTAGCTATGTGCAAAAACGGTGAGTTGAGTGCAACAATTGCGTATTCTTCAACACTACTGAGATCATTTACACCATGGGGGATTCAACGTGGGGGGCAAATTTCCACACGATGCGCGTCGCGTCGCGTCGCATTGCACTTCTCTCTTGTGAGCAATTCATTTTCTTTTTCTATCTCTGCTACTACTCCTTTGAACGTTGACCCGCTGATTACCCAACCCCCTCGATAGGTAATCCCAATGTGCACCATGCGCAACATGGCGCCCTCCACGTTCCAAAAAGAGCTTACGCAGATTCCAATGTGATTCATGTCGCGTTGCGTTGTACTTCTCTCCCGCGCTGTGACAGTGGAGTGTTTGTCGGTACAGACTCGACGTCGAAGTCACTTTGCGTCGCACTTTTCTCCCTTGGAAGGTGAGCGGAACTCATTCGGTCCTTCTGTTCGTCTTGACATATATTTTCCTATTTGACGCTATTGTTCAGCACGGACAATGCTCTGCGTCCCACAGTGGTGTCTGATTGAGTTGGATTTAGGCTCGCGCTGGGAGTATACAAGTTTGTGAGTGCTCTTTTCTCTTTTCATTTCTGCCTGGCGGCGCACCAGGAATCCTTTAGCATGCAGGTTCTCTTCCATGCTTTCTTATTTGCTGACCAACCCCTCTCTGTTTTGTTTTCTGCCAAATGGATCCACGCAAGGCTCAATTGATCAATGCGGATGCGGAGTTGATGGATTTGACACACAAGGCGCGTATACCAATTTCTCTTATCGCTTCAACTTAACTGGATCCCCTCTTCTTCTCCCCCCTGCGGCGTGTTCCCCTCATTATCTTTACCCCGCCTGTTGTCACCCCCGCTCTGCCCGCCAGCAAACACCTGCAATGTCACATACAGTGCTGCAGTTAAGCATTAAAACCTAGGAAACTGGTGAAGGAGATTTCTGCGGTAGACCGCGCTCTCTAGTCCCTTTATTCCTCCTCTTTATTTTTGAATCTCTGAGCCACATGACACATGGGCAATCCAGGAATTTTCAGGCATGGAAATACACTGGAATTGCCCATAGTTTCTCACCTGCTTCCTTTCCCACATCATTATACCCCGCCTACCTTGGTCTGCCGCACATATTTTTCCGCTTAAATTGAGTTATACCCATGGCTTGGACAACTTTATGCCGCCGACTTTATGCGTGGCTACCATTTTTTACTGCTGTGCAAATCTACCCCGTGAGAGCGTGCACATTCCATTGTCATTATCTGTTTCTGTGTGATTTGCCCATCGAGTCTTGAGTTGCATATCAGACAGCATAGAATAATGTGGTAGTAACTATACATAACACTTCGACTAAGTAGAGTAGCAGTAAATACAACTAAGTCAAGTCAATGATTGAGTATTCAGTTTGAGGCACTGAGAATAGATTGGTTTTCAAGATAGAGCCAGATGTCTTTTCATGATCAGAATCTTCTGTCAAGTCGATGACATTGGGATCAATCAACAGGGATTGAGTTGTTGAAGATATACCCTTCTGAATAGTCCGTTATTGATTAACATCAATTTGATATGTTCAAGGCCTACCATCATATGGTCCAAGGCTTTGAGAATTTGAAATACAGCAGTATTGGGTTGCAAGAGAGGTGCTTAAAATCAAAATTAAAGGATTAAAAGAAGAGTTTAAACGAGAGCAAGCTGCATAGCTGTCGTAGCATTAAGTATTCATTATTACTTTGTTATTTGAAACTTTACAATTATGATTGTCTGCGGCTACTCTGTCTGTGCATAAATATATGCAAACCATAAAAAATATACTAGAACCAGTCAAGTACATAAGTAAGAGCATTAAAAATACCAATCAATAGTTATAAGTTATCATGTTTGGCCTTTTTTAGAGGACGACGAGGAGCTACAGCTTTTTTCCGCTTGGTTGGTTGAGCTTCCACCTCCTTTTGCAAAGATGCAGCCTCCCGCTTTAATTTGATATGTTTTGTAAGGGCTGAAAGTCCCTTTAATTGTTTGTCTTGCTGCCCTAGAATGTCAAGTTCATCAATGATTGCAAGTGGAGAGACCTTGCGATTATGAGCTTCTGAGTCAATATACTCAGGTATTTCTCGGAATCGCTGCCAGAATTTGCGGTCCTATGCTTTCCGTAAGTACTTGAATCATATTAATATCAAATTTCCCTACTTTGGATGAAATTCCGCTTTGCCAACTTTTGAGATGCTTGCCCTCGGAATTGAGTGATCCAAAATGTCGTTCCACCTCACGTAGAGGTGGCTTGATAGCTGTCTGATTACCATCTGCATCATTTACCCCCTCACCAACACTCCAGCATGCCCATTGATCATGAAGGTTATATTTATCGAGTGTTTTTGATGGCTTCCAGCAGTCCCATAAATGCTCGGGTTGCTTGATAAGAGCAAATACTTGGTTCCATGTCACAGATGTCTGTCCAAAGACTGGAGGCCAAAAGAATTGAGGCTGACCTGTATTTATAAATCTGTATTTAGCAAATGTATATATCATAAAAGCAATGACTTACCCTGTTCTGTGAAAGCAGACGCACTTGGTAGCACTAAATCAACCTGTGAATGCTTCCGGCGGATGGTACATGTTGGGGTTTTTGGAGATCCATTTGCAAATGCTCGGAACTCTCCATTTTCAGCCATATACACACCAGTGTCATCGTTTTCACTATTATAAAATGGTAGATTTGCCGCAGTTGTAGCACTTTCAAGTGTTTCATGAGCGACTGTTGTGAGCTGCAGCGCAGGAAGTGGCTTATGCACTGCAGCTGAAAAAAAAGCCAATAAGGATTAAAGATGATGTGAAGCAGCTTTGTGACGCACATGTTGATGCTGTAGCCATTCTAGATGAGTAGTGAGTCGCTGAATACCCCTTTGCTGGTGATAACACTTGAGTACGCTGCTCAACTATCTTCTGAATTCGAGCAACTTCAGCTAATTGAACACTTTGTGATGCAAGTAAAGATCGAGTTTCTTCAAGGGCAAGTTGAAGAAGCTGATTCTGGATCCGCTGGAGATCAACCCTACTTCCTGCATTCGCTTTCAACACAGAAAAATCACTTGGAAACTGGTGCTTCATCCAATTCTGGACGTCTTGTTGAGCAAACGCTGGAAGCCGGAATAGTGCTGAGTCCGGTACTTCTTGAAAGATGGCAGCACCACACTAAAGCAGAATATTTAATACAATGCTGCATAGTTAATGAAACTCTTACCTGGAATAGATAGGGACGTAGCTCCATAACCATTGACCAGTAGTTAGCTGCTCCAGACAAATTTTGCCGTCCAACAACATCCGAATATATTGTCTCAGCCATTGGGCATACAAGATGGAGAAAAATCTCAGGGACATGGACATGACGCCAAATAGGGTCATACACCTCATGAGCTTTATATCCATGTGCACCGAGTACAGCCTATTATGTACACATCCGGTTAGTAAGTCTTTGAATAATAAAGAGAAAAGTTCACCTCTTTTGGAAGTGCTGGTGCATAGGTGTCATAATATGTCTCTCCTCGTACCCATCCCATTCGGGACGTTACAGAGGGATCAACACTAACTCAAGATAAGTTATTAAGCATTGAACTAAATATATTTGAGCTTACCCCATACGCTCTTGATTATATCCAAGAATATGGCGTGGTAGATATGCTTTTAAATGTGATGTGAATTCAGCAAAAGAAAATGCCTTGACGTAGAGATTGTACAGGCTTTGCTCATGGTATGGCGTTGCATATGACTTCTTGCCATGTAGAACACGTACTTGTCGCCAGGTTTTATTGATTGACCAGTTAATATCCAATGCTGATGTGATATCAATAACATCATGAAGGAAATGATGATAAAAAGCGAATGCTCCCAGTGGGCATTTAACTGGATCAAGGTGGGCAATGAATACACTATACACCGGATTAACTTTCTGAATAGTGTAGATAATATATCAGATAGGGACAAGTGAATTGAGAGCTTAAATTTACCGTTCTCATCCCTCTGCTAGCACCCGCCTTCTCTTCTCCTTGACATCCCAGAACACACGGAATGGCAGTCTCTTTATTTGGATGAAGAAAGACATATGGCTGCAGCTCAGCCAGTCGAAGCGCTCGGAAATCATCTCCACGGTTTCCTGACGCATTTTGTGCAGTCCAGCTCAAATGACCATTGATAACCGAACGTACTAGAGAACATTGTCAAATTATTACCAAAAGATTCAAAAAGTTACTCACACTCTCGATGCATAAGAAAGCCTTTTCCAACACTGTTCATCTGCGCTTCTGTGATTCCGGAGAGAAATGTATTGGCAACAATGTCCGGTGCATCCTCTTCGGGTATGAGGCCTCTGATAATATGGAATTAGTAACTTATAATCAGTGTAGCAGATTAAAAAGAAACAGACTCTCGAGCCCGTCGAAGAGCTTCATTCATACGACCTTTAAGTGCATCCCAAACATGGACATTGGTTGCTGGGCGCTGCTGGGAAAGACTGGGGTCTTTGGCTTCTTGCTCTTTACGGATACGAAGTGCACCAAAATATAGTTTCTTAATGTGTGACTGAGAATCAATGTAAGTTTTATGCATGGCCTAATACACTGATATCCGGACTTACCGCGCCAATAAATGTACCAGGTATGTCAATACCTTTGCGTGTTCGCTTTGGTCTCTCGGCACAGTACCGAATATACAATAGTAAATGGTGGGCGTCAACAATTTCGTCTTTGATTTGACCTGTCTTCAAGGCATGGCCACAAAAGATCTGAAACGTATTCAAGTTAGATTGGAATATGTATACATAGACTTAGCCAATGACCTTCCAGTCTTTAATAACCGCATTTTGAGTCTTAACTCCACCCGCTCGTCGATTATTCTCTGCACGTCTCGTCTCCTCAAGCCGGATCCGAGTTTGAAATTTGGTGTAACTTTCGCCTGGAAAAGGTCCACCTTGCATTTGAGTCTCCAAGTCAAATTCACTGTCGTCTTCAAGGGCTGTGTGGGCTAGGAGCTCGTCGTTGATCTCAAGAACCTCTTGAAATTCGTCCTCAGGATCACTATCACTATCATCGTCGTACCCAAGAACCTCCTCAGCAGCAGCACCTTCAATACCAAATTCTTGAATGAGGATTTCGTCATTATTTCCTCTCAATACGGACATTGATGTGCCAACATATTGCGAGCTAGAAGATGGTAGCTCAGCAACTTGAGCATCAGGAATTGATTCCTCCGTGACAACTGGAGGAAACCTGTTAATGCAACCCAATAAAATACTAAGTATAATAGAATATAATTAAAATATGTGCCACATACCAGTAGTCCGTCAACATTGTTCGAAGATGCTCCAAATTTGCACTCTTAGGTGGTGCTAAATTAGCATCAATACATGCTTCGCGAAGTGGCTCTTTCCGTCGTATAGAAGCTAGCCTAGACATGTACTGAGCGCGGGATATATTGATAACACCATTGTTGTTGGTCGTGGGGATTGTAATTTCAGCATGTTGAGCTTGCTTAGAAGACTCGGTGCGAGATATGTGCAGTGCCGAGTTGTCATTGGCAACTAACAACCTTGAATTCAAAGCCTGAGTATCGTTTATTGGAGACTGCATTGGTTTACTCAGAGATTTTTGAACGAGAGTGGGGGAAACTGTATATTCATAAGACATTTTATAGAGTACATTCTTTTATTATCTTGTACTAGTTGAGTTCAACGATGGGCCACTGGAGCGATGTAGAATGGACACTCACCAAAGGAAAATAACCGGTCATTTCACGTTGAATGGCACTCATGATTGACTCATGAGTTTGGCCAGTGTTGTGCGCATATTGGCCAGTGCCACTGAAGGCCACAGAAATAAATCAATGGCGGCACATACCCACAGTGTCCGGTGCAGGTTGCGATGCTCACTGCATGCCTCAGTGAAAGTCACCCAGCTCTGTGACCCAGGGCCAAATTTGTGCGGCAGGTCACAAAATGTCTGTGACCTGCGCCCAAGGAATGCCACGGGGGTCTCCTTGTTCTATAGCGAACTCCCTGTGACCTGGGGACCCGGTCACCCGCTTTGGGTCACCGGGAATGATTAGCTAAGCTTAGTCAGCCGCGGCTTTTGTTGACTTTCCCTTTCGTTTTCTTACTCGTCCCTTCACCTCCATTCCGCTCGCTGGGACCCGCCCCTCGATCGCTCGCCGCTCGTCACTCCCAGGTCACCAATGTTTGGCGCGACTTCGACCGCTCAGGTCACAAGAATTTCGACCCCCGACGCCGTCCTTTGCCTCAATAGGTAGCTTGAACGGCCGCCCTCGACTCGATCCGGATGGGATGGAGTCTCCTCGCTACTGCGCGTTGCGTCGCGTTGCTAGCAGGGCATCGTGTGGGTGAGAAGTAGCTATGTGCAAAAACGGTGAGTTGAGTGCAACAATTGCGTATTCTTCAACACTACTGAGATCATTTACACCATGGGGGATTCAACGTGGGGGGCAAATTTCCACACGATGCGCGTCGCGTCGCGTCGCATTGCACTTCTCTCTTGTGAGCAATTCATTTTCTTTTTCTATCTCTGCTACTACTCCTTTGAACGTTGACCCGCTGATTACCCAACCCCCTCGATAGGTAATCCCAATGTGCACCATGCGCAACATGGCGCCCTCCACGTTCCAAAAAGAGCTTACGCAGATTCCAATGTGATTCATGTCGCGTTGCGTTGTACTTCTCTCCCGCGCTGTGACAGTGGAGTGTTTGTCGGTACAGACTCGACGTCGAAGTCACTTTGCGTCGCACTTTTCTCCCTTGGAAGGTGAGCGGAACTCATTCGGTCCTTCTGTTCGTCTTGACATATATTTTCCTATTTGACGCTATTGTTCAGCACGGACAATGCTCTGCGTCCCACAGTGGTGTCTGATTGAGTTGGATTTAGGCTCGCGCTGGGAGTATACAAGTTTGTGAGTGCTCTTTTCTCTTTTCATTTCTGCCTGGCGGCGCACCAGGAATCCTTTAGCATGCAGGTTCTCTTCCATGCTTTCTTATTTGCTGACCAACCCCTCTCTGTTTTGTTTTCTGCCAAATGGATCCACGCAAGGCTCAATTGATCAATGCGGATGCGGAGTTGATGGATTTGACACACAAGGCGCGTATACCAATTTCTCTTATCGCTTCAACTTAACTGGATCCCCTCTTCTTCTCCCCCCTGCGGCGTGTTCCCCTCATTATCTTTACTCCGCCTGTTGTCACCCCCGCTCTGCCCGCCAGCAAACACCTGCAATGTCACATACAGTGCTGCAGTTAAGCATTAAAACCTAGGAAACTGGTGAAGGAGATTTCTGCGGTAGACCGCGCTCTCTAGTCCCTTTATTCCTCCTCTTTATTTTTGAATCTCTGAGCCACATGACACATGGGCAATCCAGGAATTTTCAGGCATGGAAATACACTGGAATTGCCCATAGTTTCTCACCTGCTTCCTTTCCCACATCATTATACCCCGCCTACCTTGGTCTGCCGCACATATTTTTCCGCTTAAATTGAGTTATACCCATGGCTTGGACAACTTTATGCCGCCGACTTTATGCGTGGCTACCATTTTTTACTGCTGTGCAAATCTACCCCGTGAGAGCGTGCACATTCCATTGTCATTATCTGTTTCTGTGTGATTTGCCCATCGAGTCTTGAGTTGCATATCAGACAGCATAGAATAATGTGGTAGTAACTATACATAACACTTCGACTAAGTAGAGTAGCAGTAAATACAACTAAGTCAAGTCAATGATTGAGTATTCAGTTTGAGGCACTGAGAATAGATTGGTTTTCAAGATAGAGCCAGATGTCTTTTCATGATCAGAATCTTCTGTCAAGTCGATGACATTGGGATCAATCAACAGGGATTGAGTTGTTGAAGATATACCCTTCTGAATAGTCCGTTATTGATTAACATCAATTTGATATGTTCAAGGCCTACCATCATATGGTCCAAGGCTTTGAGAATTTGAAATACAGCAGTATTGGGTTGCAAGAGAGGTGCTTAAAATCAAAATTAAAGGATTAAAAGAAGAGTTTAAACGAGAGCAAGCTGCATAGCTGTCGTAGCATTAAGTATTCATTATTACTTTGTTATTTGAAACTTTACAATTATGATTGTCTGCGGCTACTCTGTCTGTGCATAAATATATGCAAACCATAAAAAATATACTAGAACCAGTCAAGTACATAAGTAAGAGCATTAAAAATACCAATCAATAGTTATAAGTTATCATGTTTGGCCTTTTTTAGAGGACGACGAGGAGCTACAGCTTTTTTCCGCTTGGTTGGTTGAGCTTCCACCTCCTTTTGCAAAGATGCAGCCTCCCGCTTTAATTTGATATGTTTTGTAAGGGCTGAAAGTCCCTTTAATTGTTTGTCTTGCTGCCCTAGAATGTCAAGTTCATCAATGATTGCAAGTGGAGAGACCTTGCGATTATGAGCTTCTGAGTCAATATACTCAGGTATTTCTCGGAATCGCTGCCAGAATTTGCGGTCCTATGCTTTCCGTAAGTACTTGAATCATATTAATATCAAATTTCCCTACTTTGGATGAAATTCCGCTTCGCCAACTTTTGAGATGCTTGCCCTCGGAATTGAGTGATCCAAAATGTCGTTCCACCTCACGTAGAGGTGGCTTGATAGCTGTCTGATTACCATCTGCATCATTTACCCCCTCACCAACACTCCAGCATGCCCATTGATCATGAAGGTTATATTTATCGAGTGTTTTTGATGGCTTCCAGCAGTCCCATAAATGCTCGGGTTGCTTGATAAGAGCAAATACTTGGTTCCATGTCACAGATGTCTGTCCAAAGACTGGAGGCCAAAAGAATTGAGGCTGACCTGTATTTATAAATCTGTATTTAGCAAATGTATATATCATAAAAGCAATGACTTACCCTGTTCTGTGAAAGCAGACGCACTTGGTAGCACTAAATCAACCTGTGAATGCTTCCGGCGGATGGTACATGTTGGGGTTTTTGGAGATCCATTTGCAAATGCTCGGAACTCTCCATTTTCAGCCATATACACACCAGTGTCATCGTTTTCACTATTATAAAATGGTAGATTTGCCGCAGTTGTAGCACTTTCAAGTGTTTCATGAGCGACTGTTGTGAGCTGCAGCGCAGGAAGTGGCTTATGCACTGCAGCTGAAAAAAAAAGCCAATAAGGATTAAAGATGATGTGAAGCAGCTTTGTGACGCACATGTTGATGCTGTAGCCATTCTAGATGAGTAGTGAGTCGCTGAATACCCCTTTGCTGGTGATAACACTTGAGTACGCTGCTCAACTATCTTCTGAATTTGAGCAACTTCAGCTAATTGAACACTTTGTGATGCAAGTAAAGATCAAGTTTCTTCAAGGGCAAGTTGAAGAAGCTGATTCTGGATCCGCTGGAGATCAACCCTACTTCCTGCATTCGCTTTCAACACAGAAAAATCACTTGGAAACTGGTGCTTCATCCAATTCTGGACGTCTTGTTGAGCAAACGCTGGAAGCCGGAATAGTGCTGAGTCCGGTACTTCTTGAAAGATGGCAGCACCACACTAAAGCAGAATATTTAATACAATGCTGCATAGTTAATGAAACTCTTACCTGGAATAGATAGGGACGTAGCTCCATAACCATTGACCAGTAGTTAGCTGCTCCAGACAAATTTTGCCGTCCAACAACATCCGAATATATTGTCTCAGCCATTGGGCATACAAGATGGAGAAAAATCTCAGGGACATGGACATGACGCCAAATAGGGTCATACACCTCATGAGCTTTATATCCATGTGCACCGAGTACAGCCTATTATGTACACATCCGGTTAGTAAGTCTTTGAATAATAAAGAGAAAAGTTCACCTCTTTTGGAAGTGCTGGTGCATAGGTGTCATAATATGTCTCTCCTCGTACCCATCCCATTCGGGACGTTACAGAGGGATCAACACTAACTCAAGATAAGTTATTAAGCATTGAACTAAATATATTTGAGCTTACCCCATACGCTCTTGATTATATCCAAGAATATGGCGTGGTAGATGTGCTTTTAAATGTGATGTGAATTCAGCAAAAGAAAATGCCTTGACGTAGAGATTGTACAGGCTTTGCTCATGGTATGGCGTTGCATATGACTTCTTGCCATGTAGAACACGTACTTGTCGCCAGGTTTTATTGATTGACCAGTTAATATCCAATGCTGATGTGATATCAATAACATCATGAAGGAAATGATGATAAAAAGCGAATGCTCCCAGTGGGCATTTAACTGGATCAAGGTGGGCAATGAATACACTATACACCGGATTAACTTTCTGAATAGTGTAGATAATATATCAGATAGGGACAAGTGAATTGAGAGCTTAAATTTACCGTTCTCATCCCTCTGCTAGCACCCGCCTTCTCTTCTCCTTGACATCCCAGAACACACGGAATGGCAGTCTCTTTATTTGGATGAAGAAAGACATATGGCTGCAGCTCAGCCAGTCGAAGCGCTCGGAAATCATCTCCACGGTTTCCTGACGCATTTTGTGCAGTCCAGCTCAAATGACCATTGATAACCGAACGTACTAGAGAACATTGTCAAATTATTACCAAAAGATTCAAAAAGTTACTCACACTCTCGATGCATAAGAAAGCCTTTTCCAACACTGTTCATCTGCGCTTCTGTGATTCCGGAGAGAAATGTATTGGCAACAATGTCCGGTGCATCCTCTTCGGGTATGAGGCCTCTGATAATATGGAATTAGTAACTTATAATCAGTGTAGCAGATTAAAAAGAAACAGACTCTCGAGCCCGTCGAAGAGCTTCATTCATACGACCTTTAAGTGCATCCCAAACATGGACATTGGTTGCTGGGCGCTGCTGGGAAAGACTGGGGTCTTTGGCTTCTTGCTCTTTACGGATACGAAGTGCACCAAAATATAGTTTCTTAATGTGTGACTGAGAATCAATGTAAGTTTTATGCATGGCCTAATACACTGATATCCGGACTTACCGCGCCAATAAATGTACCAGGTATGTCAATACCTTTGCGTGTTCGCTTTGGTCTCTCGGCACAGTACCGAATATACAATAGTAAATGGTGGGCGTCAACAATTTCGTCTTTGATTTGACCTGTCTTCAAGGCATGGCCACAAAAGATCTGAAACGTATTCAAGTTAGATTGGAATATGTATACATAGACTTAGCCAATGACCTTCCAGTCTTTAATAACCGCATTTTGAGTCTTAACTCCACCCGCTCGTCGATTATTCTCTGCACGTCTCGTCTCCTCAAGCCGGATCCGAGTTTGAAATTTGGTGTAACTTTCGCCTGGAAAAGGTCCACCTTGCATTTGAGTCTCCAAGTCAAATTCACTGTCGTCTTCAAGGGCTGTGTGGGCTAGGAGCTCGTCGTTGATCTCAAGAACCTCTTGAAATTCGTCCTCAGGATCACTATCACTATCATCGTCGTACCCAAGAACCTCCTCAGCAGCAGCACCTTCAATACCAAATTCTTGAATGAGGATTTCGTCATTATTTCCTCTCAATACGGACATTGATGTGCCAACATATTGCGAGCTAGAAGATGGTAGCTCAGCAACTTGAGCATCAGGAATTGATTCCTCCGTGACAACTGGAGGAAACCTGTTAATGCAACCCAATAAAATACTAAGTATAATAGAATATAATTAAAATATGTGCCACATACCAGTAGTCCGTCAACATTGTTCGAAGATGCTCCAAATTTGCACTCTTAGGTGGTGCTAAATTAGCATCAATACATGCTTCGCGAAGTGGCTCTTTCCGTCGTATAGAAGCTAGCCTAGACATGTACTGAGCGCGGGATATATTGATAACACCATTGTTGTTGGTCGTGGGGATTGTAATTTCAGCATGTTGAGCTTGCTTAGAAGACTCGGTGCGAGATATGTGCAGTGCCGAGTTGTCATTGGCAACTAACAACCTTGAATTCAAAGCCTGAGTATCGTTTATTGGAGACTGCATTGGTTTACTCAGAGATTTTTGAACGAGAGTGGGGGAAACTGTATATTCATAAGACATTTTATAGAGTACATTCTTTTATTATCTTGTACTAGTTGAGTTCAACGATGGGCCACTGGAGCGATGTAGAATGGACACTCACCAAAGGAAAATAACCGGTCATTTCACGTTGAATGGCACTCATGATTGACTCATGAGTTTGGCCAGTGTTGTGCGCATATTGGCCAGTGCCACTGAAGGCCACAGAAATAAATCAATGGCGGCACATACCCACAGTGTCCGGTGCAGGTTGCGATGCTCACTGCATGCCTCAGTGAAAGTCACCCAGCTCTGTGACCCAGGGCCAAATTTGTGCGGCAGGTCACAAAATGTCTGTGACCTGCGCCCAAGGAATGCCACGGGGGTCTCCTTGTTCTATAGCGAACTCCCTGTGACCTGGGGACCCGGTCACCCGCTTTGGGTCACCGGGAATGATTAGCTAAGCTTAGTCAGCCGCGGCTTTTGTTGACTTTCCCTTTCGTTTTCTTACTCGTCCCTTCACCTCCATTCCGCTCGCTGGGACCCGCCCCTCGATCGCTCGCCGCTCGTCACTCCCAGGTCACCAATGTTTGGCGCGACTTCGACCGCTCAGGTCACAAGAATTTCGACCCCCGACGCCGTCCTTTGCCTCAATAGGTAGCTTGAACGGCCGCCCTCGACTCGATCCGGATGGGATGGAGTCTCCTCGCTACTGCGCGTTGCGTCGCGTTGCTAGCAGGGCATCGTGTGGGTGAGAAGTAGCTATGTGCAAAAACGGTGAGTTGAGTGCAACAATTGCGTATTCTTCAACACTACTGAGATCATTTACACCATGGGGGATTCAACGTGGGGGGCAAATTTCCACACGATGCGCGTCGCGTCGCGTCGCATTGCACTTCTCTCTTGTGAGCAATTCATTTTCTTTTTCTATCTCTGCTACTACTCCTTTGAACGTTGACCCGCTGATTACCCAACCCCCTCGATAGGTAATCCCAATGTGCACCATGCGCAACATGGCGCCCTCCACGTTCCAAAAAGAGCTTACGCAGATTCCAATGTGATTCATGTCGCGTTGCGTTGTACTTCTCTCCCGCGCTGTGACAGTGGAGTGTTTGTCGGTACAGACTCGACGTCGAAGTCACTTTGCGTCGCACTTTTCTCCCTTGGAAGGTGAGCGGAACTCATTCGGTCCTTCTGTTCGTCTTGACATATATTTTCCTATTTGACGCTATTGTTCAGCACGGACAATGCTCTGCGTCCCACAGTGGCGTCTGATTGAGTTGGATTTAGGCTCGCGCTGGGAGTATACAAGTTTGTGAGTGCTCTTTTCTCTTTTCATTTCTGCCTGGCGGCGCACCAGGAATCCTTTAGCATGCAGGTTCTCTTCCATGCTTTCTTATTTGCTGACCAACCCCTCTCTGTTTTGTTTTCTGCCAAATGGATCCACGCAAGGCTCAATTGATCAATGCGGATGCGGAGTTGATGGATTTGACACACAAGGCGCGTATACCAATTTCTCTTATCGCTTCAACTTAACTGGATCCCCTCTTCTTCTCCCCCCTGCGGCGTGTTCCCCTCATTATCTTTACCCCGCCTGTTGTCACCCCCGCTCTGCCCGCCAGCAAACACCTGCAATGTCACATACAGTGCTGCAGTTAAGCATTAAAACCTAGGAAACTGGTGAAGGAGATTTCTGCGGTAGACCGCGCTCTCTAGTCCCTTTATTCCTCCTCTTTATTTTTGAATCTCTGAGCCACATGACACATGGGCAATCCAGGAATTTTCAGGCATGGAAATACACTGGAATTGCCCATAGTTTCTCACCTGCTTCCTTTCCCACATCATTATACCCCGCCTACCTTGGTCTGCCGCACATATTTTTCCGCTTAAATTGAGTTATACCCATGGCTTGGACAACTTTATGCCGCCGACTTTATGCGTGGCTACCATTTTTTACTGCTGTGCAAATCTACCCCGTGAGAGCGTGCACATTCCATTGTCATTATCTGTTTCTGTGTGATTTGCCCATCGAGTCTTGAGTTGCATATCAGACAGCATAGAATAATGTGGTAGTAACTATACATAACACTTCGACTAAGTAGAGTAGCAGTAAATACAACTAAGTCAAGTCAATGATTGAGTATTCAGTTTGAGGCACTGAGAATAGATTGGTTTTCAAGATAGAGCCAGATGTCTTTTCATGATCAGAATCTTCTGTCAAGTCGATGACATTGGGATCAATCAACAGGGATTGAGTTGTTGAAGATATACCCTTCTGAATAGTCCGTTATTGATTAACATCAATTTGATATGTTCAAGGCCTACCATCATATGGTCCAAGGCTTTGAGAATTTGAAATACAGCAGTATTGGGTTGCAAGAGAGGTGCTTAAAATCAAAATTAAAGGATTAAAAGAAGAGTTTAAACGAGAGCAAGCTGCATAGCTGTCGTAGCATTAAGTATTCATTATTACTTTGTTATTTGAAACTTTACAATTATGATTGTCTGCGGCTACTCTGTCTGTGCATAAATATATGCAAACCATAAAAAATATACTAGAACCAGTCAAGTACATAAGTAAGAGCATTAAAAATACCAATCAATAGTTATAAGTTATCATGTTTGGCCTTTTTTAGAGGACGACGAGGAGCTACAGCTTTTTTCCGCTTGGTTGGTTGAGCTTCCACCTCCTTTTGCAAAGATGCAGCCTCCCGCTTTAATTTGATATGTTTTGTAAGGGCTGAAAGTCCCTTTAATTGTTTGTCTTGCTGCCCTAGAATGTCAAGTTCATCAATGATTGCAAGTGGAGAGACCTTGCGATTATGAGCTTCTGAGTCAATATACTCAGGTATTTCTCGGAATCGCTGCCAGAATTTGCGGTCCTATGCTTTCCGTAAGTACTTGAATCATATTAATATCAAATTTCCCTACTTTGGATGAAATTCCGCTTCGCCAACTTTTGAGATGCTTGCCCTCGGAATTGAGTGATCCAAAATGTCGTTCCACCTCACGTAGAGGTGGCTTGATAGCTGTCTGATTACCATCTGCATCATTTACCCCCTCACCAACACTCCAGCATGCCCATTGATCATGAAGGTTATATTTATCGAGTGTTTTTGATGGCTTCCAGCAGTCCCATAAATGCTCGGGTTGCTTGATAAGAGCAAATACTTGGTTCCATGTCACAGATGTCTGTCCAAAGACTGGAGGCCAAAAGAATTGAGGCTGACCTGTATTTATAAATCTGTATTTAGCAAATGTATATATCATAAAAGCAATGACTTACCCTGTTCTGTGAAAGCAGACGCACTTGGTAGCACTAAATCAACCTGTGAATGCTTCCGGCGGATGGTACATGTTGGGGTTTTTGGAGATCCATTTGCAAATGCTCGGAACTCTCCATTTTCAGCCATATACACACCAGTGTCATCGTTTTCACTATTATAAAATGGTAGATTTGCCGCAGTTGTAGCACTTTCAAGTGTTTCATGAGCGACTGTTGTGAGCTGCAGCGCAGGAAGTGGCTTATGCACTGCAGCTGAAAAAAAAAGCCAATAAGGATTAAAGATGATGTGAAGCAGCTTTGTGACGCACATGTTGATGCTGTAGCCATTCTAGATGAGTAGTGAGTCGCTGAATACCCCTTTGCTGGTGATAACACTTGAGTACGCTGCTCAACTATCTTCTGAATTCGAGCAACTTCAGCTAATTGAACACTTTGTGATGCAAGTAAAGATCGAGTTTCTTCAAGGGCAAGTTGAAGAAGCTGATTCTGGATCCGCTGGAGATCAACCCTACTTCCTGCATTCGCTTTCAACACAGAAAAATCACTTGGAAACTGGTGCTTCATCCAATTCTGGACGTCTTGTTGAGCAAACGCTGGAAGCCGGAATAGTGCTGAGTCCGGTACTTCTTGAAAGATGGCAGCACCACACTAAAGCAGAATATTTAATACAATGCTGCATAGTTAATGAAACTCTTACCTGGAATAGATAGGGACGTAGCTCCATAACCATTGACCAGTAGTTAGCTGCTCCAGACAAATTTTGCCGTCCAACAACATCCGAATATATTGTCTCAGCCATTGGGCATACAAGATGGAGAAAAATCTCAGGGACATGGACATGACGCCAAATAGGGTCATACACCTCATGAGCTTTATATCCATGTGCACCGAGTACAGCCTATTATGTACACATCCGGTTAGTAAGTCTTTGAATAATAAAGAGAAAAGTTCACCTCTTTTGGAAGTGCTGGTGCATAGGTGTCATAATATGTCTCTCCTCGTACCCATCCCATTCGGGACGTTACAGAGGGATCAACACTAACTCAAGATAAGTTATTAAGCATTGAACTAAATATATTTGAGCTTACCCCATACGCTCTTGATTATATCCAAGAATATGGCGTGGTAGATGTGCTTTTAAATGTGATGTGAATTCAGCAAAAGAAAATGCCTTGACGTAGAGATTGTACAGGCTTTGCTCATGGTATGGCGTTGCATATGACTTCTTGCCATGTAGAACACGTACTTGTCGCCAGGTTTTATTGATTGACCAGTTAATATCCAATGCTGATGTGATATCAATAACATCATGAAGGAAATGATGATAAAAAGCGAATGCTCCCAGTGGGCATTTAACTGGATCAAGGTGGGCAATGAATACACTATACACCGGATTAACTTTCTGAATAGTGTAGATAATATATCAGATAGGGACAAGTGAATTGAGAGCTTAAATTTACCGTTCTCATCCCTCTGCTAGCACCCGCCTTCTCTTCTCCTTGACATCCCAGAACACACGGAATGGCAGTCTCTTTATTTGGATGAAGAAAGACATATGGCTGCAGCTCAGCCAGTCGAAGCGCTCGGAAATCATCTCCACGGTTTCCTGACGCATTTTGTGCAGTCCAGCTCAAATGACCATTGATAACCGAACGTACTAGAGAACATTGTCAAATTATTACCAAAAGATTCAAAAAGTTACTCACACTCTCGATGCATAAGAAAGCCTTTTCCAACACTGTTCATCTGCGCTTCTGTGATTCCGGAGAGAAATGTATTGGCAACAATGTCCGGTGCATCCTCTTCGGGTATGAGGCCTCTGATAATATGGAATTAGTAACTTATAATCAGTGTAGCAGATTAAAAAGAAACAGACTCTCGAGCCCGTCGAAGAGCTTCATTCATACGACCTTTAAGTGCATCCCAAACATGGACATTGGTTGCTGGGCGCTGCTGGGAAAGACTGGGGTCTTTGGCTTCTTGCTCTTTACGGATACGAAGTGCACCAAAATATAGTTTCTTAATGTGTGACTGAGAATCAATGTAAGTTTTATGCATGGCCTAATACACTGATATCCGGACTTACCGCGCCAATAAATGTACCAGGTATGTCAATACCTTTGCGTGTTCGCTTTGGTCTCTCGGCACAGTACCGAATATACAATAGTAAATGGTGGGCGTCAACAATTTCGTCTTTGATTTGACCTGTCTTCAAGGCATGGCCACAAAAGATCTGAAACGTATTCAAGTTAGATTGGAATATGTATACATAGACTTAGCCAATGACCTTCCAGTCTTTAATAACCGCATTTTGAGTCTTAACTCCACCCGCTCGTCGATTATTCTCTGCACGTCTCGTCTCCTCAAGCCGGATCCGAGTTTGAAATTTGGTGTAACTTTCGCCTGGAAAAGGTCCACCTTGCATTTGAGTCTCCAAGTCAAATTCACTGTCGTCTTCAAGGGCTGTGTGGGCTAGGAGCTCGTCGTTGATCTCAAGAACCTCTTGAAATTCGTCCTCAGGATCACTATCACTATCATCGTCGTACCCAAGAACCTCCTCAGCAGCAGCACCTTCAATACCAAATTCTTGAATGAGGATTTCGTCATTATTTCCTCTCAATACGGACATTGATGTGCCAACATATTGCGAGCTAGAAGATGGTAGCTCAGCAACTTGAGCATCAGGAATTGATTCCTCCGTGACAACTGGAGGAAACCTGTTAATGCAACCCAATAAAATACTAAGTATAATAGAATATAATTAAAATATGTGCCACATACCAGTAGTCCGTCAACATTGTTCGAAGATGCTCCAAATTTGCACTCTTAGGTGGTGCTAAATTAGCATCAATACATGCTTCGCGAAGTGGCTCTTTCCGTCGTATAGAAGCTAGCCTAGACATGTACTGAGCGCGGGATATATTGATAACACCATTGTTGTTGGTCGTGGGGATTGTAATTTCAGCATGTTGAGCTTGCTTAGAAGACTCAGTGCGAGATATGTGCAGTGCCGAGTTGTCATTGGCAACTAACAACCTTGAATTCAAAGCCTGAGTATCGTTTATTGGAGACTGCATTGGTTTACTCAGAGATTTTTGAACGAGAGTGGGGGAAACTGTATATTCATAAGACATTTTATAGAGTACATTCTTTTATTATCTTGTACTAGTTGAGTTCAACGATGGGCCACTGGAGCGATGTAGAATGGACACTCACCAAAGGAAAATAACCGGTCATTTCACGTTGAATGGCACTCATGATTGACTCATGAGTTTGGCCAGTGTTGTGCGCATATTGGCCAGTGCCACTGAAGGCCACAGAAATAAATCAATGGCGGCACATACCCACAGTGTCCGGTGCAGGTTGCGATGCTCACTGCATGCCTCAGTGAAAGTCACCCAGCTCTGTGACCCAGGGCCAAATTTGTGCGGCAGGTCACAAAATGTCTGTGACCTGCGCCCAAGGAATGCCACGGGGGTCTCCTTGTTCTCTCAACATTTATGTGAACCTTTAGATGCGCAAAATTGGTGCCGGGAGAGTTATTTATTCACAATCATCTTCTGAACAGCATTCCCTTGATTTTCATCCAAAATAATATCCCAGACTATGTTCTGATCGCTCGTCCCAGTCATCAATGGGCAGAATCATATCACGAAGGCCTCATGAAGGCTATGCTGGAAGCACTTGGGCAGTTCCATCATTGGCGAAGGTCACGCTGTACAGGTGCATCGTGATAATTAAAATTTTCTTTAGCACTGTGGTGGTAAGCAAATGGTAAGTACCATCCGATAACTTGAAATTTGATTGTTTGAGCTGCTCCGCAGTGATTACTTCTCAAGAAGGTGACAAGGCTTAGCTATTTCAGAGAACGTCTATCTTAACGCCGACCTGATGTATACGAGTACATATAGCCATTGATGTTGATGACTGCGATATTTGGTCCACATATCCGTCGTTTTCGGTCACTCGACCCCAAAACTCCCTCAAAAAACTTTCGAAGCTTGCATTATATCCTCATGGTCACCTCTCACCGTCATATCTTCCCAATCATTATCTAATATTACATTCTAATGCCAACTCGACGAAAACCCTTGCGGCTCCCCTTAATGTCTGCCTTTTTGCCTGATTTTGACTTTCGAATGCGGACAGAGCTGCAGGGGACAATCTTGTGTGTGTTTGGTCAATTCAATACGGTGATATTGTAATACTAATTTGAACATATCAGAGGTATATCCAAACGAGTCTCCGTGTGACTATAGGTTCACAGCATTAGCTGTGAACGGATATCTAGGATGTGTTTGATATATTTAATTAAAGTCCGCGATGTGTGAGAGTGTGCTGCAAATCGACCGAATGGAAGTCGTTTGGCTATTAATGGAAGTCAGTTGACAATGATTTACGGTGTCCGTTCATACATTTAAATGAAAGGGGGATAAGTTCTTCCTTCCTTGTTCCAACAGCACAATTGACAGTCACTCAATCCATAATCCACACCATGATGGAAAACAGTGACGGTATTACGGGCAGCGATGACCTGAAGAAGCTTCAGAATCTCGACACTCGTACTGAGAGCAACGAGGAAACCACAGAGGAGCAACGGGACGGTGGAACGGTTGGCTGGATCAGCATTTTTGGATCGTACGTAGCATGTTTTGGTATGCCTTCTACATGGCGCACGTTGAAACTAACTTTTATTACATTTTAGTTGGCTCGTCTCTTTCTCTACCTTTGGGTATTTCTTCAACAATTGGAACTTTGGGGTAATAGTAACTGACAACATCATTGAATTAGCTATTTTTCTTCGTTTGGAGTATATCAAGGTGAGTAGTTCAAAGCTTCCTGTAAAATGTTCTCATATATTAATACGGAGTTCAGATTTCTACACAAGATTCTATCTCTCCGACAACAGTGCAAGCAAAATCGCGTATGTATTAAGTTCTGATTATCCTCACCCTGCATTAACTTTAGAAATAGCTGGATAGGAAGTTTCCAGCTCATGATGCCCTTTCTGTTTGGTCTTGTGTCTGGGAAACTCTTTGATGCTGGCTACTTCCATGCCTTGGTGATCACCGGATCAGCTCTGTTCACTATCAGGTGCGTTGAAATTTATTGATCATTAACGGATATAGGTTTAATATACCCAGTCTATTCATGCTGTCTTTGGTCAAGCCACAGCACTATGCTCAGGTCTTCCTTAGCCAAGGCGTCGGTATGGGAGTTGGACTGGGATTGACCTTTGTCCCGACTGTCAGCTCGATAGTCCACCATTTCCAAAAGCGAAAAGTACTAGCTACCGGAATTGTTATGAGCGGAAGCTCGCTTGGAGGAATTGTTTTCCCAATAAGTGAGTATTGGACATCTGTTCAGGTACATCAGTCGACCATACAATCTCATGCACCTCTTTGCAGTGCTAAAGTAAGCAAACTCAAGTCAATACTCCATCATTTAACTAGGGTATCGAATTGAAAGCTGGTCATAGTCATCTCATCCCATCAATTGGATTCCCAAAAGCTGTTCGCGCCAGTGGATACCTTGTGCTGGGGATGCTTGTACTAGCTAACTGCCTGATGAAGTCGGCATACCCCAAGTCAACGGGCAACCGTCCTCAAGTAAACATACTAAGCTTCTTTACCGACCCTCCGTACATTTTTGCCACCCTAGGGTAAGCGCATATTGGTCCCAATTTTTTAACAAGTATCCTGATGTAGCCGCCGTTAGAGCAGTGACCGCTGTTTTTGGCTTCTATTTTCCGCGTGAGTCGATGATTTTTTATATGGAGAACGATTTGTGTGCTGAATACCCAAAAATAGAGATATATCTGCAACTTTATGCTGTAACACATGGTATTGATACATCATTAGCATTCTACTCGGTATGTGTGCTTGCACTTGTTGCTGGTCATATGGGATTGATCCAGAATTGATGAATATTGCTTAGCTTGCAATTCTCAATGGATCAAACGCCATTGGTCGTATTCTGGGAAATAATTTGGCACAGAATCACGGCCCTTTCACAGTACTGATTCCATGCACTCTCCTTACTGCGGCCAGTATATTCTCCGTGCTTGGAGTGTGAGTTTCTAATCTTGGTTGGCACATCTTGGACGCTGATATACTGTATGAAATCTATTAATTAGTCATAATTCTGGCTCGCTTGTGGTTGTTAGTATGTTCTACGGCTTCTTTGCTGGTGCCTGTAAGCCTTCATGCCTGAAAAGTGGCATAATAAAACTAAATGATACATATTTACAGGGTTATCTATTTCCGTCGCATGCCTTGGCACCTTGGCCCGTCACCCAAATGAAGTGGGGTGAGTACATTACTTTTTGAAGATTGGCGCGCCTATATCATTGGATATCATTAGCGCTCGGACCGGACTTGCCTTAGCAATCAGCTCCTTCGCTACATTGGGATCAGCGCCAATACAAGGTTCACTACTTGGACCGGAGTTTAACTGGAACAAACCCGTAATCTTCTCTGGGGTATGTTTATCTATATATTGCAGTAATTCTCTTGATTATTCGTGCTTTACAGGTATTTATGGGGATAACATCAATTTTCTTTGGAATAGCCAGGTATTTTTATGCGAAAGAACGTAACACCCAGAAAGTATAAAATTCGCACGGTGTATTGTACTATTATAAAATTATTGGGAGATACGGCCTCAGTTGGCTTAAAGTTATAAAACAGAGGCGTGCGTAGTGTTGAGTATACTGATCAGCTGTCAAAAGTAACCCAAGTTACCCTCGATATAATCTGCGACACTGCCTTTGGAAACCAAGCAGACTCGTTACTCAACCCACATAATGAGATATCAGAGGCATACAATACCTCCTCGACGCAGCAGCCTGGAGGCTGCCCGATACAGTGTATATTTGAACTCATACCAAATCTATTAGTATTTCTCTGACCCATGTTATAGCTGAAATACGTTCTGATGCTTGCTAATGGCAAGATTTCATTCTTTGAGCATGAAAGCTAAAGGCTGCTCCAATACCAGTCCCGCTCAAACCTCCGCCTTAACACCGATTGGAATTCTGATCATGTAAATTACTACTACTGGTACACATATTGTGCTATGTTAATGATAAGGGTAATGACAATGGCAATGCTCACGCACGGGTTGGAGTTAAAATCTTGAGGCGTTGTACATGTACTGCGTATGACAACTTACTCATTCGCTCAGTGCCTCAAGATAACTAGACTTGGACATGGAAATTCAAGTTCTCCCGCTTGTCACTCGCTTCACTGGGTCGTGGGCACCAAAACTCAAAAATCGTCTTCGTTTTCTTCAAAGGCGACACCGCTTCGAATTCTAGTCCCCCCGTCTCGACACATTACTTTGCAAGCTCCGCGCTGTGAGAAATCGCAAATCATGAATCGATACAGGGAAAGGTAAGTATATAACTTTGGCTTCCCTCTCGGTACTAGGACAGGGACTTGAACTGTACACTCTCCAGCTTTAAAATTGGCCTTTTCCGCACTTTTGTCGACATATTTGCTACTCTGACATGATTCTAGACTTCAATTCGAAAATGAGCTACAGTACCACTACACTTCTACTCGTTCTAGCATATGTCAGCTTCTCCACCTCTGCCGCCGCCATATCAACAGCAACATTGGTGGAAACACCGCCTATTAACAACACACTCTACATCATCTCCAATGCAGAACGTCCCTCGCTGCGTCTACCAGGGCTCACACCTGTAGGGTTCAAGCGGTCGCGGAATTGTTTGCCTAATGTATGTCTGCTTAACACAAATCTATTCGTCTACTCTATCACTTCAACCACCCCTGGACTCACGGCTGACCGCTCACTTTTTCATTTAATTTAAATGTCTGGGTGTGCGAGTAGGTTCTGGCGCCGTTGGATATAGGGCTCATTGTTAGCTGCCCGTACGACGCGCGGACGGGGTTGTGCGCGGAGACCGTTGAGACGATTGGGCCGACTGCAAAGAAGCTTGGGGTGGAGGTTAATGCTACGTGGTATGTGTTGTGTGTGCATGCTCCATCCCTTACCTAGAGACCTCGTGCCATTGTTATAAGAACTGATTGTGATTCGCAGCGTTGCTGGCCAGGACGCGGATGATGATTGTCTGTATAATCTCATCAGTGGGTTTGGCAAAAAGAGCACAAAAGCTGTTTTAATTGTTTGGGTGGGTAGTTCAACTCTTCCCTGGTCCAGTCTACCATTCTTGGAGACCTGGAATAATGGTTTTTTTCTTAGGATATTCTCGACTTTGACGGGTTATTCGAGAGCCTGGATATAGACGATAGTACACCGGAAGCTGATGACTCGGATGATGATACACCCCAGTAAGTCTTCCATGTGGCACTGTACAGCTGTATATGCTGATAACATTGAATTCTCGGTGAAGCTTTGATCTGCTTTCGAAGGTGGTTCAGAATGAGGTTACTAGTGTCGTTTCTCAGGGGTGCGCAGGGTTAGATGGACAGGCGCCGGGGTCGTTCAGGCGGTCGCTCAGAGCGGCTAGAGGGTACTCCAAGAAGATCCAAAAGAAAGAAAGAATTCTCTCGCGCGTTGTTGGGAAATCGGGGCAGGTGTAAAGACAAGGCTGTGTCTACTTTTTACCATTCATTTCTTCATTTCAGAGTTCTTCGTCCAGGAATCCGAATATAAAGCACAAGTTCTGTATCACCGAGTATCGTTAAAATGACAGATGTTACGAGATCCAACATACTCAGAAATTTCTGGATATTAAACCACGATACTGTGGAGAAGTAGATCAAAGCAGTCAATCTAAGTCTCAATCCTCCAGCCTCTACCTCTGTCTCATCTCCTCAACAAGCACTCTCGCCTCTCTAATCCTACCCGAGTTCATATAAAGCCGCGATATCGCGCCGAGCATAACCCCATAGGTCTGCGTCCCATCAAACCCTCACTCACCAGCTCCTTCCGGAACACCTTCAACTCTCTAACAACGCCCTCATCCACCTTCTTCCCCCAGCCACTGGTTTTCTTGCCCACCCAAGCCTCGCTCATCCGGCGATACGCCTCGACGTGCGTGGCAAACTCTCTGCGCAGTGTATCGGACGTGGGTGAAGCGTGTATACACGCGCGACACGTGCATGTGAATGCGTAAGGCACGAGTGCGGCGCGTCGTACGGAGACGGGGAAGTAAACAGGGCAGTAGCAGTGCAAGAGCTGTTTTCCCGCTTTGATTCCCCGCGCGGCGCGTATATGGAACACGAAGGAGGCGAGGTCGATGCGGGAGCGGTTGTTGGGCATTTAGCTTTGTTTCCGATATCCAATTTAAATAGTTCGGTTTGGTATATGCGTGCCTGTGGTTTATCCGTGCTACGATCTTGTATACGGCTGTGTACGCTTTGTCCGTCCCCTTCCTTTCGTTGCCTAGTTCCCGGTAACCAGCCCGCATGAGGCCCATTGTGATGGCCAGCACATCCTCAATATCGCGCGCGAGCGCGGTGCTATCACTGTTGATATCCAAAGCGCTGGCTGGTTTTCCTATCGCGTGAAGCCGGCTGTTGATGACTGGGATCACGATCAGCGGCCGCTCGGCGAACATTAGCGCGCCTGCATTAATGTTGTGCGTCGCAAACACGCCTAGCCCCATCTCTCTCTTATGCGCCTCTGTATCGCCCGTCTCATATGCCACACTCAAGGCTTGCACTCTCGGAAGCGCTTGGATACTCCGGCGCGTTCAATACGCGCGTCTGCGCGTCCCCCCAGCGCAGTCCACTCACTATACCCACCCGCAGGCCTGTCTTGTACGTGTCACATTTGGAGTGTTTTTAAGTTGATGGGGGTACCGGGAGTGGTATTGGTAGTTGATGTGGGTGATCGCTTTACGATAGGGTCTGTGATAAAGTAAATGGATGAAGAGGATAGATGGGGTGGGTATAAGCGCTGCTCGGAATTGTGAAGTGAGGAGCTGGATGTGGATGTACCGATATCACCGTTCTGGTCCTTCAACTTCGCCTCTAAATCCACCTTTACCTTCGTATGCGCATGCTCATCGACGTCTCCATCAATCCAAACATCCTCTATCCCGAGCGCGTGCTCATTCAACCCATTTTTAGCATTCGCTTTCCCATTCTTGGCTTTTGCGTTCGTGTCACCTTCCCCCTTCTCAGACGTATTCCCCATACTTCTGCTGCTCACCTGTCCAAGTCTGATATTCAAGTTAAACAAAGAATAACCTTTCGATAAGATTTTAAAAGAAATGTTGACGCTGCTTTATGCGTGCCTTTGAGTCTTTTTCTGTCTGGTGAAAGGGGGCGTGCAGGAGCAGGAGCGTCTTTAGTTTCTTTAACGTTGGTGTTGGGGTAAGTAAGGGGATATGCAACACACGTTTCTTGACTTCATCACAATTTGGCTTTGTTAATTGCAAATCGATCGTGGCCCCGTTCTATTCGTGGTTCACGGTTTTTGGTTTGTGCTTTGAGCGTGAAGATATGCAATTTTAGCTGTGAGATTCACATATTTGGGTTTAGTCTTGGACCAGTGGTGGCGGCAGGAGCAGGAAATCAGGAAAAGTGTCCGCTCAGGAAAGTATGGAACCCGACCGATTCTGATCTTGTATTCTCGATACCACACACACACACGGGCACACACACATAAAGCCACCCGGTAAGATTATACACCACTGTGGGGTATTATAAGTCAGTAAAAAGCGGAAGAGTGAAAGGATGAAAGGGGGAAAGGACGGGAGAAACATACTATCGCTCAGAATCTCTGCCATTTGGTTTGCCACTCATACTCGTCGATTGACATTGCTCCTCGGAGTCTTCTGCATTATTCTCATTGGCTTCCTTAACCCTGATCAAAAATCAAACCAAAGTGCAGAACAACCATCAACACGCAGCCTCATGTACCTACCGGATATTACTGAAATAAGAAAATAAAAACTCTTCAACACTGGGTACCGTTGGAGCCCAACTCTAATCAACTAAAGAGGGAGAAAAAAGAGAAAAGTCAAGAACAGAAAGAGGAGTAATTGCTGTGAGAACTGGATGTGCACGTACAACCATTTCTTTTCCTTTAACTAGTTCCACTTTGTACTCCCGCGGCATAGCCGTTCATTGTTCCAAATGGCTAAAGGAAGAATTCGAATTGGACGCAATGCCCTTTCAAGAGACGAGGCTTCAAGCACGAGGAAAGTATACGCATATATGCATAGTAGCCGACGGTAGCCTTCATGGTCTGAGTTGGAAGTCAATCCATAATCGTGTGATAGTCTGGGGCTGTGAAATTCGAACGTGGGAAAAGCGTGCCCAGACAGACATCAAGCAAACAATGGCCAAATATCATCCGGCAGATTTGCCGAGTGATGGGCCCGACACTTCCCATTTGAAATGGGATTGCTCTTCCAACACAGGTTGGTGGAATGATCTTTTATTGACCCTCCAAGGTAGAAAATAGGACACGGATCGAGTGTTAATCTCTGGTTTTCCTCATTGCTGCTAATCTAAATATCCACCCTTCATCTCGATCCCCTTCCCTCCCACCTCACTCTCTCTGACATTCACACTTCACTTTACGAGACCCCACAACTACCACAACCCAACCAGTAACTAACACCCCCCCCTAACAACCCACCACATTCTGCGATGGCGTGCCCATCCCATTGATTCTACTAAGGGGTCTTGATAGATCGATGGGGGAATGTCTGGGTCTCAACCATGACATGATTTTGTCCTGTGTATGCCTTCGAAGGGGTCCTTGTGAGCCGAAGCAGGTACAGGTTTATTAAATAATAAATCATGTACGAGTCAATACGGTAAAAGGTATTAGATTATAGACAGAAATCTTATGTACGATGTGACTGTGATATTACCTTCAGGATACCTAGATAAGCGTAAGGAATGTTCTGATTGACTCTCTTATTTGAATCGTCCAACCGGCAGTGGAGCAGCTTGTTAGATGCTCCGTTCATATGGGTATCCGTCCCAAATGGGAAGAGGTGACCATCCGAAACTAGATATCACCTTGAAATATCGCTGTGCACGTCCCCATTGTAGGACGTGACGGAGTGATCAAATTATGCAGAGAAAGGGGATACCATCATGTCCTAATCAGCGGATGGTGCCAGAAGACTTTTCTCACGACTAGTATTTCCCAAACAAGATGTCGTCAATTATAAAGACCAACCATCATTTAACGTGCGGTCGTTCAAATCCCTTGACATCTATAACATTTGTGTCGGTCCGTTGACTTGCATTAGGACAAGCCAAAGCTTTTCATAAGTGTTGTCTGACCTAGTGCGTTGCTGGACAGAAATTCTTCTCATTGTTTGGCATTATGGAGGCCTCCCAGCCTGTCCCCTTGCTGCTAGGTGGGAAATTATTGCAATAATATGAAGCGCCCATGATTCATCAATATCTTTGAAATAGGTCAATTATTCTCCAGGGATTCCAATGCTTTCTCTCCCAACATACGTCTTCTCATCGCATATGACGTTCTTTATATCACAGGCTTTCTTTCATTGGCAGTTGTAGTCCTAACTGCATACTTCTCGTCGGCAACTCATAGAACCTCACTATGGTACCTTGGTGTCACATCCTGGGTCATTATTGCATTTGCAAACATCTTGCTATTGGGGCAGCAAACAGGCCCAGAGCCGAATGTCTACTATTGCTTGGCTCAGGCGACCTTGATATATGCATCTCCTGCATAGTAGGTTACACATTACTATTCCATCCGGTTTTCAACATCTAAAAAATGGGCAGCGCGGCTGTTGTCAATGCGGCATACATGATACAGGTACGTCCGCAGATTTCTTGTGCTTCATTTATTCTCATTCCATACACAAGGCATATTGCTCTTTAGCTTCGTCAAGATCGAAGCAACTAAGTTGTCGTCCTGCCTTTGTTAAATCTGTGCGAATAGGATATTCCTTTGTAGTGTAAATATCTGACTCTAACATGGTTTTAGCTGCACGCAATATCAGTCATGATCTTCTTCAGCCTTGTACTGGAGATCCTTATTGTAAGTTAAACATCGCAAAAAAGGAAGTTATGTATCAATGATTGGTTTAGCTTGGCCTTTCCCGGAAAGAGCTCATCCAGAGAGACCCTTCTGGGATGTATTGTCACTTGAACTCCCAGACACCGTAAGGATCATTTACGTGTAACTCTCCAACTCTATTTCAATTTCAATTCAGAAGTCGTGTTACTGCTGCGGTCACCATCTTGGGCATGTCAATTATATTGATAATGGAAGGTAACACATATTTCTTCTAGTAGCACCTCCGATAAATTTAATCTCAATATTTTGTCTTAGTACTCATCTTTCGTCTTATTCGGCAGACGACTGAAGGTGTTAAAGCGGCCTCTCGGACATCCATGAATATACGGCAGGAGGCCTTCTCCCGGGAGGTGTTCACTCGCATGGCATTCTTCAGTGGTTGGGCATTAATATGCATAGGGTAAATGGCTCTATTTCTTCACGCTGAACCAGCCAATACAGATTAATCATTCTACAAGGCTGTCCTTTATCCAATATCTACCAGCTTCCAAAGTCAACAACACTGATGCTCAAATTGTGCAGGCTACATGTACGAAGATTTTTCATTTACTCAACTTCTGGACAGTGCGAACACTACTCTGACGTTTTTGTCTACAAGTGCCATGCGTTGCAACACTAACCTTTGGATCGCAAAAGGTAAGAAGCAAAGGCAATGTTTATTGTGGTTTTACATACCAATGACAATAAACTCCAGGACGTTTTGAGTGTATATATCAAACCAAGAAAGAGATTTTTGAGCCTCAAGTTCAACAAGAATTTAGCTAGCGACATATGCTAATCTTTTTCCAATCCTTTTGCCAACTGAATCTTTCTTACAATGTGTCTGTCGTTACATGATCGTGGTTCATCTTTGAAAGATGATTACTTTAAAATGACAAATGTAGCACATATGTATCATTTTATAAACGGGGGCCGTGCCCATCAATGTGCAGTGTAATGCAGCAAAGGAAGTTCTCAAAGATGAATCTGAATGCATGTCGAGAGAGTAACAAAACAGCATGCAATTACTGTAGGAACTTATAGGTATCATTATCTGTGCACCCAATACGTAGAAATTTTGTTTAAAAAGAAATTGTGATGGAAATGACAAATGGAGATTGGAATTGAGCTAGGCAGATAGATATCAAACCGTACCCTAATTGACATGGAGAACACGATAAACATTGTAAACGCTACTATTGGAACAACTATTCACTTACGGTAAATAAAAGAAAAGTGACGTGCACAGTACAATACGTCGCAATCCCGATTCATATTGTCCTCCAGCACTACTACTTAACTGGCTTGGCAAGTTCCTGGAATCCTTTTAACATTGAATGAAAATGAAAAAAGAATGTCTACACACCTAAATATAAATTGCTCAGCCAGTGTCCTTAAACTGCCGTATTGAAAGGTGTGAAAGAACCAACTTGGGAAAAATGACAGATCGGCTAGGCCGGTGATGTACCACGGGCGCATCTTTACGAGTAATTATAACATAAGAAGACCTACCCGGGCCTAAAATATATTCATGGATCGACATCTTCGCCTACGAACGAAAGTGGAGCTATCCGTTCCGTTTCACCGACTCGCATGTCGACCATAAGGAGCCACTCACTCGCTATGAGCAATCGAATCAGTGTATTTTGGCAGATCTCCTTGAAGGCCATGGGTTTCTCGTCATCTTACCTTTCGACTATGCACCCATCCCGCTCCCATTGATATTGATACATCTGGTGCTAAGGGTATCTTTGCGTAACTTCTGCAATTTTTTATGCCCGCCAACAATTCTACTATTTTTCTGTTCTCTAAATTTAAGCTCCGGTTGTCAAACTTTATCAATTGAGTGTTTATAAATTTCGAGCATAGGCATATTGTCATATCGATACACCTGTAGTCGCACCCTGAAGTCTTCATACCCTGGCAGTTGCCAGGTGTATGGGAAGTATCTACGCTGGCAACTGCCAGGTGCCACAATTGAAGTCTTCAGCTGAGCGATGGTCAATACGACCAAACAAATCCCAAACACGGTGAGCGGGGCCCCGTCGGGGGCGAAAAATGGCTTTGCTCGTTGTTCGGGCGGCCGTTTGGGGCGGGAAAAAATACGTCGGGGTCGGCTCGATGAGCAGACCGCATCGGCGTTGTTTGCGCGGCGTTATGGACAGCGGGCGGGGTGGATGGGGCGGGGCGACGTTGGATGACGCTCGCATTATTTCTGGGTGATTTCCCGATTCGGGTAATAGATCATTGATGTACTGATGTAATCAAATTGATCATCACCATCAATCCATCACGCCGCGGCCATCGATTCAGCCAGCGCATGCACCGTGCGCGCGCGCGCGTTGAAAATGCGCACTGCTCGTTGGCCTGTAGGTCTTTCGCGCAGACGCTTTGTTATGAGACATAATATTACTAATAGAGGGACGTCCTGCGACGCCGTATGCTCACCAAATCAAACAAATGAGATATCTAAAGGATTACAATGCATTATGCAACACATAGTATCTTTACATGTTTCTACATAGTTGATGGACATGGCACATATTTTGAGTGACTATGGATTAGAAAATATAGTAGTAAGATGATCAATACATGAGTAATTTGGTAATACTTGTCAAATACAGTTCATGTAATGGCTTTTGATGAATGTTGCTACTGTTATATCCACTGGCACTTGTTGTGCCCTTCCTGTGCCACTCTGGATGCTATATTTGTTTGTATGTTGTTAAGAAAGTTTAACAATTATTGCTATATATGTAGATTCTTATGCACGACTGTAAAGGATCGGAAAGCTTGCTCGAGAACACTTTATTATCTCAATATCTAAAAATAGCCACATTTCCGGACGCTCTTTCCACGTCAATTCCAACAGTAAATATTCAATTGGGAAACATCTTCATGTTGAAGTTGAAAATAAAATTATTGCTAAAATAATGTAAAATCATTCTATATCCAAATATACCGTGAAAAAAAAATGGATGCCTCAAAAGGTGTGCTTCAGGCTCGGAAGGTCGACCTCAGAAACTACTAAATCCATAAATTCATCCAACAAGATCACCTTGTAGGATATTACAACACACGGTATAAAGTGTATATATTTCAATTCATTTTTAAACCAGCTACATGTTGGTATCTTTTTTTTGATGTAATGTTCAGAATTGCGTTCAGAATTGCAAAATTACATAGAAAATTTTGAATCCGAGATCACCAAATTAGATTCCGGCACTGTATATGTGCTAAATATTGAGTGAGACAGCAAATATAACACTGTTTTTGTCTATACTTCCAAGATGAATACTCTGTAGAATAGGTTGGTTACTCATATGCCCTTTTATTTGATCTCGAGTTCATCAGAATGTGAAAATAATCAGTGACCCCTTCTTTTTTGCATCATTGATACTGGCAAAGTAGCAGCAATCCCATTTTACATTAGATATTCTTACTATATATTGCTATATATGATCACATAAACGAGATACAGGCCTCTAGTGACATTAGTAGCCTATAGGTTGAGCTAAATAAGTTGTCTACTCTGTGCTTCTGCCAGTCAAGGTATCATATCACTGTTTTCCCAAGCCTACTCAAGGTAATTACCACAGCAGACTGACTGAACTCTACAAATGTGGGTCAATATTACCACTCACCACTGTCGCATGCCTGTATAGGTAACCTCTATGCTTTATCTGCGCTGCAAGAGCGCCGGGATAACGAGCAGTGCGCGTTTTCAATGCGCGCGCGTGCACGGTGCATGCGCTGGCTGAATCGATGGCCGCGGCGTGATGGGATTGATGGTGATGATCAATTGATCACATCAATACATCAATGATCTGCAACCCGAATCGGGAAATCACCCAGAAATAATGCGAGCGTCATCCAACGTCGCCCCGCCCCATCCACCCCGCCCGCTGTCCATAACGTCGCGCAAACAATGCCGACGTGGTCTGCTCATCGAACCGACCCCGACGCATTTTTTCCCGCCCCAAACGGCCGCCCGAACAACGAGCTACGCCATTTTTCGCGCCCGGCGGGGCCCCGCTCACCGTGTTTGGGATTTGTTTGGTTGTATTGACCATCGCCCAGCTGAAGACTTCAAATGTGGCACCTGGCAGTTGCCAGCGTAGATACTTCCCATACACCTGGCAACTGCCAGGTATGAAGGCTTCAACTAGCAGCTAAGGCTGATCGATAGCTATAGACCAAGTCAGGATGGGGAAATTGAGTTATTTTAAAACGGCACAGTTGCCATGATCGTACGTCAACCTCAAGGCCACCTAAGGCTATACGGCCATACTATAGCATTAAATTGCATGGTGCACTGTTAGCAGCTGTGTAACTATGTCTTTCTCTTTCTTTGCCGGCCTTGTTGTCCTCGCTATCTTCTTAATTCTTCTTTGGGCAATGACACCAATATTCAATCCTAAGACCACCTTTGCTACTTATCGCTTTGCTCCGTGCCCGTCCCTCGTTCCCGTCCGAAGCTATGACGGAAAGGGTGGAGTGGAGTACATTTCGCTCAAAAGTCTGCTCGATACCCACTGTCCTAGCCTGTTTCTAGGCTACAGGCCATTGTGGTGGGTAGCAAAGTACGTCATGCTGTTAGCGCAAATACAATAGAAGATCTAACATTCCCGCACCAGTGGCCACCTTCAGACTCTATACAGCGCCATAAAGCAGTTTTCAAGAGAAGATCAAGTCTGGTATAAAAGGTAAGCCAGATAGTTACGCTCATTGTTTATTAACAGTGTTTTTACTCGTAATTGCAGGACTTATCTTCGCTTAGCCGACGGAGGAACCTTGTATGCTCTCTTAAGACAGAGTTTAGGGTGTTTGTCTCACTATTATGCATAGGGGTTTGGATTTTACACCCTCAGAGGAATATGGAGTAAGGAAAGATGCCCCAATTGTCGTGATACAGCATGGACTGACGGGCGGTAAGTCAGTGTGTCTACAACGTCGGGATACTTGTCTAAGTGATTGTTGATATACCCAGGCTCACATGAACCTTATATTCGAGCCGTGCTGAGTCGCGCATGCCGGCCAGTAGAAGAGGGTGGGCTTGGCTACCGAGGAGTTGTGATAAACTTCAGGGGATGTGAGTATGATGGGCGTTACCATTCATGAAGGCGTTTGTTCTAAGCCTTGAATTAGGCGCGGGTGTGCCATTGACCTCACAGCTTCTCTACTCTGCGGGATCTACTGACGACACACGCCAAGCGCTGATGCATATAGTACATAGATTCCCGGACGCACCGCTTCTCGGTCTCAGCTTCTCCCTTGGGGCAAATGTTTTGACAAGATATGTAGCTGAAGAAGGCGATCGGTGTCTCTTGAGATCTGCATGTGTCCTCGCATGTGTGAGTGATATTTTGTTTTTCTTTTATGAGATTTGAAAGCTAATTCACTTCATATAGCCTTGGGATATGAAATTTAATGGAGATAGGTACGTTCCCAGAATTTTGGCTTATCAACTTACACACTCAACAAAAGTTCAAAACATTTTAGGCTCAACGCTGCCATTCTCGGGAGACACCTCTGGTCTAAAGGAATGGGGCGCAATATGCAAGCGCTCATTAAGCAACATAAAGACATCCTACTCTCCAACCCGGACTCCCCAACTTACAAGGTCACACGGCGTGTGCTGAGCATGCGCAACCCAGCCCTGAACGAACTAGACAACGTCTTTACCGCCGTGATTGGGGGGACTTCACCGCCGTTTCCTTTCGAGGACGCCGCCTCGTATTATACCTGGGCATCCTCGCATAAATGCCTTGACAAGATCAGAATACCTTTCCTCACAATTAATGCGTCGGACGATCCGGTGGTTAAGCAGGTCCCGGAGGAGTGCAGCAACGGCCTGGTGGTGCTCGGTCTCACTCAGGGCGGTGGGCACCTGGGCTGGTTCCAGTCTGACGACTCGTTCGACGTTCGCTGGACGACGAAGCCGCTGCTCGAGTGGCTGCGCATGTCTGGCGACTACCTTCTCGGAGATCACGAGCGCATGAAGTCATCGTTGTACGTTGCGGACGATGGCTTTTTGAGGGACGCGAAAAACCCCAGGTTGGGCTGCAAGGTGCTCGAGGTCAAAGAAAACTCATTAATAGACGGAAACGCGGGCCAGCAACAGGTTTTTCGAGGCCAATTTCTGTAGCTGTGTGAGATTACTCTGGATTAGATGGGTGATAAAGCAAATTGTTGGAGATTTTCTCGTTAGGCTATAAATTTTGTGTATTTAATATTTAGCATTTGTAGTACCAACACTTTTTATCATTTTGGCGTAATTTCTTAAAGAGATTCTCCTGTAGCAAATACACCCCCTGTTGCTCACTCGCCTTGCTCAGTACCATCGAAATCGAGCGCCTAAATTGGAAAACCTCCATTAATTCATTGATTGAAGTCTCCTAGCATCCATACGTATATTCATCAAACCAAACCAAACCAATGCCATACATATACCTGTCTACCGAGCGGTGGCTGTAATATCGTTCAAGGGAAGGGTCCAGAGTGTATTAGCCCAGAGGCCCTCGGATATAGACTAAGATACGCCGGACATCCGAAGTGTTACATCTTTTATAAATTATATATAGTACTTGTAACTCTTCCATCAAATAAAGTCCTTGTCGCGCATCGAACTTTAAACTCCCGGAGCACTTCTGGATATCTTTAGCAAGTTATTTACCGATGTGGATTGCCACAGTCGCCGAATGTCTTTGGTAAGGGCCTTCTCGGCTCAACATCCTCCTAAAAAGATGGACGAAGCATGATGTAGACTCATTCACAAACAACTGCAGACCTCATTGCTATGTGAACAATTGCAGTTTGTCGTGATATTGTAGTTATTTCAAAGTTTCAATGACCTTCGAGGGGACGGTTGGGTTATGCCGATTTCACATGCACAAGTGGCCGTCACGGCACGTCTTGCTTCAATCAAGAATACACGCATACTGATTTTCTAGATTATTGCTACTACGGTACGCGATATTTACGGCATTGTACTTCATCTATGTAGACAACAATTTCAACATCCGGGAGATCATTCCAGATGTCTGGGGATTAGTCATTCTCAAGCTCTATACATATGAAACTCAAGCGTTTGTGAGTGGGTTCTTCTAAACTTGGGTGGCGTCTCATTCTATTAAGTACTCCTTAATTTCTAGTAAGTAATAGGCTCATACTTATGTCCTTACGCTCAAAGTTTTGGAAGCAAATCTGTACACAGTTTTTGTCAAAAGATGGATATCACGATAATGATAGCCCCGGACAAATAACGCTGACTTGCCGCTATTGTAGAGGTGCCAGCAGCAAGGAGAAACACAGAACGTTACTGATGTGATAAAGAGGCACTCCACATCTTTTCTGATGCAAATGGACGAGACGTTATACACCTCCAATATGGCTAATCTTTCGCCAGTTTTTTTTACCCCCAACTTTAAACGCCGATTGTGAATACAAGACCTTCTTAATTGGCCTCTCGCAGTGAGGCCGTGCTGGAAAGATCTGGGAGCGATAACATGTTTAGCTTTGAATCTAGGTCCAGTTTCAAGTTTCCTCTGCTCAAAACAGCAGAATGCCATGGTCCGGTCGTTCTGGTTTCGTCCTGCCGCCATCGGGAAGTGCGTGCCGAGCAGATTGTCTGTTACTGTGACATCATTGACTAAGCGGCATCAATAATCCGCTGCATAAGATATATTTCGCTCGGATTAAATTGCACTTTTTCGGAATGTGCTAAATTTGAGTAGAAGTGAAAGGAGGAGAAGGTGACAGAATATCCGAGTTATCTGATATTCCGTGGGTGCGTAGGGCTTTGGCGGGTGGTCAGGAAAGACCAAGTGAAGGTCACGAGAAATGACCGGATTCGAAGTGAGACACGCAAAGCGCGAGTCGTGAGGAAACGAAAGCGAGGAGAAAGGTTTAGCCGCCAAAGGCCTGAGCGCTTGGATCGAACCACGTGGAAATCGCAAACGAGAACCAACGGTGGCAGTACCAAACACTGGAAAAAGGAAAGAAAAGGGAGAGGAGGGTGGGCTCAAAAGAAAAATCGGAGGCGAGTCGAGGGGAAAGACGAGATGAGACTGGACGAGTCTGAAGACGAGCCGGTAGGGGAGAAAAATACGAGGACAACTTTTATTATATAGATGTACAGAAATTAAAGAATCAACAGAAGAGACTGGGGAGGTATGACAGGTGAGACCTGACAAGTGTCAGGTTCAGGAACCGGAAGACGTTAAGACGATCATTAAAACAGAGAAGACAAAACTCAAATAAGCAATCGTCATCCTCGCTGCTATCTTATCCATAGATGAGTGCTACGCACTCATCGTGGAATAAGATATATTTCGCTCGGATTAAATTGCACTTTTTCGGAATGTGCTAAATTTGAGTAGAAGTGAAAGGAGGAGAAGGTGACAGAATATCCGAGTTATCTGATATTCCGTGGGTGCGTAGGGCTTTGGCGGGTGGTCAGGAAAGACCAAGTGAAGGTCACGAGAAATGACCGGATTCGAAGTGAGACACGCAAAGCGCGAGTCGTGAGGAAACGAAAGCGAGGAGAAAGGTTTAGCCGCCAAAGGCCTGAGCGCTTGGATCGAACCACGTGGAAATCGCAAACGAGAACCAACGGTGGCAGTACCAGACGGAGCGCAAGCTCACCACCAACGCCGTGGGTTCTCGGGCCACAAGGAAGACCCAAGCAGAGCTGAGCACCAATGTTAGAAGAGGACGGACGTTGATATCAAACCAGATGTCAAGAAAATAAGCATGATTTAATTGAGTGAACACAGGATAAGTTTATACCGGAATAAAGTAGCGAGAAGGGAAATATTGCAGCAGAGAGTAGGTAAATAAAGTACAATGGTCTATAAGTTGAGAGAAGCAGCATTGGAGAGCGAGGATTGCGAGATGTTACAGTTGATGCGGAATTGTTCGACAGAAGCGGAAACATTATCTAGGTTTGATTTGGAATATGCAGCAGATGTACAGGATGGGATGATTTCAGCCATACGGCGCCAATAAAGAAGGAAAGCGAGCGAGGTCCAGCCACCGGTGGCGGCCACAACCTGGAGAGAAAGAGATAAGAGATATGAAGGGAAGGAGATGAAGAGAAATACCTCAGGAGGGACACCGGCAAGGAGGAGGGTAACCGCACCACCAATGCGGAAGGAGTGGCCGGATATGTGAGCGAGGTTAAGACGGTCCCACACTTTGCACACAAATTGCAGAAAAGTGTGTTTGTACAAGTGGGCCCAACCCCCATTGTTGGTGCGGTAAGCGAAGAGAGATGATAAGGGAGGAGGATTTCTGTTGATAATCATATGGTTGAGAAGAGCAGAGACAGGGCACAGAGCATCTCTGCGGGCAGTGATGATGATATCTGCGCCCTCCTCGTGTGTGGTTTTGGTCCAGGGGATGTGGAAACTAGCCGAGACGGCAGAACCATTGATATAGCGAAAGTTTATGAGAGAGTCGGAGGCGCAAACGTTGAGCAGTGGAGAGAAGGAGGAGGCAGACTTGACAGTGGTTTCCCCAAGACGACGACAGCCGAAAAAGGTAACAAGGGCACAAGCCCAAACTGCCGCATCGAAGGGTTTTGAGATGTCGATGGAATTGCGGAGGGCAAGAAGATGTTCGATGGAAACCGGAGCACGCGGAGGACGCTTGAAGGCTACACCAGCCTTACTGGCTGCTTTCCGTGCAAGAGACAGCCATTCGTTGTCTCCGTGCCAATCAGCCCCTTTGAGGACATGCCAAGCTCTGACACCGGCAAGCCAGGATTTGACTGTATTGCCAGAAACGCGACCGGAGGCCCAGTCAACAAAGGCAGTAAGGGTAACGATGGATGCGGGCATGCGGGAAGGCTCGGAGATGGAAGATTCGTCGCAGAATTCATGAAAACGTTTGAGACCTGCCGCATAGGTGGATTTTGAATTATCAGCGAGGGCCCGTGCCACGAGGTCGTAAGCCCGGTCCACTACAGCTGGGGGATGAGATGAGGACAGGTCCATTCTGTGAGACTGATCAAAAGAGGAAGTCCAAGAAGTGAGGCGAGCAGCAGCAGGAACGTTGGGGCGGAAAGGATGAGATGATGATAAAGGGTTTGATGAAACAGGAGGAAGGTTATTTAACACGGGAGGTGAAGAGACCTTAGCTAACGAAGGGGAACAGGATGGTGAGGGAAGGGGTTGTGAAACTGGAGAAAGTACTGGAATCTGAGGGTTTAAATAAGAAGAAGGGGATCCGGGGGGAAGCAGGAAAGGAACAGGGCGAGGGTGAAACTTTTTGGAAGAAGATAGAATTGGAAGTGAAGAAACTTTAGAAGGGAAAGAAGAAGAAGAGCGGCTACGACGAGGTTTACTAGAACGTACAATTTTAGAAGAAGGGGGGTCAGAAAGCAAAGAGGAAAAGGGATGAGATTGGAACTGTGAAATGGGGATGTTTGATAGCGACACGCGGCGCGGAAGGGAAGTCGAGGAAGCGGACTCCCCACACGTGGAGCATCGGCCTTCCCGAGGCCCTTTATGCGAACAATGCATTGGGCAGGAAAGAGGAGCGGAGCTCGCCAGGCAGCGAGAAGCGAACCTCCAATTCAAAGCCGAGAGGACCACCCAATCCGCGCGAGAGGGGGTCAGCAGGATTCTCTTTGGAAGCAACGTAGGATAATTCTGGAACAATATAAATGGAAGAGAGGACAGCACAAGAACGACGGATGGAGAGGTTGATGTGAGGGTTAGCACTGCGGCCCTTGGTAAAGGCGCCTATAGTGCCTTGATTATCTGAGTGAATCAGGAGGCGGATGTTGGATAGAGGTAAGCCCTCAATGATGTAGATGAGGAGTTCAATAGCGATGGTTTCCAGCCAACAGATGTCGCGTCGGCCAACCTTCCAGGAAGAGGACAACTGGAAGGCCGCCCATTTCCCATCAATAACAATACCAATGCCCCAGGAGGTGCTGGCGTCCACGAAGATCTGTCGATCAACGACGGGACCAAGCGGTGAAAGGAGACGGGTGATGCCCACAGAGGATAAAATGGGAATCCACCAACTGACGTCTGTCAAAACCGATGGAGGGGGGTAACGGCTTGCGTATTCATTGTCATTAAAGGAGGCAGCGAAGTTAGAGAGGGAAGGGAGGTGTGAACGACCAAGGGGATATACAATGGTAATGTAGCAGAGAGAACCGTGCAAACTCTCCACCTGACTGAGTCGACACCGATGGCCACTGAAATTGTCAAGGAAGTGACGAGCGCGGGCGAGGAATTTTAGGCGCTTAGGATCGGCCAACGCAACTGTGTGGTTGGCAAAGTCCCAGACCAGGCCCAAAAAGATAGTGGAGGAGGAGAAAGTGCGAGTGCCCTTGGTGGGATGCCAAGGGACACCTAGGTCACTGACATGCGACATCATTGAGTCCCAATCGTAGTCGTAGCGGAAGGCTCCGTCCACAAAGGGGCCAGAGAGGGAGGGGCTGCGAAGGATGTTGAGGTCATCCTCGTACTTCAGGATAGGCTTGACGCCAGATGCAATCCAGATATCAACTAGAGCATTGGCAATCATGCCTGCATTGGAACTGGCGCAAGCAGCACCGAAGGGATGAACATGATCGATGTAGAACTCGTCTTCCCCAAGACCTTGAACAACAAGCCATGGCTTGTGGTCTGGGAAGACAGGGCATGTGCGGTGGAATTTTTCAATGTCTACCGTCACCGCCTGAGTGCCCGGGGGGGCCATAGCAACCTGAAGAAGGTATCAGAGAGGAAGAGGGAAAGTCAAGATAAGATGAAGTAGGAAGGGAAGCAAAGAGATGAGGGAGTGCATTGTGCGGATAGAGGAGAAAGGGAAAGGTGGAGGAGGAGGGAGGGGAGGAGAAAAGGAAGGGATGAAGGGAGGGGAGGGGATGAAAGGAGAAGGAGGGGATGGAGGAGAGGAGGATAGACGTACGATGTCAGCCACGCGGACGGCAGTGTCAAAGCGTGTCGGAAAATCGGATTTACGGATGAAAGAGTTCACCGATGGAACTTGGGAGGTAGCCTTGGAGAGATTGCGACAAATACGAATTTTGTCGGGCTCTCCAGGAGCTTGAGGTTGGATTGCAACAATGAGAGGGGAGGATTGGAAAGGTCCGCGGAGGATTTTTTCAATGAGATCTCTGGGGAAAGGACCAGTCATACGACCAGCAGAAACCTCGTCATTGATGTAGGCCGAAACCTCCGCAGGAAAGAGAGAACAAGAGGGATGGTTTTTTAGGATGTGGGTGGAGGAGAGAGGAGGCATGGGACCAAGAGGAAAGCCGGATGAAAGGTTGCGAACAAGGAGTGGGTAAGTTGAGGAGAGGTTGAATTTTTTGAGAGCGGAATGAAAGGCAGCGGGTGAGTAGGGAGTGACAATGCGCGAAAAGATATTGGGGAGAGTGTGTAAAGAAGGAGAGAATGGGGGGCGGACATGAATGCGAGAGGAAAAGTCGGGATAAAAAAGGCGGGGAGGAGAAGAGAAGAAAGATGAATTAGTTGTAGGCAGGTCTTGCCCGACAGGTGAAGGAGAAAGCGTGATGGGATTTAGAACCACAGAAGCAGCAGATGTGGGAACGGGCAGTGCCGTGTCCGCATGGGGTAGGGTTGTTGGGGCCCCTGATGTTAAAGGAAAGACAGATTTCTCTGTTGTCAGGAGCAAGGAGTTTCCCATCTTGGGAGTGGGCCCAGGCATTCTTACCATCTGGGAACTTAGCCGGGACTTTGTCTTTGGGATGGGAGCCGAGGGAGTGACCGACCTCTGCACAAAGGAGGCAGATAGGTGGGCCGGTAGATGACCTATTGCCTGATTGAAAAAGAGTGTTGGAGGAGGAATTGCCAGAGCGGCGATTAGAGGAGAAGGATTTGAAACGAGATACGGACTCTTCGAGTGAAGCAAGTTTGGAGGAGAGGGCTGCCACCTGAGATTGTGCAGCCTGGGCCTGTCTGTACTCCGAGATAGCATGGTTAAACGCGGTCTCGTAGTCAAGAACAGAGAAACGTTGAAGGAAAGTGTGAGTATCACGACGCAATTTGAACTCTGCCACCTTCCATGCCGGATAAAGGGCGACAGAATCAGGGCGAGAGCTCCAGAAAGAAAAATGACCAGTCCAAATGGAAATCCACTCATCATCAGAAGCGCGCTCCCTCTGAAAGCGGGTATATTGATCGGCAGCTTGCATGAAAGAACCAAAATCAAGGGAAAGCTCTTCCCCCAATTTGGCGGTAAGCTTTTCGATGTCGAGGATGTAGAGAGCTTTCGAGTCTGGAGAAATTGAATTGGACTTCTTGATAGGAAGGCTGGCAAGGTTGTCAATGATGTAACGGAGACTTTTTTGAGTGAAAAAGGGAAGAGGGAGATTAGCCTGAGCTTTTTCCGTCTGGAACATGATTTCTGGAAAAGCAATGACGGTAGGAGCCATCGGATCACGAATAGAAAGGGACGAGCCTTGCATGCATCTGCGCTTGGCAATTCTGTCCTCAGCAGAGGAAGGGAGGTCTTTGATGGAAGAGTCCTCGATAGATCTTTTCTGTTCTCTGGCAAGGGAGTCCTGTTCAGAGAGCCAGGCAATGAGATAATCAGGGATTTCATCTTTATCCAGATATTTTTTAGCAATAGCAGGAATTCTGAGCTGAGCCTCGTCATCGGGTGAAAGAGAGATAACGGAGGCCTCGGGGGATCCGGGCATAGGAAAAGCCGCGGGATCCAGACTATGATTAGCAGTTTTGGTGATGCGCTCGAGATTTTTTGCCACAATGGCCTTGTTGCGAGCCAGTTTCAGAGGCAGAGGCAGAGATTTTAAGACAGCATAAGCAGCGGGAACAGCACGGGTAATGTGCGCTCTGGGAGGATTAGCAGGCGGCGCTGGGACGGGAGACGGTGCGCGAGAGTCGTGAACGGATTGGCCGGCTTCAGACATGGCGAGCTCAAAAGAAAAATCGGAGGCGAGTCGAGGGGAAAGACGAGATGAGACTGGACGAGTCTGAAGACGAGCCGGTAGGGGAGAAAAATACGAGGACAACTTTTATTATATAGATGTACAGAAATTAAAGAATCAACAGAAGAGACTGGGGAGGTATGACAGGTGAGACCTGACAAGTGTCAGGTTCAGGAACCGGAAGACGTTAAGACGATCATTAAAACAGAGAAGACAAAACTCAAATAAGCAATCGTCATCCTCGCTGCTATCTTATCCATAGATGAGTGCTACGCACTCATCGTGGAATGCCGGTGTCATTGTCACATATACAATTTCGTGGGTGCCAGTGTCAGGCAGCCTTGTTACAATACGCAACCGATGTCCAAAAGCAATGTCACTGTATACACTTGCATCGTAAATATATATAGATTTACCATGTAAGTTGTCATCAATGAGATGGCCGTTGCTTGTTTGACGCAAACCGAGTGTTACGGAAGTTTTGGGAATCAATCTTTATGTTAAGGGCCCGCTAAAATCAGGGTGGCAGTGGATAATTCTGAGACGACTCATCGAAGCGATTTTGAAGCGACTCAGAGCCAACAATGGAACGTGGAAGTCTCAGAATAGCGCTGAATAGATATCACAAAATTGTTTTTGGTCGCCTAGGCTGAGCCGGGACTGGGATAGAGCAAGTACGATGATACGATGTGGGCACCAAGGAGCTGTAGACACCATCTTGAGATATTCAACTGTATCACTAACACTTGCTTGGTTTTAACTGCCCAGAAGAAGAGAAGACAGTAAGCTTGGGTTCGCCCCCACCACCACTGTATCTGAGGGCTGCAGAAGGAGAAAGAGGAGGCTCGACAGATTTTAACGCTATACAGATCTCCATGAGGATGTTGGAAATATGGCAGAGATACACGACAGGATGAGGGGACATTCGGAAGTGTGCGTCAGAATGATCATAGGCCGCCGTTGAGTGGCTTGATGTCTAACTGAAAGAGTTAAAAATGATCCTGAAGCTGAAGGTTAACAATTCTTTAACTATTGTCGTTAACCGTCTTTGCAGACTTCTCCGCCTCGTCCTACACAACAGTACCAGGAACTCCACAACCAGAAATAATACAGAAAACAGCACCACCGTTGAACAACACACACTACATCATCTCAAATGCCGAGCGTCCGTCATGGCATTTGCAGAGCCTCACACCCAATGTTGTTTACCGAGTATTGGTGTAGAAGCAGTAATCAACGTATATTCATCTAAATCTAGTATTCAACCTTCGAGCCTCTGTCTTTGTCTCATCTCCTCAACAAGCACCCTCGCCTCCCCAATCCTGCCCGAGTTCATATAAAGCCGCAATATGGCGCTGAGCATAACCCCATAGGTCCGCGTCCCATCCAGCCCCTCACTCACCAGCTCTTTCCGAAACTCCTCCAACTCTCTAACGACGCCCTCATCCACCTTCTTACTGGCTTTCTTGCCCACCCAGGCATCGCTCATCCGGCGATACGCCTCCACGCGCGTGGCGAACTCTCTGCGCAGGGTATCGGACGTAGGTGAAGCGTGTGTACACGCGTGACACGCGCATGTGAATGCGTAAGGCGCGAGTGCGGCGCGTCGTGCGGTGAGGGGGAGGTTGACAGAGCAGTAGGAGTGAAAGAGCTGTTCGCCTGCTTTGATCCCCCGCGCGGCGCGTATGTAGAACGCAAAGGAGGCGAGGTCGAAGCGAGCGTGAATGTTGGGCATGCAGCTGTGATTTTCTTAGTAAATTAAATGGTTGGATTTCGTAGAGCTGTACCTGTGGTTTATCCGTGCTGCGATCTTGCATATGGCCGTGTACGCTTTGTCTGTCCCCTCGCCTTCGTCGCTGAGCTCGCGCACAATCCACCCGTTCGTTCGGACGATGCCTAGCAGGGGGCCCTCGTCGTTATGGCAGTTTGCGAGCTGCATGAAAGCGTCCCGGGAACCAGCGCGCATGCGGCCCACCGCAATGGCTAGCGTGTTCTCAATATTGCTATCGCTAGTCGCGAGACGCCCACTGTTGACGGGAATCACGAGCAACGGCCGCTCGGCAAAGATGAGCGCGCCTGCGTCAATGTCGCGCGTCGCGAACACGCCTAGGCCCATCCCTTTCTCGTGCGCCCCTGCATCGCGCACCTCGTATGCCACACTTTCGCCATCCATGCTTGGGAGCGCACGAGGATACCCCGGGACACCTAACACGCGCTTCTTTGCGTCCCCCAGTGCGATCCACTCGCTCTGCCCGTCTGGATCTGGTCTGGGGGGGATGGTGGTAAACACGATCGACGCGGGCGAGTGGTCTGTTTTGTGAGCCTCAGATTTGGTGTAGCGCATTTGTGAATTGATATTAGCACCATCGCGGTCTGCATTTGCGTTGGTGCTGATGTTTGAATTGGAGTTTGCGTTGGGCGACGGAAGAGGATACAAGGCGCGCTGCTTGACCTTATTCCCGTTCAAGAACCCACGTTTCATTTTGCTTTTTGTGGGTTTGTACGCGACTCTGAATTGGTCGTGAGCAATGAGTGTGGAGGGTAAGAGGAAGAGCAAGGAGAGCCACACAAAGACCCTTTAATCTGATTCTGATATTATATCTTGTATCTAACACACACGAAGCGACTTTTGTGCCACTCCGAGGAAGTATCTAAAAATGTCAAGAGCAGACGAAAGAATGAAAGAACGGGAAACACTTTCAATATCAGTTTCAGGATTTTTAGGACTCATCCCCCGATTGAATGAAACAGTGAAAGTGCGAAAGGGTCTTTGTCTTCTGTTTTCATGTCGATTACAGGTCCTAAGGCGACGTCCAGGTTAGGCGGTGATGGAGCGTGGGAACATACTTCCGGGCACGTGCGCATGACAACTAGGATTGAGGATTCTGGTTGTCCTCATCGCCGCTAATCTGCCTATCCACCCCTCTCGATCCTCTCCATACACACCCCAAACACACATATCCACCTCTTTACGAAAATATACATTTATTAACACCACCACTCAAGCAGTAACTAACCCGCAAACCCACCACCAATCCATCACATTTCGCGATGGCCAGCCTGATCGCCATCCTGGACCTCAAGGGCAAGCCGCTGATCCAGCGGTCGTACCGCGACGACGTGCCCCCGGCGTACGTGGAGCGGTTCCTGCCGCTTGTGTTGGAGATTGAGGAGGAGGGGCAGCAGGTGACGCCGTGCTTTTCGAGCCAGGGGGTCAACTATATGCACATCAGGCACTCGAATTTGTACCGTGGGTCTCTTCCCTCTTTCTCATTTTTTTCCAACGCTCATTGATTGTGTGCTTATATCTATCAATGGCTTAACATGATTATCTCGCGGTTTTTTGTTTTGTTTTTTATGATGGTAACACCGCTCCCCATATACAGTCCTCGCGCTCTCAAAGCGCAACACCAACGCGTCCGAAATCATCATCTTCCTCCACCGGCTCACACAGGTTCTCGTCGAGTACTTCAAAGAGCTGGAAGAAGAGTCGATCAGGGATAACTTTGTCATCATCTACGAGCTGATGGACGAGATGATGGACTTCGGGTACCCGCAGACGACGGAGAGCAAGATATTGCAGGAGTATATCACGCAGGAGTCGCATAAGCTCGAGGTGCAGGTGCGGCCGCCGATGGCGGTCACGAATGCGGTGTCGTGGCGCACGGAGGGGATTAGGTATAGGAAGAACGAGGTGTTTTTGGATGTCATTGAGAGTGTGAATATGTTGGTATGTGTGTTGTCTTTTTTGTGCCCTTGTGGGTTTTTTTTTGTTGGTTGGAATGTTTATGCTCATGAGCGGACTGCAAGGTGAATGCCAATGGAAATGTGGTACGCTCAGAGATTTTGGGCGCGGTGAAGATGAAGTGTTATTTGTCTGGTATGCCCGAGCTGCGGCTGGGACTGAACGATAAAGTCATGTTTGAGAGCACAGGGCGAAGTACGTCCCCCTCCTCCCTTCTCCCTCCTCATCCCCCCTCCTTCCCTCCCTTCCTTCTTTATATAAACCCTAACCCCCTTCCCCAGCCGCCCGCGGCAAAGCCATCGAAATGGAAGACGTCAAATTCCACCAATGCGTCCGACTCTCGCGCTTCGAAAACGACCGGACGATCTCCTTCATCCCGCCCGACGGCGAGTTCGAGCTCATGTCATATCGGCTCTCGACGCCCGTCAAGCCGCTGGTGTGGGTCGAGGCGTCCGTGGAGAGTCATAAGGGAAGTAGGGTGGAGTATATGGTTAAAGTCAAGGCGCAGTTTAAGAGGAGGAGTACGGCGAATAATGTGGAGATTTATGTGCCGGTGCCGGATGATGCGGATAGTCCCAAGTTTAGGGTGAGTTTTTTTGTGCTGTTTGCGTGGTTTGTGGGTGGTGGTGGTGGTGGTGGTGGTGGTGGTGGTTTGGGTACGGGTATGGGTACGGGTGAATGCTGACTTGTTTGTTTTGCTTCGATGCTTTAGGCGTCCACGGGGAGTGTGCAGTATGCCCCTGATAAATCTGCGTTTGTGTGGAAGATCAAGCAGTTGGGTGGAAGTCGCGAATTCTTGATGCGCGCGCATTTTGGACTGCCTAGTGTTAAAAGTGGTACGTATACGCGTTTTTTGTTTCTATCATTTTGAGTTTTTTAATATGATTTATTTATTGATCTTGTCTACGTCTATGTCTACGTCTTTGATCATCGTTCACCATTCCTCAATCCTCTTACCCCTCAATCCCTCAATCTCATCAATCACCCACCCCCTCAATCCCTCAATCCCTTCAATCACCCACCTCTACCCAACCCAACCCACCCACCCTACCCCCAACACAGAACAAGACATCGACAAACGCGCACCAATAACCGTCCGCTTCGAAATCCCCTACTTCACCGTCTCGGGCATCCAAGTCCGATACCTCAAAATTGTGGAGAAGAGTGGGTATCAGGCGTTACCGTGGGTGAGGTATATTACGCAGAATGGGGATGATTATAGGTGGGTTTTTTGTTTTTGTGGTTTTATTTGGGTTTTGGGGGGGGGGGGGGGGGGGGGGGGGTTGGAGTGGGATTTCGCTGATGCGTTTTTTTTTTCTTTTTTGGTAGTTTGAGGACGGCGTTGGAGAAGGGGAGTGCGCCGATTATGCCGATGTAAGAGGGAAAGAGCAAGAAGGAAGAGGGAAGAGGAAGGCTGGCGTTTTTTTCTCTGTCTCTCTGTCTTTTTTTTTGTGTGTAGGTGTAATATGTGCGTATGTGCGTGTGCGTAGGTGTGTGTAATTAGATTATGTGTGGTGTTGGTGTTGGTGTTGGTTTTGGTTTTGGTTTTCTTTTACCTTTGCTTTTTTGATTTGGTGTTGTTGCTTTGGGAGTAAATATTCGATTCGGAATTGTAGCTGGGTTTGGATCTGAGGTGCAAGTGCAAGTGTAAATGTAGGTTGAAAGTTTTTAATTGGGCACAGTTCAGTGTTGTCAGGATTCAGGAATTGTGAAGTTTGACTTTGGAACAGCTCAGGGGACGCGTCGCCAATTTTTTTATGTTTCTTGCTGGTTTTTTTAGGTTTAGATCACTCGAATCTGGGTGTTATCAATGGAATCGAAGCGAAATTACGATGATGGTTCCCGTGCACTCTGAGTAGAGCATAAGCGCGTGCGCGCACCTACTGGAAATGTTGTTTTTGCATTTGCCAAAAAAAAGAAAAAAAAAAGAACTCTGCGATGATGTTGTATTTAATTGAATAAGAGATTATGGGGTACGAAATTGGTGTCAGTCCGATTTTCCAAGTAACCAAGTATTTGCGTGGTCTAATAATCTAATTCTAATTGTTGGTGTTGGTTGTGGACTGTGCAATGTGCAATGACCCGCGTCATGCATTCATGATCAGATCCTCGGGCCTCGATCCTTGCGTCTAATTTAATGCGTGTCCAAACACCGACCGCCTTTGGTAGTAGGGTCAATAGGTTTATAGGTCAAATGGTCAACAGGTCAACGGGTCAATAGGTCAACGGATGGAACGGTGCGCTGGTGAATCGTGAACATATTGTGGAGAATGTGGATGGATGTCTGCCTATGGGTATGGTGTTGTGCGGACAGATACGGATGTGGGTGGTTGCGGTTGGGTAACGGTCGTCTGGATTGGAACGGTGCAAGTTTTTTTTTAATGCGGTGTGACACGACGGGCTTTCAAATTTCAAGATTAGCGGAGTTTTTGAGCGGCTGACGTTTGGGATTCAAGTTAAAATCGCCAATGGGTGTTCTGGGTTGACCTTGAGCGCGGTGGGTAGATGAGGCGGGTGGTGAGATGGAGGTGTTGTCTAGGAGGCAGAGAGATTTGGGATTAATCTGATATATGCTCGGATTCCGAACAGCGAACGCTGGGGTCTGGAGCTGGCGCTGTCTGGAGGAAGCGCTCAACGGAAAGACCGCCACGTCAAGGATAGTTCCAACGGAGTACCCATCTACGCCAGAGAAACATACTTACCCAGACTTTCAAGACTTTGCAAGTTAATAAAGGACAGATATGTCGAGACGAAATGCGCTTATCTTATCTTATCTCGAGTGTACCCACATGTTTGTTTGTCACACCTATAGCTTCCGAGGCTCCGCCACCCCACGCGAGTAGTGGTCTCTGCCTCTGCCACCAACTCACCTCACCTTACCTTACCTCACCTCAACTCAACGGCGCCCTCCATGTCGGATGAGTGCACTCCGGTAAGCCTCCTCCTCCACCTCACATACGCCAACCAAACTCACAACACCACCAACCAATACGAATGCCTATACCAACCCCAATACCAATACAAACCCAAAATTAACGCTTTCATGCACAACTTTATGATCGCATACAGCACCACGACTGGCTCAACGCCCTCTTAACCTTCGGTCTCTGCTGCGGCCTCGTCATCTCGTATCTGCCGCAGCACTTCCGGATTATCCATGCCAAGTCGTCAGAGGGGTTCAGCCCCGTGTTTCTCCTCCTCGGAACGACGTCCGCTGCGTGTGGTATGTTCAACATGTAAGTCGCGCGCTGTGTTGCTTGTAATGGGCTGGGCTGTACAGTAATGGGTGGGCTGTATTGTGCTGGACACTGGGAGTGGGAGCGCGGTGCTGCAGGTGCAAGTGCAAATGTCGAATAAGAACGCTAATGAACACGAATGTGAACAGGATCACGCTGCAAGCTCCGATTGTCAAGTGCTGTCGCGTCGTTGTGCGTGTGTTTTGCTTTGACGAGTCTGTTCTATTGTGCGCTTTGATTGACGCGACGTGACCTGCGTCATATTGCAGAGCTTTGGAAGCTGCGCGGAGATGACGGCGGGCGTGGTTCAAGTCAGCTTGCAGTGGATATGTTTCGGATTCGTGTACGTCCCTTCCCTTGCTTTTCACCATTGACAAAGTACCTCACTGATGAATAAATCTGGGGTTTAGGTTTGTTTTGTATATGATATACTACCCACAGCACCTGCGCTACGCCGGCATCCGTCTTGACACCGAGCAGCCGCTGTCGTCTGCTGACCACAGCACGAGCACGAGCAACATGAAGACGAAGACGAAGACGGGCGTGCGAAGCGCGGAGTGGCGGCTCTCGGTGATTCTGGCGTGGATCACCGTCGCGCACTTGTGCGTCCTTCCCCTCCTCCCTCCCTCTTACCCTCCCTTACTTACTTACTTACTTTAACCCATATCAATCTTTGTGAAACAGCGTCTTCGTGGCTCTTACAACCGCGTACCTCCTAAGCACCACCACCTTCCCCCCAGCCCCATCCCCTGCTCCCTTACCCCCTACCCCTCCCACACCCACACCCGCACCCACACCCACACCCACCCCTCACCTCCCCCCACAAATATCCGCCTGGGCAACACTCCTCGGGCTCTCCTCCGCCTCGCTCGCAGCCATCCAATACGCCCCGCAGCTAGCGCACACGTACCGCACGAGGTTGGTGGGTGCGCTGAGTGTCCCGATGATGTGTATTCAGACGCCTGGTGGTGTGTTGATGGTGTTGAGTATTGTGTGGAGGCCTGGGACGAATTGGACGAGTGAGTGTTTGATTTTTTTGGGGGTTTTGGTTTTTGGTTTTGGTTGGGGTTGGGGTTGGGCTTTTGGTTGTGGTTGGTTGTTGAGTGCGGTGTCGCTATTTTCTATTTCTAACCATCACATACTGTTTTTCATTGGACTTTTTTCACCCACTTTTCACCCCCTTTCACCACATTTAACCTTGACTAAATTCGAATTTACAGGTTGGATAACGTTCGCTGTCGCCGCGCTTTTACAAGGATGTCTACTTGCGATGTGTATAGCTTGGAAAATCCGCCAGCGAAGATTGGGAATTGACGATTTTGGGAATGCGCTCCTTGACCCGGCGTCGTCTCCCCCCACCTCTACGCACAACGCGACGTACGGCGCTACAGACACAAACGCAAACGCAAACACATCTACGACCACAAGAGCCGGAAACGTAGAAAACGTGTCAGTAGAAGAGGTGGAGGATATCGTACCAGTCCCGGGTCTAGTGACGACACCATCGGAAGACCCGCGCGCTGTACGCGCTGTGTTGGCTGCTGCGCTCGAGTCGGCGGCGGAGAGTCGGTTGGTGGATGTGGGGGATGAGCGGACGCCGTTGTTGGGTGGGGGTGGGTCTGGTGTTGTGGGTGCGGGTGCGGGTGCGAGCGGGAGTGGGGGTGGGGTTGGGGGTGGGACGGGGGCGGGGAGCAAGCAGGTGAGCGAGGAGGTGAAAGGGTGGCAGGCGTGGTTTCGCCGTAGATGATAGATGATGGGTGAGATTTTGGGTGACTTTTAATGTTTTTTTTTGCGGAGGGTCGGTGGAGTGGAAGGTGGAGGTTGAGGTTGGGTGGATGTTTTCTCAAGACTCAGTTTCGTTCGTTTCTGTGTTCGTGTTCGTTTTCTTCTTTTTTGTTCATGTTCGTGGTCGTTTCGCATGTGGATCAGGTTTTTTTTTGTATTGTATTATATTACACTACTCACTCATCATCATCATCGTCGTCGTCATTGTCTTCACATTGTCATTAAACGTTATGGTAGATTGGTTGGTTGATTTATTTATTCTTTAATACACTGTTTTTTTTTTGCGGTAGCGATAGCGATACAATTGTACTCATTTCTCAGTGCAATTCAACATTATCTTCAACTCCACTGTGGCGCTGCTATAGATTAGTTTTATTCAAGTTATGCTTCATGTAAAAGCTGTAAATATCAGTTCTCGATATACAGTTCGGCATAATAAGTAAATGCAGTCTGAACCTGAAAGTCTCCCTCCATCTGGGATGATCCCGCACAATCCACATCCAGGCACTCGCGAACTTTTCACAAAACCTCCAGGTTCTCCAGTCTCCAGTCTCCAGAGACTTGGTAGCGACTTGATTCCGGCTTGGACGTAGGAAATTAGGAACACGTCCTTTTCTCGGCGAACGAGCGTCTATTTCCATACAGCGGCGAGGGTGAGCGCTCGCCGCTCGGAGGTGTTTTACGTTAACAACAGGTTATGTTATATTACGACATTCAAAATTTCAATAGGGCATGTACCCCCTTTAGGTTTGGTTTTTTTTTCGAAATTAGAAAATTTCGAATTGCTGGTGCTGACGAGATGGTTGGTTCTTATCGGCTGGACATGTATGTACAGCGCGATGATGGCGAGATAACGGGGCGGGGCGGAGGACTTGCGATATGGGGATTTTGGAAACTCGAGATGGTTTAGTCACGACTCACGAAGGCTAGAAAGGCTAGAGCGACTACATCTTGGCGTTTCGTATGTCCGGTGTTTAAAGCGTGATGGTGAACAGTCTCCGGTAACCATCGTACATCATACCTTGTTGTGTTGGATCCACCTGCGAATTACTTGACACTGAACACTAGTTAGTAGTATGAAGGTTATTTCGATAGACAATCATGCGATTTCTCGGCGCAGTGGTTGAATAACTTCTTCTTATCTCTCAATGGTCAACATGGGTCAATTAACCAATTCCACCTGATCAAATTGTAATCAAAGGGCGATCGGGGCTGTTATATTTCTTGAAGCGGAGTTGTGCGGAGTCGTTGTTGGGGGAGAAGAGAAAGGCGGACGGCATTATCGGCAGGCTCGGCAGGTGTGACGTTGTTGTTGTAGATGATGATGATCACGATCACGATCACACAATTTTTCGAAAAGGTATTATTGTGCCATTTGTGGACACTTGAAAGGAAAACAACAACCCCCTCGATCACTGTCAGTGAACGGTGATCATCTCGCCGTCTCTTAGACCTTCACACTGGCTTCGCTTCGACGACCTTTGACCCATTCGTTGTTGCTTGGTCCTATGTATACCGCGAAATGCCACGGGTCGTCATCTTTGTCGCTCAACTTGATGAGTTTAGAGATGCCTTTGCCAGAGAGCACGAGCGTTTGATGCTGCTCAGTTAAAGGAAGTGCCGAATGGAATCACTTTTCTAGCCCAACAGGGCCTTATTCTGCCCTAAACGACGGCGAAAGCGGATACAGGGTTCAATCTGGTTCAATCAATCACCCCCTGTACCTGGAATTGTTAATTACAAGCGCTGAAATTCTTCCAAGACGCTGATGAAATAAGTTTGGACCTGACGGCCATTTTTCACCCTCTTTGCTTTTAGTGAAATCGAACAAAAGGCCCCTCTTCTGCTTCTTGCTCTCTCTTCCTCGCCCACTCCCTCTTTCACTCTTTTTTTTTGCTAGACGCTCTGCAATCCGCAAAGCAAAAGAAAGGACGTAGACAAAGATGTTGGTGATTGAGCATATCGCGAAGCTTTTCCTCCTCCTCGTGGCGCTCTTTGCGGTGCATGCGTCTGCTGCGCCGCGAGCCAATGTGTCTCCTGCATTGGATAACCGCAACCTAGTGACGAACGCCGCACGGCTGCGCGCAGGATTGGGCCCTTTGAAGCCTAGGTCGCTTTACTCCCCCTCCCGTGTCGGTGGTGAGTTCTTTATGAGTTTTTTTTCGTCAGTAAATGGATATCTAATAAGCTATCTTGAATACATAGCCCGTTCGCCCACAAAATCAGTCGTACCGTGAGTAACTCTTTGTGGTGGACTGTCAAATATTTTCAAAGAAGACTTATTGAATGTGTACAGGGTTGGAGGAACTATCAAAGTAGTCAGAAAATCGAACAGAGCCGAAGTCGGATACGTTTCCAAGAACGCCGGTTCAACTGGGTATGTTTCACCTTTTGCGTCGATTCGTTGCGTTCGACTGAATTCATTGGCTTGCTTTCAGCTTTGGAATCAACACGTCGCCCTCCGATAAATTGAGTGTTACGTTCACACCGAGTTCGTCGCCTTTCAACATCGCGATTGTAAGTTTCTTCTGTATTATATTAGAGTGAAATGAAGCTGACGGGTTTATCAGACCGGAAACAACTATCCTTATCTCGGTTTCGCCGGTGGCAACCTGTGCGTCTCGGGCATCCTCTACCATCGCAGGTTTTTTGAGTAAATGCTGACGTCATATTTGCAGTGGATATCTTGACTCTTTCAACATGGTTGCAACCAATCCAAGTAAGCCACCGTCGTGTGATGAATATGTAAACGTGTTGATCAGCGTAACTTTTGTTTAGCCAATCCTGGATCAACGTCTCAAAATGTTGGGAACTCTGCCTCTGGACAATCCCAATCTGCCATCTGGTCGTATAACTCGCAAACAAAGGCTTTGACTGGTGGGTATTTCTTTTTTGCCCTTTTACAATTTCTGTCGTGACATGTATTAATTGATTTCGCTTTTTTTTAGCACAATGGGTCAACCTTCTCGGAAGTAAGTGATAAAACTATGCCTTATTTGTTGTGCTTCTGTCTGATTCTGCCTTTCCATCTTTGCAGTTCGACCGGATACATACTTCTGGTATTACCCATCCACCAAAAAGATCGAAATCATTCGTTCTCCGATTCTGCAGTCGAGCGGATACGAAGTCGTACGTCATTCCATCCATCCATCAATCCATCCATGACACAATGCTAACCGAACTATAACGATATCATAGCTCCTGTACGTCGCATAAACTCGCGGCATCTGCATCTGCATCTGCATCGCCGAACATCCAATCGCATTCGGACAATTGTGGACAAGACAGGACTCTTTTTTTTTTTTTGTGTTTGATCTTTTTTTTGATCGCTTTTAGATTTCTTCGTTTGTGATGAACGGAACGGACAGACTACGCCCCCCCATGTTTATGAATCCCGCTCTTTGTACTCTTTTGCTGTATTTCTGAAGGCGTCCTGTTGGTGTATGGGCGGGCGCTTTTCTATGGTGATGCATCACCACTCTTTAGTGTATGTTTTCTAATTTGTATGTCAGTGTTGGAATGATTCTGTTGTTAGATTGTGGTTGTTGGTAGTAGCAATTGATGTTGACTTTTTTAATTCCTTAAATAAGTTGGCTGGCTTAGTCTTGAAAATGGGGTATTGCAGTGTATATATATCGCGACAGAACGCGACCTCTCCGGTGAGGACAAGGGTGGATATTTAATCAGAGAAAGCATCGTAGCGACATCCAAAATCATTAAGGTTGACAGCTATATATCTACTCCATCATGTATCCTGTCTCATGGAGCATAACATTAAGGGAGTGCGGGGCCTTTGACAATTATAATGCTGGCCCGTCTTCTTTGACGCGATCTGACCAGAGCTACGTAGAACCCAAGTGCTCATTGATGTGCCCCCGTTACGAGAGCGTGGCGTACCTGGAAGATCATAGACCGTTTCATAGACTGATTTCTCCATGGGAACTTTGCTTGTCCGTGACAGCAGTTACTGTGGCGCCTGTGCTGATCGGGCGCCCTCGTTTGCGTTGCTTGGGTCGACGGATGTCCTATTTGATTTGGCGTCCGTGGTATCCACCAGTATCCACCCTACATTTACTGTAATGCAGAAATTTTATCAGACCTGGTATTTAGGCAAACACTAAAAATTTAGCAGCGACCATCGGATACTCGAAGTGATTATGAGCTTTGAGGAAATAGCGTCGGTGAGTGATGAGCTCAGGTAGGCTCAGGTCCAAGAGTGCTTCATATATATAACTTATAAGCAATCCATGTTTTCCTTCAGTCCACATTGCAAGTGTTGTACGGTCCGATACTCTCTGCCTCATACTCAGACGGTGGCTTTGTCGAGAGAAATTTCACACTCGCTCAAATATTGGAACTTGAAGACAGGTACAGACCTGAATCGAAGCGCCATTCTTCCAAACGGGGGATTCGTTGACCTAACGCAGTGTAAAACTAGTTGACACATGACGACATGTCGAAGCTCAATGGTCATTGATATATGTATATTCATGTTACTTTCATACCGTCTACAAGATTGTGGTATATCCGTACTTCTATATATTGTTGATGGAAACTGGACTTTCTGCGTCGCAATGAACATCAGGTTTGACACAACATGTGGTTCCACAGCAAAAATCAAAAGAACGATGCTGGCTCGGCTTTCTATTCCACCTCCAAAGACTCCTGTAGCGCCTCCTGGTCCTCTTCAAACATAGCTTGGCTGATGTACATGCGATGCTCAGCCCAGTCAAAGTCTATTATGAAGAACTCACCGTCCTGATTAATTGTTATATTTCGAGGTGTAAGATCACGATGAATGATGCTGGCTCTGTGGACTCCGCATAAAATTTCTACCAGCTCGTTGCTGTAGAGAAGGTCAAATAAATTGAAATAACATGCGGGAAAAATCGAGGTTACATACCGTTCTTTGTCCGATACCAGGGCTGGCTCTCCGTCCCCGTTCGTTTTTGCACCTTCTCGGTTATAGCGATCTGCAAGCGAATTTCCAGCATCGTCCATTAGCATGAGCATAGCTCCAGTTTCCGTGTCGTGAAACAGGCCATGTGTGCCAATTATGCCGCGGGTGACACCGCGGCTCGCGAGCTGTTTGTACACCTCGTACTCGTTGATGATTTTCTCTTTTATATCACCTGTCGCTAGCTTTATTACCATGCCGCGCTGATACTTGGTGCCGGAGGATGTTTCGACTTCCACGATAGTTTTGTATGCGACGCCCATGGAACCTTCTCCTATTGAGGTTTGGTTGATTGTTGCTGAGATGTAGCTGTCTGGGGAATAGGATGGTTTGTGTTTGAAGTTGTAGGAGTTTGAGTTGAACAATCGTGAGACGCAAGATGGCTCCATGCGCCGAAAGGCAGAAGGTGCGGGGGATTGATGAACGCCGAAGTCGGCGAAAAGGAACACCATATCTCGTCTTGCAAGCTCGTCATTGAAGAACTGAGATACATTATGTGAACGTTAGATTGTGCAGTGAGGGTAGGGACGAACCTTTTTGTCCATTTCAGTAGAGGTCAGTTGATGCACAGGGTTGCTTATACGTTGCTGTGGTCTGGTCGCGTTGTTCTTGATAGCATTGTACAAGTTGCGTTGTATCAGGTTCTCTGTGCGTCTCGAAGAGTGTCTGTTCAATAATTCTTCTTCATTAATCATAGAAAGACGATCTCTTATCGCAGCTAAAACAAGGCCGAGGTGAATTTGACCAAAGCCAAGAGAAGACCAGCGCATAGTGTCAATCACATCTGACAAGAAGAGCGTCTGACTACCACGATGTCGAATACCAATCCTTTGAAGAGTACCGCAACTAAACAGAATAAATGTGGCGTCTGTCACTACCGCCGTATACCAAGCCTGAGAAATGTGTAAGTGTTAACCATTCTTTAGTCGTCGATCGCAGTTGATGTGTCAGCTTACCTTTTGTATGTAATGATTGGGGTTTATTCTATAGTCCAAATCCCGATCCTTGTTATGCCGCGATGGAGCAACTAGACTAGACCTTTTTACGCTAAACAAAGGCAAGCTGGGGCCCGCTCCCTGGGATGTTCTGTTGGTTGGCACACCTTTCAGAGATGGAAACAAAGACTTGAGAAAAGGAGAATCAAGAGGTGGCTGGTGCGATGATTCCATCGCAATTACACCAGTAGTCGTCGGAGCTTCCCATTTGAACGACGTCGAGGAGACCATGCTTCGTAATAACCGCTCCCCGTCCTTATTCTTCGCAAAAAATTCGAAGTTGAAAAGGGATGGAACGGTACTAAGCCTATCAATCGTAGAAAGTGCCCATTCATCTAATGTCTGTAGAATCTCTGTCTTCCGTGCGACGACTGTTGTGGTGCCGCACAGATTGAAGGAGTGTTCTGAATTAGGAGAACATTCTATGTTTGATTGCACAAATGAGAACCAAGTAGGGTCTTTCGGATTGAACATTAGCTTTGACGCGTATGCATTGCATCGCGCGGCCATATGGCCGACATGGTGCGCAGCAACATCTTCAGAATTTGCCCCTGATACAGTAGCACCGTATTTCGTTTTTTTGTAACCAGACGTTTCGTCGAAGGAGTGCCCGTGTTCAGTGAACTGAATAATTGCATCTTCACATAGCCTAGCAAGCTGCTGTGGTATCCACGCAGCGTGTTCGACTCTTTTCAGCTGGTGACCTACAGCGAGATGCCGATTGAAGAAGAGAACTGGATTGCGCGGCCTTGAGCAAGTGAACCTCCCAGTTCCTAGAGGGTCCAATTCAAAATGTTCATGCAAAAATCTGTGCAGAGCAGGCGCAGGCAGATGAGAGTCAGGTATCATAGTCCAAAGTTATGAAAGGTCCAAAGCCGTAGAAAAGGCATGAAGCAGTATAAAAACCAGCGACAGTGTGTGGCCCATGTGTGCCCCAATAGTGGCACGTGGTGGAAACATAAACAAAAACATAGTGCCTCCAGTCTCTGCGAGAATAAGAAACGGGATTCCTGAAGGCCTGAGGCCCTGTACACAGAAGGAGTCATAGTTGAGAAGAAGGGGACAGGAGGCTTTCTTTGATTATTTGGAGGTCATAACAAAGCCAAACAACGCCCCTAGCGAAATTTCAACAAACCGGCGTGACTCGCCAAGCCGACCTGCTTTTTTCTTTCCTCGTCGTCCAGCACAGCGCCCACCTAGTGCCCATACGCCCTCTCCAACTACAACGACGACGACAAGGACGTCCGACCCTCAAAAGCCGCTGCACATAGCGATGCCCTCTGTTGACCTCGACACTGCCACCACCAACGCACACGACCCCTCACATCAAGCCCGCCGTTCCTCCCGTTCCACCCGCTCCCCGTCTTTGACCAGAGCAGCCGCAGCATCCAGAGCTGCACCCACATCTCCCACTGCCACTAAACGATCGCCTTCTCCTGTCATCAATTTTAATACTCCCCTTTCCACGGAGAATCCGACAGGCGTGAAGAGCATAACCCGCAAGGTCATCAGACGACTGGAAGGGCTTGGACACTTGGAAATGGTGGGAATGGATGTGCCAGTCACAGAGGAGGAGGAGGAAACCTTGACTCCCAGTGAGGAGCAAGAAATTGAGACCGTTCTATACGCTATCGGCAAAGAGACCGTCAAGAAAGCGGAGGCATTGGGCGAAACACAGAATGGCCACAGCAACGGAAATGGACACATCAAGAAGGAAAAGAAGGAGAAACCTGATCTCGAGATACCTCGAAAGGTGTTGCATAGCTCAATAGGTCAGTTCACACCCTTTTGCTTCATTTTCTTTGCTTATCATAAACCTCTCCTAAGGCTTCTTCACACTCTACCTGTATGTGTCCGAGGGAGATGTGCGGACTATTGTTATGGTGCTATGGATGGCTTTGGCTATCATCGTCCCTGCCGACCTTCTTCGTTTCAATTCACGGCGCTTTGCTCGAACATACGAAAAGGTCCTCGGATTCCTTATGAGAGAGTCGGAAAAGGTACGTAGTTCATCGGCCTGCATTTCAACCTCCCGTTGACCCATGTGACACAAGAACTCTATCAACGGCGTCGTCTATTACATCCTTGGAGTGAACTTTGTCTTGTCCCTATACCCGCAGGATGTCGCTACTGTAGCCATCTTGATGTTCGTCTTTCTCTCCTTTCTCCACCAATGTATTCTAAAGCCTTCACAGATTGTCATGGGCTGATACAGCTGCGTCCACCTTCGGCCGCCTATACGGTTCTTACATGCGTAAACTCCCCGCAAGGCTTCCTATCCTTCGCCTTCCGTTGGCTCCCCGCAAATCCTTGGTAGGATTCTTAGCAGCAGCAGCCACAGGCTCTGCCATTGCTCTCGGATTCTGGGGCAGCATTGCGCCCATGCGTGCAGGCGGCCAAGACTTAACGTGGTCATGGGATGAAGGTGTGAGGCAGGTGGCTCAGGGCACCGAACCAAAGGCGTTGGGCGGCGGTGGCGCCTTGGGATTATTAGCCATTTCCATCGTGGCCGGCATTGTCAGTGGTATCTCTGAGGCTCTTGGTGAGTTTATATCATCATTCCTTTTGTCAAGGCGCGCGTTGCTCATTTATTTTTTTATGACATATTATTAGACCTAGGGGCACTGGACGATAATCTAACATTACCCATAATTTCGGGCGGCTGCATTCTCGGGTTCCTCAAGCTACTCGGAATTGCCGCGTCCTGGTTCTCCTCGTGATTCCGCCGATCTTGCTTTTCAGTTTTTCTCACTATGTATCCTTCGACATGAATGTTACCCGGACCCGAACGCTACCTATCCTCCATTTAGTACCCTTGCTATGCATATGGCAAATGACATTTCTGCTCATCCAGATTCCAGACAACCCGACAAATTGCTATTTATACCTTGCACGACTTCCGCGGAATTTAGACCATCTTCTTGTGTTATTTTCTCTTCTTTGCGTCCTACCGTATCTTAATGACCGCCCTATCCCGGCAACTTACCATTGCGCTCGTCGTCCACCTGAATCGGTTATCACACATATCATGAGGTTTTCTCTGGACATATCAACATCTTGCGCCATTACGACTAACGACCACTATCCATTCCCACAAACCATAACCAAGTACATGTATCTCCACCTTGTCGCCCTTCCAATGTTATAATCATCCTCTCTTCTTGCTCAATGTGACTGGCATCTTCACCCTCCCGGCTTCATTTCATCCTCTCGTCCATTGCGCAGTGTCCACGTCAATGACAAACCAAAGTACAACTCCCTTTTTCGAGCGCCGCGAATCCCACTCAGATCCCATGTGCATTGTATAATCATTTCAAGAGATCCGGCAGAATCGAAAAATGGGCTTTTCCTTAGTGCTTAGCTTCTTGATATTGTTCATCGACTTTCTATCTTATGGATTCTTCATGCTCGCCTTTTTACATTTTGTTTCAATAGTCTATTTTTTTCCCCTTCTCTTTTATCTATCTACATATTACACATTACTTTTCTTGTTTCACGACTGTTGCAATCTTACATTTTGGAAAACTTTTCTGAGCTTTCTCTTTAGGTGAAGTGGAAATCTGGTCGCGCGACCTCTAGGTATGTTCTTGCCTCACACTTCTCTGAAGACTGTTTCAGGCTCGTATTCGCACCTATTGTCGCAGGCGGAGATACAAGGCGATACCACAGATGGTGCGTGTTATTTTTGTGCGCACATACTGTCGCTCACCGACATCTTCGCAGTTCGCACTACGGTAACTGGCGAACTACGTACATGCGTACTTGACATGAAAACTTGACAATCAGAACTTTGAAAATCCGCGGCGACACCTAGCGCTCCTTGACACTTCCGATCCGAAAAGTGGAGAGAAGGTCGAAACGTACTCAGGGGTGAGGCGAGTAAAAATAAAGAAAGGGCATGCGACGGTGACGGTTCGGTTGAAGCCGCACTGATTTCTCAGGCGTCATTCCTCGCTGGGTTGGGATTGATGCAAATGGGGAATGCATAGATGTGGGTCCTCTCGAACCGAATGTACTCGGACTCAAGCGATCGTTCCGACACTCATTACCACAGATTATAACTCTGTGTCGTGGGAATGTCAGGCGCCTTCCTTTTTTCTGGTCATGTTCTTCAACGTAGCGAACATTTTGATGCCTATCTTACCTAGAAGCACTTTGCGACAAACCAGGACATCAGCCGACGAGTGACGGCAGAGGGAAATATTAGAGGCGGTTTAACCTAGTTTCTGTGCGTTTCTACCGCATTCCAGATTCCAGAGTGTTTTTACCTTGACTTACAGCTTCCTCTTTGCGTAGCACCGTCACCAGGAATGTTTCGGCAATGATACTTGAACAGTTTCTTTGGACTACGATTGATGTGTTTCCCAGTCCTCGAAATTAGCGATAAGGGTATATCTAGTTAGTACAATCATCTGTTCGCCCTTTTCTCATCGTTGCAGCATACTCGGGGGGACTGAAGGAGGTATTGGCTGGTATTGGTACCTCTTTCCGATGGACGTCACCCCGAAGGCCGATGCCTGCCTCCACCCCATCTTCTCAAGCTCTTCAAGCTCAACGGAGCGTAGAAAACTCAATATTACTAGCCCTGATGGGCGGATACAACTCTGACGGTTTCCAAGTTATAGGTCCTTCATGAGTATCTTTTTTCTGTGAAGCTTGCTCACTGAATATGATGCGTGCAGAAAATATCAGATAGAAGCCTTCTTTGTCAATTAAACTCGCGATTGACCCTGCCTATGACACACTTTGACCCAAACGTGTGCATTTAGTCCTATATTCCATCTGATTGGAAGCAACTTCAGCGGCTATTTTCTCTGTTTAGACTTTTACAGAGGTACCGATCCAGAAAAACTTTTCGGAGGTGCCCCAGATAACCCGAAATGGACCACCCATGAGCCTGATGACCACGGCGTTCTCCAACGTCAAATAATCATTTATTGCTTCCATACCGAAGCCCCTATTCTCCGTTGACTTTTTCATGAACAGTCGTCTGCTGCGCTCTCACTCGAAATCTCTATACATCTTTCTCCCGTGATCACCCTTGCTTTCTTTCCCGAAATCTTGGAACATTTGCGCCTCTACGCCTCGTCACCGAACGCGTGAGTATAAATCGAAGATGATCAGGAACAAATCTTCTTCCAGCAACCACAAGTCGAGCAATATGCAAGTGTCTACTCAAAGTGCCAAAAATACTGCAAATACTGCCAATAAGTACGTAGTTTACGACTGATCATATACCTTAGCTAGCTTCATCCGAGACTGAAAACCTTGCTTTCTCTTTTGACAGCGAAAATATGCAAGGACTGAATGACGAATATAAACAACTCAGCTCCGGCGCCAAGGTCAGAGGGTTGCGCGAGATCATCTCTCGGGAGGAGAAGAAAGTGGGAAGCATCCAAGTAGTGGAAACGTTAGTGTAAGTCTCTCTGGTGTATTGTCATGGCTAACGCACTGATTCTCGGTTGACTACTAGCGGGTCGAAGCAGCTTACCCGCAATGGACGCGCGTTCATCCGTCTCTTGTACTCTACATCCCGTTTCACCAACAGGGAAATTGCAGAGGCTGTCAGTTCTAACCCCTCCGCGGTTAAACGTGTGGTAGAGAACCGGTATGGGAAGAATGCAGACGATCTCTCCAGAGATGAGGACATATATGCTACATATATAACTCACACCATGAACCTCCAAAAATTCGTGAGTATATCTTCCTCTTGATACGCAGTACTTGGTCAACTTCGGGTGTTTCTCTTTCTGAAGGCGAATGAGCTTCCACCACTCTCTATGAAGAAGTCTACAAGCGGCGTAAGCACGATTATTCCGACCGTAGGTTTTCCTCCATTTCTCTCATTCCATACAAAAGCTCATGGATGCTTTCTCTTGCAGCTTCCACCGAGCAAACAGGAACAGGAATTTCTCCGTGACAGGAACGAAGTCGAAGAAGAGAAAAATCGAGGGAAAGGCGCTAAGCAAAAAACGGTGACTCTTTCTCTTTCATTCTTTAACTTGAAAACTCACTTTGCGACTATTCTCCCACCCCAGGAGAATATCAAGACTACAAACGCCATTGAAGCGCGCGGGGTCGACGACCGGATTGACGAAGAGTCAACCTCTGACGCGAGCTCCGATGAATCGAATATTTTCAAGACTAAGACGGTGGCTCACTTCTCTGACAAGGGTGCAGAATCCGATGCGTATAACAATTTTTTGGAGGAAGAACAATTTTCAAAGGTGAGTAACCACGCGATACCTACCTCCAAGTCCTAGGTTTGATTCACTGGCCTGATGTATGGCTTCATTTTATAGGACCCTGGAATGCGTCCAAAGACTACTTCCTTCAAGGAAAAACGTGCCAGGTTTTCGATTGACCAACCTGAGGTGTGTTGCTCCATGAAATTACATTGCAGAGCACCTTCTAAAGTTCTGGACTTTGATTAAGGCTCGTAGCGTTGCTGGAAAGCTTCCCCCCTCTCCAGTGTCTACCAACGAGACTCCCTCCAAGCCGCAGAAGCGTAAGTGCGAGGAGATGGAAAGTCTCCCTCTCAATGCACCTTCAAGCTCAAAGATTGCCAAACGCTGTGATACCGACGATGATCGCAGACGCATCACAGGTTTCTTCAAATCTCGTGGCTACTATCTGAGCGCGGTGATCGATGGTCTCGTTGAAGCTGGATTTGGGCCAACGGAATTGGAACTCTTGCGCGGGAAGCCAAGGGAGGTAGTTGCCAAACAGCTTGTAAAATGGGGAGATTTGCGTAGAATCAAGGCCGACGCCTTGGCTCAAGCAATCGAATCGGCCACGGCGGAAGATTGGAGAAAGTTGGTCGCTTGATATGCAGTGGTTCTTTGACAAAAAGCCACGTTAATAGCATTGAATTCCTTTCAGATGGCTTATACTGATGCACTTGACTCCGATTATTTTTATGTTGGGTTTGCGTTCCGTACCAAATATCTTGAAGTTCGCACATACCATGATACATTTTGTCCAAAAGATAATAGCAAGAAGCCTTCTGAAGTTCTATCTAATTTAACTCAAGATTGACCCGGAGACGAGGAAGCAGCGGATGCGGCACACGTTATTTTAACTTTTTGTATAGGTACCTTACCGAGTGACTGGTTGCTTGGACTCCTGAAGGCTTGATTTAGTTGTTGTCTGACGGAGACATCAGACTGATAAAGCGCTGTGGCCCAACTGTGATCTTTCATCCCCATCGTATTTCAATCCCTACATTAGCGACATCTCTTACTTGCCTATAGTCATCCTTCTCGCGAATGCGCTAATTTATCCTCACTGCACACCGTTACATCTTTCCCCTCGATATAATTCTTGTCAACAGTCCCTGTCCTAGGTCTAACTTTGCTTATCCAGGCTCTGCTTTCATATCCCGTTCTGTCACAAAGTCTCTCATACCACATATATCTTGCAAACACGGTCGGGAAGTATCAACTCGATCATGTCAAAATCGAAGAAGCAATCCTCAAAACATAAATCCTGCTTGAATCAACAGGCTCGTGCTCAAAGAAAGGACGATGTAGCGAAAGATCAGAAGAGACAGTACGTATGAAAGATTCCGCCTGTCATTCCACTTTAATTTCTACAATGTGTCCTTACTATCCCTTTGATTCATCTATGATAGCAAGATGAGTAGGAGGGAAAGGAATTCACTGCCCGTCGCCGAAGAAGTGAGCGAGAAAGTCGAGCAACTCACCGATATAATGTTGCACAAGTCAGCGAAGTATGGTCTGATCAGCTTTGTGGAAGAGTGAGTGTGACTACATGATACTCAAGTAAAATACCCTGATTGGATCCGTGCCATCTCTATCCTTTGGATGGATGATAGAACATCGAAGCAGCTCACCCGGGACGGACGCGCGTTTATTCGCCTCCTCGACTCTTTTGGATGCTTCACTAACAAGGAGATCGCATCGGCGCTTGGTACGAATGCGCCCGCAGTCCAGCGTACTTTGGAGAACAGATACGGAAAGGTTGATGACGACTTCGACGAAGACGAGGATACCTATGTGAGATTCCCGACGCATAGAAAAAAGTTACGCCATTTTGTGAGCTTTATTTGCTGTTCGTACGCTTGCAGCTCATTAAATTGGTCTGTCCCTAGGTCAATTCATTGGTGCCCGTTCAGGTTTCAGAGCCAGAAAAGAACGAATCGACGTCTAAAAAGGTGATTTCAGTTTTTGTTGTTGAGTAATAATTTTGCAGAAATGCTGACCGTAGATCCTTGCTTTAGAGGAAGAGAAGAAAGAGGAAGAAGGTACAATACTATCCATTTCTTTGGAACAATGCAAGAGGCTTACAATTTCATCTTCTTTGGCGTTTATAGAAGACGGAATGCGAACCTTGCTGCCAGGAAGAAGTCAAAAGAGAGTCTCACAGTGATGACGACCAGGTCTCCAACTCTGCCTCCACCGACAACTTCAATATCTTCACATCGACCAGGGCCAAAAAGGTAGCAGCTTACTCTGAAAGAGACGATGACTCTGAGGGATATGACCCAAAAAACGATTCGGATATGAACTCGGATAGCTCTGTAGAGGACGAGCGTCATCAGAAAGTGAGTAAATGAAGATTAATTTTCCCGCTGTGTTCACCGGGTGCTTATTGCTATACGTGTATAGCAGCATAAAACTAGATCCAAACACAATGTATCAATATCTTGTGGCAAGGCGAAGGACGCCAGGTCGACCAAAAGCAGACAGGAGGTATGTCATCCACAAAAATCCACAGTTGGTTGTCGTCTGAAAATTGAATTCGAGATGCGAAGCACCGTGGGCAAACCCCCTCCGTCTCCTGTATCTGTCAGAGGCACCCCTCCCCCCAAGACCAAGAAGCGCAAGTCGCAGGAGATGCTCTCCATTCCCCGCTACGCTCAATCAAAGGTATCCAATCACAGAAACTTCGCCGACGACGACATACGAGTTAAAGCCTTTTTCGTATCGCGTGGCTACGACTCGGACCCGGTAGTGGAGGATCTAATTGCAGCTGGATTAGGGCCGAAGGAATTGCAGGTCCTGCGAGAGAAGACTAGGAAGGCAGTTGTCAAACAGCTTCGGAGATGGGGGAACCTTCTTCCCATCAAAGCTGACGCCTTAGCACAAGCAATCGAATCGGCGAGCTCAAAAGACTGGAAAAAGTTAGCTGGGTAGTCACAGAAACACGGACAAGTTATCATGAATAGATGTACACTGAAAACAATTACACATTCGTTCTTCATAAAACCAATATGCAATTTCAGTGCCAATCGCAGCCTTCTTACCCACATATTTTCCAAAGCACGAAATGAATTACATTTTAGTCTGGAGTGACTATTCGGAGAACATGAAGCTGACCCAAAGGTAATCCGATTGTACTTGAGTAGCCTTCACTTAGGTGGTCTGATAGGCGGGGACTGATAGTACAGTGATTGTATGTCATTGACTCAGCGCAAATCGTAGCAAAAAACATAACATCATGTAGGTATGGAGCATCTAGTAGACGTATCCAAGGAGCTTGCCTCCGACGTTCTTGCGACGAGCCTCCTCGTGGTCGAGAATTCCGGAAGAAGTGGTCTGCAAGTCGGGTTAAAACCAAGAATCTTGCATAGGAAAACTATACGACATACAAGGATGATAATACCGAAACCTCTAGCGGGGAGGAGCAAGTTGACCCAAGACTCGATCTGGGAGTGTTGGATGTTGAAGCGGGGGGAGATGACACCAGTTTTGTTGAGACGTCCGTTGAGTTGGACGACAATTTTGCCAGAGCGGTGGTCATCGATGATCTCGAACTCGCCGATGTAACCTGGGTGAGAAAATCAGCAAAAGAAAATAAGGATTGTTTTAGGAAATGAAAAGAATGTGGACTCGTCAGTGAACTCGTGTCCATGGGTAGTGCAGACACATGCTATTTGGTTATAGAGACCACGGTTTGATATTTCGGAGACTTAAAACGAAGCACGCGTAGAATTAACCGCGTTTTCCGTAGTTATACCCCGAGAAAGTAAAGAACTGAATCAACAATGTGTGGATGCTCACCGTGACGCTGCATGACGCTCAAGAACTTGACAACGACTTTGGATGAGGGGCGGATGAGCACCTGGCGCTTTCCACGGCGCTCGGCGTTGACGATGTTGTTCAAGCAGTCATTCTATACAGATTTCAGAGAACATTCGGGCCAAAAAAGTGAGCACAACTCACGAGGACGGATACGCGAACCATTTTGAATTTTAGGGTGCTGAAAGATGGAGAGTAAGCAAGATTCCAGAGCCCAGAATGAGTGTCGCGCTACGGAAAGCACGAGTCAAGCAGGCTTTTAAAAGAAAGAGAACAACCTTGGGAGCGACGGCGGCGACGACGAGGGCGGTGAGTTGAGCGAACTGTGTCTGGCTTTTTGTGCAGACACACTTGAGCCTGGGGAATGTCCAAAAATGGCAATTGTGCTGTACAGGACTAACTCAGCCACCGCGGAGTTTGCCGGGCTTGCTGGCCAGACGGCCGCCCAGTTTTCCGCCGCCGTCAAGACCACTCTCCTCATCGTCAAGTCGCTTAAAGAACCATGGTGCTCATCGTTTATGCCGTCTCCAACACCCAGTGACGCTGACAGTATCATTTAGGGTCGCGTTCGCACGAAAACCACCAAGAGGGCCTCCAGAGTCCTCATCGAAAAATAGTGAGTAAGGCCATAAAATTCATCTAGTCGTAATTGAACTTATTGTTCCAATCGATAGCTACCCCCGCTTGACCCTCGATTTCCACACCAACAAGCGTATTATCGATGAAGTCGTGCGTATTTGCACCCAAATTTCAAGTCGCACACCCACTTAAGTGAAATATTAGGCTGTTGTTCCCTCCAAGCGTCTCCGCAACAAAATCTCGGGATTCACCACCCACTTGATGAAGCGTATCCAGCGTGGTCCCGTCCGTGGTATCTCCTTCAAACTCCAGGAGGAGGAACGTGAGCGCAAGGACAACTACGTCCCTGAAGTCTCGGCTCTCGATACTTCCGCTGGTCTCGAAGTTGACCCTGATACCAAGGTGCGTAACTGTACTGTTATTCGTTATCGAAAAGTCGGCTAAAATATCTTTGAAGGCCCTCCTCGAGTCGTTGAACTTTGATTCCATCCCTGTCAATGTCATCGTCCCTGTTCTCGCCGCCCCCGAGCGTGGCCCCCGCCGCAGCCAGCGAGCTGTTCCTGGTGCCGCCCGCACATGATTTATTCCTTTCTTTCGGCGACTTCGACACCCTCTGAAATCACCATCCTCCATCGCACAACACTTTGGGTAGGGTAGGCACATGGGGAAGATGTTAGATGATTGGAGGGTGGTCAGCGTATGATCCCATATGCAATTTTATGATTTGCCTTGTATTCATTGACACAATATTGCACGCATCCCAAGAGAGTGTGACCCCGCCTATAGTGTTATTCCTAAGTTCCCAGTTTCAGGATACTGAAGCTATCCTGTTACCCCGCACAATCAGCTTTTAATTTCTGGTTCTTCGATTCGTTCGCAACCTTGCGATTGGTACTTTCATCTCTCGCGTACCGGCCCGTTGAGCGATCTTTTACTCTGATCACGCGAGACCCGGTCTTCATTTTAACAGTCAACTATGAGCACCTCTGACGATTCGTTCCAGCTGTACGATCTACGAGTAGAAGTTGTATGTCCTCCTGGGGAAAGAATTCTCTGTGGTGCGAAGCAAGGCGATCACTTCATACTACAAGGAGAGATGCTCCATCTGCCTCCTGGTCAAGGATTCTCTATCTACTCACTGGGTATGGATCGCATTTGGCGTCTTTAATCGTTGATCCAAGTAAAGTTATACGACTCCCTTAGCGGCGGTGCTCCCACTTTTGGCAGCGAAACAGAGGGCGACTCATCCTAACGATTGGATGACCACCGATGGAGAGATCGCATGCCCTGATCCTCACTGCAAGTCACGCTTGAAAATAGAGAGGATTGGGCTGCGCACGTTCAGACATTCGGAGGTCACCGTTGTTCCCCTTGATAAGACAGCTTGATTTCTGATGGTGTGCTTTGTGGTCCAAATGAGAGTTCTAGGTGAGCGACGACCCTGAATTTGTTCCATGATGGGTGCGAACTGATATGTTGGATTTTCGTATGGATAAGAATTAGTATCTCATTATGTGATTATCCGTGGTGAATGGCATAAGTTCGCCGTGCTGAGCCGAACTCTTTTTTCTTCATTCAGTCCCAAGTCTCCAAGAGTCTTCTACAACAATGTCAAAAGACGAGGGAGGAGAAGTAGTGCTTCTATGCCGCCGGTTAATCCATCGTCATATGATACTACTCCTGCGGTATCATTTTAAAAATAAAGTCTTCAATTGAACAGGGCTCTTGAGATTTGTCGAGAACTCTCCCAGCGCGAATAGTCGACGTCAATCTCGGTGAATGTTTTATTCCTTTTGTAAGGTATTGCTTAATACTAGTCTGCAATCATGATCGCTGTACGCGGACAGCGATCTTAACGTATACAGTATAGTATAGGCAAGTAATTAATGTTTCTTATTAAGGAGATCTACTTGAAATTGATTTTACGCTGTGGGGGACTGAGGAGGACCTGACGACCTTCCCGAGCAGCTCGGGTGCACCTGCGGAAGAGCGGGCCAAAATATATACATGTGGTGGCTTGGTTTTATTCTTTGTAGCGTGCTGTCGGCGGATAAATTAACGATTCGTTCAAAGCCCACGAGCGCGGGTGTCGCCAAGCGCTCCATCATCACCGTTGAAGACATCATATCCACAGCCTTTTCGCCGCGGAGGACGGGCGAGACTACGGACGCGCACCCCAAGGAAGCGGCAGATTCTGATCATTTTTAATAAGTCGTCGCTAGCCACTTCCAACGCCGTTCCACGGAGTGCAGAGAGCACTGTTCTCGGTTGAGCCGAGGTGCTGAGCAGGGTGGGGGGACTAATTTGCACGTTAAAATAGCAGATCTTTGTGAGATAACCGTACTGGGGACGGGAAATGGAGGCGCTCGTTCGACGGGTGACATCAAAAAGCCAATGCTCTCGTTAGATGATTGTCTATTGCTAGTATAATATTGTACAAATGATGGAGAGATATACTGCTATATGCATATGTGTGTGTGCGAGAAGTAATAGATGCTGAGGGAAATATAGGAAGAGATCCCGGGGGGAGTTGTGGATCTCACAGTCGGGAGAGGACTGGCTGCATCTTGCTGAGAAACGCCGATGCTATCATACGTCCACTCTTTTTGTCGATGATCTATGGTACGAAAGAGGCGGCCTCAGAAAAATGGAGAAAGAATCTAAAATTATTGGGCTAGTTCTCACCTCGCACCGAGATGACATCACACGCCCGCCCAAAGCAATAGATGTGCTAACGATTTGGAGGATAGTTCCTCTACAATAATGGACACAATTAGACGCGCCTTGAAGAGGGGAACGAAGAGAACCTACCGAGGAGCAGGAGAGTGGAATAGAACGTTCATTGACTGGGTAACGCCAACACCATTGGCGTCTTGGATGAGTCCCAAAACAACGAGAGGCGTGCTGCAGCAACTATAGTGGATCCCGAATCAGTCGCATGCTTGTGAGACAGAGAGGAGCCGGTTTACTTGTCTATCAGATATGCGACGCAGCCCCCGTGTAGCATTCCGGCGCCGTTTAGCATATCTATAAATTGCCCAGAGTTCCCAGTCAAGGCGTGTCCCTGCTCGGTGAATTAAAATGCGGGTGTTACTCACGTTTTGTCACCTCTATCTCAGCCGTGGTGGTAGCCTCTAGTCTCCCCTGTCGTTCCATTTTTCTGTTTACGTTCACGTCGGTGAACTTGACCGACTTGCCGACTTTGAAGCCAAAGGAGCCCTCCTCGCCGACGCCATAAGTCATGAAGGTGTTGTAGTTTAGCTGTTTGACGTAGTCTGGGGCGTTCCCTCCGATATACGAAGCGTGACCGTGGTGGGGTAGAGACGCCGGATCAACCCAAGCTTTGACTGGCTCAGGCGGTGGCGGAGGGTTGGAGATTATATCATGAGACTGGAGGGTAGCCGAGAGGGCGGCAAGCGACGAGGACGAGGTGGTAGATAATTGTCTAGAGGACATGATTGATTCTAGTTTTGTTCAAGGAGGAGGGGGATGAAGTAGCCAAGGGTTTGGAGCAAGCGGATTCTTGTACCTTTGCGATTCCCAGTCAAGCGTGTGTATGTAAACTGGACACCTTAACTAGGCGAGGCCCTAGGATAGGATGTGAGATCCAGAAGGCTCTGCTTCTTCCACGTGGGACATACATTTTGAGATTGAAAAGAAGGTAAGTAACCCGCAGATTCTTTTAGAGACACCGTAGGAAAATGAGGTGGGTTTGGTGCGGATCGTTGGAGGGGCCTTTTGATCAATTATGTCCCTGTTGCTAGCCGGTCGGCAGACACAAATGCCAGTAAAGGTCTTTGGATGAAATGGAGATACACCATCGTGCAACACGATTAGAGTAGATCTGGCCAGTGGCAGTTGGGAGTAGCACTGCAGCCGAATGTCCGACAATATCAAAACAGCGCTGCCGAGATGGTATGTATAAACATCCAAAGATGTAACTGGCACTCGAGTGAGAATGTCCTGAGAGGAATGTTCAAGAAAGAGGTATCATATTTATGGTTTTGCTGATTAATCAATTCGAGGACGAAACCTCGGAACTTGTACAGGCAGAATGCTCTGCCCTGCCAATGGCCGTCAATCGGTGCGCTGAGAATTAGAGAGTGGTCATAATTTCCGTCAGACCTGTGACGTTTGTAAAAAAGGAATAACGCCGTTTACTAATAGTTGCAAGTGCGAACAAAACTCAAAAGGGCGGTAATGAACCTCGTGATGTCGACGAAGCAACACTTTTAGAAAGTTCATGCTTCTCTGGACGAATGGGTTGCTTGGGTCAGATCCTTTGGCTTTCCAGTGATCAAAAGACGGACGTGGGACATTGTCTGATGTCATTTACCGTATACATCATTTCCACAGCGTAATGCTCAGGAGCAACTGAGGCGTACCTTCTGTGGTGAATAATCTCAATGTCAAACAAGCGCCATTACGTTCCTGCCAAGTTTCGTATGCTCGAATTCTGCACTACACAAATACCTGTGATTTCCAGAAATTCAACTGATTAACGCTCTGGAAAATGCATTTCAATAATTTTGACACCTCCTTTCTTTCGACTTTACGATTTTGGCGGATATTAAACCTCATTGTCTGGCACATTCTGCCCGATCTTGTAAAAGGACGTGGATCATTTCAAGTAGCAGTAATATCTGCAACGACGAGCAACATCGATAAAGCCCGATATGCCCGTCTGTGTTGACAACGGATCAATCAATGATCTGAAGAAATCAAGCATGAAAGTGGCAGCAAGTAGAGTTAACTTGTGATGATATAGACCAGTTCAAGACAGATTAGGGCGTATATACAAGCTACAAGACACCAAAAAAGGAATCACAATGACTTGTTGGGGTCCGAATGAGGAAGTATACAGGGCTCCATTAACGCCTCTCCTCTCTGATTTTTGAAGAACAAGATATCACCTTCGTTTTCAACGAAGACGCACTGGGTAAAGGATCTCCAGAGTGCATATAGAGCAGGCTGACGTCGATCAACGATTGAAGCCGCGGAAATTAATACAAGAACGACTTACAGTAGAGTCGTAATTATAGTAGTCTCCAAGAATGGGTTTAATGGCATCCGTCGCTTCGGGCAGATTATCTGGTCAAGTGTGAGTTTTTCGCGAGCTTGTGATACGACAATCTTCTCACAGAATGGGATGCTTGGGAAGAAGTGATGAGCAACATGGTCGCTGCTAATCTGCATTTTCAGGCTGTCAGTATTGACCATCCTTGGTAGTAGTGATAATCAGCCAGAAGTTGGCACCGACATTGTGAAGAAAGAAGCGGCCGACCCAGCCAAATAAAGGGCGATCCACTGTCGCGAGGGCACCTCGAGCGAAGGTCCACTGATCCTGGAACGATCTTCATGAGTTTTTCATTCATTAGACTTCTTCTTCGTGGACCCGTGCCGTACCTTTCGATAATATGGGATCGTTGGATCGCTATGCTGTAAGTAGGTAAACAAGACAATCCTGCACATGGCAGCATAAGTGATTTTCCAGGGGTATATATAGCTCTTGGCATACCAGTTATGAGCAAACTACGTTACTGTCCATCAATAACCAACTTTTTGGGGATGATGTCGAACGGGTGCTTACGAGCCATGGCATGATATAATGACGAAGTAGCATGATCCACCCGAAGCGATGCCCGAACTCTACGAGCACCGCTAACATGCATAGAATGCTGATATTGGAAACAATGATCGACGAGCCTGTGGTAAATTAACTGAGATAAGCGCCCATCAATAATTTCAAATTTAGTTGGGCCTTACGATCTTTCGGAGAAAACAACTTGGATGATGGTAGAAAATGCTGTGTGGTCGGTCGATATCAGCTCTGTGTCGTAGATGTATTGGATCAGGTCTTTTGTAACCTACACTTGTGAAAGAAGGGTATCTTGGGTTCCCTTTGCGGTTGTGCCTATTTCAAAGCTGAAGCGTTCAAAAGAATCATCATGTAGCCGATCAAATACGAACAACAAATAAAGCTGGAATCCGCTAAAATTCCGAAGTCTTCAGGGTAGATCCATGATATCATGATGTAAGGTACTTACAAGAACTGACGCACAAACATCTTGAACAGGGTGTACGCTGGAGTTTCTTCGAGCAGTTCCTTGTAGTCCATCTTCACAGCAATTTCACCGCTGGGAAGCTTGAAATCTTTTCTCGTCATGGGCACATACGTTTCATCACGCTCAATGTTGTTTGTTGACTTCTATTATGATTCTCAATGCGTCAGATAAATTAACGATTTGAGCTTGAGAAAAACATACGTGGTGAGTATTGTGAGTGACCCTCCAAGCATAATATGGGGTCAGAACAAAGGTATGAACAGCCAATCCAATCGCAGCGTTGATGGGACGATATGGAGATAGTGCATTATGGCCAGCCTATGTCGTCGATCTCAGTCTTCGACCTGATTAAGTGAAGGAAGGGGTATACTTCGTGTCCTTGAAACATCCTTTTTCAGATGAAACTGGGAGTGAATCAAAGAATGGGCGTACCTAAGCACCATAGCCCTGCAAACGTAATTCCTTGCCATCCCCAATACCATAACCAAAGGATAGGACGTATAAAGGAGAGTAAAACAAGTTCAAGAAAGTTCCCAACTGCGGGAGTAACAAAATCAATGGACAGAGAAAGTCGAAAGAATAGGTACATGAAGAAAATATGCCGGGATATATACGCGAGACTCTTCACAGTTGACAGTTCGAAAAGATGACGAGGGACTGCCTGGCGTAGCTCATTGTACGACAAGTCAGGCGGCGTAAATTTTCTGCGTGTCTTTCGCGCTTCGTATTCGGGTCCGTCTTGAAAAAGTTGGAACCAAGGCATGGTTAGAAAATTAAGACTCGACCGAAGCGCAACTGACGACGGGAAGAAGTATACACAAAGAAGAGATAATGCAGGTGTAAAAAGCTGAGGACCGTTTTCTAAGCTATTCGTAAAGCTTTATAGTCTTTTTTTGACAGTGAAAGATTTGCAAGAGCCCCGGATGTGGAAATTGCCACTGTTTGACGCGACATGCCGAAACGGACTTTGCCCTCCTTCCGCGATCACGGAAAAAGCTTGTGAATGATATAATCCCATCCGATCCGTTTTTTTTTGAGACAGACGGGTACCACAGCGACCTTCCAAGATGCCGCGATTTTGGGGATTTTCGATGCAGAGGTCTCGAAAAATTCAAAAATTTGGCTAGTGCGTTTCCTATCGCGCAACATCGTGGGATGGAGATTGGTGCATTATACGTCAACTATTGAAAGCCTCCCTTATTTACAAGATGATAGACTAGGGTCATGAGATTTTTAGCAAGGTCCAAAAGCTCCCTTCCCGCTTTTTCAGGGATTGATAAATACGATGGAGCATTAGAGTTCGAATTTTATTGATTAGATAGGCTTTCGCGGGGATAAGAAAGTTCACGGTAGCAGAAGCCACCTCGCAACCAACTTTGGGAAGGATGGCGTTCCAAGGCCAGTCACTGGGTCCCACCCAGGAACTGCCGAGTAACCATCGGTTCCACAGCCGCTATTTTTCCCCGACGTTATATCGTTGAACGCGTCCGAGAATGAATTAGAGTAGATCTGGAATGTTCGCGATGCGGTGTTAGTGAGCAAGGCAATGGGTTATTGTGGGCACGCACGGCAGGGTTTATGAACCCGATGGGTTTCTTCCCGACGGTGATGCGGGCGTCGTTGATCATGGTAAGAATGGCACCGACAACAGGAGCGGCGGCTGAAGTACCGAACAATCTAGTGTATCTGCCGTCGACCTGATATTACGTCAAAATTTAAATCCTGCATTTCGAAGGGAAAAAAAGAACGCACCACAACAGCATAATTTGCCCTGCAACAGGGAATGGAGTGAGAATAGTCGGTGATGCTTTAAACAGTAAAATATTTACCCATTTGCTGCGATATCAGGATAAGCACGACTCTACATGAACAAGTATCAGCGACGAAATTCCTCTGATTATACACGTGTTCCGCTTCCGCACGTACGTTTCCTGTCGAGTTCCAGATGTCACCTGAGTAAGTGGGTCTGTGATCCCTGAAATAATTGTCTAATGCGTTCTTTTGGTACATGGGCATAGCGAAGTAGTTGCTGAATCCACCGCCACTGGCTATCACTTCTTCGCAGGCGCTTTCGCGTTCTGTAACCGTTGCACCTGGATTGACCTGAGTTGCCCCAACGGAAGTGACATACGGACAGCTAGATGGAAAGCCTATCCCCGAGTTTTAGAAACGGAGTCTGAAAAGAGTAGCATTAAAGCCTCACTGGGGTTGAAAATGGGGCCTTCTTCCGTTTGTGATCCTATGGGGCGTATGATTCATCAACTAAACTAAATGGAACGATTGATGCTCATAATCACCATCGTCTTCGAGGCATAGGTCACTGTTTCCTGTAGAGTCAAAGCGTCATTGCTGAGGAATGAACACGTCTTATGTGTATCAGAAATTGACTTACCAGCAACGCCGTTGTCACCAGAAGAAAAGAGGACTGTGACACCCATCAGACCGAGCTTCCCATATCTAAGTATACGTGAAAGGCATTCGACAAATTTCTGACGCGCAGACGATAGTAAAACGGACTCAGCGCATTGACGGGCAGCGTAGAAGGGAGAGAGATCAGCCTCGTTGTACCCGTATGATGTCGAGATGACATTTGCAGGTTTGACGGTACCACAATTGGCAGGACCTTTAACAGAAAGTTGAGCATCTTCTTTGCAATATATCGCAGGCGGAACCAAAGCGTATCAGACACACCCTGATAGCCGTTTGGATAATCATCAGGGTAAATTGGGTCTTGAGTGGGGTCATCCCCGTCCTCGAAAGTACAATATGTGCCATCCAAGGCATCGATCAAGTTGTTAAATGAAGCTCCTGTGATACGATGTTCCAAATTCCGTAAATCAAACATAGTACAAAAGGAAAACGGAATAAACAAACCTAGAGGTATATCTCCAACTTGGTAGAGAGTAACCTCTTGCTTTGAGCCTACAAGGTTGACCAGGTTCATAGCGTACTGCAAATCCAGATTCGCCTCTCCGTTATAATCAAACCCTCCTTGAATAGTCTGAACGATACCTAATAGAAGGTCAATAATTTTATCAATCCTCGGAAATGTATTCATCACGCGTACCTCCATCTATCGACACCAACTTGGGCTGCTTGCCCACCAGAGCAGAAGAGAAGTTGGAGTGGAACTTGTCGAGGTCAGATTGGACATAAGCTTGAGGAGTATACTCGACTACATGTGAGAGTAATCAATGGCACAAGAAGAAGCGACACGAAAACTTTCGACGACTAACCGATCCCAAAAGAGTTCTTGTGAGCGGAAAGGGGTTCATATACAAGGCCGTATAATGCTCTCAGGCAGATTGGCGTGATTACTTGATCGCAATTTCTCAAGTCAAACGCTATATTGTCGATTACTCCTGTAGTTTTAGGGGTGATACCTACCCCCGGGTGACCTATATTTTTTGCTGAGAGGCTGGAGGGACCGCGCCTCTTCACCATTACATCAAAGTGAATAGATGGCGTCACGATCTCAACGTGGGACGCCACACCGGCCGGAAGATGATAGTCCAGGCACGCTAGAGGTAAAATGCACGAGTTGTAATGCTTTTGTCGAGGAAAGGTATGTGAATGTCGTACCGATATGTTGCGTCCCATCTCTGTGCTCATAGACATGGTATTTTGTCTTTAACAAACGCTCCGCTTCTCCCACTGTAGCATTGACTTGCAACCATGATTTCGACGAGGATAAGCGAATCCGGGAGGCGTCAAATCCTTCATTCGTAAGCCATTTTCGCGCTGCATTGATACTATGATTGCTGGGAGCGAATGTCTCTGCGATTTTTGCCTGTGTCCAGTGATTTCCGTAGTTTCGAGAGTCCGGGTGAGAAACATCATTCAGAAATTCCTCCAGCCTGTCTAGGTTCGATTGCTTTAGTCCAAACTTCAAAGGTATGAGTGCCGCGCTTTGCTGCCTGCGAACCAGGGACCACCCAGATGGAATGAAGGACCTTTTTTCGTGTAGAATGTAGTCATGCGATGGGGAGTCAGCGGATGTGTTGGCGTGAGCCAGGAGAGTCAATGATAGAAGCGCAACGAGGATGTAGAACATTTCAGAGAAGCGCATGCCATCGGCCATTCTGCAAAGAAGGGTGGTCCGTCGGGAAAGCACGTTATGTGGGATGAGGCCCTCGCGACTCCCTGAACTCTATATATAACAGGGATCGTAACACTGGGCAGTGCAAGGCGAGTCCGGCCACTGCGTAGAGTCGTCATCCTCCGTGCAAGGAAACTTCACAGTACGTCAAAGAATTTGAACCTAGAAAGGTAAAACGTAATGATGCGGACCAGGCCTTGTGTTCTGCGGAAGAGTAGGCGTTTACCTTTGGGCCTCGTCGTGCTCGATTGAACACTGTATACGAACGTTTCCAAAGGTCCATTTGAACTGATCCTCATTCCTTGACCCGGAATGGATCATAGCGGCGTTAACATGATCGAGCTCTGCCCGCCGAGGTGCGTCAATACCGAAATGTGGACAGCTGGTATTGTTGTTTATGAGCTCCGGTAGAGTGAGATACGACAACCCAATGCACGAATCCATATTGAAGGTGACTCTTGGCGTCAGGAGGATGAGATGATTCGAGCAATAAACATCTGTGAAATACAAAACAAGACAAAGAGCATACACGCCTATACATTGTTCATGGAAGGTGGGTTTAGACTAAGGTGACACCGGATAAAGTTGCAGGGCCGTTTCTGGAATGCGGAGCTCCACCCACTGTGGAAATTGGGTGGGGGATTCTAGCGCAAAGACAACCTCGCAGTGAGAAACAAATTCATGGGGAGGCCAAGTTGGAGCATCATCGTTCACCAACGTCGAATACAGCTAATGGGTATCTTGTTCATCGCTTCGGCCTTCTGAGGGGTAAAGCTATACCAGACGAAAAATGGTAGTAGAGGCGCATCGCGGACGTGAGATCAGAAAATGGCCACGAGGATGATGGAAGAAGGCAACCAGCGACGCTGATGAACAAGACCGCAGACATTTAACCCGAAAAAGCATTTTTATGTCCTTGAGAAAATTTTCATTCGAGGAAAGTCGGAACATCGATCTGAGTCTCAGCTTCTAGGATCAGAAACCAACGGTAAGATCCACAACGATAGACGAGAAGACTGAGTGGACAGGGTGGACAATCTGTAATCTTTTCGGTTTTTCGGGCGAAAATCGAGGTCATCCATAACAGTAGTTGGTAGCTTTTCCCTAGCACGATGAAACGAAGACAGAGTATAACATTGGAGGGATCATCGTGAATATACATTGTGCATATCTCTGAGAAGACAATGATCAGACAAAGGAAGATGTAGAAGTGATATCGTACCTTGCTACTCGCATCTTAAACGAATTCCATATCAACTCTTGAAAGTAGCTTCACTAGCACCTCTGTGGTTCCGATTAAGAGGTGGATCCCATTGTCCACCGCCCCCGATCCGCGATTCGCCGGAGATCACGTGCATGTTCTGATTGGATGAATTTTGCGGACCTGCGACTGGGTTCCCCGCTTTCGCCCTCGTCCAACGGCTCCGAGCTCGCCCACCAGGTTAACCATAGAACGACTGCTGCTTGGAGAGGCTGACTATAACAATGTGAGTATAACGACTGTCATATAGGAAGATGTGTTCCTGACATTGAGCCATGCTTTCAGTTCAAAATTACCACAGTTTAAACTACCGTCATAAGTTATTTGGACCTCTTATAATTCACCGAAATCTCAACCAAAATGCTCGGTTTATCCCATGTTAATGGTCTGCTACGACCCGTTTTGCGCTGCTCAACACAGCGTTCCACGTCATGTCTGCGACAGCGGCATTCAGTTGTCGCTGTTCGCAATTATCACTTGTCGGCGAAACAGCCTCAAGCACAACACACATCCGCAAGTGTTGGAAACAAACAGAGGACTCGTTCTCTACGGAGTAGCTCAATGAGCTCAGGGATGTCGCGAATACGTGGCATGCACTCTTCCGCAGGTCCGTCTCGTCCGTTCCCATTGTTCCGAATACCAGGTGCTAATCAAAGTTTCTTCGTACATACGATCCAGTTCTCCGACATATGGGCATCGATCGCCCTGCTCCTGGAACCGGGTATGTCGCCTCTCCTGTCCACTGAAGCTTTCCATACCCAAAACCTGCCTCACTTACTTACTTTGACACCATGTTCATTTTGTTTTTTTCGCGTTGATGTCATAGGCTCAAGGTTCATTTCAAAGATTCGAACGGAAATCTGATCAAGACGGTGGAGGCGAACGAGGGAGACGACATTTTGGCTATCGCGCATGAATATGATATTGATTTGGAGGGTACGTCATCGGCGCTCTTCCCTTTCCGTGTATTTCATTAACGCGAACAATTGTTGCATGCCCGCCCATACATCCATCCTTGGTTACTGTGTATTAATATCCGTTATCTCGCACCGCAATGCCTCACCTCGCATCGCCGACGCCGTCGTATCGTATCGTATCGTATCGCGTTTCTGTGTATGCCGGACGATAGGGGCCTGCGAGGGTTCAGTAGCATGCTCCACATGTCACGTCATCCTCCCGGAGGAGTACTACGACCTGCTTCCCGAGCCAGAGGACGACGAGAACGACATGCTGGATATGGCGTTCGGCCTCACGGACACCAGCCGTTTGGGATGCCAGGTCAAGCTCACGAAAGAGCTCGATGGGATAACGTGCACCCTGCCGTCTGCCACTAGAAACATGTTTGTCGATGGTTGGTGTTCTGTCTTTTGTCTTTTTTTTGCCCCTTGTGTGTTTAGAGGTCCGGTTGTGTTGTGGTTTGGGTGCCAAGCCTCCGTTATTAAAGGATGGATCGGTGTGGGTGTGTTGCGGAAGGCAAGGCCGGAGAAAGTTGCCACCGGTGTTGTTTTCTCTTTCTCTTTCTCTAAGCTTTCTGGAAACAGAAGTGTAGCAGCGGATCACTGACGATACGTATCTAATTTTTTTTTCAGGCAAAAAACCTTCGCATTGAAAGTCGCAGATGTATCTGTTTTCATATCTCCTAGATTTTGCAGTCTTAATTGCTCTCATCGCAACACACAACACACACCCCATCTCTTTGCACCTTGCACAAAGCAGGAAAAACAGCCGAACCTCGTTTTTTTGCTTGTTGCTGAAAATTTGAAAAAAAAGCCGGATTCAAATTTCACGGCGAATAACTTATGAAAGTGTTCAGCGCTCAATGCTCAATGCTCGTGCATTGTTATCACATTTACTAGCCACAAGATCAGGGGCAGTATATGATTGTGATTGTGGACTCGACTCATGTTCAATTTCAATTTTCAATCCTTCAATCCCTCAATTCCTCGATCTCATCATGATCATAGCATTATGATCTATTATGATCCAGGTTCATTAAGGTCATATTGTACCTTTATATATAGAGAACATCTAACATAGCCAAGCCGACTATTTCGCGCTGGGACCTCGAGGCTCTCTTTAGAGATTGATTGTAATTTCTAATTATACCGGGAGAGGATACAGTAGTTTGACGAGTTACGACTCTGCGAGCGGTATTGGACGCTTTGCATGTATGCCGTATGCCGCAGCCTTGGGTTGGGTTGGTTTTGGCGCTCGCGCTCGTGCTTGCTGGTGCTCACTTTCCGATTGTGTCGGGGCGATCTTAAATGCGACGCGCTGTGTGTGTGCTGTGTGTTGTGTGTTGTGTCACCCTCTACCATCTGGTCCCTCTCTACTGTAGCCTGCTGCCCGCAGGCTACGGACAAATTGCGATATCGATGATTCGATATGTACTTTGTTTTGACTCTTGACTTTTGACTCTTGAGTCTTGACGTACTTGGTGCCATATTGCGCGCGGCGCGCGTGGCATGACGATCAATCGTCGTTTTATTGGTCTGCACCTCTGACTCGGAAGGACTCTGATCTACTATATTCAATTGATACGGTATCTTTGATGATGATAATGGTGCCTATCGCCACGACGCTACTTGGTAATACTAATAGTAATACATAGTAGTGTACCTAGCCTAGTGCCTAGTGCCTTGGACCTATATTTTATAGCTATTTTCATATCGATAGACCTATTCCCTAAATTTACACATACACGGACAACGAATTTTATTAAGCGGAACATAAAATTTGAAGACGGCAAAATCACGGAAACTCGCAAAATCGTCAATGAGTATTTACAAAAAGTTGAGCTATGAGAACAAATGTCGATACCACCACATTATCAGCACGCCTAAAGCCATTCCCTTCTCAAACTGAAAGGCATGTCGACGCTTTGCTGCCAGATCGTACCATAGTTTGACATAAACTCAACATCGGAGCATTCCTTATGTAACTCGGTTACGCAAAAATTCAAGGCCGACTGTATGAATATATTTTGAGGTTGGGCCTATCGATATGAAAATAGCTGTAATAGGAGTCTAGGAGTTTTAGGACAGAGTTGGACGCCTCGTTGCTCTAGCGGCGAGCGCGCGGTCTGGCGCACATTGCACGCGGCGCGGCACTCGGCACGCCTCTGCGTCCCTTTTTTCCAGGTTTTTGATGATTTCAGGTTTTTTGAAGGTTAGTTCGCCGTCCTTACCGTCCTTACCGTTCCTACCGCTAGCGCTGATCTGACTGATCTGGCTTTTAGCCTTCGAAATTGAATTGAACTTAGAACATGTCATTTTTACCTTTCTTTCCCTCTTTTCGATTCTTATGTACATAGATTATAGATCATAGATGTATATCCTGAACCTGAACCTAACCCTGAGACCCTTTCATATTACCATGCATAATGCATAGCTTATACTTTGGTTTATTAAGTTTCAAGGTCGTGCTAATTTTACTCTTGAAGTATGTTTTGCGTGGGATCAGGGCTGGGCGTTAAGCATTCAGGATTCAGGACAGGATTCAGGATTGGAGAACATTATCCGGTAAAGCTGATTTTTTTGAAAGGGAAGTTGTACTTATAACTTAACCTCTTCGACGAAATTCGGAATGGGAAGATGAAGATGAAGACGAAGACGAAGACGAAGGGGGAGTCAAGATGAAGATAAAGATAAAGTTGGAAGGCTGGCGACTTCGTGAAGGCGAAGGCGAAAGAAGGCGAAAGTGAAAGCGAAAGAAGACGAAGACGAAGGTGGACCCTGCGTCGTGCGGCGATAGTAATCAAAACATCAAAACTTCAAAACATTTAGATGCCGACTAGCTATAGGGCCGTTTATGATAGTCGATACTTAGAAGTTTGAAGTTAGAGGGTTTAGTTTGTTACATACGGAGGCTTCTAGCTTTGTCTATGTCTCTGTAGTTCGTTGTCTCTGTCGTTGTCGTTGTTGGCGTTGTCATACAACTCATACAAGTGTGGGATATACTAATAGGTGTGGGATCGGTGAAAGCGAACTTGAACGCGAAGGCGAACTGTGAGGTGACATTAGGTATGTACGTTGGACAGTGAAGTCTGGATTTGTTTAGTGCGAATTTTTGATTTCTGAAACACTGAAACACTGAAATTGTTGGAAGTTTGGAAGTTTGGAAGTTTGGAAGTTGGGTTCTGAATGTTCTAATATCGTGATATCGGATGGACGGATGGGAGAGTTCCAAGCCTTGTCAATGCAAAATTCAAATTCTACCGAAATGCCAAATTCGAAATTCGAGATGGTGTACCGTGTCGAGCCTCATTTTGTTTATCCTCGAGGATATGAAAAAGTCCGAGTCAGTCGACTCTTTAGTCGTGTCATAACATTGCCGCTGCCGTTGACATTGACGTTACCTGCTACCTGTTACCTGCTACCTGTTCCCGGTATTATCGTAAGACGGTAAGACGGTCACGGTGAATAAAACTCAACTTTCAAGAGTGAGTTGAATCGATCGACTCGACGGTCAACCGTGATGATGTCGATGAGGCCTTGAGGCGGTGTTTTCTTGGCCCTTGAGACTTGCTTGGGGTTCATGTGGGCGCTTATGTAGTATGTAGTCTGTACCGTTATACTCGGAGTAGGCTGGAAGATCAGGGCAGGGCAGGGCAGGGTAGGGTAGGGCGCCGGCCGGCGGATTGTTTGAGTAGGATCGCTGGGTGATGGATCGTTGGTTCGTTGGATCATTGGATCATCGGTTCGTTGGATCGTTGGATTGGGCCTTTATTACGATCTTTTTCTTTTTTTTCTTCGACTTTTTTCTTTTTTTTTTCTGGTCTTTTTTTCGGAAAGGGTTGAGTACATACTGATATTGAAAGCCCGTATTCAATATTGTATCACTATCACTATCATTATCGTAGTGTATCAGTATCTGGGAACCAAGTTACCAAAAGTTCAACAAGTTCAAAAAGTTCCAAAAGTTCCAAAAGTTCCAAAAGTACCAAAAGGATGAAAAAAAAAAAGAAACATTGAACGAGGAACGAGGAACGAGCCTCGAGGATCCCTCGATCCTCAATATTCAATATTCAATATTCAATCCTTGATCCTGAGATTTTTGAAATTGTATAATGAGTGTAACGCACGGCGCGCTCAGGCTGATAAGTATGCATGGGCTGATATAGACTGATATGCATATAATATTCGGAAATCCTGAGACTTGCTTTGATACTAATAGTTAGTTGATACGTTGATTGTTGTCAGTGTTGAAGTTGAAGCTCCTATCCTTATCTTTATCTTTATCCCTCCGTATCTTTATCCCTCTGTATCCTCTTTTATCCTTATCCCTCCGTATCCTCTTTTATCCTTATCCCTCCGTATCCTCTTTTATCCATATCCCTCCCTTATCCCTATCCCTCGTATCCTTATCCTTATCTCGTATCCGTATCCAATTAACTCTCTCGAAGGGTCAACGCTCATCGCTCATCGGCCAACACTCAACTCGTGAAATTGGGACGAATCAGAACGGTAAATATAGCAGTATCAATGTCAATGGAGTGGAGTGGACGACTGGACAGCGACGACGATGATGATGATGAAGATGATGGTGTTAGATTCCTCGTTAGCCACTTTTATAAATGAATTAGTACTAGTAGCACCGTGATCAGGAGCTTGTCGAGGAGGTTGGGTTGGGATCTACCGACGCGAACTCGGACGCAGACGCTGACGCTGATGTGGATTCGAACGTGGAAGAGCGGAGGGGTTGAGATATGAGATATGAGATATGAGATAGGATGCCATGTGTAGCGCACGAGGCTTGAGCTTGTTCGAGAGTCGGTATGATCGTATCGCAGCACACACTCACTCATAGACGTAGGTAGGTAGTGCATGGAACGCAGGCAGGCTTGTGTTGTCCGTTTGTCCCAGTCCGTTTGTCCCATTCCGTTTGCAATATTGTCCAAGTCCGTTTGTCATGGACATTTAATCACCCAGGCTTGGATATTACCCTTGAATATTGAATCCTTGAATATTGCCTTCAAGAAGGTTTACATTTGAATATTGAATATTGATATTGATATTGATAGTCGAATGTGTTGTGGAGACGTTGAGACATTACAACATTACTGGTTGACCTGCGGTACAATGGTGTTCGTGGATCGTGGATCGTAGCTCGTCGTGTGTCGTGTGTCGTGTATCGTGTGGGCCCGGTCGATGGTCGATGGTCGGTGGTCGATGGTCGATGGTCGATGGTCGGTGGTCGATGGTCGGTGGTTAATGTCGGATACTCGAAGCTCAATTTCGATAGAGTTTATGAGAGATTACCTTACCTCATAATGATGGTTCGTCGGCGAGCCTGGAGGAAGAAGCAGAATCATTGAATCAGGGATCGAGAGCGTGCGTGGACCCGAGCGGGTGGTACGTAGACTATCACTAAGCAGTATGCAGTATGCAATGCGCTCCGTGAGTCTGTCATCGTGGTGTGGGTTGAAGGTCAAAGTGCGCTGGTGGATGAAGGGTTGTAGCAGATTGTAGCTTGGGTACTCGCGCTCGGGCGCGGCGGAGGGATTGGTTGATATTTCGCGGCGGAGTGTTCCCGCGTCCCGCGACGACCTGCAAACGCGACATGATTCAACAAGGGAAACGCGCGAATAATGCGGGGTCGACACGCCGAGACTAGGCAAGCTAGCGGTTAGGTTTAACCATATATACAAGTGGAATTTGAATGCAAGGCTATAATTAGCGGAATAAGTCAAGCGTAGAGGCAAAAGTCAAGGACGACATACGTCGATGTCGATGTCGATGTATGGATGCGGGGAAGGTCACGGTCGAGTTGGCTTGGGGACGACTGTGTCGTGTCTGATGTCAGTGGCAGTGGCGGGGGGATATGACATGTAGACTAGCATGCATGATTACTGTATAAGTGGTAATTGGATTACGGCTGCTTGGTTTACTTGGCGGGTTGGCTGCTGGCGGGTTGGCTGCTGGTGGGTGTGTGGTGGGTGGGTGGGTGGGTGAGGGAGGGAGGGAGAGGCAGAGGGCTGTGTTGAGAGGATGGGAGAAGGTTGATATCGATAAGCGCTAAGCGCCCGCGGTGGGTGGGCGGACGAGGAGAGGGAGAGTGAGGTGCGGACGGGCTTGGCAGAGACTAGTACTACTGACTAGCGTAGCGAATCTCGAATCTCGATTCTCGATGAGATTTATTGAATTTGAATGATTGAATTTGAAAGGATGCAGGGATGAGATCATCGTCACTAAATCTAAAATAAATTATAAAGCCCATAGATCCCCCGTTTTTGTTGCCGCTTTGCTGCCCCATGAACGTATCCTCTGCCGTATGTCTCCACTCCTTCTCCTCGTCGTCGTCGTTGTTGTCGTCGTTGCTGATAATGGTGTGTTGTGGTATACTGTATTCTAGGAGCTACATAGATCGCGCCCGCTGAGATCCTCGCCGCTCGCGGGCCCCTCGCTCGTATCGCTCGACAATACAACGCGCCCCGTATCCGTGCATAGCTCGCGCCCGACATCTCCCTGCTCAACCTCCACCTCCACCTCCACCTCCACCTCCACCCCACGACACAAACACACCCGCCGACCATCTACGGCCCCCGGCCCGACACGCCCGCGCAGCGAGCTCTCGACGTTCTCAACCTCCACCTCCGAAGACGACGGCCGCTTCTCGCCTGGCACCCTCCATGTGCGGTACTCGTCGTCTTTGCTCTCTGTACCGGGCACCCGTGCGTCGAGTGTGATGCTTGATCCTGAGGTGCGGATGCCTAGGCCGATTTTGAAGCGCAGGACGAGTTTTCAGCCGTTGAGCCAGAGCCAGGGTCAGAGTCAGAGTGGGGGTCAGAGTGGGGGTCAGATCCAGGGTGGAGTGGAGGAGGATGGGAGGTTCTCGGCGGCTGATAAGGGTAAAGGCAAGATGGGGTCGGGGACGGGGACGACAACGAGGGTAGGGGTAGGGATGGGGCCGGGACAAGGCCAACAGGAAGAATCGTGGTATACCTTCGCGCCCTACGCGACGACGCCAAAGTTCTCGCGCCTCGGGCTGGCGGGTGCGGGCGTGGTGATGCCTGTGTCGGCCAGGGAGCTTGCGAGGGTGAAGTCGAAGCGGCAGAGTGGGGTTGCGTCTTCCTCTTCCTCTTCCTCCTCGTCATCGTCCTTGTCGGCGAGCGCGAGTGCGAACGCGAGGGACAGGCACCAGCACCAGCACCGTGGTTCGACCGATGAACACGGTGTGATCAGGGGCGCCCAGACTATACGCCCTCAGCCGCAAACCCTTCCACAAAAACTGCATCCCCTTCCACAAGGACAAGCACAAGGACAAGGACAGGGACAAGGACAAGGACAGCAACAACGGCCCCAAATCCCCGTTGGATCGCCGTCGCCGTCTCCATCCCTTTCATCTTCGTGTTTATCCCCATCATCTTCGTCTTCTTCGCCATCCACATTTTCATCTTCATCTTTATCCACATTCCCATCTTCTTCGTCATCTTCTTCGCCATCCCCATCTTCGTCGCAGGGATGGCTAAGCGTGCCTCCGCCAGCGCGTACGCGTATGGGTAAGGCTGCTGTTATTGCTTCGTCGTCGTCCTCCGCCCCCACCACTGTAAATCATCCCCCAGAAACATCTGTGTCCACCCCCGCTTCTGCATCTGCGTCTGCGTCTGCGTCTGCGTCCGCGTCCGCGTCGCCGAGCAGCAGCCGCTCCAGCACGAGCACGAGATCGAGATCAAAATCGAGTATTTGGCGAACGAGCGCGAGTCAGAGTCAGAGTGTTAGTGTTAGTGTTAGTCCGAGCGCGGCGTCGTCCTCGACGAGTCTGCCTTCTTCTACTTCAGCTTCAGCTTCAGCTTCGTATCAGCAATTGCATGTCGTGCCTCCGCCTCCGCCTGTGCCTGTGAACGCGACGGTGCCGGTGCAAGTGTCGGTGTCGGTGTCAGGGAAGAATGAGGTAAAGGACGAGGCGAAGGACGAGGTGAAGGACGCGAAAGAGCCCAAGGAGAGCAAAGACGATGAAAAACAACTCAAGAAAGAAAGTAAACGCAAATCTCTACGCCTGAATTTGGGACTGGGCTTGGGCTTGGGCTTGGGCTTGAAGTCGTGGAGGTCGTTCCGCGGTGCGTCGGGGTCGAGCTGTGCGTCGGGGTCGGGTGGTGCGGTGGGGTCGGACGGTGCGTCGGGGTCGGGTGCTGGGTCTGCGTCGGGTGCTGGGTCTGGCGCGTCGACTGTGACTGCGTCTGCTATAGCTACGGGTGGCACTACGACCACAGCTACAGCTACAGCTGGCTCTGCTACGGGTGGTATTACGGCTACGGGTACAGGACCAAATACGACACCGATACACATACCACTCCCGATACCGCTCCCATCGCCACCTCCAGCAGCGCGCTTTGCGGACTCGCCTACGAGTCCTACGTTTGTTGGGTCTCTGTCTTTGTCTTCCCCTTCTGTTTCCACCTTTGCCATGAACGCGAGCGCGAAGGGAAGCGCGAAGGGTAGGGTGATAGGGACAGCGAGGCCTAAGACGGCACCATCATCGTCTTCGCAAGCGCAAGCGGATACAGATACGGATATAGGGAAGGAAACTCCAACAGACGCGCGCGCTGCGTTCGCGAGGCGCCTGCGCACGATTTCGGAGAGGGGGAGAGGGAGAGGGGGGGTTGGGCTTGTGCCTGCGTTTGTGGCTGCGCCTGCGCCGGCGCCAGGTCCTCTATCTACACCAGCGCCCGCATCCGAATCTTTATCTGCACACACATCCGCGTCGATACCTGCATCGATACCCGCGTCGACACCCGTGTCGACACCCGCATCGAAGCCTGCATCCACGCCCGCATCGACGCTTTTACCAGCCTCGCAGCAGATCCGACCTCAAACTCAAATCCAACCTCGAGCTCAAACCCAACCGCAACCACACACGCATACCCAACAAACGCAACAAACGCAAACCCAAGGTCCTACGCAACCTCAAATCCAAGCTGTACCGGACAGGAAAACGAACACGAAAACGTCTACACAACCTCCAACTCAACCTCAACCTCAAACCCCTCCACAAAATCAACCACAAACGCAACCACAACCTCCAACTCCAACTCCAACTCAACCACAAACTCAACCACAAACCCAAACTCAAACACAAACACACGACAAACTGAAAAACCTCAAAAAAAGGAACTCGGCATCTGCGATATTGGCGCTTTCGCGCGTGAGGACGTGGAGGTGGGGGAGTGCTAGCGGTGGGATTGGTAAAGGGAGGAATGAGTATGTGGGCGCTGTGGAGGGCGCTCGGGGTGTGGGCGCTGTGGAGGGTACTGTGGAGGGTGTTGTGGATGTGCGGGCCAGTGCCGGTGTAAGTGCGAGTGCGAGTGCGAGTGCTTTGGAGGGTGTTGTGGGTGTGGAGGGTGCTTTGGAGGGTGTGGGCGTGGAGGGCGCTCGGGGTGTCGGGGTCTGTGATAAGGGCGTGGTGGAGGCGAAGGCGGAGGCGGGTGTGGTGGATGGCGCGCGGGTTCGGGTTGGGGAGGGGAGTCTGCGAGCGCCACCGTCACCATCACCATCACCATCACAGCAGCAGGAAGAGCAGCAGGAAGAGCAGGAAGAGCAGACGCAAACGACTACACCGCCTGTCGTTGTTGACGCGGAAGATATCAGAGGTGCGAGTGTGGGTGTGGGTTGTTCGGCATCGACACCCGCCCCGCCCCCATCCCAGCCCTCGTCTTCTTTATTTTCTAGTTCTTCCACCTCCACCTCTTCATCGTCTTCGTCTTCCCAGGTGAAAGAGCTTGAGCCTGAGCAGGCGCATGAGGAGGTGCAAGCGCAAATCCAAGAGCCAGCTCAAGCGCATGAGGAGGTACAAGCGCAAGCGAAAGAGACCGACACCACGCAGGAGAACGCGCCCGCGCCGTCGGCGGCTGTCCTGGCGCTCGTGGAAGCGATGGCGCTTGTGGATGCTGTTCCAACTCCAGTTTCAGGTCCAGGTCCAGTTGCAGCTCTAGGTCCAGGTTCAGTTGCAGGTCAAGTTGCAGGTCCAGTGCCAGGTCCAGCTCTAGTGCCAGCTCTAGGTCCAGTTCAAAGCGTTCCGATGGACAGCGCGGATTCTGAGGTCGAAGTCGAAGTTCAGTCTGTCCTCGACCACCAGCACGATGTGGACGTCGATGGCGATGTGAATGAGGATGTGGATGAGGCAGCTGCGCGAGAAGAGTCCGCGCCTAGCTGTTCGTGCTCCACCTCTACGTCCACGTCCACGTCCACGTCCACCTCAAGCTCGAGCTCCTCAGACTCGGGGTGTACATTAGTCTCTGAGCCCGAGCACCACACTGACGAGAGCGCTGATACACATGTCCATGTCCATGTCCACGCTGATGCTGATGTTGATGTTGATGCTGAGGGGCGGGAAGATAGAAAGACGAAGAGTGTCATGGAGGAAGGGTATGGAGGACATGGAGGGCAGGTTGTTGTGCAGGCGCTGGTGGTGGATAAAAGTGCAGAGTTAGGTGCAGCGCGCGAGCGCGAGCGGAGTCGCAGTCAAAATCGCAGTCAGAGTCAGAGTCGCACTCAGAGTCAAAATCGCGGTCAAAGTCGCGCTCGCGGGCGTACCCAAACCCAAACACAAACCCAAACCCAAACGCAGACTCACGGATCCAGCGCGGGGAAAGGTATAGGCACCAGACAGCGCAGAAGCTCGATGAGGCGTATGTGGACCGCGTTCGTGTGTGCCATCTCTGCTGCTGAAGCCGAAAAGGAGCGGGACAAGGAGAGGGAGAAGGAGAGGGAGAAGGAGGCGGGGGATGCGTGGGCTGAGTTGTGCGCTGTGAGGTCTGCAGGTGTGGGTGTGGGTGTGGGTGAGGGGGGGAGGGGGAGGAGTTTGGTTAGAGATGCGGATGCGAGGGAGGTGAATGCGAGGGAGGTGAATGTGAGGGAGGTGAAAGGTGCGAGGGAGGATTGTAAAGCTGACGCGGTGGTGACGGTTGCTGTTGTGCCTGCTGTGTGAATGTCTTCTACGGTGGTGGGAGCTTGCTTGATGTTTTTTTGTTTCTCTCTCTCTCTTTTCATTTTTCATTTTTTCTCATGTTGACGAACCCACGGAACAAATTGATGATATCATTGACAATGACACTCGCGAGGAACAACGCGAATTGGAAAACAGCCTTTTTCTTTTTATTTTATTTTCTTTCCTTCCTTCCTTACTCTCTCGTATCTCGTATTATTGACGTGGACTTACTTTTTTTATTTTCTTTTATTTTCAACTTTACCACCATTCCTTTTTTTTACAGAACTTGGAGAATCCCCAAGATTCTCCGTTGTGCATGCTACATTCATTTGTTTTTGTACTTTTTTCTCAACCCTTTACAGGTTACCCTTCGTTTGTACATACCCTGCGTACTATCTGATTCCCCCCTCACCGTCTATGCTTTTATATAATATCTTTTTTTTCTCTTGTTTTAGAGTAGAGTGTTTGTGTTATAATGTAATGAATGACATCTAGGCTTTTTATGCATCTCATTCCTGAACACTGTAGCGTATGGGACAAAAATTGGTACTTAAACTACAAACGGTTGTGGCTACATAGAGCGCAGGTGAATAAGTCAAGCTAATAGTCGTAGCGTGGCGGCGGAGGAAGGCTGTTCGCGTCGGCATAATTAGAGCGCGTCTGGGCGCTTGGTGTGGCGTTCCTGCCAGTGGAACTCGAAGCGACGGGATGATGATGGGAACTCGAGGTATCGGTGGGTGGGATCTGAGAGACGAGACTGTGCTGCGAAGGCGACGCGCCGTGTTTTCTGAACGCGGACTTGGAGTGCGGCAAGGAGGAGGAGGAGGGGTTTAGAGGTACGTGATTCAGACCGGCCCCGCGATACGACGTGTTTTGGCTTTGGAAGGGGTCCACGAGAGGAGGCTGAGGCGTCATTCGCGGGTTATCGAGCATCCCGAATTGGCCGTCGTCTATGCGCTGATAGCGCGATGTGATGAATGGCGTCAGTTGGGCGTTTGACGGCGTGTATCTCGTCCACACTGGATGAAATGAGCGTGTGTCATTATCAGAGTAAAAGCAAAAAGGGAGGACTCACGGCTTTGGGTGCCAGGATCGAAATCTTGTTCCATTTCTTTCTCCCTTCGGCGCTTGAGGATGTATAGGATGGCGATGAGTGCCAGGAGGATGAGTGCGATGCCGCCTAGGACTCCGCCGACGATGGTCCCTGCGTGTGAGGCACTCGATGCACCCACAGGGAGGTCGGTGGACGTTTGAGAACCATGTGAGCTTGGTGATGTGGATGAGCTTGTTGTGGTAGGCCGTAGAGATGGAGAACGTGATGGGGAAGAAGAAGAAGATGATGAAGTGGAAGAAGATGAAAAGGATGTGGAAGATGAGGAGGTAGCCCCTGGGTCTGGAAGGGTTACCAAGATGTAATCAAGGAAGTAGGTGGAATTTTTGGATAGCAAGGTGATGAGGAGCGTGTGTGTGGTGGGCGACAAGGGCCCAGAGGCGAAGAATCGCTGGCGATATAGAGGCACCCAGGATTGTACTCCGTTAAACACAGTTGGGGTCCCATTGTCAATGCTGTATGAAGAGGAAGGAGGGCCGTCGACGCTATTAGGATTCAGTGTCCCGAACACACCCACGTTTGTACCTACGCCGGGCCAAGTCAACATCGAAAATGATATAATGGAAGTAGACAATCCATGATTCCTGCCTACCGGTAAAGGTTAACTTTATCGTCGATCCTGTGGAAGCTGCGTACGTGGTCGTGCTGTTATACTCGTTCGATACACCGCCTGGACTCCACGCGCTGCTGGGCGAGTATGAAAGAAGGGGATCGCGGTCGTCAATGGTGAGAATGCCCATTCAAGAGAGTCTTGGGTCTGTGCCGCAACCTAAAGGATGGGGAGAAAGTGAGTTTCGTTCATTCATTCCGTTTAGGAAAGCCTTGAGTGTTGGGGCTGTCTCGGTTGCCAGACGCGGCGGGCGACGCCGACATTGTGATGGGAGTACACTGCAAAGTCATCAAATGCTCAGGGTCGTGCGCCCTGGTCGACGATGAGTAATGTAGCCTGATGTTTAGTCACAGGCTTGACATCCATCATTGCTGCCTGAATGGCTTTGCAGCGTTTACCATGGTCATTTTCAGGATGTAGACACTTGTTCTCACAGTTTTTGATTAAGCGCTCAAGGCAAACTTGGTCTTAGAAACCCCAACGCAGGGTGTGTACTTCAATTGACTGACGTAATTATTTCTGGGAAATATATGGGTATGTCGTATCAGCGAAAATAACAGAATAATGAAGACCAATTCGAATGTAGATAAATGGGCGTCTGAGGTCTGAGCAGACAACCGGGAAAGGTGACGATGAGTTGGAAGAACGCACAGTTCGAGGTACTTTTTTCCTCCATCTTCCACATAGCCCAATCAAGCGGTGAAGCTGAAGGACAGCAAAAAACAAGGTTTTCGAATCGAAAAGTTCTAAGCCTGAGGTCAAACGAGCAAGGCGATCCTGGATGGTACTACTGGCGCACCACATCCCTAGTGGAAACCGTAAGCGGCTTGTAGCCATCCTGAAAAGTCGGACAATTCTCCATCCGAAGTCATAGACTCATTTTCCGAGTCCCCGTTCGACTCTTCCTCCTCCTCCTCAAAGTCGTCTGAATAATCCGGTCTTGGCCCCATATATCCACCATACTCGCTTACAGACTCTTCCTCCGCATGGTCGAGTGATTCAAGATGCTGTGAACGGGTTAATTTACGCTGCAATAAATCAAAGACTTGGTTCAATCACCTGCTTTCGCGCTTCCTCTAGTGCTATCGCCCGCACACGCTCTTCCTCCTGTGCTATCGCCTCCACTCGCGCTTCCTCTTCATCCTGTTTTCTCTAAATTGTCACACAGAGGATCGGTAAGTGTAGAAACAAGAGTGCGAGATATACAGCTGACCTTCTCCAGCCTTCTCGCTGCACGACGAGCGTTATAAGCTCGCCTCCGCTCACCCCTTTTGGCCCGTTTCTCCTTTTTTTCCTTCTTTGTTAATTTGGGTTTGTCTGTTTGATGCTTTTTCTGAGTGTTCGAGGGCTTTTGCTTTTCTGCCTGCCAGCCAGGTTAGTAGGGTAGGACAGAAAGAAGTTTCCTTAATCTTACTGGCTTCTTGGATTCACGATCAGCTTTCTTCGATTTGGATTTTGCCATTGCCTTACTGCACGGGACTGCAATGACCGTAACACCGACCCAGGAGAAGGAAAAGAACTGCAATACACATGAAGAACTCTCAAGAACATAATCATGGACAGAGGCGAGCGTACAGCTTTGAATCTTGAGGTGCGAGGCAGTAAGTTGATGGCAGTAAGAGCCAAGTAAAGAAAGAGTCGAAAGCCCGGTTTTGACTTCCGGATAATTAAGTTGGAGCGTGTATTGTAAATGTGGCACCATATCCTACAAATATAAAAGAATTAGGCTACGTAATAGTTGAGGGTTGAGGGTATATATCATTAGAAAATTGTTGAGAGGAAAGTATACAGAATTAGTCAAAAAGACAAAAACATAGAATAGAATGTAAAAACGGGAAATCGGCGGACAATCAGGTAACAATATATCCAGTGAACGACTTTTTGCGAGTAGACGTGTCTGCACCACCCCGAAATAGCCCTCGTTAAACTGATGGGCGTTCGAGGTGTAAACAGACAGCCGGACAAGGGAGACGATACGTTAAAGGATGGACAGCTCGTTGTGCTCCTCTGGCCACTCACCGTCCATCTTCCAACATAGCCCAATCAGCCGGTGAAGCTGTGATAATAGCAAAAGCAAGGCTCTCGAATTGAGCTAATCTGCATATATTATTAGAGAGTGTAAACTCTAATCGAGCTGTAACGACCTTGTGTTGGAGGCCCCTCATCGACAAAAGATCATACTTGGAAAAACCAGTCGCGTAGAGAAGGTAAAAAACCAAGGGATTAGCGTAGTTTCTTTTGCGAAGAAATACGCGAACTTTGTCAAACTGATGAAAAGCCTCCTGCTCTAGTGTGCCTGCCATTGGGTCATCACCAGAGAAAAAGGCATCTTCTCCGTGTCCAATGTGTCCGAGTACAGAGCTATGTTCCTGAGAGAGCGAATTCTGTACTTCTGAAGTTGATGCGTGAGCCTGATCCTTCTCTCTCATCGATTGTCTTGCACTAGATGTCCCGTTGCAATTTGCATTGGGACTTGCCATTCGCTGATCCGACCTCGTAGAGACATTCGAGTACGACTCTAGAGACTGTTCTGGATTTCTGGATTGCTCATCTTCTGGAACGATCGCCAGCTCCTGCTTTGAACCGGTTAATTTATACTGCAGTCCTGAGAGTTGAATTTGTTCTATCACCTGAGCTCGAGCTTCTTCCTGTCTCTAAATGTTACATAGAATGTTGGCAAGGGTAGAAACAAAGGTTCGAGCTGCGACTGACCTTTGCTAACTTTCTTGCAGCGCGACGCGCTCTACAAGCTCGTTGTTTCTCTCTTTTTTTGACCCTTTGAATCTCCTGCTGGGTCAATTTGGATGCGTCTTGTTCATGTTGGTCCTGAGTATTCGATGCCTTTTGTTTTTGCGCCTACCAGTCAGGTCAGTAATGTATGACAGTAAGAGGTATCCACACTCTCACAAGCTTTGTGGATTCACGCGCAGCCTTCTTGGTTTTGGATCTTGTCATGGCCTGGACGTAACACCGACTCAGGGAAGAAACTGCAACAAAAAGAATTCTCAACAACATGTTCATGGACAGAGGTGAACTGTGTTACACGTACGTGTTTGAAAGTTGAGGTGAATGAGGTGACAGTAAAAGTTGAAAAAAGGGTCGAAGAAGTCCGGTCTTCTGGCTGAGCGTGTGAGTGATCTCTAAGTTCGGACCACTTCAAATTCGGAAATTTAGACAGGGGGAGCTAAGTAGTGTAAATATTGTACCATATCATACAAATATAAAACTTTAAGCTACGTAGTAAGAGGTTTGAAGGTATGTACTTAGATAGCGGCATTAATAGTATCTGGTAGATGAAAGATAAATGAGTGAAGGGTAAAGGGTATACAAACATGGCTATGGTGGTGGTGGTGTAGTAGGTATGACCAATTCCATAACAGGGTGCAGTACATCCCAATCGGTCGGGGAGGCAGCAAATACAGCAAAAGACAGACTCTCGAGCTGAGCCGATTTAAAACATCCATCCGAGAGCAAAAGGCTGAATCGTGTAACGAGGGTACGCTGGTCGAGACCTTTCATAGAGCGAAGTTCATACTCAGTGAAGCCGGATTTCTCGAGTCTGGCCATAACATCGGGGTGACCATAATTACGTCTGCGAAAGAAAGTCCGCACATTGTCGAAGCATTGTGAATAGAACTCAGAGAGGGATACTTCTCTCCTCCGAACCAAGGCACCCGATGGCGATTCGGTTTCTTCTATCTTTATTGTCACAGAAGCTTCGGGAGATTGAGATTGCAACGGTTGAGGCTGAGGAAGTTGAGGAAGTGGAGAAGTTGAAGCGGGTTGCGAGTGTATGTTTAGCTCCATCAAACGCTCTTTCTCTAAAGCCTTGCGGAGGCCCTCGGCCAACATCTTCTTCTTTGCTTCGAGCTCTCCTTTGTTTGACTAGACATAAACATTAGCCGAAAGCCCGTTGGATATTATATCCTATATATGCTCACTGGAGCCCGCTTCTCTTGACGAGTTTTTTTGCGACGTCTCTGAAGCAATAAGGCTTGTAATTAGCATATTGAAAAATAAAATACATTATAATCAAAACCATTACCGTGTTTTCGTTTGAATCGGATTCTGACGGCGAAAGTGACATAGCCCGTTTGCGGCCTCGGGAAGACTTATCTCTAGGAGTGTTCGTTAGCTTTAGTCATATAGAAAATAGGAGGATATGGACTTACGAAGAGTGGTTGCCTGAAGCATGTTGTTGGCCGTCGTTATCCTCTCTTTGATTCTTCTCCACCACCTCTGTCTCTACCACTACCACTTCCTTCTCGACTATGGTAGCTTTTCCTACCGATACATCCTTGCTCTTTCGCCCTGTCGCTTTTTTGATCGCCGCTGCTCCATCCTCTTGATTCCTAGCTGTTCCTTCTCCCTCTGTTTCTTTTTCGTCCGTTTTCTTACTCTCCGATTTTTCTTTCATCCCGTCCAAAGCTTTAACAGGTATGTTACTGCTCCCTGTATTGCGATTCGGCCGCTCGGGCTTCGTCGTCGTAGAGGTAGACGGCTGGGGGTCGTCCGATTCAGATTCCGAGCTTTCGCTGCTTGAATCTTCTGAGTCTGAGCTATCGCTACTTGAATCATCTGAGTCCGAACTCTCGCTGCTCGAATCCTCTGACTCGGAGGATTCGCTTTGAGGCGGGTTGCCTCGTTGGCTCATCTTCGTTACAGCCGAATGTGTAGTCTTTTGAGTCTGCTCGAGTTCTGGCAGCCTCTCCATGTCTGCGGCGGTAATGGTTCCGCCTGTATGTAGAATGTAGAGCACAAATTATAGCACAATACCCCTAAGTGTCCTACAACTTTAAAAAAAAGTAGATAGCGTGAGGAAAAAACGAGAATAGCATTACTTACAGGCGCTGGGAAAAAGTTCAGCCAAGGTTCTGACTCGCTTCTGTGCTGATGGCCCTTGGATATGGTCGAGATGACAGTCCGTGTTCGCGTTCAACGTGCTTTCTTGAATTTCTGAAGGAGGAATGAGTGGACGCGCGACGCGCGAATAAGAGAAATGGCAAGGGATTGACAGTAAAAAACGAACTTTCAAGAAGCGGAACTAAATCCGAACCAACACGTCATGAATTACTACTTCCGCATTAGGGAATTGGGCATAACGCCATGCGTCACGTTCACGTGGGATGTGACAAGGCTATTAACTTGAAAAAAATTGGATAGAAAGAGATTGTTAGAAGACTAGTATGGTGCAGTAAAAGTGTTAAAGAAGTTCTATAAAGCACAGATCTTAGGTGAGATGTTTTGGGTATCAATGAATAACATGTTTGCAGTGTTGGTCAAAGGGCACCCCCACCCGCCAATGTCTGGAGGTCAACTATTGAACCAATATATTCAAAATCTGACCGGCTCCATGAGTGGGCTAGTGCCCAACAGAATGACAGGAGTTTGCCTCTTCACCCGAATTCTTTTTTTTTAAAAAAAAGGGTGGGCCAGAGCCCAGTAGAAGAACAAGAGTTTGCCCCTTCTCCCAAATTCTGTTTTTAAAAAACAATAAATGTGTGGGTCATAGCCCAGTAGAAGAACATGAGTTTGCCCCTTCTCCCCAAAATTCTGTTTTTTTAAAAACAGTCTAGTGAGTTTAAGTACAAAAACTAAATTAAACCATGACTGAGGAAATCTGGAACCTATCCAGTTTACTCTTCATTGATTAGCATTTTTGAGTGAGCTGCATCTTTTCCTTCGGAGTTGAGAATGAGATCATCGTCAGATAATCCTAGGGAGCGTGCCTCCGCTTCGTTGCGATATCGCCGCCAAAAGAGCCAAAGCACGAAGACGGCCACTGTTAGTGGGATTGTGATGGCGAAGAATAGCCAGATTTGTTCAGACACAACTAGGGTGTTGTCGGATTGAGAATTGAAAAAGACCATGCTGAAAAGCGCCTGCAACGAGTGAGTCGATTAAAAAAAATTAGAAGGGCAAGAGAAAGGCGACGTGTTGAACGTACTGAAACGAAGGTGCCGGGTAAGAAAAGCATTGTAACAGCTGCCATCCTGATACGACAAATGATGTATCAGAGATACCGCAGATATTGGTTACATGAAGAGACAAGGATACAACGCACGTAATCATCGAGGAGCTATCTCTTTGGGTGCTGACTGCGATCTTGCTTGTAAGCCGCGCGATATCTAGGTTGGTTTTATTATCTGTCTGTGTTGAGATGTTGAAAAACAAGTTGATCCGGATTCCGGTGCGTTCGTTGTAGTTCAGGACCCATCGTTTGAGTACGTCCGTCTTTGAAAGGATAAAATCGAAGGAGTCGAGAACGGATTCTATGTCTTCCGGCTCCTCGGTCTCGGAGTGATTTGTATATTCCATCCTTGGTCGAGGAAATTCTTCCGGCATCTCGTCAAACGACCATGGAGCATATCTTCTAGAGGAAGTATGCGTGTTGTAATATTCTGATGTGTATAGCAGGCGTCGATGGACTTTGAGTAAGAAATTGATTCGCTCATGATGGTCAGCGAGATGTCCGCTGATGACATTGAAGCGCTGGGAGAGTGCGTGGAGATTTTCGACAGCCATGGCGACTTGCTCGGGGGTGAAACGTGCAAATTTTCTGCGTTCCTGGATATTTGAAAGTAGATAGTCGTATCTCATACGGTGAAGTCGGTGTAATGGACATGCTTACGTATTTAATCAATTCATTCCGTGGTTGTAACACGTCTGCCCCCAATGCGAACAAGCAGTCTTCGGCCAGGAAAGCATCTATGGCAAGAGGTCTGAGTAGCGAAGATGTGGTATCCGGATGCGTGCAAGAGAGAATAGTATTCTTGACGCTTTCGGTATACTGATATATCATGTAAGTCGAGGAGGGAACCTGGTCGAGTGAATGAGAGAACCAGACAAGGGTCAGAGGTGTACTGATTCCAGATTTAAATCGATACAATCCATCTGCAAAAAGGTTTGATGCGTTTACTATCTTCATCCAAGTATGCGACGTACCAAGGGAGACGCGTCTCCCATGTCCCTTGCGGACAAAACTAGCATTTCCCGAAAAGTGCCGGGATGTCATCCCGTCGAAGAATAATGGAGATACGCCGAAGCGTTGTTGCATCCAGTGGGCAGTATCATTCGGCTCCAGATTTGGATTATCATTCGTTTTCCACCTGCTCCAGTCGAGAAAGTCAAGATCTTCGATAAAACTGTGGTATATTAGCATGATATCCCGTCAAATATATGACGAGGCACTCAACAATATCCTCAACCGGGGAAGTTCAGACGACTGCATATAAATGAGCATGGATAGGAGAGTGAGCAAGCAAGTAACCTGACATGATCAAAGTGTCGAAGAAGTCGAGCATGGTCAAGGTCCGGGGCCCAGGCGGCTTTGTCAGGGTATATCTCCAGCAAGTTCAGCAAAGTAGTATGAGTGATTCCGCCAGGCTCGGTATTGCGAAAGCCAGCAGCTCTCAGTTCAATTTCCGGGTGCGAGGAGGGCTCGATGGTCATGGCGGTTGTGGATGAAGACGATGATTGTATTTGTGCGGATGTTAAATGGGTCGATGTCTATCTCTTGATGTGCATTTGGCTTTGACATCGGTGATTGATGGATAGGGACTGGTCCACTAATCTAGTTATGACATCGCCAAAATGTAGGTATACTAGTTTTGCGAACCAAGTCAAGAATAGTATATTTTCCAGGTACACCTGTAGTTATCAGCACGTCGAACAGGGTTCAGGATGCTTTACTTTTGGAGTTGGCGGTGCTTGTGCTGGATAAATTCAATGCTAGTTACAAGCGTAAGAATTCCAACAAAGAAAATTGAAGACTGGAGCGATGTGAAGGGAAGCAGAGGCCATATTGTAGTTGCTGGTAGCAAGAGAACATGAGAGGCAAGGTAAAAGATGGCAAGAACAAACAAAGATCGGACTTTGTTCTCGACCACCAACATCGTCCCGATACCAACACCAATGGACATCCAAAATGGCCAACCCATTCAGTAGGCAGTCCAGCAGCAAAAGCAAGCATTCTGCCTTTGTACCCTCTCCTCGATTCCTGTCCGAGTCGCCCGCCAAGAATCGCAGTCCACTCCACGTCGACTATCCAGGCCAACCGTCACGCAACGATTTGCGGTCTCCTATACCCCCACCACCAGCCAATCTATATCCAGGCACTCCTTTAGCTTTCACCGTCGACCCGGGAGCTCCGTTTCTTGCAGCGGTAGCGCCGACGGATGACCATCGATCTGAGAATGGCTCGACGTGGGACGACCCGGGACCGAAAGGGTTCACAGGCGCAGTGGTATCCGGCATCAAAAACGTCGTGAAAAGGTCGTTGCGGGACAGATCGAGATCGCAATACACACAAAAGCAGAGGGGTTATGGGCAGGTGGATAATAGCATTGTGTATGATCTGCCGCCTCAGCTTCGAGATTCGGGATACGCAGTTTCGTCTGTGCCGATTCCACCGTCGGGTCTTCCACCCATGCCTCAAAATCTGTCGACTCCTCCTTCCTCTAGGCATACATCGTACTCTGCGCGTGCTCCGTCGGAGACACTCCTGGGCCACGCCGAGGACAGATACGATAAAGACGATGCAACCATCATAGGCCACTCAAATAGCGTTTTGAAGCAGCAGACAAGACCTCAGCCTGTCAATCAGGAATACGAGTACGGTCAGAGATATGAGTCTGACCAGGAAGAATCTCCTGCGCAGCAATACCAGCGACAGGTGATGGATGCGTATCGCCTTTCCCAGACGGCAAGCCCATCCAGACAAGTACCCCGCCGGTACACGGTTCCTCAACCCACGTACTCTGAGATCATCGGTCCAGAAGACATTGCGAGTCCAGTATCGGCGGATCTGCAAATTGGACCGAACTACAAGCAGATGGACGTCAGGACGCCGCCGCCGAGCGAGATTTCTTTCAACACGTACCTCAAACGACTGCAGAAATTTGCGAGCGATGTGAACAGTCTTCCGTGGATCGCGAAGGAACGCGTCACGAAGGATTATTACCCGGAGAGATCGAGGAGGTCGGACGAGCCCAAGAAAGCACCCGCGATCGTGTGGCGAAGCGAAGCCTTTTTGAAAGCGGAGGGGTATCACGATCCAGAGGGGAGCGGCGCAGATGGGGATGGCAGCTTTTCAGAGTGGTCAGGGGTGGAGAAGGATGGCAGTGTGAGGACGGGTCCGGGGATGCATGCACCGCGGAGGGGGTCTCGCAGTGCGATGGACCTCGACGCAGAGTTTGAAGGCAGTCGTACGCCGTTGCCCGCGAATCAGCCGAACTTGACGCCGTACACGCGACCGCGCGGTGTGCAGCTTACAGACACGCCTATGCCGCCGCGCGTCAGTCAACCGCCGGATTCTGTGCTTTTTCAGAAGGGGCCGCCGCCTGTTATTCCTGACCTTCCGCTCCCTCAGCAGCAGACGATGCCTGTGCAGCCTGGAGGAGAGCAAGGCAATGGATATGTGCATATTGTTCCATCGCACCCGCCTCCAATTATTGCCCAGACGCCAAATACATATACGGCTCCTGTTCCTCCTATGGCCAATCAATATATACCTCAAGACCCGAATGCATACTCGAGAGATTATTCACAACCCTTCGGCCCCGAAGGTCAAAATACAAATGCCTGGTATCCTCCTCAAGTTACACCCCCAAACTATTCCATCGAAGCCGTAAATCAGCTTGTACCAACCGCTGAATTCCCATACTTGGGTCCAAATCCAGACTGGGCAGGAGGTCAACCACCACCACCACCAGTCGCGTTCCCTTCGCCACCTAGACCGCTGCGCGAACAAGACCGCACCAACCAATCACCCATCTTCATCCCTCCCTCGCCTAGACCGCCACCGTCACCACAACAGCTACAGCCACAGCAACGAACCCCTACAGGCCAGCCACCAGCAGCATCCTTCCCTTCCCCCGCTCCCGCTCCCCCTAGACCACGAGAGCACGACCACGCAATGTCGCCCTCCCCCGTCATCCCACCCCTCAACCTCGCCCCAGCCGCACCCACCTTCCCCAACACCCCACGCGCCTCCACGCCCATATCCGCACCGCAATCCTCCGCGCCGCCCTCGCCCTCGCCAGCGCAGTGGGAGCAGTACGCGACGAGCCATCGCACGGGGTATGTGCCCGCGCATTATGCGGAGCATTATTATGGGGAGGTGTATGGGCCTGGGGTACATGCTGCGCGCCCGCCGGTTGTGCAGCCGCCGGTTACGGTGTCGGCGGGGAGTGGGAGTGGGAGTGGGAGTGGGAGGTCGGGGAGATCGGGTAGGTCAGGAAGGTCGAGGAGGTCGAGGTCGAGTGGACATGGGAGTGCGGGGTCTAGACGGTCAAGGTGAGGTGATTTGGGCGGGTTTTTTTGGAGGGTTTGTGTGATCTAGGTTTTGTGTTGTGTGCGTAAGTATATCTATATTTCTTGCATATGCTCTCTATTGTCTCGCTTTCAACCGTATCGTATATCTTGCTTGTTATGTAACATATAGGGATTTTTTCTTTCTTGGACATTTTTTTGGTATCATGATGCTCTATCTAGGAACCAACACAGTTGTAACACTCTTCGCAATTCGCATTTTTCTCGTAGTCGTTATCGTCATTGTTAGAAGTTACAGTATACCAATATAATACCATACCATACACTATAATAAACACCTCGCTCTATCAATGAAATCATTGGCAAAACCACGGTTTACCCAGAATCAGAATTTTTCGTTTTGTTATGTACAGGGGTATACTATGATGTATTGTATTTGTATCCTATCCTCCAATTCACACAGACACGGACAAAGTTGTGTACTAAGACTACGACACAAATATACAGTAGAAAAAGGCAAAGAAACGGGAATACCGAAGTCGGAAGAAGTGTAGTGTACTAATTTTCTGCCACATGTTAAGTAAGATAGTGAGGAAGACGAAGGCCGAATCAGAATGAGCGCGTCGTGCGTCGTGCTCGGTGGAACAGGATTCAGAACGCCCGCGACGTCGACGTCGAGATCTAGAGTCGAGGTTGTAAACCGTTCCAATAAGTTCCAAAGGAAGGTCGAACCATTGACATTGACATTGACAAACGCACACTGAAACCCTTAAAAATCGAAAATCGAAAATCGAAAAAGAAACCCCATATTTTGTGTGTGCATATGTGCGAACAGAAGAATTTGTACAAAGTAAAGTAACATTGAACAAAGATGTCTCTCTCTCTGTGTATGTATGTGTGTGTGTGTGTGAAGTGTGTATTTTGTAGCATCGGCATCAGGGTGCGTAAAGAAAGAAAATGTAGATAGAGAGAGAAAGACCGAACATTGACAATTGAGAATTGAGAAAAGAGAAATGTGGAATGAGAACCCCCTTGATTGATAAAAGAAACCGTAAAAACGCAGGAAGAATGAAGTTCAAAATGAAGATGTGAAATGTGAAAGAAACGAGTGGGATATAGATAGTAGTAGTAGTAGTAGTCATAGTACTGGTACCGATACTGAATACTGAATACTGAATACTAGCTGATACCGGCGGTAGTGGTAGTGGTAGTATAGTGGTAATGGTAGCGGTAGAAGTAATGGTAATAGTAGAAGCAATGTCAAAGATAGATGCATGGACATGGACATGGATATGGATATGGATATGACGGGATATCTAAATCGCCTGGTAATGAATGAATGAATGAATGGGTGGATGAATGGATGAATGGGTTTGTGTGTGGGTGTGTGGGTGGTATCACAAACAAGCTGAAGCCGACAACGATACTGGATACTGGGATACTGGAGAAAGAGAAAGAGATAGAGACGGAACGGAATAAGACAAACAGTGCGAAGAGAGAGATAGAGAGAGAGAGAGAGAAGAATAGAAAATCCGCGGGACAGATAGGCAAAAGAAAGACAGATAGGAGAAAAAAAAGACGAAGAGAAAAAAGAAAAAAAAAGAAAAATCTACATTGTGAATGCGAACTCGAAGGAAGACTTGGAAACTTGAAAAAAAAAAGTGAAAAACCGAAATGGAAGATTGAGTGAACCTCGAAACTTCGAAACCTCGAACACGACGCGGGGCACGGGCACGGGGCGTGATTTTTAAAGCGCAATAGCCCTCGGAATCCCACCACTCCGTCCAATCGACCCCGTATTCGCAGCCGACGCCGACGCCGACGTCGATGTCGATGTCGACGCACCCGCACCCGCACCTACACCAGCACCAGCACCACCAACCCCACCCTTCCCACCACCCAACGACGCCGAAAGCACCATCGGCGCGCGCATCTTCGAGCCCAGCCCAACACTCGAGCTGGTCCGATACACCATCCCCGTCCCCGTGCGCGGCTTCGGGCGCGCTATACCCGTCGACAACAGCGTCCCGGAATGCGACTGCGAAAGAGGCGAAGTGGACGTGGACGTGGAAGGAGGCGACGCCGCACCACCACCGTTGCTGCTCATCACACCAAACTCGTTAGCGGATGCGGTAGAGGACCAGTGCGTAGGCGGCGACGCGGACAAGGACAGGCTTCCGTGAGCGGGAGAGGAAGAGGACGGCGCGCGCAGGGAGGAGCGCGAGGTTGAGGTGGGGAGGGAGAGCACGGAGGGGACGGGCACGGCGGGACGGTCGCGGGACAACCCTGCTTGGCGCGGAAGCTGCAATGGGCGGACGGCGGCTGTCGTTGTCGTTGTCGTTGTTGCTGCTGTTGTCGTTGTAGCGGGAGAAGCAGCCACAGAGGCAGAGGCGGAAGCGGACGTCGAAGTCGACGAAAACGTCCGCGCGCGCGGGAACGCAATCTTGCTCGCACCCGCACCAGCAGCATCACCGCTAATCCGCGCATGCGACGGAATCTTCTTGAGCCCGCCCGCAGGTAGCGGCGGCAACGATTTCTCCTTGTCATACGCCGCCTTCTTCCCAGCAGCAGCAGCAGTAGAGGCGGACGAATGATCGGTGTCACGCGGTGTGAGCGGCATAGGAATGCTCAGCGTAGAAGCCGTCGACGACGGCGTCGTATTCACATCTTCCTGCACCATCGTCTTTGTCGGCGTAGGCGTAGGCTGGCCGACAGGCGTGCGCAGCCGCGACGGCGTCCTGGTACTCGAATTATTAGCATTATCCGCGGCAGAGACAGACAGTGCAGAGGCGACACTGCTAAAGCTCGCTTTACTCGTCCTGTCCCCACTCGCAGCCGTCCCGAGGCTGCTCCTATCCCCCGCCCCACCACCACCACCACCGCCGCCCATCGTAGAATAACTGCTCCTCGACCCCGTCGAAAGCCGCGAGCCCGCGCTCATCCCAGATCCAGACACCGTCCGGCGCTGCCACGACGTCGGCGGCGGCAGAGGCGGCGCGGACCGCAGACTCCGCCCGCTCTGCGCCCTCTCGCGCTGCCGCTGCGCCCACTCGCCCGACTCCTTGAGCGAATGGTCCACCTCCTCTTCCCCATCATCATCGTCGAACTCGTCAAAGTCAGGCAGATCGTGTGTGTTGCTGCTGCTTAGTGCGCCGGAGCTGTAGGACCGCGAGAGCGGGTGGCGGTACTTGCCGCCCTGTTGGTGGTGCGAGGAGGGCCGTGAAGAGGAGGTGAGACTGTGCCCGAGCGACGAGGCGGATGCGCGCCGCGAGAGGTTGAGCGTGGATAGCCGGCGGGTCAGGGGCGACGGTGCGTCTTCGTCTTCGCTGGAAAACATCGCAATACCAATCAGCATTTAGGGAACGAGGAAAATGAAAGAAAGAACGCACCTGTCGCTCCATCCCAAGCCAGTCGTGAGCCCGATACCACCGCGCAGCATCCTCCCATCGCGGTGCCTCACCCGGCGCATCGGCGTATCGCGCTCGTCTTTCATGATCCCAGACTTGGTCATCATCGAACCTGCATAACAAAAACAAAAAAAGACAACAAACATGCTTAGCCGCATGATAAGGAGAGGAAAGTGAAAACGATATAACATACCGTTGGATGCGACGCTCATGATACTCCCCGGGCGCCCATCAGGCGCCATCGGCGTCGTCGCGCGCGACGCACCAGGTAACAGCTTGGAGTGCGGCGAAAGCAGCCCATGGCGCACCATCAGATGTCTACATTCCAAACCACCTCGTCAGAAAATGCATCGCATAAGAACCAACTAAACAAAAAACTCACGGTAAAGGCGTGTGCAGATCCAAACTCGAATCCGAGTCTTCATCGTCATATCCACGCCTTCCTCTTCCTCCCCCGCCGCCGTACACATCATCCTCGCTCCCCTGCCCCTCCAACACCCGCTCCATCTCCATCTCCATCTCATCATACTCGCCCTCAAATTCGCCCTGCGAATGCCCGCTCATCCTATCCATCGACCTCACCCTGTCCATCCCCATACCCAGCTTGCGATCATCCCAAGAACTACTCGACTTGGACGACCCAACAGAAAGCCGGAGCGACGCGGCCGCACCGCCTTCGCTGACGATGCGCTTCCCCGCCGCCTGGCCCATACCCCCACCAGCACCGCCACTAGCACTAGCACCGGAACGCACGCGCATGCGCGGCGCCGACGACTGTATCCCCAGCCCCAGCCCAATCCCGGCGCGAGAGCGCGTGCGCGTGCGCGACTTTGACCGCTTGCGCGACGACGCGGATGTGTTGAGGATCGTAGCGATATCGGGGCTCGGTGTGCGTGACGGCTCTGATGGAGCCGGGGGTGGTGGTGGGTGGTGCTGGTGCTTTGTAGTCGACGTCGAACGGGGTGTAGCGGACATTGTCGACTCGACACTCGCGCGCCGCGGGAACATCACGCCCACACCGCCCTCGTCCCTTGCTGTATCGTTATCGCCGCTGACAGTCCTATTTCCACCCACCGCACTCGCCCCGCCCGAGTCGACGCCAATGTTGTTGACATTGGAATTGACAGTGACGTTACTCTCCGCCGCGCCACCACCGCGTCTTATACGCAGACCAGGGCCCAGCTCGTCGAGTGTCATCGTCCCCCCTCCTCCTCCTCCTCCTTCCTCGCTCTGCCTATCCAAGCTCTTCCTTGATCCAGTTTTACTCTCCAAACTCGTCCTCTCCTCGCCTTTCCCCCATGACCCGCTCCCAGACCCGGACCCGGAACCAGAACCAGAGCTCGAACTGGCAAGCACAACCTCCATCGTCTTCGACACCGCCCGATCGAGGTCTTGCAGGACCTCGATCTCGCGCTCTTTGCTCACTCCTGTACCCGTGCTCGTACTGGTGCCCGTACTGGTGCTCGTGCTCGTGGTGATCCCAAGCCCAACACCACCTCCAGCCTGCTTCACCGCCGCCCCCGCCCCCGCTGATGTAGGCAAAGGAGGCAACGCACCACCAGGCTCCGGTCCCGGTCCCGGTCCTCTATCCCTCCCTCTCTCCCTTTCCCTTTCCCTGTCCCTGTCCCTATCCCCTCCTTCATCCCCTCCTTCTTCTCCCACCACAGCACCACCACCCGCGCTACCACCACCCGCGCTACCACCACCACCACCACTCAACCCGCGCCCCCGACTCCGGCTCCGCCCGTCCAAGACGCGTCTGAGCGCCGCACTCCGCGTCCGCTCGGCGCGCCGCTCGATGCGGCTGTCTTTGATTGTTGATGTGGTTGTGGTTGTTGTTGTTGGTGTGGAAGTGGAAGTGGAAGAGGGCGAAGGGGTGTTTGTGGAAGTGGAAGAGGGCGAAAGGGTGTTTGTGGAGGGCGAAGGTGTTGAGGTCGTGTTTATGTTCGGTGTGCTTGTGCCTGTGCTTGTGCTTGTGCTTGTGCTCATAGTCATAGAAGACGCACCCGCACCCGCACCCCCAACTCCAATCCCAACACCGTACGCACGCGCAGAAGGAGGAGGAGGAGCGGGAGGGATAGAAAACGGCACCTCGAACGTCCCTGTCAGAATCGACGAGAACGTCGTCGTCGTCGTCGTCGTCGGGGCGGGACGCGGGTTGAAAGCTCTTTCGGGTGCTCTTTCGGGTGCTTTTCCATTCTCCCTCTCCCTCTCCCTTTCACGCTCGGTTTCCAGCGACCTCGACTTCGACTTTGAATTCGCTTGTTCGAGTGATATCGACTTTGCTTGCGATTGCGAGGGTGTTTGTTCAAGTGACCTCGACTTTGAATTCGAATTCGAATTCGGATTCGAATTCACTTGCGATTGCCCTCCAACGCCAACGACAGAGTTAAAAGACGACCCGCTCGAAAACTGCGTCATCGTCGATACGGAGGCTGATACCCCGCCTTGTTCGTCTCCTCCTCCATCTCCTGTTTTTCCCCACTCATCTCCTCTTGCATTCCCTTTTTCACCCCCTCCTCCTACACCACCACCACCCTCATCCCGCTCAAGTAGCGGATACACACTCCTCACCGTCCTCGCCATCCCTCCTTCATTCGCAGCTCCGGTATCAGAACGGTGTGTGCCGTGCGACCCTGCCCCCAATCCTGTCCCCGCCCCCGATCCAGACCCAGACCCGGACCCGGCGGGAACAAAAGGCGCTAACACGGGTACAGGCGACATTTTGGATGAGGACGGGTAGGAGAAGGAGCCGATGCTTGTGCTTGATCTGTGCATTTTCGGTGTCGTCGTCGTTGCTGTCGTCGCTGTTGGTGCTGGTGAAGGGGTGGATGATGATGATGTGGCAGTGGAATTTTGCGAGGTATTTTGCTGTGTATTTTGGGTGTGAGTGTGAATTGGGTGTTGGTGTTGGTGCTGGCTTTGAGCTTGCTGCTGCTGCTGGGCGAAAGACGAAGAACGAGGCGAGGACGACGTGGTGGGAGAAGAAGAAGGAGGAGAAACGAAAGCCTGCTGTCGCTGCGCAAAACCCCCCATGCCCATGCCCATGCCTAAAAGGATACCCTGGGGGTCGATAGGATCCGCAAGTGACATCTGCGTCTGATGGTGGTGATGCTGGTGATGCCATCGCGAAGCCGTCCCCGACCCAGATCCAGACGCAGACGCAGAGCCAAAGCTAAACCCGGAGGCAGAGGCAGAGCTAAACCCGGAGACGGGCACAGGGGGCAGTGACGTAGGCGACACGATGGACGGCGGGAAAAAGTCGTCAGAGCCGTCGGAGGTGTAGTCGTACTCGTACTCGTAGTCGTGCTCGGACGAGGATGTGTAGTCGTGTCCGACGCCGAGGACGTCGCGCATGTCGATGGAGCTGATGCTTTCGTTTGCGTGGTGGTTGTGCTGGCCGGGGCGGGAAGAGGTGGAGGTGGGATGGGAGAATAGGGTGGGAGAGCCTGAGCCGGGAGTTGAGTTCGAGCCTGAAGGCATGACAGCTGGTGGGATATTGTGCTCGCCCGCGTCATCGTCGTCTATATCTGACAGCGGGATAGGCGAGATGGACATGCGCGTCAGCTGCTGCTGCTCCTCCTCCCCTCCATCCATCCCCTCTCCATCTTCCGTACCGGGCGGACGCAGCGAGCGCGGGTAGAGGCGCGGCGAGGAGGACGACGACGTGGATGCGCTCGAGAGCGATATCGAGATGGACGGGCGCGAGCGGGGGGACGAAGACACGACACCCCCGCCACCACCGCCGGACGAGGAACCCGAGTTTCGATTGCTGGGGTGGTAGGAGGAGGGTGGGGGTAAAGGCGAGCTGGACGACGCCGGGCTCCTACCCGACGACGAGGCAAAGCTGGACCGCACACTGGGCCCGCCGTAACCATGGCTCTGACTCTGACTCTGGCCTTGTGCATGGGCATGCCCCCCGCTGCTGGCGAGACTGACGAGGGACTCGCGCTGGGACGCAGCTGAAGAGGCAGAGGCGGCCGAGTGCCTGCTCGACCAGCGCGAGCGGTTCACGGCCGACGAGAGCAGCAGCAGCTGTTCATGCTCCGATATGCGCGATGGGCCAGGGACGGGGGGGAGGGGGGTTGTGGGTGGGCCTGTTGGAGGGGGGTTGGCAAAGGCGGCGTTGTTGGGAGTGGTTGGGGTCGGGGGGATGTGGGAGGGGGGCACGGGGAAGGCTTCGAGGAGGAGGGGGACGGGAGCGCGTCGGGAGCGAGAGAGGGTGGTCGTCGTCGCGGACGATGAGCTCGCTGTGTGTGTGTTGTGGATAGTTGTGGACATTACGGATACATTGTGAGTGGTCAGGAAGAAAGAACTGAAAAGAAAGAAAGAGAGCGACTTCCTTTTTCGGTCTGACTCATCTCAGATCCACGGCGCTTACTTATCTATTACATTTCCGCCTCTTCTCCTCCCATCTCATAATCCTCCCAATCAATGAAAAAAACAATTACCCCGGACGCGCTTCTAGCTCGCTCTGGTGTGCGCTCAAGCCTCGTCTGTCTCTCTCGTTCTGCACGGTCTCCTCATAAAAAAACCAGGAACGGAACAGGACTCACTTGACAACTCATCGCTGACGCACCCGAATAGCACTCCACCTCCTCCCCACGCCATACCCGCATCCGAGTGTAGAGCCCAGTGCATTACCCGCACACCTCTTTCTTACCCACACACCCCGCTGAATACCAGCACAATACAATACAATCACAGCGCGCGCAAAACGCACAAAATGCAGAAAAATGAAGAAATGTATCAACTTTTTCTGGGTCCCCGAATCCCCGTTCCCGTTCACCGTTCCCGTTCACGTTCACCGTTGACCCATTCCGCCTGTTTCGCTGTTTCCCTAGTTCACCCATTTGCCCATTTGCCCATACCGTCGCATATGGGGTTTACTAAACACCAATCCAATCCTTGATCCCTGATCCGCAGCGGGACCGTCACTTACTTCAATTATATCTCCGTTTTTGCATCGCTATCCCCAGAATCCCCAGAATCGCGGAGTCGCAAGTCGCAGAGTCGCACGTCGCAGAGTCTCCGAGTCGCAAATTCACAGAATCGCAGCGCAGCACAGCGGTACGTCTAGCACAGAGCATCGCAGAGTCGCAGAGTCGCAGAATCACAGCACCAGAATCACGAAATCAGAACCACAAATCTGCAGCGCCGTAGAACGGTAGACAGCACACATTACAAGACATTACACCAACCCCCGAACCTCCCAACTCCCAACTCACATTACACAACCCCTCGAACTCCAATCCCAGCTCCAGCTCCAAGTTCCCGAACTGGCAAAAACCCAAACCCAAACCCAAGACCAAGACCAAAACTATCCCTTCCAATTTCCGATCCCAGAATTCCAACAGAACATCCAACGAAGGCTTCTCCAGGCACACCGTAGAGCGGTCCACGGCTTACTTTCCACGGCTTAGGCTAGCGGTTCACGGGATCTCACGGCGAGCGGGCAAGAGGCGGAGGTTCTATCCTCACTGGGCTAACGCGGGATAAAGCAGATAAAGCCAAGGCTAAGGCTAAGGCCTGATGATGATGATGGTGGTGGTGCAGGAACGATCATCGTTACGATGATCGCGTGCGCAGGGACGAAATCAGGCCAAGGCGAAGGTTGACCCTGGCTGTGGTTTGCTCTGCTCTGCTCTGGCTCTCCGTTGGTCTGTTTTCCGTTGATCTGCTCTCCGTTTTCTCTCCTTTTCGTTGCTTAGCTCTCCGTGGACCGGTTGTCTATGTCCTGCTCTCTGCCTCTGCCTCTGCCTCTGCCTCTGCCTCTGCCTCTGCCTCTGCCTCTGCTCTCCATTTCCTGCGCTTGCTGCTTTGCTCCTCTGGATCTGCTGCTATAGATCTGCTGCTCTGCTGTTCACTTGGTCTGGGTCTGTTGCTCCAATATCCGATTCTCTGATCTCTGAACTTGCTGGGGCTATACGAAAAAAACGAAGAAGGAAAACATTTTATTCGTTCTTAGTCCACTCGAAAATGAGATTCAGCAAGCTAGCAAACAAAAAAAAAAAAAAACAAGAGAAAACGAAAACGGGAACTTGATAAAAGGGAGAAACTCAACTCGAGCGGATCCGACAACTGCATCGACAAACCCACCACCAACAACAGAAAGAAAAAAAAGAGAGGATTAAAAAGATAGAACCAACTCATACGCCCGAGTATCGCGTCTAGCGCATGGAGCGTTCGCGTTCGCGTTCGCGTTCGCGTTCGAGTCGGCTTGAGGTTTGGATAGGTCGCTTTTTGGTTTTGGCTTTGGCTTTCGCTTTGGTTCGTGCTCGTGCTCGTGCTCGTGCTCGTGCTCGTGCTCTGGGGCATGCGTTGGATTCGATGGTTGTCTGTTTTTGTCTGTCTTTGTCTTTGTCTCTCTCTCTCTGGCTCTGGCTCTGGATCTCTCTGGCTGGCTCTCCCTCTGGTCCTGGCTCTGGCTCTGGCTCTAGTTATATCTCAAATCCAAACAACGAATCAAAATCATCTTCCATCTCACCGTGTGTTCTCTGGATATCATATTATGGCGCGCGAGACGTGGACGTGGATTTCTTATATAGTCTTCTGTGGATTTGTGACTCGCAATGCGCATCAACTTCAAGTCCTCGACTGCAGTGTTCAAAACTTCAAAATCTTGCGAGTGCGGTTCTTCTCTTATTCTCTCATAACTACATGCATATGCGCATATGCGCATGTGTACCGGATATCTGGGAAATACCAACGAGACAGGAAGGAGCATCGACGATCCGGGTAACGCGAACGCGAACGTGTGCTTTTTTTTTTGGTGCCGGCACGGTACCGCACAACCATACGGGAGTTTATCGAGAATCATAATACCCGCGCGGGCTGCCAGTGGTACGTGTACTTTTCGTTCCGACGATACAGGATGACGCGGATGCGCTACGCGCGGTGCTACTGGCTAGTCGAACCTGCGGCTGGAGTTGGTATTTCTCAGACGATGGAGCGTTGGCTGTTCTATTCCATTCTATTCTATGGTACCGAGCCATCAGCGCAGGACCGCACTGATGAAATCATGTGTATTCTATTCTGTTTATAATATATTATATTCAGCACAGAGCTGAGAGGATGTTATTGTTATTGTTATCCACCTCCACGTGTATCCCGGGACTTCTAGCCTAAGCCTATTTATTTAAAAACGCAGAGTTGATCTATAGTATCTGATATCATCTGCGTGTTTCTGTCAATTCAGTTGAACAAAAGATAAAATATAAAAGAGTATATATATATGATTATGGCGGGGCGGCGTTGGAGGTATATATTTTTACATGTGAATTTCCAGGACCCTCGGTGCTTATAGCACGTCTAAATTTCACAGCCATCCTTCTTGATTATTCCTTTTTTGCTTCTCGGTCGACGGTCGTCGTATCAACTGGGAACAGAGGAGAGCAGTGATGTATCTCTGTTTGTGGAGTTATGCTGTGGAAGTGGCTGGGAACGAGAAGTCATCTGGGGTGTGCAGCTGATCGACAGTTCACTGTTCGGTCTTACTTGCAGGGTACAGACCGTCCAGCGCGCGAACAACAGCACGGGCTCGTCTGAGAACATATTTTGTAGAGCGCGAGATGGGAGTCGACGAGAGGGATTGGGCGTCGAGATGCTTCATAATCTGATTTAGTTTTCCAGTTTCTTTCAATTCAAATGGGTTGGAATTCTCTCACCGCTCCAACGTGGCCCCCGTCTTTTCTTCGTTTCTCACCTCTGTCGTTTTGGGCTCCGCGGTGGTGCTCTTTCAGAGTACCATAAAAGTCAACCCAGCTTACGCCGCGTCGACGGGGATCAGGCCAATCAGGAGCACACCAGCATCGCACACGCCTTTGCACATCTCGAATTCCCGTGCCACAGAGCTCTCCTTCCGGTAGAAGAACAACATCAGAACGCGCCACGAGTAATAGTATTACAAGGGTGATCATCATCACATCCACATCACCCTGCACGCATAGAGCAAGGACGGACAGAATCACTCGAAAATTAAACGGTTCGATGGATCGAGGGACTATAAGACAGCGCCGTGACGGGATCCGCGCGTCTTCCCGCGTCCTCCCCCGCACCGCGCACGCGCTTCTGAAGATCTTGTTACATAAAACGCGGACGCGCACAGGTCATCGGTGCGTCATTGTGCTTCTACTCTCCTTGTTTTTTTTTTTTTGGCTCTTCTGCGACCGTCGAAAGTGTGCGGTGTCGTGGGTGTGTGGGTAGATCCGCGGAGGAGAGATTCGAGGGTGCTCTGTGCCTGTCGTAAGCCCCTTGTTGGTGCTTCAGTTCGTGTTCTGAGGCGGTGGCGAGAGGGTTATGGTTGGATATTGTCGTGTGAGTGGGAGTATTGGTACTGCTATTTTTGGGTACGTGTCAGAGGAGCTACTCACATTTTTACGCGTATGTGTTAGTGTTAATGGGAAGTTATTTTTCATTAAGTGCCTATTGATTCAATACTATTGTAGCTTTGCGTTAAATCATGTATTGGCCAATTATCAGAAGTTTAGAACTCACTGAAACGTTGAGATAACACTGTAATCGAGATGTATCACTTCGTGTATATGGTAAGGTGTGAGTATGCATCGCAGTCGGTTCAATCGAAACGCCGTTCCAGATTCATGAAGTGAGGCGATTTTCCATCCATGTGCTAGCAAAAGAAGGCTGGCGGGATTCGGGCGACACTTCATAATGCTTAGGTAGGCCAATTAATCAATGAAAGTAAACGGCTTCGCCCAATCCATTTATCCGCATCATATTAATCTGTGAATAGTGATAGATTGAATCGATTATATCGCGCTTGTCGGACCTGTCGTTTTCTTGAAAGCAACGCTACGTGCAGCATGGTATGGTTATTAAGATGGCTTGGATGTCAGACACGATGAATGAGTACTTACTCAGGAGTTTAAACACAGATAGATCAAAGACGAGACAGGACTCATTCAACAAGGTAGACTAATTATCACCGATCCTAGCTATTCTGTCGCTTGCGTTCAGAATTGTCGGACTAACTGTCTACAAGCTCATAGAGGAAAAAAGTCACTGACGGATAGACCAGAATCCAACATGAGGGGCTTACCGGTCGACAAGTTGAAATTTACTGAAAGAATGATACACTTGGACAGGTGTCGGTCTGGAGGGGATGAACTCAACACTGTATATTAAAATCTGACGTGGAAAGTTTATGAACAAACGACAAACGTATTCTTACGCCAATGCAGAGAACCATAAAGATAGAGCGTCGTTCTCAGCAAGCGGGCATGAAGATTCCCGAAAATTTGCACGGGCTGAGTTACCACCCCTTTGCATAGTCAGACAGCTTAGAAGCACCGTTTAGTATTGCCAACGTTGTCCGGTATGAAGTCGTGTTACATTTTTCAATCTGCGTGATACAGTTAATACAAAGATAGAAAAATCAATATACCCTCTTAACCCAACAAAGCTTCTAAATCCTTCTCCGATGTACCATGAGTGTCGTCAAAAAGAGTCAGCCGGTTCTCCAGGCCCAGAGACTTTGCGTCTATGCGACTTCGGTACCGCTGCCACAAGAGCCAGAGAGCAAAAATGACGATTGTAAGCGGGATTGTGATGGCTGGGAAGAGCCACGCTTGTTTGGATAATGTCAAGGCTCCGTCTTCCTGCGTGTTGAAAAATACCATGCTGAACAGAGCCTACCACAGTCGGTCAACGCTAGAAGTATGGGAGGGGGAGGGTACTCACAGAGATAAATGTTCCAGGCAGAAAGAACATTGTCACCGCAGCCATTCTGTTAATTTTAACAGGTTAAATATAAACAATGACAGCAAGAGGCTGGTATACGCACGTTATCATCGATGAGCTGTCCCTCTGGGTGCTGACGGCAATCTTGCTTGTGAGTCGGGCAATGTCCAGATTGATTTTACTGTCCGTCTGGGTGGCTATGTTGAAGAATAAGTTGATACGAATCCCTGTACGTTCGATGTAGTTGATTATCCAGCGTATAAGCCCGGCCGTTTGTGACTGCATGAATTCGAGCGAGTCCAGGACAGAATCCGTGTATTGGTCTTCGTCGTCAGCCCCGTCTCTATCGAATTCGACTTCGAAAGACCCTGGGTATGAGCTATATGGAGGACGGCGGCGGGATGTGAGATGTTGAAGACGCTGGTGTACTTTGATCAGGTACCGTAATCGTTCGTGAAGATCGTTGAGGTGGCCTTTGATAACGTGCAGGAGCTGCGAAAGCGCGTGAAGGTTTTCTACCGCCATCGCTACCTGTGTCGCACTGTACAATGAAAATTTGCTATTCTCCTATAGCGTTTTTAGCGACACAATGGAGAAATTATGGTGCATTTACATATTGGATAAGTTCATCCCGCGGAGCCATTGAATCCCTTCCCCACTCATCCAACCTATCTTCTGCAAGGAAGGCGTCGATGGCCAGCGGTCGTAGGAGTTTCTGTCGGTTCTCATCGCGCGTGCTTTGAAGAATGGCGGTTTTCGCCTTCTCCGGACACGAGTGGATAACATAGACAGAGGACCTATCTGTGCGAAGACTGTGCGAGAACCAGACGCGGCTCATGCGAGCTCCTAGACCGGAACTGAAGCGGTATAGTCCATCTGGGCTATCGATTGAGGTAAGTCAAAAATGACGGCAAAGAAGGGACGAACCGAGAGAAATCCGCTTTCCTCCTTCCGTGCGGAGGAGACAAGCGTTGCCAGTGAAATTTCTAGAGAGCACCGCTCTGAAGAATAAGGGAGACACCCCGAATCGCTGGTGCATCCAGTATGCCGTCGTGTCGGTGTGCAATTCTGAATCATCATCTTCGCTGAGGTAAGTGAGGTCTTCGACGAAACTGCGATGTCGATGAGCGCCTGAAGAACGAATCGTTCAAGTGACACTTGCAATATACGCAGTGGAGGGACATCATTCCTCCTAGATGGTGTGCTTTCCATCTGGATGTTATGGATCAGCCAGAATCCACTCTTGAATCCTGAAGAAGCCGTACCCGACGAAAGTGTTCAACCAGTCGTGCGTGATCCAGCTTCGGAGCCCATACAACTCTGTCAGGGTACACATCGAGGAGATCTAGGAGGGTGTTATGCTGGCCTCTATCGGATTCGGTGTTGAAGATATCGAGGGCCTTGATCTCAACCTCTGGATGCGAGCAGCGGTAGGCCATGTGGGTCGTGTTGAAGTGACGCCCATCGCAGAACGTTGATTTGAGAGTATACCACGGTTGTCAGAACTCTTGCAGAACCCCTGATAAACACAGATGTGGACGGAGAGTTGAAGGGTTGTCGAGATGACTCACCGGAACGCGGGCCAAGGTCGCGCCAGATAATCATGTGACAACCAGCCAATAGGTTGTGGCGGAAATCATATCCTTCCTTCGTTCCACATCCCATGTTGCGGTACAGGAAACCGTTGAAGCCAGCTTTGAGTCTGGTAAGGTCCTTCAAGACCTCAGTCTGGCGCAGGAACGACTCGTCGGCAGCGCCATTCAACGCTTCCGCAGTCGAGCGGGCGGAGGATGAGGTCGATGTCTGCATTGTCGGCGGTGGGCCTGCTGGTCTCAGTGCTGCGATTCGCCTGAAGCAGATCGAACGTGAAAAAGGGAACGAAATCCGTGTTGTCGTGCTCGAGAAGGGCTCTGAAATAGGTGCGTGCAGTCAGAAACTCGCCGTTCTTATCTCAGGGCATTGAAGATCTCGTGTAGGTTCCCATATCGTCTCTGGTGCTGTGATTGAACCTCGCGCACTGGATGAATTGCTGCCAGACTGGACATCCATGTCTGATCACCCTCTCACACAACCAGCAACCTCTTCAAAAATGCTCTTCCTTACCCCCAAAATGTCCCTGCCAATACCCCACCCCCCACAAATGTCTAACAAGGGCAACTACGTCACTTCGCTCTCACAATTTACCAGGTGGCTCGCCGGCGTGGCCGAGAACGAATACGGCGTCGAGATATATCCCGGCTTCGCAGGCGCGCAGCTACTTCTCAGCGACGAACCCGATTCCACCGATCCATGGGGCAACAAAGTTCGTAGCGTGCAGGGCGTGATCACCAACGAAGTCGGCTTGACGAAGAACTACCGCATGAAGTCTTCGTTCGAGCCTGGGATGGCGTTCCGTGCAAAGGTAACTCTGCTTGCCGAAGGTGCTCACGGAAGTCTGTCGAAGCAAGCCATTAGCTTGTACAATCTTCGGAAGGAGGCTGAGCCCCAGACGTATGGAATCGGTCTGAAGGAGGTTTGGCGTGTCGATCCGGAGAAACATAAACCCGGAGAGGTTGTGCACACGCTCGGATGGCCTCTCGACAAGGACACTTACGGCGGTGGATGGGTATACCACATGGATGGAGGGCTCGTCAGTTTGGGGCTAGTAATCGGGCTGGATTACAAAAATCCATGGCTGAGCCCGTATCGTGAATTCCAGGTGCGTTTTCTTGTCTGGTATTCCTTTTTAATGTCTAACGAAGCATCCTTCGAAAGCGCATGAAACACCACCCATACTTCCGCGCTCTCCTCACATCATCCAAAGCCGAACGCCTCTCTTACGCTGCGCGCGTGTTGAACGAAGGCGGTTTGCAGTCCGTACCCAAGCTCAACTTCCCTGGTGGTGCTCTCGTCGGGTGCTCCGCTGGATTCGTCAACATCGCAAAGATCAAAGGAACCCATAACGCGATGAAGAGCGGCATGCTTGCCGCCGAAGCTGCTTGGAACGCTGTGCACCCTAGTGAAGCGGAATCGTCAGATGGCACAGTCGCAGCCGCTGCTGACATGTCGTCGTACGATACCTCGTTGCACAAGTCATGGGTGCAGAAAGATCTGCATGAAGTGCGCAACTTGCGCCCATCGTTCGGAACGCGTTTGGGGCTATGGGGCGGAATTATCTATTCGGGTATCGATTCGTTGATCTTAAAGGGACGGGTACCCTGGACATTCAAGCACCACGGACCGAAAGGCAAAACAAAGAATCCCGTAAGTTGTACATTTCTTTCTGTGACATTGTTTTCTTATGTGTTGTATACAGGACTCGACGTCTTCACTGGATTCTTCCTTAACTGAGCCCGCTCGAAACCATATGCCCATCGAATACCCACCCTTCGAGGCGCCCCTCTCTACCGACCTCCTCACCAGCGTTGCGCTGACAGGCACAAATCACGCTGAAGACCAGCCTGTCCACCTCCGTGTCGTGCCCACCCCAACATTTATCAAGAAAGGCAAAACCAACCCCGCCGTTGGAGCTGGAGTCGGCGCCGTGCGCACTGAAGCCGAGGTTGAAGAAGGCGAGGGTGGTAAAACTGGAGAGGAGGACGTCAAGGAGGAGTTGGAGAGACGCAGGCGTCATGTGGAGATCAATTACGGACAGTATGCGGGTCTTCTTGGTCGTGCGTGTCCTGCTGGTGTGTACGAGTACGTTCCCGAGGAAGGTGTTACGACGAACGAGACAGAGGGGTGGGGC